>NC_044497.1:23652500-24315000 GCF_902362185.1 Chanos chanos | reverse complement strand
CTGGTCCTCCCAAATACGCTATTACACTATGTGTGATACTGGTCCTCCCAAATACACTATTACACTATGTGTGATACTGGTCCTCCCAAATACACTGTTATGCTATGTGTGATACTGGTCCCCCCAAATCCGCTATTACTCTATGTATGATACTGGTCCTCCCAAATACGCTACTACACTATGTATGATACTGGTTCTTCCAAATACACTGTTATACTATGTGTGATACTGGTCCTCCCAAATACACTATGTGTGATACTGGTCCTCCCAAATACACTATTACACTATGTATGATACTGGTCCTCCAAAATACACTATTACACTATGTATGATACTGGTCCTCCCAAATACACTGTTATGCTATGTGTGATACTGGTCCCCACAAATCCGCTATTACTCTATGTATGACACTGGTCCATCCAAATACACTGTTATACTATGTATGATACTGGTCCTCCCAAATACACTATTACACTATGTATGATACTGGTTCCTCCAAATACACTGTTATACTACGTGTGATACTGGTCCTCCCAAATACACTATTACACTATTACACTATTATACTGTTATACAGTATGTGTGATACAGTGTGACACAGTATGTGATAATTGTCCTTGCTAGCAGTCTGTTATACTAAAGGTGATACAGTATGTGTGATGCAGTGTGATACAGTATGTGTGATACAGTATGTGATAACTGTCCTTGCTAACACTCTGTTATACTAGAGGTGATGCGGGTTCTCCTAAAACACAGCTGTGCTCTGTGTGATAATGTAGTATGACACTATTTGTGTTCATAACCATGCCCAGATAAATATCATCTTTGTTCAATATCAATATGGGAGCAGCACCAGGCAACTAAAAACCTTCATCATTTTTATTTACACTTCAAGCTATTTTTATATTATCTTTGGAATGTTACTGATTGGCTTAGTCTCTTTCTAGATTTGTTCAGAGTTTTGTTTTGGGTTTTTTTTGGGGGGGGGGGGGGGGGGGGGGGGGGGGTTATAACTTCACAAAAAATCTTTGGCCTACCTCTAGTCATAGTACTTAACACAAAACATAATTTCATATGTACAACATCCAAAAGTGTAAAGTCACTTTGGAGTTCATTTAAGGTTGTTTATTGGTTTAAAAGCACAAAGGACATGGCCTCATTTCTGTACGTATCTAAATAATGGAGTAATACATTTCAAAAACAGCTTGGATCCATCAATAACCATTTGAGTAATGGAGAAAAATATCTTTGAGAGTACGGGAAGGTGAATTTTGTCTTCACTCTTACTCAAGTAGTTCCGGCAGAAGGCCAAACATAATCATGCTGTAGCACAAGTTAGGCAGTCGATTTCTCTGAGAAAACGGCGCACCAGTTAAGTAAAGTGTGAAGGATAGTTTTAGAATGGGCAATCGGGAAGGTAGGCACAGATTACAACTTTGAAATGTTGGCAGGCCAGCCCTAAAACACAGCCCATTGTTTTGCGCTCTTCCTGTCAGCAGAAAGAGAGAGGCGTCCGATCTAGCCGTTACACGCCTTTATAAATCAGTGTGACACCTACTCTGATGGCCTTTGGATTGGCTGATTTTACGAGTGCCCAGCGGCAGCCAGGGGATCTTCCCAGAGTGCTGTTGGGATAAGCTCTGTGTGTGTGTGTGTGTGTGTGTGTGTGTGTGTGTGTATGTGTGTGTGTGTTTGTCTGTGTGTCTGTGCCTCCCCAGGAAAACACATAAACTGGTCATACACACACACGCACACACACACACACAAAATACTCACAGGACAAGATTTATGCCACCATTGGCAGGCTGTTTTTTCCCCCTCTTCTTTGTCTCCTCAGTTGGTTCTTTTAAATGTTTGTAAGGAAGCATAACTGCAGTGCAGACATATTGAAGATAATATACCAGATCACTAACATGTCAAAGCTGAGCTGCCTTTTGAATGATAGCAACTATAGTCCACGCCGATAAAGAACAGTTGTTATGCCGATTGGGCATGCGGTTGTGAGACTACTTATCAAGTTTGTTCAGGACTGTGAGAGCATGTGTCCACCAGGGACAGAGTGAAGGATGACTGAGGGCTACTTATTTAAAACATGTGTGTTAGTCTTATGCAAAATTTACAGTCCACTCATTTTCCCACACGACTGTCCGTATTTTACTTCGCATTCCTGAGTGAGTGCTGCGCTCAGAGGATGAGAACTGTGGCTATCTTTTAAAACCTCTCTAAATCTACTCTCCCTGTCAAAAAGTACACCCTGTATTCTGATGGTGATGATTAAGTAGTGACGGGTTATGCACTGCACTCTTAAACTACTGGTCCCTCTGAGGTGGAGTTTACAGATTCCTGCTGCATTTCCAGTGTGCTGGTTTTGGAAGTCTACATCTCCACCCACAGGTATTTTCATTGTATAGGTGAATTAAAAAAAAAAACCTTTGAGTATAAAGATGAATTCAGTTGAAGAGATAAATCTAGCATTTTAACTGTAGGCGTCTGGCACACTCCACTGCGTTTCACCATGGCTGTCATCGCCTGTAGATGCGAGTTTGAAGGCTTTACATTTACTGCTAAGCTGAGAGCATAAGGGCTTGTTTTGTAGCATGTAAGTGTATTACCAGACAAATATGAGGTGGAGCCCTAGAAGCCAAAGGCACCTATGTGAATTGCCATGTAGTTTCCATATTTTTATAGAGAGGGAGAGAGAGATAGAGACAGAGAGAGAGAGATCCTATACTGACACTTCCCCCAATTTCCACTTTATCCCTTAGAGCTGTTATGTCGATAGGTCGCAACCCCTCACACTAATCCCTCAGATGGCCGACCGTGTCCTGGGCCACCTCCGTGTTCTGACCCAAAGGAAGCCAGGGCCTTAACGATGAAAGACCTGTAAACTTCAACAGCGGGCATATTGTCATATCTGACATTATCCAGTCGAGTCCGTGTACACACAGCCCAAATAGCTCTGAGATCTGACCCAGAAGACAAGAGAAGAGAAGAGAAGAGAAGAGAAGAGAAGAGAAGAGAAGAGAGGAGAGGAGGGGAGGGGAGGGGAGGGGAGGGGAGAGGAGAGGAGAGGAGAGGAGAGGAGAGGAGAGGAGAGGAGAGGAGAAGAGAAGAGAAGAGAAGAGAAGAGAAGAGAAGAGAAGAGAAGAGAAGAGAAGAGTGAAGTGAGTGAGTGACCTACTTAAGCAGTTTCTTCATCTGCTTTCCTCGTGCTAACCCCTGTGGCTACAGGCAGGGACGCCTAGATCAGCTCTTCTCTAGGACACACAGTTGATCTGTCTGCACTGCTCAGGTGACATTATATCTGAAGGTCTGATTATAAAAGCCACTATAACTCTGTAGGACATTAGGACAGAATGGAATAGTTTGTGAATATCAGCAAACACTAAAAACCCAGACAAAACTGCAGAAGTTCTTTAGATTGGTAACATGGAAATAAATTATTTTGTTTCTGTCACCAGAGATCAGAACAGCATGTAATGAAACTAACAGCAGTTTATTAGAGACATAATTAGTGAATATTGAATTAGTGTTCCCTATGCCTGGGTTTCTCCACACAACCAGCGAGGCTCATCAGACTGTCTCTCTGTTTGTACTTTAATATCAAAACCGTAAGAAGTTCCATTGCGAAAACTTAAAGGTAACATTCAAGAATATATTTGATGAGCCAGTTCAAAATAAAAAAACAAATTCCCAAGAAATGGAGAGGGAAAAAAACAAAAGAAATGCTGTTTATTCTCCAGTAAGTGTATCTGTATCTGTCAGTTTGTGAGAGATCATCCAGACACAGGTTTCCAGAGTGAGGCAACCCCAGATCGCCTGTGGACATGCTAGGCAGCTTCTCTGTTCCATAACGCTTGTTTCTCCAGGTCTTTGAAATACTTAATGAAGCTGGACTGTGTCTGTGCCTGTATCTGTTCTCACGGTAGAGACAAGCCTCTGTTTACAGATGAGAGAGTGTGAGAGCAGGAGAGAAACGGAGAGAGAGAGAGAGAGAGAGAGAGGGAGAGAGAGGACTGACATCTCTCTCACCTGCTCTTCTCTTGCCTTGACATGTATCAGTAAAGTTGAGGGTGATAAGAGTCTGGCCTGTTACTCTTTGGGCAGGCAACAAAGAGATCCATTTCTCTCACTCTTTATCAGGGGTCAGAACATGTGTACATGCACAACAGGTAAACTGATTGTTCACCCAGTTCTCCAGTCTGGCGGCTGCTTGGTCACAATACAGACATCCCGTGTCTTCAGATGTCAGTTCATTCAGTCAAACAGAGACCAATTAAGTTTGTACTGATGCCAGAAAATGACCAAACAATACGATGATAAAAAGTGCGCTGTAATGCAGTACAAACACACAACGGTGTGTTGTCATACCTCACTGCTCATCTATAACATGACTTTGGGTGGGAGTTAATAAAAGAATTAATCTGGATTAGGAGTGTGGGCAGAGGAATGCTGTGTGTGACTTACTGATAGATTGGCAAAGTTTCCAGGTAGCATTTGTTAACTGACATTAGGCAGCCCAAAGCAAACAGCTTACATTGACTCATTTCCCATGGTTCACTTTAGTGCTAACGTGTTCACAACCCCCTCTTTAAACTGATACTATTTGTGTTTACTAACAATAAAGTCATCAAAGCCTGTGTCCCACACATAAACATTTACAGTTACTCTGCCATCAGGCACCATCAGGAGAGTTCAGTCATTCATTCTGATCACTGTCTCAATCCAATTAATGCTTCTTTACATAAATGCATTACTTATATATGATTGTTTCGCATCTCTTGCAGTCCTGTAAAACCCATACGATTCAATGCAATTGCACTTTTTAATTAAGTTGCAACCGGACATAAATTACCGATGGGGATAATGAACTGAATAAGAGAGGCTGAACATGGTCGGTGTGAAGTCTGGGCAGGTAGCATTGTAAGGCAGTAATAAAATGGGAATAATGGCATGGCGGGTGGATATTTGGGTGGGGGTGGGGTGTGTGTGTGGGGTGGGGAGGGGGAAATAACACCTTTAACGGAACGCTGCAGTCTTAATTTGTAGAGGCCGGCTCCTGGTGCACCTCTCAGGAGGCAGGTCATTTATCATTTTGGGTGACCGTTATTTTTAATGAGTCTGTTATCATTCATTTTAGGGCATCCCACCTTTCCTTGACATGGATAGTATTTCTCTTTATATAGGACAGAGGATTTATGTCACTTCCCTCTTTCTTTCTCTCCCTGTTTCTCCCTCTCTCTCTCCCTCTCTCTTTCTGTCTCTCCCCCTCTCTCTCACTCTCTCCCTCCCTCTCTCTCTCTCTCTCTCTCTCTCTGTCTCTCCCTCCCTCTACCCCTCCCCCTCCCTCTCCACCCCTCTCTCTCTCTCTCTCTCTCTCTCTCTCTCTCTCTCTCTGGGCTGCAGTAGAGTGAGGGGCATGGAAGTGGAGTAGGGAGAGAGCTCTGCAACTAAGAGATCATATTCACTGAGGTGAAATCATTGTCCATTAAATTCAGATTTTAAATATGAGAAGTGAAATCATTGTCCATCAAATTCAGATTTTAAATATGAGAAGTGAAATCATTGTCCATTAAATTCAGATTTTAAATATGAGAAGTGAAATCATTGTCCGTTAAGTTCAGATTTTAAATATGAGAAGTGAAATCATTGTCCATTAAATTCAGATTTTAAATATGAGAAGTGAAATCATTGTCCATTAAATACAGATTTTAAATATAAGAAGTGAAATCATTGTCCATTAAATACAGATTTTAAATATGAGAAGTGAAATCATTGTCCATCAAATTCAGATTTTAAATATGAGAAGTGAAATCATTGTCCATTAAATTCAGATTTTAAATATGAGAAGTGAAATCATTGTCCGTTAAGTTCAGATTTTAAATATGAGAAGTGAAATCATTGTCCATTAAATTCAGATTTTAAATATGAGAAGTGAAATCATTGTCCATTAAATACAGATTTTAAATATAAGAAGTGAAATCATTGTCCATTAAATACAGATTTTAAATATGAGAAGTGAAATCATTGTCCATTAAATACAGATTTTAAATATGAGAAGTCAGTTACTCTAGAGCAAATAGGGTCAGCTAGCAGTAGTTGCACAAACCACAAATGTCTTGTTTCTGGCACAAGTATTTGTGCGGGAGCAATTGGATCACTACCCTGCTGATCACACAATAACACTAATCTTAGCTTGATGTAAACGGACATAATACCTACACAGACGTATCATAGTGTGTCAGTACATGAATGGAACACAGCTTAACCTTTGGTTTAACATACTGCAGGGTTTTAGGTCCCCTTTACATCATTATTACAACTGACGTTTCAAATATCTAGTGAATTCCATGAAAATGATAACAGAAGAAAAGAAAGAAATTGGAAATGGTGGAAATTACGCAACATTGCATGTTTCAGTCACTTCATTACTTTCTGGTGCGAAAGGCTCCACAAAGACGATGATGAAAGTAATCATCTCACTTCTTCCCTTTGAACTTCATCTTTTTTTTTCTGTGTGACACACTGAGCTTTCCTGCTAATCTCGAGGTTTTGGTGTATATCGTTTGGAGAGGCTGCAGAACAGTGGTGTGGGGCTGCTTGCTTAACATGGAAAAGGACTGCAGAGACGTCAACACTGACAACTCAGTGGGCAGAACAATGGTATGTGTATTTGATCGGAGCAGAGAGGGTGACGTGCCAGGATTGACGCTCTTGATTTATGGAGCCTCTCTCTTTTGACTATAACTCATTATGCAATATGTCCTCACTTCTCCATCCTGTTCTAAGTCCTGACCGACATGTGTTCCTGTGTTGGAATGGGACGTCACTCTGTTTTGGCGGGCGTTCAGTGATATTTTTCCCGGCCATATGGGACTTTGGCTTTGTTATGCAGTGCGGCTGAAACCATGGACACTGCGTTTGATTTACACTACCGTGGATGAGCAACTTCTGCTCAAATAGCTTTGTACTGTACTTACATTGGCGTGCATTCACAAGCATGTGCCTGCTAAGGGACCATACACACACGCACACACACACACACACACACACGCACGCACACGCACACACACACGCTGATACACCTACGTTATGGGTACACACCACGTTAACATGCCCATACACACAAGCGTTCACACACACACAGGCACACACACACACAGGCACACATACACAGACTTAGTGTTTTGGCTTTGGCATTGTGGAAAGCAGTGCACAGATTTGCTCTGTGTGGTATTTTTTTCTGCTCTGCTACACTCATGGGTCAGGATGTACTGCCTTTGCCAAGTTTACCACAGTAAGACAAGAATAAAAGAACGCTTTATGCCTCTACGGTATTTTCAGAATATCACAGCATCGTGTCATTAGCACAGCTAGTCACATACAGTTTTCATCATAAGACTTAACAGTGTATTGACTCAGAAAATAATTAACCAACTAATTAATGTTACTTATCAAGCTATGCACTGCATAAACTATAGCTACATTAGCTATGTTACATAAATTACACGTTACATAAAACTGTAGTTAAAAAGCAAAATATGTGTGTATGCATTATCAATAACCGCAACAGTAACAAAAAAACAAACAGTATGTTTTATACACACACACACACACACACACACATATAGATAGATAGATGGAAAGATAGATAGATAGATAGATAAAAAATCACAAAAAAAGACTTGCAAACCTCTCTCATATACTCATTAATGCTCCAGGTAATGATTCTAATAATTAATGTGAGAGAAATCTATGAGCTGACGTGATCTGAGATGTAAAGAATGGTGACAGACTAAGATTTTGCTGGGTGACCTGTTTGGTTCTCTCTGTTCGAGATCTGAAACAGGTTACAGTGTAACACTCTGCCACCCCCCCCCCCCCCCCCCCCCCCCCCCCCCCCCGCCACCCCCTCCCCCCACCCCTCCACCCCAGACATGCAACGCAGCCTTCATGAAAAGCTATTGCCAGGCAGGCTGAGGTGATGCATCACAAGTTGTGAGGGGACCAAACTAAGATGCTGAATCGGAGCACAAACGCGTCATAGTTTGCACGGTGCAGCATTTTGTTACAAAATAATCTTGTCATCAATTTTCATCTTTTTGTTTAAACATATTAGTCTTTTGGACAAGATAGGTCATATTTCAGCATGTGATAAATTCCCCCTTCTCGCCTTTTCACAGAACGTGCACTTAATTAATTACACAACCTTTAATTGGACAGATTATTCCTAATGGTTGCACGGTGCTAAATGTACAAACCTCAGAGAGGGCTCTGGAGTAATTATTTTAATGCCACTTTCCCGACTAGTTGCAATCAGTACACTTCAAACTATTAATCAGTTTCATAAAGGAAGAAAGGTATACTCTAAAACAGACTATTTACATTTGTGGTTTGGTGGGGGCGGGGTGTGGGTCGGAGGGGGTATTCTTTTTTGTCTTCTTATAATGACTCTTTTGTACTCAGATATGGAACATGCTGGACTTTATGAAGGTGGAGAGTGATGATTTTTTTGTAATTTTATGATATCTGGAGGCATTTGGCTGTTTAATTAGGGCGGTAATATCTGCTAATGTCCATGATGGATCTTTACGGAAGCTGGCTTTAACTATCTGCAGCAATATCATAAATTATCACCTTCACCATAATGCTCTCCTGAGTTTGTTTAATTAAGATGTTCAGTGACTGTGTTGCAGAGGGAATACTGGAGACTACAACTCTACAAACAAAAAGCTGCATTCACACATGAAACTATAAGAGACAATGCTTATGTTTCACATCTAAATCACAGAAATATTTTACACTTCAGACAATTTTAAAAAGAAGACAGTTGTCTATTTTTTATGTTGTATTCCTCCACTTCTCCTTAAATTCATAGGACCTAAAATACAAATCATATACAAAAGTATATTGTATGAAATAAAACTGACATCTAGTGTATTACAGTGGGTGTCAGCTGTATAATTTAAGAGTTGTGGAAAAAGTAAAGAGTAACCCTGTTGTATGACTAGTCAGACAGATTTGAGTGAAGGTTGAGATTAATGAATGATGAACATGGTGAGGCTGGGTTGAGGTTCGGAGCTGGGTACAGGTTTCTGTCAGTCTGTCCTCTGTACTCCTGACTCTGCATAGGACATTACACATGCACTGAATCGCTCTTATTGAAAGCATAACTTTTTATTTAATTCAGTGTCTGTTTGGACAGAAGTTCACACACCAAACACCATGCTTCACCTTTAATATACAGTCAGAACCAGAGAAGCATTGACGATGACCAGTGAAAAAAACAGTGCAATACAACGCCGGGAATCAACACCACCGTGGAAATGTATAACCATTCTGTCTCCCTTTATCCATGAACCTTTTCAGCAGATCTCACAATCATCTACCTGCTCTCATGAAACAGATGACAAACAGAGGCTTATCGAGAAACCTCAACATTTGACACATTTTTTAGTAAAATGTCAATATCTGACAGTTTTCAGTTCTGCACACCATCCGTTAGAGAGTGCTGTTTTTCCTGTTTTTCCATGTCTCACTTTGCTTTCAAATTTCATTCAAAATGATACACAGACACACAGATATACCATCCAACACACAGAGACAAATATGCATATATACACACTGGGAGCGCACAGATATAAAATACCCAGCAAAACACAGAAAGGCTGTAACAGTGACAGAAATAACAACAGAAATGACTACCAGCAGAGAGAAATATGAAATTATCACAGATAGTCAGACCAATTCATCAACTGATAGATAGATAGATAGATAGATAGATAGATAGATAGATAGATAGATAGATAGATAGATAGATAGATAGATAGATAGATACTGATTTGACACTGGGGTACAGCAGAGGGCATAAAAGCAGTTTGATCTCAGAGGGCACATCTGTCAGCTGATCTCAATAATTTGAATGACCATGTGATCTATCACTAATATAAATTATAGTGTTAATTACGTGATAATGTTTCTATCACTAATATAAATGAGAGTGTTATTTATCACTAATATGAATGAGAGTGTTATCTATCACCAATATGAATGATAGTATAATTTATCACTAATATGAATGGTAGTATTACTATCACTAATATGAATGAGAGTGTTATTTATCACCAGTAGGAATGATAATATTTCTATCACTAATATGAATGGTAGTATTACTATCACCAACATGAATGGTAGTGTTACTATCGCCAGTATGAATGATAGTTTTATTTATCACTAATGCGAATCATAGTGTTATTTATCACTAATGTGAATGATAGTGTTATTTATCACTAATATGAATGATAGTCTTATATATCACTAATTTGAATGATAGTGTAATTTATCACTAATATGAATGGTAGTGTTATCTATCACTAATATGAATGGTAGCGTTTCTATCACTAATATGAATGATAGTGTTATACATCACTAATATGAATGGTAGTGTTATTTATCACCAATATGAATGATAGTCTTATATATCACTAATTTGAATGATAGTGTTATTTATCACTAACATGAATGACAGTGTTATCTATCACTACTCAAAATGATGTTATGTATCTGAGTATTAACTGGACTGAGGGTCTATAGTGGGGTATTTAGAGAAACCTGGATATCCATCAAAGTTCTAAGTATCTTAAGAGCCTGTTATTTCAGTGTCAGAGAAAAGTTACCAGGCAAAAGACACGTCACTTTGTAATGAAGGTTGTACTTCACACTATTGTCAGTGACAGAAAGGTCCAAATGAACAGACATCTTTAGTAGTGTTGATGAATATGTTTAAAATATTAATTTTAAGGCTGATAGATCAACCTAGTATTCACAATTATTAGTACAATATTTCTGACTAACACAAATTAAACAATAACTTAACCTAGCTGTTTATAAAATGTGCAGAACATGCTATAGTTTATAGTCACGTGGTTCAAATTGTCAAATTTATATAAAAATCATATTGAGGAAGTAGATAAAAAGTCACATACGAGAGAAAAGTTGAAGAAAGTGTCACTAAAGATAATGTTTGTGATACTGATATATACAAAGGTTGTGTTTGATAATGTGTTTAAGTGTCTTCGTTCATCCCAGTTTCAAATCACAAGTGAAACATACACACAAACACACATAAACACACACACACACACACACACACACGGGTATACGCACACACACACACACACACACACACGGGTATACACACACACACATCTCCCCCTCTCTCTCTGCCTTCTTGTCCTTCCCATTTATTGCTTTGTACAGCAAAGCACCATTACTGATCCCATCCCAAGCACAAACTAAAAATCTATCCCGTTGTCATTTGCGGTGCTGTGCCATCTATCATAGGGGAGGTGGGGGTGGGCTTGGCAGCGTCTGCGAACGAGAGAGGAGGCGCAGGAACAGGAGGCAGAGTCAAGGACTCTTCACGCGCAACAAAAAAACTTGTCACAATTATTTATGGCTCCAGCCAGGACATAATAGGACACATCAAACTGCTGCCCCCCCATCCCTCTCTCTCTCTCCCCCTCTCTCTCTCCCTCACTCCCTCTTTCTCTTTCTCTTTCTCTCCCTCTCTCTCCCTCTCTCTCTCTCTCTCTCCCTCTCTCTCTCTCCCTCTCTCCCTCCCTCTCTCTTTCTCTCTCTCTCTTTCTCTCTCTCCCTCTGTCTCTCTCTCTTTCTCGCTCTCTCTCCCTCTGTCTCTCTCTCTCTCTCTCTCTCTCTCTCTCTCTCTCTCTGTCTCTCTCTCTCTCTCTCTCTCTCTCTCTAGTTTTAAACTGCTTCGTTTTTTCTTTTTTTCTTTCTTTTTTGTTGCAATGGTGAGCGTCCCTCACATCACTGGCTCCCTTGTTGAAGTGGGTCACTGGCGTCTCTTGCCTTACACATACAATTTCCCAGACAATGGCACAGCACTTGGGTGAAGTGACAGTGACAAATTCTGAGAGGCCCCACAGAAAGCCAGCCAGGCTCTTACATGACTGATTACGCCAATAATCATGCAGGGCCGTCATGTGACCCAGAGAGCGGGAGGAATGGCGGGAGAGAGAGAGATGGGAAGGGATGGGAAATATAAAGAAGAGAGGGAACAAGACTGAAAAGAAAATGAAAGTAAGAGTTAAAGTGATAAACTGAGACTGTTTGGATTGAGTGGAGAAAGACCCAGACGTGAGGACAGAGAGAGACAGAGCAGGGGTGACGGAAACTGTGACCAAAAGAGGAAGAGCAGTCAAGCTGTGTTTGGGGAGTAAAGGCAGAGAAAGTAAGACATGCAACAGTGCATAAAGAGCAGAGGAAACACAGAAATGTGAGGAAATAGGAATGAGACAGAAGCTAATAGAGAACTGGTCCCAGTAAAAAAAAATTTCCCCCTTTTTTATTCCCTTTACATCCATCTGTGGCCTCCTTCTGTTAGATGAGGTAGCGCTAAATGACTGTCACTGGATGTGAGGCTGAGATCTGTTCTGCCAGCACGCTCGTAATTGGGCAGGGGTCACACGAGCCTGCTCCCAGCCCACAACCTCTCTCAAAGCCGGCCACCCAGGGGATTGGGCCAAGCTTCCGATTCAATTACTCCTCCACCACCCTGGCTCTTCACCTTAAGTGCTACCGCTTGGCTCCAGTTCATGAAGGGGAGAGGTAAAGACCCCCCCCCCTCCTCCCCAAAACCTCCTGTCACCCCCCACACGCCTCCCCTTCCCCTGCTCAGCTACATGATCTCTCTGTCTGCTGGGATCAGTGAGCTAGAGCTGGGATAATGAACCAGAGGTGCCCTAGACGTGAACAACAGACGGTCTGGCCAAAAGAAGAGATAAAACACACCTCTGGCTAAGAGGACATTTAATAAATGAGTGCTCAATATCTCTTCATTTCGGTAAAATGTCTTTCAGTGTTCAGCAATGTGAACAGCAAGCTCTATTTGTGTTTCAACAACAACAACAACCTCTGTATTTACATATGGCCAAACCGTAGCACTAACTCACTGCTTCTCCTGCATTGTGGAAAAGTGTTCACATACCAGGTGTCTCTTAATTTGAAAATGATGAATTTTGCGTGATAAAAGGAGAAACTGAAGGAAGGAAAATACTGAAAGCTCAAATAACCCATTTATGGCTTTTATAACCCTCATAACTTGATGTATTAACTCTTTTTTTCACCCTCTACATGCCTGATCTTTATAAGGCCGTTTCTGGAAACAGTATAATTTTCTCAAAGTGGCTGCACTGGCTGCCTGTGAAAGTCCCCTCGAAAGAAGATGTGATAAAACACAGTTAATGTAAGACATGTATGATAAAGAAGACGTGTGATAAAACACAGTTAATGCAATTTTTTATGGAGAAAAAAAAGATGAGATATCTTTTCCAAGCAAAGCAATAACCACTGATTTCAATACAGACAGATTGGGAGATGAGATAATATCAACTTGTGTGTGTTTTGTGCACAGATTGTGGATAGAACTTTGTATATTAAGTGCAAATTTGTCATTTTGGCAGTCAAATCACCACAGACACTAAGAAGCACTAATACACCACAACAGATTCTACAAAAGCAAGAGAAAATTGAGTCAATTCATGCAGTTTCAATTTCAAGAATCCAGCACTGAAATTAAAAGCTTTCAGGACATGAAATAAAGACCAAAACGTGAAAGCATTCTTGCTGCTAACTTATTCAAACTTTTCAAATGTTGATTATTGTCACCTATAAGTGTTCAGTTATTGTTATTAAGGTTTTTCATGAGTTAAGGATGTGCTATGAAAATTAGTTTCTCACTGGGAAATGTATTGAATAAACCAGCATAAAGTCTTCATCAAATTCCAGATAAAAAGCCACAAAGCCTGCTCCCAATCACAAGTCAAAGCAAAACACACTGACTGGGCAGATCACTGTGTGCTCGGTGTGTGTGAGTGTGTATGTGTGTGTGTGTGTGTGTGTGTGTGTGTGTGTGTGTGTGTGTGTGTCTGTGTCTGTGTGTGTTCAGCTTTCTGATATAATGAGAAGTTATTCCATGAAGGAGTGACAGCTTTGAAGGAAAAAGAAACAGTCTCAACAAAAGTGTCATTCTTTTGTTTTTGTTGTTGTTTTTTGGTGTCTTTTTTTTAAGACAACGGCATGCAAATGAATGCAGTGCCAGGCTGGAAAAAGAGACATTCAGCAAAATCAAATCATCACTAGAGACATAAAAACGCTCTGATCAAGTGTTGGTTTCTGCTCCTTTTGAGTGTGTTCAAATGGCTCTGACTATCTCTTCAATTACTGTGTGTGTCAGTCGGCGGCTCTGGGCACCAAGGCCACGTGAGAGAGAGTCTTGTTTTCTTACTTAATAGCAGCTGATAGCTGGAGTCAGCCAGGTTATGAGCCTCAATTTGCCTTTGACAGTGATAACAATTACAACTCTCAATATCGCTTTCATTACAGAGTGGCTGTCTCAATATACAGAGCCAGTGTGTGTGTGTGTGTGTGTGTGTGTGTGTGTGTCCAGTTACAGAGGTAGCTCATGAGAGAAATATGAAGGACTGTCCATATACATGCACAAATACACGCGCACGCACACACACACACACACACACACACACAAATGTTCCCTCACTCTGTTCTTTCTAGTTCACAGGTAGCCAGATTGTTTGATCTGCATAGACCAAAGTTATCAATATATGGCCTGAAGATGAAAGCTGAACTCATTTTCACCTGAAATCACAGTTGAGGAGAGACTAGAGTTATTGTAGCAGCCATCTCTAAACCCAGCGAAAGCCATTTACATAAGTCAACAACTCTACTCACATTACAATAAAACCTTATCTCCTCTGTTGAATGATTAATTTACTTAAATTATACAACAGGAAATTACATTATGTCAGCAGCTTATGAACAACAACAACAAGATCAGTAATACCAATAATAATAACTGTTATTACTAGTATTACCAGTAACAGTAGCAGTAACAGTGATACTAATATAAAAGGAACTGTAGTTACAGCTCTATAAATGTATCTTTTTGTTTTACTGGTTCACTGGTTTTATTGACAATAGATGATAGATGGTAACAAGGTACAAAACAGCCAAAAACAAAAATTAAAAAAATTTTTTTGCTCTCTGTTAATATAGTGTCAAACTCTGACTGTCATAAAACACACAAACTTTTCACACAACAAGGTGAAAATGAAATGAAAAGAGAAGGCCGGAATATGGAATAAAAGTGCAACCGCTCCGTCAGTGACATGTAAGAGAGCTCAGCAATTTCAGTTCGATATTTAGATCATCATCATTATTCTCATCATCGTGCTATCCTGCCATAAGACACACTTCCTAACAGCATGGTTGTGCTATTTTTACCCAGCTCCCACGCCTGGGTCAGCACTCCCCATATGTCCTCCTGTACAGCGGATGGGCATTAACACCAAACCATTAAACTCACACTGTTCTCAGCCTCTCATTGCTGATGCTCAAATATATGCTTCTCTCTCATTCTGCACAGCATGGGCTCAACAGCGCCCACTACATGCCACGGCAACAAATAACTGAAGCAAATTTCCGCCTGTCTATGATCTTGCTGTAGGAACTTGGAGCAGGGTAATAGAGAACTGGAGTAGGGTATGGAAAGTGAACTGGAGTTAGGTAATATGGGCTTCATGGTGGCTCAGTGGTTAGCACTGTTGCCTGAAAGCAAAAAGGTCCTGGGATTCGAATCTCAGGTGCCCCAGGTCCTTTCTGTGTGGAGTTTACATGTGCTCCCTGTGCATTTCCTCCAGCTGTGGTTTCCTCCCACCACTAAGACATGCATGACCACGGCACTGGCAAAGAGCTAGTCCCCGGAAGGCAGCTGCCCACTGCTCCTAGCACACAATGTATGTGTGCTAACACTGCTGTACAGTCTAAATTATTTGATATTAATATGTGTGTGCATGGAAAACAGCTCAACTATACTTCCTTACAATGTATAACCTAACAGGTATTGGAGACACAGTAAGCGGTATCATATTGTTTGTGGAAATGTACAGAATTTAAGAATAAAGAAAAAAAGAACACATCTTCCTTCTTAGAATAAAGTCAGAGATAAGCACTAACCACATTCATTTATATGTATAATTTAGCCTGGTGTGATACCACAACTATTAGGCAATTCAAAAAAAAAGCATTTTATTTTACCTCTGCAGTACTAAAATCACAGCACCAATGACTTTTACAGATCATACAAAAAAATGCAGACCACACAAAAGTTCCAGTTATACACAGCTGTCAGTCATATCATTCCCACTCACTGTGAACATGAGAAAGATCTGCCCTTTATTTTGTGTGGTGAGACTCGTCAGATCTGCTGCAAGGCTCTCTCCCTCTCTCTCTCTCTCTCTCTCTCTCTTCCTCTCTCACACACACACACACACACACACACACAGGATTGCCATGGTGAGGAGAGCAGCCAGAGGGGCAAAGGCCCAGAAGTCTTGGCTTTCAGCACACACACACACACACACACACCAACACAGGTCCCTCAGAGGACTCCAGGCAAGTCAAGGCACATACCACAGGGACTTTACCTTCACAGAGGTTCACACATTCATATATATAAATCAGCAAGGCACGACTCATACAGGTCTCTGTGAGGTCTTTTTTTGTGTGTGTGATTTTTGCTTCATGTTTTTTTATTTGTATAAATCAAAGAGTCAGTTTGCAATTTGCTCTCTGAACAAGCTAGCACCAATTCGATCATTTTTCTTCTAAATTGACTGACTTGTGACAAAAACCTGACTGACTTTTTTTTTATACAAAACCAGAGAGTTAAGTGGTCCAGGTCTGCCACAACAATGCCACCACTGACTGGGTGAAATCTCCATATTCTTGATTCTTTGACTGATTACTATTGACTTGAAATCCCTTGTTAGCAGATGAAGAGACAGAAAATGAAAATGAGTGGGGTAAACTGTACTTTACCAGCCAAAGACAGCAATGTGGAGATGATCAATGTGGCAGTGATCATCAGCCATTGTTAAAACATAACATCCAATGCTCTTTAAGGGTTTTTTTCCTCTACAAAATGCTTTGACATAGTTTATAAGGTCATAACAGATCTTTAAAAATGATGGTCTGTTTCACTTTAAGAGCCCTTAATGATTCTTGATGAGTCCTGATGTCTCAACGAAATTTAAGCGACCATTTGTCTGAAGTTCTGAAGTTCTGAGAATCCTCTGACGTCATTCAGTGATACTGGCCATATTTTGTAAGCTTGTTTATCTAGGATATCGGGCCCTCGGCATTTCCTGCAAACATCTACGTCATTTTATGACTGACTTTCTTTGTCCTTTTTTCTTTTTTGCTTTTGCTTTGTTGTCTGTTAACTGTCCAAAAAAACGAGTTCCAGAGCATTCTATGTGATTCACATTGAGTCATTGCATAGTGTCAAAAAAGGCTATCTGTTAAACTGCACAGTTAAATGTTCTCTGTTTTTGGTTCACTGAGTGAAAAGAGGCACTTGAAGACTAATGCTAATGAAGGCAATGAAAACCAAAGTAAATCACATCAGACTGACTGAGTGGAGGCCACATCTAAACGCTTTGTCAGCGTTCTCATCGTGAGAATGAACTTTAAGAACAAATCCTTCATTTTCCACAAAAAAGACACAACATACTCATAAAAAAGGGTATCGGACAACTTCAAGAAAACATATAAAATACCATTTCTGTCAAGTATTTGGTAGCTTGGCTCAAAAGATTATGGATTTATGCGACAACAGCGTTAAATGCATGGGGTCAGTTTGGCGCGGGATTTAGTCAGCTTCCCACTAATGCACTCAGACGTTTTAGCAAAAGGGGAGGATTGCTTTTGATGGCGGTCATGTCAACCAGCTTTTTTTTTTCGTTGCCCGAGAGTTCCATAAGCCCTGCTTGACCAAACATACCAACTGCTAACATGACCAAAAATCTCACTTCAGCAGGGAGAGAGAGGGGAAGGCGGCGGAGTGGAACCGATGAATCACGCTCGGTGTGTGGCAGGAGTGCATTGAATAGAGCTTGGGACACTGCAGTGTGATAATTTTCTATCACTGAGGCCTGTAAGTATCTGACAGGCTGCTATGCTGACTTAGCAGTCTGTTTGAAAATGGCAGGCGTGCCCTTTTATCTCGCCACATGTTTCACGGCAATTGGACAATCAGCCACTGCAGTGAAAATCCATACTATCGATCGGCCCTGTATCTTCTCTATAATTCTCCGGCAGGAAATCCCTGATGACAAATTATATCTGCACCAGTTTTTGATTGGTGCTTTGATGCAGCCAATCTCCAAGGGCAGACACGTGGGGAACTGACTGGTGCTTTATTAACTCAGGTCTGTCTGTCTGGAGTGTGGAGCATTATGTTCTACACCTGTGTCAAGACTAGATTTCCGTTTGCCACAGACAGTCAGTGTTAGTCGTGCAAACAGAGACTCATATCTTTAGACTCAGTGAAAACAATAAAGTAACAAACCTGCCCCCCCCTCGCCCCCCCACCACACACACACACACATACACACACACACACACACGCACGCACGCACACACACGCGCGCGCACGCACATACAGTGAGTCCATCAGAGTCCCTCTGTGTGTGTCCTTTCATTTACAGTGACATCCTGTTTGGGGGAGTCATGCAGACACATGCATGCACTACTTCGCATTCTCTCTCTTTCTCTCTTTCTCTCTCTCTCTCTCTCTGTCTCATACACACACACACACACACACACTTTCTCCTTCTCTCTCTCTGTCTCTCTCCGAGACAAAACACATACACACATAGAACTGATTCCCCAAATATAAACGTGGAAAAAAAATACATCAGACAGAGCAAAGTTGCTCAAAAATGCACTTGTGTTTTGAGAACATGTGTGCTACCCTTTACCCAAGATGCACTGCTTTGTTTTTATTAAGGCCTTGACAAATTCTGCCACTACCTACAGTGTCCATTTTGCTGTCACTGTTAGCGGTCAGTCCTCTCCACACAAGAGGGACTATCCTATTCCCAACATTTCCGCCAGCATCTGTCATTATTCCCCTGTGACATGTAACAAGCCATCTTCTTGAACTCACCCATTGCCCAGAATTTAAAATGGCTAAAAACAGGCGAAACGAATGGAAACTATCATTTTCACATCAACCCCCAGGCGCTGGTAATTCAGCGGGTATGTAAGTTGAGGCGAACTTCAGACCTTATTATTTCGGCTGCCTTTAGCTCCTCGACGAATGTCTCCATCACAATGGAGCTCTCAACACAGTGTAAAGAGTGTCAAAAGGCCCGCTAATCCAAGAGGTGCTTAGCAGCCGTCAAAAATTAGTACGGAATCCGAAATCGCTAATTCAGTGGTTTATCACTTTAATTATTAATTTATTTATTTTGAGGGGAGTGTGCGAAAACGAAGAGGCTTTATTGGGAAGTCGGGGATAATTTCGTGCCACAGGCCTTAATTTGACAGGAAAGGAGGAGTACAACACAATTTCAGAGGAATATATTCCCGTTTCTGCAGGCACAGACTAAAGTGAGGCAACATTTTTTCCCAGGCAGTCGGTGGAGGATAATCTTTCTCTGCACGACACAATGAGAGAGATTACACGGAGAACATGTCAGGCGGCACTGGATTTTTGCGACACCGAATCTCTTGTCCCTATCGATTTGCAGGCTGCTCATTCATGTTTGCGTGAGGGACTCACAAACACACACACACACACACACACACACAACAGGCTAAAAGCATATGGCTGTGCAGTAGTCCATTTTCTGTGTCTTCCCCACTCTTCCACTTTGGATATCTTTCCCCGTGTTTATGTGTGAGAGTGAGTATTCAACAGGGAAACACTGTAACATGTACCGCCACGCTTTACCCAAGGAATTGTGAAACAGGTTAGCCTTCGTATTATAGCATCTAGCAGAAACAACCAAAGATCGGATTTGTGTGGTTCAATAAGGACACACGCACATCCTTTATTTTTGGATGACTGATCCCTCCTGAGCCCTATACTAATTAATGAAATAGTAAATATGGTCTATTTGAGGTCCAGCTGCTGTGAGTGGTTACCCACGGTCTACTGGGCTGAAAACACAACTGTAATCATGAAGTACCAGGAGAATAACTGAATCGACCATATTCCCTGTGTAACGGCCTTGACCTCAGAGTGTATTTACAGCCGCATAACAAAAATCAGGGACGTTCACACTGTCCTTCCCTCATTCCCATAATCCCAGTATGCCCACACAGTAATTCTCCACAAGATCTGGAGCGGAAAGTGTGAGCATCTTTACATCAGTACACAAGAGTTACTAAGAAATATGGTTTACATCATATTGACTTTATGGACCTGATCCCCTGAGGTCAGCCTGAAGTCTGTAGGGTACAGTCTCCAGTAAGTCATCTAATGTGTCCTTTAACCTCATCCTGTGGTTACTCACTACCTCATATTAGTTTCCCAGAAAGGGATTAGGGATGGTTCTATAGGTTACAATGAGAATATCGAAAGCCATTTATTCTAGATCTCGGCTTGCAGGAAACTGATTTGTAGATTATGAACAAAGGCCACTCTATTATATACATAGCAGCTTTGTTTGAATTTTGTGTGTGTGTGTGTGTGTATGTATGTGAGTGTGTGTGTGTGTTTATGTTTCAGAGTTGCATGGTGCAGTTTCCCCTGCTTGGTCTTCATCTGGGTAAAACATTCAACTGGGCAGCTGTGCCAATATCCTTACCAGACTTAATTACACATAAATCCTTTTTGTATTGGATTTCGGGGAACACAAAATGTTTTCCAGTAAAAACGGGTCATTAAATCAACTTGGTATGTTGTGTAAGAAGTGCTCTTAACATACTTCCTCCAAAAATATAGTTTAATATAGATAAAGAAAATATGCATTATCAAATTTTTTCCAATACCATGTTACATAACCTACACATGAAGAATTCCCTTGCTTTCCCTTGTTTGTTTACATATTTATCCTTTGTATATTGAACACATCTGTTTCAACAACCAAATTGTTTTCCATTACCTGACTTGGCTGCACAAGTGTTGCAAACAAGCCGTTCATTATGTGGTTAAAAAAAAAGGGCAAAACAATGCACGTGCAGGTACAGTAGCAGAGTATACCAGAGCCTTTGTTTAAACCTGATATTAAATGCCTCATATCCATATACTGACAGCTGTAACTGCACAGCCAATGCCAGCCCCAGCATCTGCATTTACACACGCAATGAAATAGTTTACTTACACATGCTGTGAATAGAAATGCATTTTCAGTGTTCACATGAACACTGCATTTGACTGTCCTCACTTTAATAGAAGTAGTGGGTGTGTAAGATAAGATTTATTTCCAACACTCATAAATAGCCCAATTTCTATAGCAACTGTCTGGTTTGATTCACATCAACAGTAAACACTGAAGGTCCTCAGTCACCCGAGTTTTGCCAGTATGTAATGTCAGATTAATCTAGCGTCCAGATGTAAACAGGACCAATGAATCAGCCAAATGCATGTCCGTGGACATACATATTCATCGCATTAATTTAAAAAGAAAGCAAAAAATACCACACAAATACCCGAATATATGTAAGGCTATACCAAAAGTGTATGTCAAATTAAATAACAAACAACTTCCTTAAGATGACTCCCTCTCAGAAGACAATTGTCAGGGTCTTCTTAGATTTGACTGTAAGGATCCATTGAAAAACCCTATCTTCATGGAAATATCTCCAGGGTCTAGAACATAAAAAAAAATTGTTAAACTGGCCAGGACAAAAAGGAACCATCTGGTATCGCAGGGTACCAACAATTATGGAGGTATACATTCTGGACAATGCTAGCAGCATGATTTAAAAGCTACCTCAGCGGAAACTGACAACGCTAGTTGGCAACTGACTTTAGCCCTCAACAAAAAACTGCTTTCCACACTCGACCGGTCTGAAGTGATCAATATGCTAACTCCTGGAATGCAAAAATAAATAAATAAATAAAAACTAGGACAGGGGACAGACGCTTGACAAAGACGGATAGATTTGCACCGTCCGTGAAATGTCACTGATTCAGTGGAGGATGTCAGCTCAGGAGCGCTCGGCTGGGTGATAAGGCTGACACATCAGCGCGAGGTTGGGCCGTGGCGTGGCGCCACTCTCGTGCTAGCTCCTCCTGTCAGAGCAGACGGATGACAGCGGCCACCGTCGCAGCCAGGCCTCGTGGGACCACAGGACTGGGAAAGAAGAGGAAAAAATGAATGCAATTAAAAAATGGATGAGACACTTTCAGAAGGTGAAAAAAAAGCCACTCGACGATTCTCAGGTGAGCACTGGTTGACTTGATAAATGAAGCTTCTAAATTTTCACATCCCGGTTGTCATTTTTCGTTAACTGTCAGACTGTTGTCATTCACAGTCAACAGGCTTCTGTTAGTAATAGTTTATGTAAAAATTTGTGAAAGGTTGATTTGAAGTGATATAAAACAAGCCTAACTTTACACCATTATCACCAAACAAGTTCTCCAATAGCAATCAGTATGTCTGGAGTCTGTTGAATTGTTTTTCTTAAGCACTGAAATGTTTTAGAAGGTGCTACAGAAATCTGACTGAAAGTTGTCTTCAGATGTTCTGTGTCGACAAAATTAAAAACTTCTTTTCCATTTTCATCTTTTCTTGATGCCACTAACATTCTTAACATACCATTCCACAGAGAGATTCAAATGTTTAATACAAGGTTTTTAATAATCCAGTCTACACACTTTGACTGCAAAGATTTCAGAGTGGACCACACTGACAAGTATTGAAAGATCTTCCTTTTCAATACAACTCTATTTTTTTTAATTATCGAACACATTTTCTGGAAATAACGTCTTTAAACAGTTGTCTAACTAGGGCCTAGACAGTGCAGTCAATGGTTAAATACATTCATGGGCAGGTCCAGTCTATCTGAGAGTATGGATGGACACAGGCCTCTGAGACAGGGAGAGTTTTCTGTTTCCTCCAAACATAAGCGCTACAGCTCTGAACCAGGAAGGGGGAGATAGAGAGAGAGAGAGAAAGAGAGAGAGAGAGAGAAGCTGTTTTGTCAGTGTGTAAGCAGCAGTAGGACCAGAACCTTTGGCCTCCATAGCACTGGTGTCCATTGACATACAACTTGACCCACTGGTCTGGCTACACACGGCTCTCTCACACATATACACACTCACATACACTGGCCCTTTGATCTCTCGCCAAGGGACAGCAGATTGGCTTGTAATGTTGGCATACTTTTAATATGCAGCCTTCTTTTCTCTTCTCTTCTCTCTTCCCTTTTTAGCCCTACCAAGAGCTTTGTGGTGTCTTACACTTACCTTTTTTTTCTTTCCCTTTTCTTGACCCTTCGTTCCTACACCCTGTTTAGGAGAATATATGTCCCTGCTGAATCGTGCGTGTGTGTGCCTGTGTGTGTGTGTTTGTAAGCATGTCTGTTTATGTATGTGTGTGGGTGTGTGTGAGAGAGTGAGACAGAGAGAGAGAGAGAGAAAAACAGGATTGGATTCCACTGGACTCTGTGGAGACTGGTGCACATTGCTCAGCCTTGAGATGAAGTACCACACATGCATCGGTGAGATGTGCAAAACACACACACACACACACACGCGCGCGCGCGCGTGCGTTCGCGCACAGCGATAAAGTGTGTAAAACATACACACACACACACGCGCGCGCGCGCACACAGCAGTGAGGTGTGGAGGCGTGTAAAACACACGCACACACACGTACAGCGGCAAAGTGTGTAAAACACACGCACACACACGCACGCACACACAGCAGTGAAGTGTGCAAAACACACACACACACACACACACACACGCACACACAGCAGTGAGGTGTGTAAAACACACACACACACAGCGGCGAGGTGTGTAACGAATAGCTCAGGCCAGCACTGCTTACTTTATTTATGACACCATAGCCGATGAAAGATGATGCGTCCGATTGAGATGCAAAACTTTCCCCTCTTTTTTTAAAGTAGGGGAGGCCATCAGACATAGCGGTGATGGAGAACCATAGCTGTGAGGTACACTAATAATAGACTCTTCCACCTGAAACTGTCATGCATTTCCTCTGCACCACAGTCCTGCATACACAGCACACACACCCACATTCAGGTCCAAGCTTAAGCCCTGCATACTCTCTATCCATAGTCCTGCTTCCCTAGTAAATCCACCCAAATTCATCTCCACTCCATGGCCCTGCATGTCCACTCCACAGTCCTGCATGTCCACTCCACAGCTCCAGTGCTTAGTCCCACAGTACGAGTTCATTCTCTACATGACAACAGCTGCCTCATTAACCTGTGCCACTACACTGGTGTTGCATATGAGTGCGACACTCAAACAATCCAGAGTAAAAACACAACACCGTGTGCAAGAATTGGTTATGTTGTCAGAGTTCAGTTGTTAATTTCATCCCCCTTTAAAGAACAAAGACTACATTTCCCACGTGACTCCTCTGCCTGGTAGGACCAAACAGCTGCTGCTAATTGGCTTTGTATTGGACCATTGTTTCTATGTGTACATGTTAATTAGAGAAATAAATCAGCAAAGTCGTTACAAGTTTTTTTGTTGTTGTTGTTGTTTTTCTCTTTACGTGATCTTCATTTTTCAGTAATATACACACAAAAGTTCAAAGCTCTGAGGGCTAAACTTGCGTAAGTGTCAGTGCTTTTTAAGTGTCACAAAAGTTGGACCACTCATCAAATCAAAAGGCAGGGGGGGGGCTTTTGCTGATCATGCCAAAAAAACAAAGAAAGACAAAAGAGGTGTGACACTCATTGCAGACACTTTGGGGAAAATGTTTCTAACTATTAATGTACGACATGAATAAGCATGAGTCGTAGACCAGTGACTGCCCATAGCTAACGCCTTCGCAAATGATCATTTATTACCCTCGACTATTTTTAAAAGGGAGAAATGACAGGTTCTCTGTCAAGCCTAACAGGGGAATAGCTTTCAGGTGCTTAGTCCTCTATAACTTATCACTGTGACCTTTTGAACAGGAATTAGGACAGTTTTAAACTTTTTTTCCTTTTCCTTTTTTCTTTTTTTTTTTAAACTCGGGAACAAGGTGTAGGCCATTTGCATTTAAACAGCCAAAAGGGGTGCGGGCGTGGGACTCACACACACACACACACACACACAGATAGAGAGAGAGAGTAAGAGACCTGGGATAACTGTAAAAATGGGAAGAGTAATGATGAAAGATTGGATACACATTACAGTTCGGTAAGCAGCTGTGAAACAAAAGCAGCCGTGGGGGCACTGATTTTTAGAGGATGAAGAGGGCAAGAGCATCATCTTTTTAAAAGAACAAAAAAAAAGAAAGAAAGAAAGTTAGATGAGAGGCTTACTATCTATCTATGTATCTGTCTATCTATAGATAGATAGATATAGATATAGATATATAAACTATAGATATGTAGATATATAGGTAGCTTAAGTTTACAGTGTCATATTGCTTTGCCAAAAATGAAAAATATTAAGACCACATTAAATATTTCATCAGGACGATATCTTATATTTATCAATACAGCATACTAATAATATCTTGTTTTGATATGGTACATGAAATTGAACAAAAACCTAAGTAATAAAGTTATTGAAGCTACTGAAAATATGACTTATGCACACACAAAATATGCACACACACACAGAGTGTAAAAGTCCTGTTCATGTGCTTGCATACCTCCACATTCTTTCTCCTTTTTTCCAAATCCATTTTCAAGCCTTCCTCCCTCTCCTAATGTTTTGATATTTCTTTATCATTATGTACCAATTCAACATGTGCTTCCTTCTGGGAAATCATTTACCCTAGCCTTCCCTGTCGCCGCTCCGAACACAGGGGTAGCAAAATCCTTTATTCGCAGTCTCAGTTCCAGGGTTCCAAACCAAATTAAAGCGGAGTGATTGAAAGAGCCAAGCGGAGGAGCCAGCAGGCCTCTCTCCTCCTCACACTCTTACTCTCCCCTTCCCTGCGTTTCCAGTATACGCGCTGAGCTTCGTCTAAATAATTCACTAATAAAATGAAACACAACAGATACCTCCAGACGCGCAGAAGCCTCCAAGTTAATCCCATAAAACAAAATAAGAAACTTTTATCTTCAGGCTGAAATGAAACAATAACACAATATTAAAGTGTGTGTGTGTGAAGGAGAAAGAGAGAGAGAGAGAGAGAGAGAGAGAGAGAGGGAGAGAGAGAGAGAGAGCAAAGCCTAGCCAGAACAACAAATAACAAAGTACCATGGGTATATGGTATTACAGTCCAAAAGATTGCATTTCTCTGTTTCTGACTCCCCTTTGTTTTTAAGCTAATTTAGCATTGCAGGTGCTCAAAGAATCCTGCACATGTTCTAGAAGTCTGATACATTTCTGCTCTCCGAATTACACTCACCCATAGACACAGTTTGTGTATCAATAATCTTAGCAGTAAACAATAACAATAAGAAAGACTGTGACCTCTTTTTTCTAAGCCAAAGCTCTGGGACTCATCACCTGTGAATGCTAGGAGTATACAGTGATCTAAGACTAGATTCAACAGTGGATTTCTCATTACTTTGACCCCTGAAGGTCAAGTAATCCATATCTAACCTCACATAAAAGGCACGCCTGTGCTTTGGAATGTATGTTTTCATATCGCTCCCTGAATCTGGACATGTCAGCTAATTTAACTTTTAGACCTAGCACTATTTGATAAACTCTAAGTGGGACTGACAGTTTTAAGAAGTTTAGAGTGTTACCAGAACCAGAAGTTACCAGAAAATTCCATGAGCTCTTCAGTACTTTGCATACAATGACAGTGCCAGCAAAAAATTAAAAAAAAAAAAAAATCAAGGTGAGGGATCAGTAATTTTAGCCAACCATCATTCATTCACATCCACAGTGTCTCAGAAATAAGCCAACATTATCATTGTTGTCACTAATCCATCTCCCCAGTCCTTTACACGAGCTGTTTTGTATTCAGCTGGTCTTGTTTTCCATCGTTGCTGCAACACAAGGGGGAAAAAAAAAGTTGTTTTTTCAGAATATTTCGAAAGGAGCAAAAAGCCCTTGGTACACCTGCCGTGACTGCCAACAGTCAATGGGCTGGAGCTAAACTCATCATCTATACGTCATTATCGTTAGCGCCAATAATTATGTTTACAGTCGTCTGTGCTGGTCTGTGGGAGAGCCGCTACACAGATGAGCACGGAGCCATGCAGAGCTAACGTTGTCTGAAGGACGTCTGTGATCTTTTGTCTATTAGATCAGACTTCGCGTTCGTATGCCAAGTCTTAGATCACCCCGTTTTCTGATCTCCAGAAGACGTAAAAAATGGTTGGCACATTCGCTTTCTGTGTAGACACAACTTTTTGAGCTATTCACCCTTGACAGGTGAGTGACAAGCAGCTCTGCTTATCTGCAGTCTTATTCTTAAGGTCACATTTTCTCAGTTTCAGTGTGTCTCAATCATAAATGTGCTTTTATAGACCTGAAGAGTAGGGAGGTGTAATCACAGTCCTATTTATAACTAGTGGGATGAATCCATACGTGCATTGACGGCCTGGGACTACTTATAATTATATAAGACAAAGACCATATGCCAATATTTTGGACAGAGAGAAAAAAAACATTTATGTTGCAGAATTTTAGAGTATCTGAATCATAAAGTAGCTTTTCTACATCTTTCAGAATTCCTTCAGCTCAGTTTGTCTCTTTGAAAACGCTGATGGTACATCATTATTTGATTTGATCACTTAACAGAAGACAATCTGGCTTTAATCATCCTGGAGAGTAAATCAAGAGCTCAGAGAACCAGGCCAAAGCAAGGCCTCAGTGAGCAACCAAACAGTGATCATGGACACAGACTCTTCATCTGTAGCTCCATAAAAGACCTTGCTGGCTAGTCTGAGTGGTTTTTGGCTTGACTGAGTGTTATTGGCTGGTCTAAGGATGGTTTTGTGGATTTGTCTTTGTGATTAAGATTGTAACAAACATTTGTGTGCTGACAGCAGATCCATCATTAAAGTTTAAACAAGACAAGATCATTTCTGTAGCTTCGAAACCTCATGACCTCGAGGAACATGCACCATGACTGATCTCCTTTGCGTATCCCTCAGAAAAACACACACTCGGAGTACATTTTGATCTGTAACGCACCGGTTAACATTACAGGTTTTGTTTTTTCTTTTGATCCCAATCAGATATTTAATCTCATCAACATGGGAGAAATCTGAAGTCAAATATTATCATCATATCAGCATTATTTATTAATCTGGCTGTTTGTTCCAGGGACAGAAATACAACGCGTCACCTGCGACATCCTCTGAAAAAGCTAGTTGTCTCAGCAGTAGATCAGGTTCCACGACCCCTCGTTTACCGGAAAAAAGGGGGGGGGGGGGGGGACAGGTCCTCTTAGAGATAACGAGTAAGGTGATCTTTACCCTTTCCTGTGGCTGTGTAATGACCTGTTAGTTCCTGTTGCAGGTAGGAGAAACTTCTGCTAAGAACTGGAGTTGGGGTAATGTAAATCTCTCACCCTGGAGGAGACAGAGTGTCAGAGTATCCGAAAAACAAATCATGTACAAATTACAGTGGAGAAGGCCACAAAAAAGTTTAATCAGATCATGATTTAAAATGACCATATCGAGAACAGAAACAGTCTGATTGTCTTCTGTGACTGTTTAAGTTCAGTCTGCAGGGGCTTGACATCAGATACATGATTATGAATGGTATGAGGGATGGTCAGTCACTTTCAGGTTGTGTGGTAATGAACGGTCAAATGTGGACAGGTAAGCACAATCCAGATGGGCTCGGTATAACTGACATATCATGGTCAGTCACCTAACAGATATTATTCAAACGTCCTTTTAGTTTTTCCTCTCAGTTCTTTTCCTCAGAAATGATCAAAGTGTTTACATGTTTAACACAAACCAACAAAAGAACTTCAATTGGCAGGCAAAGCTTAGATCAGAGAAGCAGGTGCATGGCAAAGAGTCTAAAAACAGACTATATTCCGCACACCTGTTTAAATGCTCCAAATAGTGTAATGGATGTCCACCAGAGCAGCA
This sequence comes from Chanos chanos, assembly GCF_902362185.1. Classification (NCBI taxonomy): domain Eukaryota; kingdom Metazoa; phylum Chordata; class Actinopteri; order Gonorynchiformes; family Chanidae; genus Chanos; species Chanos chanos. The sequence continues at coordinate 24,285,960 of NC_044497.1, read as the reverse complement.
AATAAGTCTGCGCTGACACATGGGTAGCATCGCTCATTTATAACTTTAATAAGGCAGAAATGCATAACACACTTCTCTCTCCCTCCCCTTCCCCACCTCACTCTGTCCCCATAAGGCTGATATTGATGTATGCAATGGGATTGCTGCCACTGTTCCCCATTTTCTTCTACTTTCTTTTAACTATGTGTAGTCTTTCTTTCTTTCATTCTTTTTCTTTCTTTCTGGCTTTTATTCCTTCTTTGTTTCTTTTGTTCTTTTCTTTTTTTCCCTCTTTCTGTCTCTTGGATGTCAAACTGGTCTCCATGGTGTATTACCCAAAACATGGGATACATTCACAGTTTGGCTTAATCCAACATCAGTTGATTAGACTTTTCCTTTTAGTCTTGTAATGGTTGTTGGCATTAGGATTGTGATGGACTAGCCTGATTTGCGGTCAGCTGTGTTGGGGTGAGCGGTCTGTCTTGTTGTGTTGCGTGGCCAGAGTGATTATGAAGAGAACATCAGTTCTCAGTCTCATTTCGTGTGCTCTGTATGTCTCATAGACAGCCTGGTGGAGCATGCACTGCCCCTCAATGACCACACGCTACATCGCCTCTATTATGGCTCCCAAATGGGGTATTGATAATGTGAATTTGGAGGCACACACACATACACACACACACACTCGCACTCCTCACAGCAATCCATTATTAATGGACGTTTTTATGGTCTCCCTGGTATTTACTGGGTTTTTATTTCAATACTGGTGTGAGGATAAAGTTCATTTATACTTGATGTGTTCCTCAAGTTTCGGGTAGCGATACGCTTTAGCTGTGTTATAATTTTGCATTTAGATATATTATGTTCACTCTGCAATACTGTCGGATAGGTTATTGACGTATGCTCATGTGAATTTGAGGTGTTAAAGCCCCAAGTCAGGTGTGATCAGTTTTTAGAATTGATAATAGGAGATAATACATGAGCACAAAAAAAGGCCATAATTTAATATTTCACTGTTGAATCACTCGGAATTAGTACGCTTCTCACGTGTCTATGAAGAAAACGGTAAGCGGCGGTCATCATTAACGCAGAGTCAGTACCTACAGAGAAGCCATTGTTTCTTTCCCAGGCAAAATGAGTGTCCCATCCTGTCATTTATTTATCCTGAAACATGTTATTTCAAAGAGCCTTTCTGTACGGAGCTTACCACGCTCACTGCACATGCTATATATCTTAGCAGGGAGAGAGACAGAGAGTACCTATTAGGTTTGGACCTGTGTAATTGGAAGAGATGTGCTCCTATAGCCAGTGGAAACTGCATTTTGCTGTCACACTCAGATCAGCCACACTCCGGGGCCGGGGAGAGGAGAACAAACACTGTGGTCTGGTTCTTGGAAACATGAAGGCATTTTTGTAAAGAAGGAGTGCTGCTTGTAGAAAAAGATTGAGACTGAAAAATTATACAAAACAAATATAGAAGTCAACCATTTTACTGCCATTTTTAATCAGTCTTTCTACTTCTAAAGTTTTACTCTCAGTCAGGACTAATTTATTTCATTTTATTTTAGTCTGCATCTGACTGAGGGCTTTATGTGTTTTTTTTTTAGCTTGTGTCAGCCCATATAGAGTGATTGGTTAACCCAGTGGTTCTCTACTCCAGCCCTGAGGACCCCCTGTCCTGCATGTCCTCGTTTTAACTCTTTATTATCACAGTTAATTGAGCTAATCAAGGGCTTGATGATTAATTGATCAGTGGAATCAAGTGTGTCAGTCCTGACCTCAGAGGACTTAAAACAAAGACATGCAGGACAGGGGGCCCTCAGGACTGGGGTTGAGAACCACCGGGTTAAGGTAGTGGTCATGTGATTGGTTTGGTTTTTACACTCACGGTGAGAATAAATGTACATATGGTCTATAACCTCACAATGATACATCAAACATTTACATGCTAAATTACTTGCATATAGTCATGACTTTTCAGAAATCTCAGCCAGTGGATTACATATTTATGATCTTTGCTGCCCCCTCAGGCTCTTCTCTCTCTCTCTCTCTCTCTCTCTCTCTCTCTCTCTCTCTCTCTCTCTCTCTCTCTCTTTCTCTCTCTCTCTCTCTTTTTTTTTTTGTAAATATGTTGTGTTCCGTTTAGCCGGAATGACACTAGCCATCCCTCTCCTCATTTTACCCTTCCAAGGTCTCGGTGCATGGAGAAGCCCTGTCAGTCCAAACGACCCTGTGTAACTGCTGCAGCTTCACTCACCCCCTCCCTCTCTAACTGTCCCGGGCTCTGACGATGACCACAGTACACACACACACGTACACACACATACAAACACACACGGATACACACACACGCACAGAGGCACACATCCAGATGGCTGTGCTGAGTGTATTTTTTTTTCCTGGTGTAATGTGCTTTGTTGTGTGAAGGTATCAATCAGACGGGAGCAGATTATTAGAGTGTCTGAAAGAGATCAAACAATGTTGCCGTCTGCCCCCACACACACACGGCTGATTTACAGGCAGGCTGATAAAGTACTGCGTCTCTCTGTCAGGGCCTACATGACGGCTGGCCCAGCTCGCCGCACAAATTATGGCGGGGGCCGGCACTAATGTCTCTTCCCGCCTAGCAACCATTGGCCCCCGGCAACTGCTCTGAGAGCTCGGCCGTGCCGTTGGTAATGGTGTTGCATTGGGGGTCAGCAGTTAGCACACCGAGGTGAGGGGGGGTGTTGAGGCATACTGTTTTTTTCCCCAAGCCTTTTCTGTCTCTTTTCTCGCTCTCTCTCTCTCTCTCTCTCTCTATCCCCCCCTCTCTCTGCCTCTCTCTCTGTCTGACTTTATCTGTCATGCAGTGTTGTGTGGAAACAGTCATGGATGCACTATAGAGGAGCTTCCGAGATATCAGGATAAATAAAAATATATTCAATCAAACTTGTGTGGCATTTTTTTTCCTTAGTAAAGACCAAAGTACAAAGTAAAATAAAACCTTGATTTATTTAAGAAATAATGCATTTCAGTTGATGCAGCTGTTTTCAGTAATCAACTCTGTCACGCTGGTGGTGTGGTGCAGGACCCAAGTGCAAAAACACGATGATGAAGGTGACAAAAACGGAGGACTTCACTTAAAGTGAAGAACAAAACACAAGTACAAACTGGAACAAAACCGATAACAAAACGGTGCAGCATAACAATGTGCTAAATACACAAACAATGATAGACCAAGGACAAGGCAAACACTAGGGCTTAAATACAAGGGAGAACTCAACAGGGCAAAGCATGATTGGTAGAAATTAACAAGGTTAATAAATGAGACAAACAGGAACAGGTGAGGGGCGGAGACAGACACAGAACAAGAGCACAAAGACATATCAAACTAAAAGTCCAAAATGGAGGTGCAGGCTGTGACAAACTCATTGCTTTTCCTGAGAGCAATGTATAGTCCCATCTATAGTAAGAGACTAAATAAGAGATGTCTTTTCTGAAGTGCAACATGGCTAAAAAGGACAGTAGTTGGCTGACACTGAACCAGGAAATAACTACACCCATTATTACCAAGAGTTTTGCTCTTTCTCAGATTCTATAGGCTCTTAAGGTAATCGGTGAAAGGGGATTATTCAGTGCAGAATGATCATGCAGTAACAAAAATGATATGGGTGGTTTATTTTAAAAGATCTTTCACTGAACAAAATGTTAAAGGCTGATCTGACGAATAATTAAGATTGAATTGCAAAGACAGTCTTTTTTCTCCCTCTCTTTATCACACCAATTCTTTTTCTGTCTCTTTTTTGTCAGAATGAAATGAGAACAGAGTACAGTACATTTATTTTTCACCAAATATCATATGCCTTTAGGCATGAGCTATTCTGATTACTAGCTCAAATGGAAATCAAAGGTATGGCTTCACAACTGGAGAAATATTTTTCCCAGTGGTATTAATGTCTTTAGCGCCGATGATGTGTGTGAAAGCTCTGCTACAGGGCCTGTATGAATCTTTTTTTTATTCCATATTGTTCACTGTGAAATACCACAGGATATCAGCACCAGAGTGATTGCAGAGAAAGCAGAGAACAAAACTGGTTTATGTCTTGATCAGACTTCTCTCTAATGGGAAAAGGGTGTTTGCAGTGGTACTGTTCTGCATGCAATGACAGGCTGAAATACTTCAGCACCAGACTGACTGAAACTGCTTCTCTGACTTTGATGCCCAAATACACTCATTGAGATTGTACTCCTCTCTTTTTGCAAACTTAATTTTTTTCGCAAATAATTTTTTTCCACAAGTAATTTTGTGGATCTGCATTTTTAAATGCTCTCAGGAAAGTCGCCATCCAAGTACATGTAAAACTGTACATTTTTTTTAAAACAATGCAAGCAATGAACTACACCCCCCAAGAGTTAAATAAAGCATTACTGACCGTCAGCATGAGAGGAACAGGAGTGGCAGGCAGGTTGGAGCTAGAGCCGTCTTACAAAATATCACCATCCTTGAAACTTCTGAAACATCTGAAGTTATGTAAGTTTTACAAAGAAACTTTTCATAAATGGCATTAAAAAAGTTATTTTGAAAGCAGAGGTTTTCATGCTGAAGGCACCAGGTCACCCTGGCATGAAAGAGGAGAGATTTAATTTTCACTGGAGAGATGGGCTATTGGCACGTCACGCTGAAGGCCGGGGGGGGAGGGGGGGGTCTGAAAGATAAATAAGTCTTAATGCTTTAAAGTAAATCTCCCTCAGATAGGAAACATAACTATTTGATGTTCTCTTCTGGTTCCAGGTCTTTTATTTCCTTCAGAGGGCTGTTTTCTCTGGACACAGCGCGAGGTCAAAGCCAGTCTCTCTCACCCTGTGACTGAGAGGGAAGGAAATGCAAGCAAATGGGAAAAGAGAAGAGAGAGAAAAAAAAACAAAAATCTTCAGTGATGCTAAAAGATAGATGCTGTCAATGGGTAGTTATGAATATTTTACAGACATTTTATCCATTAGGGCTTTTTGCGAGAGAAAAGATGGAAAAAGAGTGACGTGAAATAAAAACACACACACACACACACACAAAGGAACGTGGTACAGAGAGCAGCTGGAGGTTTCAGTAGAGGTAAGAGTTCAGAGTTTGGCTGAGGCGCCCTGTGCCCATCACCCCCCCCCCCCCCAACCCCCCCCCCCCCACACACCCCCACACACACACACGCACACACACACACCAATCGTCCATCCGCCACTCTCCTTTTCACTATCTCCTCCGTCACAGCGCCATCCTTCTATTGTAATGATACAGCCCTTGGAATGACCTTTCTTTAATTAACTGCATCTTGATGAGCGAATCTACATAGAATGTGAAGGTTAATTAATGAAATATCACTGGCTGCTCTTAAAACCATCACCTAACGAATGACAGGCGAGCTCACCGTTCTCAGTTCCTACCAGCCATCTCATTAAGGATGGCGGGCCTGCTGACGGCTCAGCTTTGGTCTGCAGACTACGGGCAAATTGCGTTATAGGAACAATTCCTGGATTTCTTTCGTTTCGTTTTTCTTTTTTTTCTTTTTTTCCTCAAAAGGTAAAGCCGATATCCCTCTTTGCTGCTTCTTATGCGATATAGCTCATGAACACATTTTTGAGGAAGCACAAGACACATTAGGAGTTTGGATGATGCTGTGTGGGTGAATGATTTGGATCAGACTCTATAAAAAATGTAGATAAATGCAATATAATCGCTCCATAAAGATTGGGGAGTGTGTGATATGTACTCTGGGACATAATGCCACACAGATTCATCCTGATAAGGCCCCCAGTGCTGTGGTTTTTTGGGGTGGGGGCATCTTTGCTTTCCAGATGCATCTCAGCACGCAGTGTTTATCATCGTGAGGAAAAGAAATCAGACACGCAGTACCAAATACAGCCTACTATGCATACTATGACCTTACAGCATACTCAGTCTTTTATATAGCTTTTCATCACACCAATAACACAAAGATAGACTCTGGCACTGTTGCTGCAGTTATACTGCTAAGCATCAATGGCCTTCCATAGAGATCTATATACAGTGTACCTGTAAATCAGAGATCGGCAACCAGCTGGCATGTTTGACAATGTTATAACTGTTTTTGTTTGTTTGTTTGTTTTGTTTATAAAAGATAACAGAAAATGGTAGAATGATTTAGTAGCACATCTGACAGGAAAAATCAAGGTCTTTCATAACAGTTATTAACCTATTGTTTGATTCCATTAGTTTATTTGTATCATATGTTGTTGTAACTTTTCAGAACCTTTCTCTCATTACCCTAAATTTACCCCAAAGAACACACAACACCACCCATATATTAAACTACACCACTTACACTCTACACTACACCTCCCATACACTATAGCACTTATACACAACACCACCTATACATTAAACTACACCACTTACATATTACACTACACCACACCACCTACACACTAAGCTACACCTCTTATACAATACATAAAACCACCTACATACTACACTACAACACCTAAAAACTCCACTATACCACCTTTACACTACTTATACACTACTCCACCTATACTCTACACCACTTATACACTGCATCACCCACCCACTACACTACACAACCTACACACTACACTGCATTACACCTCCTATACTCTACTCCACCTATATACTATACCACCAATACACTATGCTACACCTCCTGTACACTATACTAAACCACCTATACACTACACTGTACACTTCACTACACCACCTATACACTTCACTACACCACCTACAAAAAATTACATCAACTACACACATTACACCAATTACAGAGCACACATTACCATCTAAAAATACAGAAGTAAGAGGTTGTGGAGGAGCAGTTTTCTTACTACTGCCTTGAATGGAGTAGAACAGATGCAGGAGATGAACAGATCCTACACTCATTTGAAAAATGTGTGCTGAATATGATCCCACTGACAGTTTCAGGCTATATAAAACCCATTATGTTTTCATCAATTCACAATCCGCAACAATCTTCCAACTTCCATATTCAAATTAATGTCATAAATCACATTAGTCTTCTGTATCACAAACTACTAAAAACATGTCAGTCCTTGGATGATGTGACCTTTATGTATGATTGTGTGAGTGTGCCTCATGACTACTCTGACTTACTCTTAGTGATGCTGAATCACAAGTCACTGATGAAACCTTTAGCCCAGTGGTTGTCTACTCCAGCCCTGAGGACCCCCTGTCCTGCATGTCTTTGTTTTAACTCTCCATTATCACAGTTAATTGAGTTAATCAAGGGCTTGATGATTAATTGATCAGTGGAATCAGGTGTGTCAGTCCTGAGCTCGGGGGAGTGAAAACAAAGACATGCAGGACAGGGGGCCCTCAGGATTAGAGTTGAAAACCACTGCTGTAGCCTGACAAATCTTCCAGCATCTTGTCTGGAGCATGATCTGCCTCATTTTATTTGTGTGGCCATGGGGCAAAACATGACCAGCCTTTAACAAACACAGACGCTCATTAGGCTCCAGTCAGTGAGTCCCTAAGATGATACATGATCACTGGATCCCTAAACCTTTTGATCAACACCAGAGGATCAAAGACAAAAGATCACTCCATTTATACTGAGGAAAAAATTAGACTTTTTTTCTTTCTTCTTCTTGACTGCTCCAGTAGGTCAAACATTCCATAAGGCAGTCCAATTATACTCCTTTGCTAACAGTAAAGCTAGTATCATCGAAAACAATTACCATCACCCTGACTACCGGTGTGACGTTAATTAAAGTTTGTAAGGTCTAGGGCTTCATTTATCTTTAAAATGTGTTCTTTTTAAGCTCAGATGTGTCAAGGATTTACACTTCTTCCCAAATTTAGACTTGTTGTTTTATCTGTTTCTTCACTAAAGACAGGGAGAATTACTCCAGATAGACAGCTTTAAATCCTGTGCACTGAGTTTCTCAAGATGAGTCACCCGGCCAAAAAAAAAAAAAAAAAAAAACCATGGTGATTACAGAATGCGTTTCACAGAGTTTGGACCAGTTGTGCTGGTGCAGCGTTTTTTCCAGTTTTTCTTTTTAGAAAATCTTGGTAATAGATGATTTCTTGGGACCTGATGCTTGCAGGGGGTAGGAGGTGTGTGTGTGTGTGTGTGTGTGTGTGTGTGTGTGTGTGTGTGTGTGTGTGTATGTGTGTGTATGTGTGTGTGGGGTCGGGGGGGGGGGGGGTTGCTTGCTAATCCTGTCAGGGAACCTCCTCTCCCTCCTATAGCACCTTGTTTTTTTCCCTATTAGTTTTTTCCTTACACTCTTGGCCTTAAGACCCAGGGAGTGCGGGAGATTTAAGTGGCCAGTCAGGAGAAATCCCGCCAGCCTGGCAGGTGTGAGATCTGGCTTCATTATCTCCTGACACCTCTGTCCAATTACAAGGCTTGCTCCCACAGTGATGACTGTATGTGTGTGTATCTGTGTGTGTGTGTGGGGAGGGGGGGTGTATGTGTTCATCTCTGAGTGGTTTGCCCTTCCATTGTTTTGTTTTGTTTTGTTTTTGTTTTTTGGGGTTTTTTTTCTTTCACCTTGATCATTATCATAGTCATAAATCCTTGGTTATTGCTTTGCGCTGTTTAAGCACAACCTAAGTTATGATTCATATCTTATGACAATATTGTTAGTCTGATGAACATAGTTTTTGAGGAATCGAGTAAAAAAAAGGCTACCACACAAAGTGAAGGTAAATAACCTCTGCTTTTGAAACAGTCTGATTTAGTTAGTGTGTCATGGTGTGTAATGTAACAGTGTGTAATGTTCTGAAAAGAAGAGTAGAAAGTAATGACTGGCCCAGGGAAACATTGTGATGGTTGCAATCAGAGCTGATCCTGAGAGCATTAATATCAGGCACAGTTAATCCTTTCCTGCTAACGTCACTAAACACCACAATATGGTCAATCCCTCCATCTGCACCAAACACTCTTCTGACCTTTACCACAGCATGTACTTTCACCATTTTCATGTAAAACAGCATTTAGTACCAAAGAACTCACTGTTTCATCAACTGTTTTTGACCTAATTGCTGTAATTCAGTCAAAGGAGGTTTAAGATTTACAGTTTTTACTTGGTTATGAATATTGTTAAACTCTGCTGGTACTGTATTGTCACTTTAACAGTACGACACAGATATTCAAAAGTTTTCTCATGTGTTCGTTTCAGCTGTTTGATTTTAGGCCCTGCAATTGCACTCATTCCTAATCATCAGTTATCAGTCACACTGGATAATGAAACACGTGAGATACAAGAGGAGACTGAGAGAAAGGTGACAGGGATTAACTGTTCCCCCAGGTGCTCCTGTGAGAGTACCATGACCACACATACAAACACTGAGAATGGCAAGCTGCTAGGCAGCGTTAGCATATTAGCATGTCAGCATGTCAGCAGTGGATTACAATCAGGACTTGTATTGTGTAGGTTAGCCAGCCGCTGTATCTGACTGCGTAATGAGCATGTTAGGAAAACGTAGCAAAAACAAGGCCTCTCACATCATAAAATCTTTGCTTAAAACCAGTTATTTTCACCAACCTGGTCTTAATGGATATACAAACCCATATATGTGTGTGTATATGTATACACACACACACAAATATAATTTTTTTTCTTTTTGTAATATCCATATAGTGTAGCGCATCAGACATGACATATCAGACAACCAGCACCTAGTAGCAGGCAGGGGAATCATACACTGAGACAAGTGGCAGGGATCATAAGCAGGAATATCCACATGGAATATGGGTTGGACACTCCTAAGTCCAAATGGAAAGCACCACAGAGAGCAATGGGAAAACAACAGAGCTGAGGTCCTGTGAGATTCCCAGGTCTAAACAGACAAAGAAGTCATGGTTAACCAATCAGATATAGTGATAATAGACAAGGAGCGTGAAACAACAGTGCCAATGGGTGTGGAGATCCATCAAACAAAGGTAACATCAAAAAAAAAAGAACACGAGAAGGTGGAGAAATACCAGGGTCTGGTGGAGGAACAAGAGAGGTCCTGCGGGATGAGGTAGTCCCACTGGTGATAGGAGCAGTCAGGGTCGTGACCCCTAAGTAGGAAGAGAGGCTATCAGGAATAACAACATGGATCTCAGTCCAGAAGAGAGCAGTTCCATGACCAGCAAAAATACCATGCCATGCCCTCAAACTCCCAGGCTTCTGATAAAGGCCCAATTCTGAGGAAAATACCACCCACAGGAAAAAAAAAAAGGATGAGTTGGATGAGTATGGAAGTGAAGTGTTTTATCTCCAAACAACATAAACCCTGGGCCGTAATGGCTTCCACTGGCAATGTCCATAGGTGACTGAACTGAATTAAAATTGCATGTCTGGTCAGAAAGAACTGGGAAAAGGACCTTTCTCAAATCAGAATAATGTTACAAGTGCTTGAAGTTTATGACAAAATAACCTCCGTTATTAGTTTGTCTATGAGTAATGAACATTGTGACTATTAAGCCTCTGCTCCATGCAGGTTCCTTTGTTCAGTAGAGGAGTCCACCATTTGGCTAAGACAATCAACTCAGATCTGATAAGCGCGTGCGTGTGTGTGTGTGTGTGTGTGTGTGTGTGTGTGTGTGTGTGCGTGCGTGCGTGCGTGCACACAAGCTCTTTTCGCAATCAAGTAGACAAGGTCAGATGCATTTGATGTTTCCCAGACTTCTTCTCTATTTTATCTGATACGCTGATGACAGCTGTTGACTTGAGGAATCCATACTCTACATGTGTGTATAATTTGTCATGCAGCTCAAAACCAAACATGGAACTGTGGAACATCTTTTTTACCCTGTCCTCCTTCAACTCGTAAACACATCAGCTGGCCTTCCACACAACTCTTACTTATTCCGTTATATAACCTCTTTATTTCAGTTAAAGTGCTGTCATTATGCATACCTTTATGTATACCATGTACAGATTCATTTCATAAGACATTAAGTTAGAGTTGTCTCTCAGAATTGCCTCTATAAGTAGGTGGCAGTAGCCCTGTGTGAAAATTTGTTACCAAGACAATGCTGTTATTTTCCATTAAACATTTGTATTTTTGTTGTTGTTGTTTTTTTGGGTATTTGCTGTTTTATAAATGTGGGAATACATGCTCAAGTGTGTCACTCTGTCTTTCCGTAAACAAATCCAAACAGAACGGCTGGACTGATAATGTTAACACTGAGTAGCTTCTGTTTAGACATAGACACTGAGGTACTATGGAAACCCGTAACAACATGAAGGAGGAATGATGAAATATAGATTTGCCTTTGTAAAATATATGTGGCATCATGTTGATTCGGTCTACAGTAACATCAGCTGCATTGCTCATAATATGTAACATCCATACACTTGTGAATTTTTCTCTATACAACGTCTAATATGAATTGCTCATTAAATCTTAATGATAAAAATGGTTCTTGTGTTTGGTCAGAGTAATTTATCCTCTTTTGGTGAGCATTCGTCCTTCACTTTTACAATACGCAGTTATATTTTCACTCTTTAGAACCCTTAAGTCTAGAAATGAACGATTATACTGAGACAATATCCATGACTCTACAGATAACTTGATAATATCGATAGTAAGAGTCCCACAAAACATAAACATCTGACTAAGGTTATGCTGTAATCAGGTTAAAATCACTGATGTTGTCAAAACTGTTAATGTTTTTCAGGTAAATACCTCGCACTAAAATCACAGCTCTGTTAGTTCACTAATCAGTCAATCAGTCAATCAGTTAAACTTAGTAGCAGGGACATAACACTATCATTTAAATCTTTTTGTCTGCACACACTGGAAGATTTTACTCCAGTTACAGACCTTCCCACTGTCTGTGTAAACATGACCTACCGACTGGTAGGCATAAATGGGTTTCCCCTGAATTACAGAGGATAAGAGAGGTGGGGGGGGGGGGGGGGGGGGGGGGGGTTAAAGATGATTAATATAACTGACACCACACTCAAAACTTGTCAGGACACACAAAGAAAGCCCTGAGACTCCAATGAGTGATGTGTAAATATTTAATCCAAGTATGTTTTAGGGGGAAATGAATGTGGCTGTTTGTCTGTGGTATATTGGATAGGCCTTCTGAGTGACTTGTAAAGCAGCCAAAGGTTCATCTTAAAACAAAGCAAGAAAATATCTTAAATGAGGAATTCTAGGACATACGGGCATCTACCAGTGTTTCACAGGAGCATGATATTCTGAACAGCTGATCCAAGTTCATCTTCTCCATCTCAAACTACAAACACAAACCATTACAATACAAACATGTGAAGCTGACCTGGGATCGGTGGCTTGCGGATGAAACCTCATTCACGCTGCTTTGAGCTGAAGGCTTCTCAGAACAGACAGTATTGCACTGGTGCCCTCAGGTGGTAGGCTGCTCTAATGGTATCTGATGAGGTCCAAGCCACTGTGCGATTAAGCCCTCTGTGTTTCTGCCTCCTGTGTGGGGATGCCTTGTGACAGCCTGTAGCCATTAGGCAGCTGTACGCAGCTGGCGAGCCCAGCTGGCATAAAACGAAATGACAGAGGCACTCTCCGCCATATTGTTCTCCTTGTCTCAGCAGGGAACAGGGGGACAGGCTGGCGTTTAAATACGTTTCAGAGGAATAGCGCAGTACATCTTTTGGTTGTAATGTGCCTAACATGACATTAGGATTACTGACAGCTCTCTGCTCCCCAAGTGCAGAGGCAAGAGGGCAGATTTTAAGAACGTGGATTGATGGGTCTCTGTGGGCTTTCACGAGGAGGAAAGTAGTAGAACTGGAAGATTCGCAGCAAAAATCACAGACTACTCAATACTGTACAACTTGTGGATGAATCTTGAAAAAATGAAATAATTTGCTTAAACTTGTCTCAATATTCCTGAGAAATGACTTTCACCCATTCATGTAAGTGTATAGATCTCAACTGTGATGATCTCCACAGTGAGGTCATACATATATCATACACAAACCTTTACATATATATATATATATATATATATATATATACACACACACATATATATATGTGTGTGTGTGTGTGTGTGTGTGTGTGCGCGTGTGTGTATAAATTGAATTTAATGGAACTGAACGGAACAGAATGGAATGGAATGGAATCGAATCGAATTGTGATAGCTGAGTTATGCTTTGCTTGTTGGCAGTATCAAAATGTGCTCTGTAATCCATGAAGTAAAGCAGAGGGAAACTGTTACTGCTATTTGACAGACATGCTCCCAGCTTTTCATACATACTCTAATTACATGCTTTCAAAGGGCCTGTCATCGTGCCAGTCATTCTGATATACAGCAAATGTACTTCACACAGACATTACAGTTCTGCTTTGAAACATGATTAAGGGAAATTGTGACATTATGGCATCTAGAGCTAACATTTTAGTTAATTATATGCTTTTGCTACAGGTCTATAGTGAAATTACCGACTCATTCACAGTGAGAGCAGGATTATAGAAGAGAGTCACAATGAAAAAACGACATCACCGTAACAAACATCTTATTATGACTCATATTCAGGAAAGGCACTGCTCTGACCAGTCTCCCATATACAGACATTTATCAATATCCTTCACAGACAATAGAATGCTGAAGGAGAGTCATACAGAGAGCGGCCAGTATTTCGGCTTGTCAGAATGAAAACATGTGTACAGAGACCAATGCTAGATCAAAGAGGAAATTTTTAAAAAGCACATACACAGACCTGGCCATGAGTCTTCTTGTATGATTGAGTGTGTTTATCAGGTCTGTATTACATAGGACATTCCATGCCTGTTAAACTGACCTAAAGGGAGAGTTTGAAAGGGCTATTGATCACAGTCTACGGCCAAAAACATCTCTGCAATAAAGTAAAATGCTGTCAGAAACAAGTTTCCACAGTATGTAGTTTTAAGTTTCTAACAGTCTGATTTTTATAAACACTCCCATAACACACCCACTGTCCAGCCAAGAAACACCTGTTTAGTTGATAAATGACTGTTCCAGAGTAAGTCTCCAATCAGATTTTATTCCATGAATTTCATAAGGATGTATCCATTTAGTATTACACACAGTAACTCTCTTTCTCCCTCTCTCTCTCTATCTGTGTGTGTGTGTGTGTGTGTGTGTTAGACTAGTCTCTTTAAGGAACATTAATAACATGGCTCAGTCCTGGGAGACAAAAGAGCGTAGAAGCGAACCTCCGACAACGTGACAGGTGACAAAGACCGGTCACATAAAACGCCATTCACTTTTATGACTTACACTCATTCTCATTCACAAAACATGGCAATAAGACGCATTTATACAGCCGTCTACCAAATCCTGGCGACCCTGTTCATTCTGAAAAGAGCTGAAATTGTCTGCATTGATGACAAAGTCATACTGGTTTAAAAAGAAGATGCCCTACACGATTCTAATGTAACATTGATGGATATTTATTTGCAGTGAGGGTTGATAGCAAGACTGCGTTTTAATGATTTTCAAGCTGTGCGTATTTATCAGAATGTTGAGAAACATCATGTAACCTGCTTGTTCAATATTATTTGTTAAACAGCGCTAATCCTTGTGCCGAACATATTTTCGCTTTTGTCGACATCCCGCACTCTAGGTGGCACTAGTACGCATTCTTGACCAAGGATCGTCTGACATTATGAGAAGAGAATTCTTTACTGTCGTGAAATTTAGAGGTAACAATGATGATGCCGATAGGTACCTCTCTGTGCCGCCACCACAAAGAATGTAACAGTGGATCCAGCTGGCAAATGCTGCTCTAAAGTGGCCCATGCATCCCGACATTACATAACTCTATGAGCCGTTTACGGAGCTTATTTATGTCCTTACGCACAAAAAATACGGCGGTTCACCTGGCACCAAGTTGACACTGAGACCGTGAGCTGCCCGGCTAACAAATGGCATCATTTAACGGCGACGGTAAGCGGTTAAATTTGGATAAAAGACACATTGCTGACTATCTTCAGACGCCTTAGTGTCTGTGAACCTGTCCGACAACGTTCAGATAGCCATTTTATCTGAGGCTGCCGTTCTTAACGGATAAGTTACGTGTGAGGTTGCCTAGGCTTTATGCAAGAAAGTAAAACTAGTTTTAGTTAAGATCGAACAATGATTTTGCTTTCAGTGATATTGAGCACCACTGTGTTTACGACTTTTAGTCCATCGCTCGTTTAGACTGACAAGTTCACGATCTTCTGCAAATCGGCGTGAAAGTGATTTGGAGGCTCAGATATTTAACAGCATATGGTCTGTGTTTAACCATCATTTGACCTTTTACTGACCACCACGAACATCTTGCAGTAACTGACGCTCTACATTAATTCACTTTCGTCTCAACACTTTCAGGGATCAATCACGTACTTGTCGAAGTAAGCCCAGATATTCACATCTGTGGTTTCTGTAAGCAGCAGTACAACAACTTTGAGGTTTTTCTTGCCCACAAGCAAAATGGCTGCCAGATACCCTCAACAGATATATCAACCCCAAGCTCTGAACCAAGTGTCACCGGTAAGCAGGAAGTAAACAATGACTCTTTAATCGCGGTGTGTTTACTGTAAAATGTCTGTCGTGGGAAATATGGCCAGGTGAAGTCTTACAGTCACAAGTTATTTGAGAGAGTTTTCTTGTGTGAAGTTAATGCGTGAAATACAGATTGAAAGCTTTAACATTTTCTGAATCTTTTTTCTCCTTTCCTAGAGAAGGGATGGATTAATCACAGCTGACAAATGGAAATGTTGTCATTAGGAAATATTGCAACTAATCCTCTAAGTGTGTGTGTGTTTTGTGCCTCTTACAGAATCTAGCACAGAGTTTGTTTTTGAAGAGGCCTTTCAAACATCCAGAGGTGTCAAGAAAACCTTGACCAAAGCACAGAAGACACCTTCCAAAAAGTTGAAACCTGCACTATCGCCAAAGAGGCATATTTGCTACTTCTCAGGTTAACTTACACCCTTACACCTCTATCTATCTATCTATCCATCTATCTGTCTGTATATACACATCTTCCTTTCTCTCTTTCTCTGTTTGTGCGTGTGTGTATGTATATGTAGTTGTGGTCCAAAGTTTACATACACTCATCATGGACATGAACGCCATGGCAGTATTGGACTTTCAGTGATCTCTTTGAACTGTTCTTTTTCTGGGGAAGAATGATTGTGCAACATACATCTTTAACAGAAAAGAATTTGGTGCACGAGTTTTAATTTATTTTGGGTTTTCTGAAATCAACACAAGGTCAAAATTATACATACAGGGTCAAAATTATGCATACAGCACACCTAATACAGTGCTGTGAAAAAGTATTTGCCCCCTTCCCAACTTCTTCTATTTTTTTCATATTTGTCACACTTTAATGTTTGAGATCATCAAACTGATTTTAATATTAGACAAAGATAATCTGAGTAAACACAAAATGCAGTTTTTAAATTATGATTTTGTTTATTGAAGGAAAAAAAGCTATCCAACCCTACATGGCCCTATGTGGAAAAAGTAATTGCTCGCCTATTTACTAAGTCAACCAATTAACCAAATTTAATTGATAACTGGGTTCGATTTCAGTAGACACACCCAGGCATGATTGCTGCCAGAGCTGTTGAATCTAAACATCACTTAAATAAAACCTGTCTGGCAATGTGAAGTAGGCTATAAAGGTCTCAAAAAGCAGCACATGTATTCAAGAACAGATGACAAACAAAGTCAGTGACATTTATCAATCTGGAAAGGGGTTGCAAAGCCATTTCTAAGGCTCTGGGACTGTTGTGAACTATGGTGAGAGCCATTATCTACAAGTGGAGAAAACTTGGTACAGTGGTGAACTTTCTCAGGAGTGGTTGGCAAACTAAAATTCCTCCAAGAGCACATCAACAACTCATCCAGGAGGTCACAAAAGAACCGAGACAAACATCTAAGGAACTGCAGGCTTCGCTTGCCTCAGTTAAGGTCGATGTTCACGATTCCACAATAAGAAGGAGACTGGGCAAAAATAGCATCCATGGGAGAGTTCCAAGGCAAAAAACCCACTGCTGACCAAAAAGAACACAAAGAGTCATTTCACATCTGCCAAAAAACATCTTGATGACCCCCAGGACTTTTGGGCTAATTTTCTGTGGACTGGTGAGTCAAAAGTGGAACTTCTTGGAAGACATGGGTCCCATTACATCTGGCGTAAAGCTAGCACAGCATTCCACAATAAGAACATCATACCAACAGTCAAGCACGGTGGTGGTAGTGTGATGGTCTGGGGCTGCTTCAGGACCCTGACAACTTGCCATAATTGATGGAACCATGAATTCTGTTACATGCATAACCTTTTTAAGCTCTTGTGCTTTTTTTTTATGCTCTCAGTTGACGGAAACGTTGGCGAATAAAGTGATACTTGACTGAAGATACAGTGTGCCCTCTCCTACGTTTCTGTGTGTGGAGCTAAAATTAAAAACTTAGTTTCCTCTCAGATTCCAGAAGAGCCGTAACTTAGCAACTGTATTAGCACATGTTCAGTGATGCGGCCTCGTAAGTATGGTGACCGCAAAGCCAGAGCTTGAGGACCCTCCCATACCCTTCAGGTCACCTGTTTTGAGAAGCACTTTAAATTTTGTTAGGTTGCAGCAATATCAACTTTTTTTTTTTTTTTTTTTTAAAGAATACCTAGGTGTAGGTAGGTAGTTATTTTAAGAAAGGTTTGTGCATTCCTTATGTGACCAGGAAATTATGGCCAGTTTGCCACTACAAGTTCATATATACAAGTTAAATTCATCAAATGAAAAATTTCTTGTTTTGTAGGTCCTTTTTTTTTTTTTTTTTCCCACTGTACCAAAAACATACTGAACAGTGACTTCAAAACCAAAGTACATACCAAACCGTGGCTTCTGCGTACCATTACACCCCTACAAGCAGCTCCACCTCTGAATGGCTCAAAAGCAACAAAATGAAGGTTTTGGAGTGGTCTAGTCAAAGTCCTGATTTGAATGCGATTGAGATGCTGTGGCATGACCTTAAATAGGCAGTTCATGCTCGAAAACCCTCCAATGTGGCTGAACTAAAACAATTCTGCAAAGAAGAGTGTAGCAGAATTCCTCCACAGTGATGTAAACGACTCATTGCCAGTTATCACAAACATTTGATGGGAGTTGTTACCACAAACAGTTATTAAGTTTAGGGGGCAATTACTTTTTCACATAGGTGATAGGTTTTGAATAACTCTTTACCCTCAGTCAATGGAATGATCATTTAAAAGCTACAGTTTGTGTTTACACACGTTGTCTTTGTCTTAAATTAGTTGGATGATCCGAAACATTTGAGTGTGACAAATAAGCGAAAATAGAAGAAATCGGCAAGGAGGCAAATACTATATTTGGTTAAATGTCACTTAACAAGTAAAAGTTCAATTAAATTTGTTGGTTTCCAGGCACAGACTCGACTTTTAAGCACAGTCCACGTATTTTCGATAGGGTTGAGGTCAAGACTGTGGGAAGGCCATTTCAAAAGCTTAATGTTAGCCTGCTTTATCCATTCCACAACCAGCTTTGATGTGTTTGGGGTCATTGGCCTGTTGGAACACCCAGTTGTGTCCAAGTTTCAACCATCTAGCTGATGGTTTGAGGTTGTGCTGAAGAATTTTGAGGTAGTCCTCCTTCATTATTCCATCCACCTTGTGCAATGTAACAGTTACACTGGCAGCAAAACAGCCCCAGAGCATGATGCTATTACCACCATGTTCAACAGTTGGTACAGTTTTCTTGGGGTTGAATGCCTCACCTTTACTCCTCCAAACATCTGGTCATTGTGACAAAACAATTTAATCTTTGTCTCATCTGACCACAAAACTTTCCTCCCGAAGACTTTTTCTTTGTCCATGTGGTCAGCTATAAACTGTAGTTGAGCTTAAAGGTGTCGATTTTGGAGCAGGGGCTTCTTTCTTGGACAGCAGCCTCTAGGTACATTGCAATGTAAATCTCGCTTGACGCTGGTGTTCCAGCAGCTTCCAGTTCATGGCAGGCCTGTGCCTTGGTGGTTCTTGGGTTGCTCCTGACCATCCAAACCAATTTCCTGTCAGCTGAGGGTGACAGTTTGGGTCTTCTTCCAGACCTTGGCAAAGTGGCTACACCTCCCAGTAACTTGTTCTTATGTACAATTGTTTGAACCGATGATCCTTGAATCTGCAGTTGTTTGGAAATGGCTCCAAGATACGATCCTCTGTGTCATATCTGCACTGAGCTGCTTGGACTTTCCCATTGTACTGTATGTTGGTCAGTCCAATGAGTGCTGTCAAAGAAACCCTTCTTATGCTGACACAGAAGCTACCAGCTGTAGTCAATCATGATCACTAACAGGAAGTTAAGAGGCCTTGGCCATGGCAAGTTAAAAGTCATTTTTGAACTTTCAGCACCACTAAATTAATAATCTAAGTGAGTATATGTATATTTTTTACCCTGTATGTGTGATTTTGACCCTGTATTGATTTCAGAAAACCCAAAATAAATTAAAACTTGTGCACCATATTCTTGTGTTTTTTTTCTATTAAAGATGTATGTTGTACAATTGTTCTGCCCCAGAAAAGAACAGTTCAAAGAAATCATTGAAAGCTCAGTATTGCCATGACATTCATGTCCATGATGAGTGTATATATAAACTTCAGACTTCAACTGTGTACACACAAAGAAAGAAAGAGAGAGAGAGATTATATATATTACATTATTGTTCTGTATGTATGTTTTTCAGAATCTCATTTTTATTGCATTTTCTAGGTTGTACATTCAAAACTCAGTATGGCCAAAAAGACATGGAAAGACATATCCTAACACATACAGGTAAATGGCTTTAACTTACCATTTTCCCATGGTTCACTGCAATCACATTATGTCACATTGCCTCCTATCTCTTTATCACTTTTACACACCTGCACTCTTTTGCCTGCCGTGATGTGTTTTGACCCGTTTACTCAGGCGAGAGACCATTTGAGTGTGAACTGTGTCACAAGCGCTTCAGCAGGCGGGACAAGCTCAACCTGCACAGTCGCTCCCACACCGGTGAAAAGCCACACAAGTGTAAGTACTGCACTTACGCTGCCGCTGACAGCAGCAGTCTGAAGAAACACCTCCGTATCCACTATGACGAGAGACCTTTTAAGTGTCAGATCTGTCCCTATGCCAGTCGCAACTCCAGCCAACTCACTGTTCACCTGCGCTCCCACACAGGTAAATATCCTGCTAAATCAATCCACCATTTATTTGTTTTTGTTTGTTTGTTTTAAATATCACAGCAAAGGTAGAATCTCAGTACAATATCCAATACTATGATTTTTTTACATGCCAAAGATGTCATGGAGTGTAACTGTTAAAAACAAAAGGATCAAAAATGCATATTGATAGTTTGATTTGCTTAGTCTCTCTCTCCTGTCTTATTTGGCCACTCTAGGAGATGCCCCATTTCAGTGTAACCAGTGCAATGCCAAGTTCAAGATTAACTCCGACCTGAAGCGACACAGCCGCGTGCACTCAGGTGAAAAGCCATTCAAATGTGACATGTGCGAATACCGCTGTGCTATGAAAGCTAACCTGAAATCACACATCCAGCTCAAACACAGCACAGCTGACACCTACCGCTGTGCGCAGTGTGACTTCCAGTGCGCCACCAAAGCCGAGCTACGCTACCACTCCCGTCAGCACCAACCCACTCAGCCCCTGCAGTGTTCAAAGTGCAGTTACTCTTGCTCCAGCAAGGGGGCACTAAAGATCCATGAACGCATCCATTCAGATGAACGGCCATTCAAGTGCGAGCACTGTTCCTTCGCCAGCAAGCAGCGCAGCAACCTGCTCATTCACAAAAGGAAGTGCCATGCTGATAAACCAGACAGGGCTGTCACAGTAAAGGCTGGCAGCAAAGGTGGTGGTAGTGGTGGGGAGGAAGTGCCCAAGCCTCTCAGCTCCCGTTACCGGGCCAGACTGGAGGCGGCCCGGGCCTTCCGCTGTGACCTGTGTGAAGCTTCGTTTGTCAGGGAGGACTCATTACGCAGCCATAAAAGGCAACACAACACACAACAGCAAGGCATACTGCGCGTCACAGCAGTGGCTCAACCGCAAGCTGTAGCCAATCCCAACCCTTCAGTCCAAGCCTCTGGACAAGTCAGGGTCCCTCTAGTAACAGAACCACTTTCATCCTATAGCAGCACTCACCTGAAGATCATAGTGGCGCCCCCTTTAGGACCAGAGGGTTCATTCGTCCAGGCTGCCGTAGACTTGCCCCAAGGAAAGGCTGGGGCAGTACTGCTTGGCGCAGAGGGACAAGACATGCTACTCAACCCAGTGATTCAACAGGTCAACCTCCTGACACCTGTGCAACACATGGTGCCTCCACCAGGGGGCGCTCTGGAGCATCAGACTGTTTTGCTGACCCACATTGCCCCCAGTGAGGACAGCCCCGTGCACCAGACACTCCTGCAGACAACAGACGTCACTCCACAGACAACTGACAGCACCCAGACTTTCATCAGCTCCTGCTCCGACCACCAGACAGCCGACAACAGCCACACGTTCATCACTGCCTGCTCTGACCTGGACGGGCTCAACGCACTCATCCAGGAAGGTGGCACCGAGGTTACTGTGGTAACTGAGGGCAACCCCGTGGTCACTGCGACAACAGAGCCCCCCTTTGGGCCACCACTGGACTGCCCAGCATCTCAGGACATGTCCAAGCAGGCCAGCCCGGTCGGTCCAGACCCCCATGCCCCCTGTGACAACAGTGATTTGGTGATGTCTAGTTTAAGCATGGGCCAACAAGGGGCTCTGCTTATTCACAATGTCCCTCTGGCCATCTCAACCCAGGACAGACATGCCGCTCTCGACCAGCTTTCCCCTCGCAACTTATTCTCAGACTCCAACACAGGGGATGGTGCTGAGGAGTGACTCAGCCCTTCAAGTCAGGACAAGTCTTTCACAAAAGGCTATTCATTTTTGAATATGCCATACTTGTATTCCAGAGAAAACGAACTCTTATGGACTTTGATTTAATGGTTCAGAACAACTTGGACTCTCTCCAAGGATCACTAAGAACTGGCAGAATCATGGACTAGGAGCTTCACATGGCTCGTATACATCCGTAAAAAAACATCTTTTGATGTGAACTGTTTTGTTGTTTCCATGATGAGTTTGAAATAAATTGCATTCTCATCTTGGGCTAACAGATGTTGAGTCTCTTATGCAGGTGAAGTTTGCGTATTGCTTTGTTCACAGTGTAACCTTAAATCTTCAGACATGGGTGTCTTTATTCTTTAACAAAGTGTTAGCCATATGACTGCCATTTGGGTCAGTAGAGTAAGAGGTCGCTCTGGTTCTAGTGAGTGATGATAATAAGCAAGCCACAAGGTAACACCGCTATGCTTTATCTTCATTACAAAGTTTTCTGTTGAAGTTGCGAGTTTCACAAATCTAGATCAGCAGGAGCTTTGTGTTTTTCTCTCATCTGTTTTCAGAGATTCACCTTACAAATGGGAAACAGTATTTACCATTGATGATTCGGCAGAGAGGAAACTTTGTCCATGTCATTCATAAATTATTAGAAAATTAATAAATTAACAAAATGCAGATATTGTACAAAGCCACTGCACACATTTTAAAATCTGTTAACTGAAAAATTGGATATATACATATACTTTCTTGGGTTTTATAACTTGGAAGGAGCCCATTCAGTTAGGTTTTATTTAGTTGGCTAACAACTCACATAACTGAAGGTAAGATGATGGTTAGCAGATTTAGATAGCTGGTATATAAGTCACTAAAAACAACACAATTGCAACTGAGAACACCTTGCCATTTGAATCAAGCTTTAACAGAGGCATGTCCCACTGGAAACAAACATTTATCTTCACTGAGTGTTTCTTGGGTGGCTGTGATTATATGGACAGCATAAGAAAGTTCTTTGTCGGTGTCCAGGGTCTTGTTTTAAAAAATCATCTTGTACACACTCCTCACCTTATCATGACATCCAGCTGCAGGTTGCTTCTCAGGTAAGGGGTCAAGTCCAAATTTCAACATCTCCGGGCCTTACTATCAACATGCAACTCTGAGCACTGCATTTCTTACCCACCAGCACAGCAGTATTGACCTTCCTCCAGATGGCATATGTGTCCCATGTTCTGATGAGGCAAATATTCTCAGATTATTGTCGAATATCAATGTCATGTTACTGAAAGTACATTCCCGGTGCTGACACATTGTTATCAGGCTCACGGATATAAATCATTCCAGGATGGATTTCCCATTCTGACCAGTCCTTCAGTGGTGACTGACAGGTCCTAGGTACTGCTCACAGTAAAGGAGTATCAGATCCTTCAAGAGCTGGAATGTTCTCATACTCTGGCCAGGATCCAGTAGAGACAGATTTGAAGTCTTCAGTAATGCTACCTCAGTCAGAGGAACACTGGATTCCCCTTCCACAAGCTTCCTTTCCTGTTGGTGTTTACATACTTGGCTACCTGAGACGGATATAGTGAAAACAAACTATGTCCCAATTTTTCATTCAGTTGATAATCTCATAAATGCCCATTGTAGGGCAAAGACAACTTTAAACGTAGTAGCTCTGATTATGGTTTTAAATTAGGGGCAGATAAGAGAGTGGAGGAACTAATAGGACTTATTTAAACCCAGTGACAGAGTAAGAGCCGTCACTCAAACATGTCCCAGTGCAAAAATTTAGTGTGGCAGCCAGAAAAAAAAACATTAAATCACCAACCCTGTCCGTATTTGAAAGGTCGATAGGAAGGGTGTTTATCCTGATTATATGAAATTTGCTGGATCCTCAGTTATCAACATGAATAGAGGAATGACAAGAGGAAATCAAAGCAGGAGAGTGGATTTGGGCACCTCTGGATTAAAGGAAAGTATCAATGTGTATCAACGGAAAAAATAACTTATGTTCTGAAAGACAAATAGAGGCTTTTGGAAATGTGAAGAAGCTTTTGGAAACGTGAACGTGAATGTTGTGTTTGAAAGCTTCCTTTTCTCACAACTGTTTGTGTGGGGTTTTTTTTGTTTTTTGGGGTTTTTTTGCATTTTTGTACACCTTGACAAATGAAGTATAATTTCTCACAAGGCACACAATTTATACGACTGTTACATAGGATTGTTGTGTTTGTGGAGTTTTCATTCTCACCACATGGTGGCGATGAAGAGCTATACACGGCCGAGGCCTCAACAAGCGTTTGTAAGGGGGGAAAATACAGTAAAAACACATATGTTTCAGAATACTCAGAGGACTGTGTGCGCGTGTGTATGTGTTTATCCTCTGTGAATCATGACACATAGAAAGTGTTATTGTGCAACCTTCAGGGTTTTTTAGCACTACTTGAGCATTTCCTTGACAAAAATTATCACTCAAACACCTTTGCACATCACCCAGTTTCCTCAACATGCTGCGGCGTTACATATGTTAGACACTTTAAAAAGGAATGGAGTGTCCATCTGTGTGTGAGAGCGGCTCGTCTCAGGGGTACAGAGGAACCCATCACGGCTGGCTCTTGTTTTGAAGTCCTCTGATTATTTGATATCAAAAGAGTGCACCATGCCTCTGACAAACAGTTAGACCGCATCTAGTTTGAGTCAGGCGCGGACCTGCTTCCTGCCTGTTGAAGGGTGACAGTTAGGTGATAAGATCTCCCATGCACTTGCAGAGGTGCAGACTGACATGAAATATGAGTGTGGTGCTGTGCCTTCTCCTGTGCTTGTGACCACTGAACAAATATCTGTTTGGCCTTGCCCTGGAGAGACTGCCTGCACAAAGCCCAGACTCTTGAGGAGCAACTCCACACAGATAATGAATGTGGTCGAATCTGAGATGCAGGCCTCTTCCTCTCAGCCTTTTTCAGGTCACACAGGAGTGTCTGTGAGCAATTGACAGGTGAATGGGCCAAAATATGAATGCAATGTCTACAAACTGAAAGCCCCTTTGTAATGTACTCGTATTGATTTTGAGCTCTTTAAAAGTTGGTCGAGATTGTCTCTTTATTTTCCAAAAAAGCCCTTGATTAAATTTTCCAATTATTTTGGTGGCCTTGTCCATGCAGTCTTTTATGCGAGTCTCATGGAGAGTTTTTTATTAATTGTGTGTGTGTGTGTGTGTGTTTTGTTGTTGTTCTTTTTTGCCATAGCAAAGGCTGCATTTGAGCAGGAGTCTCAGAGGGACCATTGAGCATCATTGATTTTTCCATCAGAGCTAATGGCTTTAGCAGCTTAGAGGTGACCCCAGTCTTTATTTCACTCTTAGAGCGAAACAGACTGAATATTTTGCAAGGGAAGACGGTGCTTAGAAAAAAAAAGACAGAGATTGTGGCCTCAAGAGCCTCAGATTTACATATGAATTGAGACCAAGACATTCCTGAATGGTGTAAAGTATTGAGCTATTTTTGTCTGGAATGTTTGAGGAATTTCTTTCTTTTCTTTTCTTTTCTTTTCTTTTCTTTTCCCTAAATGTCATTCTGTTCATATCTGAATGTCTTTTATATGAAAATAATTGAATGTCCCTGTTTAAACTGAGAAAAGTGAATAAGATGGTTTAGTTAGAGCTTCTAAAAGCCAAGCTATGTTAGCTGTGCGATAAACTCTTTGACAAAACAATAGGGTGAAAATTTCCAGATTATCACCAACACTCATGCAGTCACATTCATCCCTGTTGATTAGAGTTTAATGCTGGTTTATATTAAATAAACCTTTACTCCAAGACGTGATCAGAATTCTGATCAATTGTTGCTTTCTCTTTGGCCTATAGGTGTCAGTGAACATCCATACTGACACAGTGGGTTAGGGGAGCTATTGATCTGAGATGGAAAAACAAATTTCCCCTAAATAACTTATGAATTCTTTTAGGGAAAACTATATTCCATGTGTATTCTTAACCAATAAATAGTAGGCAAAAATATTGGTGAAAAAAAAAAAAAAATATATATATATATATATATAGATAGATAGATAGATAGATAGATAATATTATAAACATAAATAATGTCCAGGTGAATAAGCAGAGGGAGACGAAGGAAAGAAAAAAAATCAAAATGAAGATATTAACTCGAAGATATTAATTATGCAATGTCACATTCCAGTCCATTCCAGTCAGAAATAAGAAGTAAAATTTATGATACGCTTAATAAAGAGTGTGGGACTTGATGTGTATCTGTTGATCTATCCGGCTCCACTAACCGAAGCTCTCAGTGAAGGCCCTTGTAAAATGCCGGTATGCTGAGAGGTGATTGCTATGTGGAAAGGTAAGAAGTGTTCTCTGCTGCATGTCTTTGATCTATTATCTTACAGACTTCCACAACCTAATCTCGCCATCCATAAGGAGGAGGGACACTACTACTCCACCTTCTCCCTCTCTCTCTCTCTCTTTATCTCGCTTACGATACAGCCAGGTTGAACAGGCATTAAACATACCTCTATATATTTATTTTTTAACTGATTCAAATTTGTATCTTTGAGGCTAAACTCCCAATCTTACTGTGAGTTCCAATTAAAAAAAAGAAAAAAAAAGATGCTGAAATTCAGTCTTCCTGGAGATCTTGCCCTGAGTCGAAGTCTAGCTTTGTTTGACACATGAGGGCACTGAAGCTGGTGAAGGAGGAAGTTGAAATGAACCTCTAAATACAGTAAAAAGCATTCTGGTTCCTTCCTTCCTGTGTTTGAGCATTCTGCCTTTGAATAGGGTCATAAAGACTGCCAAAAAAGCTGTGTCCTCTCCCGGCTGCTGAAAGAAAGTGTATTTTGCAATGCACTCCTGTTTGACATAAATGGTTGCAGAGACATCCATGAAGAGAAAACAGCAAGACACACCAGAATCCACCCGTCTTTTAAGGGCCTTTCATTTTCCGAGTGTATTAAGGCGTATCAGCTTAATACATAAATGTCATGAATTGTATACAGACAGTCATGATTTGGAGTAAGAATTATTTAGGTAGGGTTTTTTTTTTTCCTTTAAAGTCTCAGGTTTTTGTTTTAATCAAAGTTTTCTTGATCTTTTGCAGCAGCTTTATGATTGTGTTGATATTTTAAAAAGCCATCACCAACACAGGAAAGATCAAACTTTGTTTTTTTTTCAATAAAAAGTCATTTGTTGTTGTCTGCATAGAAAATCTAGACAATGACGCTCTTTTTCTCAAACTGGTCCACGCAGTTGTTTAGGCTACAGTGTAGGAAAGCACTGCATGCAATTATCTGCACAAAAGGCCAAATTACATGCTGGCCCCCGCCCCCAAACGCCACAGAAAATTCTCTACATCATTCACAAACATCAGCTCTGTCTGTTTCATGTTGACTTAAACTGTATCAGTCATAGTAAATAGCAATTACTCCCTTAATCTTTGATACAAACAACAGAAGTGCCACAACATATGTGTAAAAAGGTAATATCAGTCCATAGTCACACATTATTGAAGTTTTCCAATGAGATGAGTCGTTTTTACTGTGCTAGTTTTGTGGGTCATGCAATAAACAGCCAGTGGATAAACAGTGAATGATGAACATGACTCTTTTCAAAGTCACACAGCTGTTGTACCTACAGCTATGCATTTCTTTAGTGTATGGTACTCAGATAATGTCTTCCAGGGTTTTTGACTTGTTAGAATAATTCAGATGGTGGTAAGTTGATAGACTATGAAGTCTGCTTGTGAAAGTTTCCTTCACCCTTCAGACCAGCCACCCATTACTCCCTTCAGTTCCATTCTCTGCCTTACATTATGTCACTTACCCCTTCCATGGCTATTCAACCAACACATCGGTTTATTCATCTGCCATGCAATTTTCATAGCAGAAAAAGATTTTCCAAGTATTATTTATCAATAATCATAATCAGCAGTATTACGCAGGTTTGTGTTTGGTATGTTTGAACCAACTTTTATGAAATGGATAAACAAGCTGTTCATCACTGTTATACTGGGTTTTTTTTTAAATTTTGTCTCTAATTTTGTGATTAAGAGGCATTTTTAGCATAAAAAGATTTTCATAAAAAGATCAATGCAACTGCTTTAATGAAATTATCCAGTGTTGTGAGGTGTTTTAAATCTTTAAGATTGATTGTCCATTCATTAAAAGAAAAGTGTTGTTTTGATAAGCCGCCTTTCTGGTAAAAATGAAGTGTTCACTGTTTTAACAACATTAAAACATATTTATGCTATGAGAATTGTAATTCATCATTCTAGAAAAAAAATATTTGTAAAACAAAAGCCTTATATACAGGAGCACACAGCAACTGTTTCTGTCTCCATATCCATTATAATCTAAGATTTGGCACTGGGGCTGTCTGATTAAATTAAATCTTAATCACTCTGTAAAAATCAGATTTAAAAAGGTAAAGGCTGGTTTCTTATTGAGGTAAATGTTGAAGTGAGATGCATATTTCCCCCGCTGGGGTTTTGATAAGTGAGAATAGGAGCTTTGCTTATCAGACAATTATGCAATGAGTACTGTCTCACTCTTTTTCACAGTTTGACAACAATATACGCTTTTCAACTGCCTTTTGTTTGCCCCTAGTTTACCCACCCATCAGCAGAAAGTCAGAGCCATCTGTAATGTAATTAACTGGTCTGGACATGGTGCCTATTGATTTTTTTCCCTTTCAACATCTTTCTGTTCCTTAAAATCAAAGTATTGATAAGTTAGGAGAGTTCATGCTTCTCCACGGTCTTTAATGTCACAGTTTGTAAATTTTCTTTAAATAAACACACTAGAACCCTTAGACCAACCATAATGCTATTTGATTACACATACATTTTCCACTTATCATGTGTCTGTATCTTCCTTGTTACTGCTTTTGAACAATAAATAAATATTTTTCAATTCAGTGATTAAACATAGGTTTACTTGTAAAGTGGTTAATCAGTTAAAACACTATGCTTGCAGAAGAAACAACTGAAAACTACACAATGTCCCATTTGGGGGCAGAACAGTGATTGTGCTAAACAAAAGATCCATTCCACCTCTGAAGAAGACCTGGGCTTCTACAGCCAGACCCCTTATTATCTCGCTAAGTTCTTTAGCTATGGAAATGTGAGACATATAAATCTTATGAAGCAACTCTTCTTTCAGCTGGACAAAGAAATACTTTTTTTTCTTTCTTTGTCTTTCGATCACAATGACACCTCAAAAGATTGTGTGTTGTTTTGTTCCTGTGAGACAATAGAGGAGCACAGCGATCCTGTGCATTCAAATTTGTGAGCATTTGTTTCATTTGCATGTGTATTTGACACATTGAAATTGAGTTGACCCATCAAACATGAATTGTGGCTATGAACTGAGATGATGCATTGTAACAGACACACACACATCCTACACTTAAAAAACAACAGGCCTGCCAACAGGACCATCCTTTAATATTGGTTCTCTTGTCTTTTTTAATCTTGGGTGAACACATTTAAATCACAGCATTTAAATCAAATTCATGATTATTACAGCTCAGTTATCCAGATATTTCTCAGTTATCCAGGTTGTTAGAATGGGTTGTCCAGGTATCAGAAAAAAAATTACAAAAATACATGTTTTGTCAAACTGATGTTTTTTTGTCCATATTTTCAAGCAGAAATGAATATGACAAAATACGAAATACCAAACTGTTTTTTACTCCAAACCTGTTGACACAGTAAAACTTGGTGAACAGTCTCAGCGTATTTTAGTCCTGTAAATGATACTAACAAAATACTGACTGTTTATCAAAATCTTATCAAATGAGTTTTTCAAAAGCTTTTCTCAGTTTTTTAAGCACAGAAATCACATATGAAGACACTAAACTGTTTCTAAACTTCAAAATGCATTTTCAGTTTACATGAATGCAAAGCCTCAAGCAGGCTTTATTGAAATGTTAACCACATGTTGTCTTTCACTTACAAAACTTCAATGCCTATGTAAATCACAGAATTCTTTTGTGAACAGTGCATGAAGAACATCACTGAGTAAAAGAATTAATTTTTACATTTGTATTAATCTCAGGGTGTGTATAACGTATATAACGGGTGTTTGTGTGTGTGTGTGTGTGTGTGTGTGTGTGTGTGTGTGTGTGTGCATGTGTCTTTTTGTTTGTTTGTGCGCATGTAGCTATGTGTGTGTGTGTGTGTGTGTGTGTGTGTGATGGTTTTCTCAGTCTGAGGATGCATGAGGACAGATAAGCTTAAGTCCTGTTGGCCACTGTGTGGTGTGCCCTAACAACACCATTACACAGATCACCACGGAGATCTGTGACAAAAAAAATCATCAGTGCCTGTTAAAAGACGAAGAAAAGTGTTTACAGTGAAACTATTCTGATTAACTGTTCTTCATCACTAACAAATCTCCCCAGCATCCCCACTGTTCCCACTATATACCAATATGTGGATTTCAACAGATTACACATACAAGTAAACACAAGCATGACTCTCGAATGATCTCTACAATTATGACAACGCAGCGATTGTTACATTTCCTGAAACAAAATACACAATTTTTTATTTTATAATAGTGCTGTTTCGCACATACCCAATTGATTTAATATATTGTCATGGTCAAGGGAGAAATGACAGAATTTCACAGTTAGATATGCATGCAGTTTTGTGACTTTTATGCATTAATTTACAATGAAAGTATAAGCACCTTGTACAACAGGCTTTGAAAATGAATGTTGGTTTGGAAGACACTCTTTCTGAGCAGTAGAGCTGTAGATTTTTTTCATTCTCCCAATCAACATTTTTTCTTTTTCTTAGCTCCTTTGCTTGTTGTGTGAACAGTTCTGAAAAAAGAGATTGAATTAGAAATCTTCTCTATAGACATCTCTTCCTGTCAACAAAAAAGTCACTTCAGTCCTCTTGAAAGACGTATTTTCCTGTGTTTGGTAGAAATGACTGTATAGTTGGTTCAGTTTGTGACACTGTTTTTTTTTTTGTCTCATTTTTACCCTGTCCTGTCCTACGCTGTCAGGAAGTATTACAATGTGGCAGGGTCCTTTTGTTGTGTTTTTGTTTTAAGATGGAGATGAGTGTTTTAAAGCACTTCCTCAGGGGGCAGAAAAATAAGTCTAATTTTCAGCCAATGGACAGAGGCTGGGAGAGCTGGTTCAAGCTCCATAAAAATCCTTTCATGGACAAAGGAATGCAGAGCTTCTCTCCAGTACACCGCTGCCTTCTCTGATAGTTTGGCCGGCAGTCAACGCCATGCAGGTTTACCTTAAAAACGCACCACAAACACAACTTCACACAAGATATTTGGACTCAGTGAGTTTTCAGTTACTACAATAGTAAATTATACATACATATAAATGTGTGTGCATGCGTGTGCGTGTGCATGTAAATATTTATTTATACATATATATACATACATACATACATACATATATATATGTGTGTGTGTGTGTGTGTGTGTGTGTGTGTGTTCATAAGTTTATAGATAAATAGATTCAGAACATGTGGAATATATCAGATACATAGAGGAAATGAATAGGAGAAGCTGAAACCAGACAGGAGCATGCGTATTTGACATGCAGATGCAGTGTGCTTTGTTTTTGTGCTTGAGGCTTTTTTGTTTTGTTTGTTTTACACATAAGCCCGTTCTGGTCCCATCAGCAGTCTGCTTTGTCTTAGCTTTGTATGTCTCTTTTTAGTCTGCTTTGGGCCTCTGTTTCTGTTGGAAAAAAAAGAACTGTCCCCTAAAAAAGCAGTCAGTGTCTCACTCTCATATGTTTCCTCCCAAAAAAGGTATTGATTGGTCATGTAAATGAGGAGCTGAACTGGGCCACTGATTACTGGGAAATGTTACAAACATTTGCTTACTCCTGGTTAATTAGTTTGACATTAGTTTGATTTTATGGTGGTAGAATTGTGTGTGTGTGTGTGTGTGAGTGTATGTTAGGGTGTGTGTGGATGTTTGTGTGTGTCTGTGTGTATACATACATGTTCATTGACCAAGTGTAGAGTCAAATAACTAGATTTTGCGCTTTTTGAAAACAACAAAAAGAAAAATACATTCTTTTGCAGTGGACAGATGAGTGGGAGGAAGGCTGATATTGCCTTTGTGCACAAATACCTCATCCTAAGAAAACAAACATGAGGGAAATCTGATCTGCACACAGGCTAGCCCACTATGGCACCATCAGGCTGTGTGAGCAGTGGATGTGTGTGTTCAGAAAGCTGCATTCACTTTACCACGTCCCTCACACCAGCTTCACTCCTGTGTGTGCATTCTGTGCGGAGGTGAAGAGGTGAAAGCAGACATACGCCTGGAAATGGAGGTGACTGAGTGGCGGCTGGTGATCCTGATATGGGTCTCCACTGCCCTTAATTCACCCTTAATAAATGTCCAGGACAGTAAGACTGTGATGTCCATGAACATGCTTGTCTTCAGTCAGTGGGTTTGGTGGGATGATAAGGCCCTTAATTAAAACTCACGTCACCATTTTTCCAGAGCTCAATACTCATAGAGTACTGATGCTTTTTCACAGATTGCTCTTTGGTTTGTTGAGAGACAGAATGGTTTCTTATTGTTTGGTTAGCTCAGAATGCCAACAGAGGCCTGTTGTCTCACTCTTATTCTATTAGCTTTCTTCAGCAAGAAGCAGAGCTCTTTGCTGAGGGCATGTCCATATACCCCCAACTGGTGTTTGTGTGAGTGAGAAGGTGAAATGTTACCATGTCCCTAAATCTTTACTCTGTCTTCATATTTGTACCAGGACACAAATTTATCCTGTGTGTGAGTAACTTTGAGTCTCAGCCATCTGATTACACATGAAGATTAACTTCAGTCAACACACACACACACACACACACACATGACCTATACCACATACAAATAAACCTAGTTAACCCTTAAGTGGAATCCAAATGTTTCAGTAGAAAAAGAAAAAGAGCAGATAAATTTCGGCATGCATGAGTGGACTGAAAAAGAAAGAGCAGATGAATTTCAGCATGTGTAACTGGACTGAAAAAGAAAGAGCAGATGAATTTCAGCATGTGTAACTGGACTGAAACTGTGGAAGGTTGTGGAAAGTTCCACTGAGAAGAGAAAGGAGAAGGAGTCCTGACCCACCCCCCACCTTGACCAAACTGCCCTCAGTCCAACATGAAGGCCAGCACTGCCCTGACCTGAGGGATCAAATTACTGTCCGGGGGGGGGGGGGTGACCACTCAGATCTGTATCCTACCTTAAACATAAGTACATAAGTCAATCAAACATAAGTCAATGAATAGTTAAGGAACTGAGTCAATATGTTAGGTATTTATAGTTAAGGAACTGAATCAATGTGTTAAGTATTTATTCAACAACATAAATTATTGTTTCATCTGGAGAACTGCGACCAAGAGAGGTGAAAGACCTGAAAATCTTTTCTTTTTTTTGTTCCCTTAGATTACCCAGTGAATTTAAGATGTAATGACCAGAAAAGGAACAGATTTTCTCTCTAATTATTGTGTGTTGTTAATGAGTGACAAAAATATGTTTGGTGTAATAAAGAGAGGTGCTTTCCATAGAAAGCTCGTGGGGGGGGGGGTGACGCTTTGTTTTTATAGCCTGCCTGGAATGTCTCCAGCTCTGCTGACATCTGCTTCATTAGCATATGAAGCCCTGCCCACTCTGACTCTGAGTCTGTAGGTGGTCTGATGACCTTTACCCAGCTGTTACTGAGAGTGGTAGTCATCAAATTATTATTATTATTATTATTATTATTATTATTATTATTATTATTATTGTTGTTGTTGTTGTTGTTGTTGTTGTTACTGTTGTTGTTGTTGTTGTTGTTGTTGTTAGCTTGTTTGTTTGTTGAGGACAAAGAAAATAGGTGCCATTTGAAAATCTTTACCAAAGAAAAGTATTCGTATGAATATATCCTAATCACAATCAGGACGGATGGACAAGGAGAGAAACAGAGAGAGAATAAGAAAGACCTGTTTCACCCAGTCAATATAAAGTCCCACAAATGTGTGTTTTTTCTGAACATCAGGAGGTGTGAAAAGACCCCCAGCTGGTCTCCCCCATTTGTCTCTAGTTGGGTATTTATGCTATTGTCTCAAACACACACACACACACGCATACACACACTCGTCACGTCTGACGGTCATTGTGCCCCCCCCTTCAATTAATGTCACCTGTTGTGGCTGACCTCCAGGGCACTTCCTGTTAGCGTACTTTAATAGATCCAATCCAATTAGCTGAGGAGGAATGCAGCATCTCTCCAAAAAATTGATACTGATCAAATGCAGGCGTTTGGAGCCTCCTCCCTCCCCTGCACCGATATCATCTATTAAAAAAAAGGCTCAAGGTAACCCGACACCACTGGAGGAATGCATTCAATCACTCCTATTGTTTCTGCTTACATACAGTTCTCTTTTGTCAGATAAGTATGCCCTGGACACACAGATAACAACATTGTTTTGAAAGCTCGGATGAGACGCGGAGCGTCAACACCTCAGACCACAGAATTCCCCGCCAGATTAACACTCTGAGTGCGTGAGTCTGGGAAAGAGTGAGATGAAGCTGCTTTTAGCATGTGTCACGGGACCTTCAGTGTGTGGACACATCTCAGGACTGGTCCATACAGAAAATAACCAGAGAATTATTCAAAGGCACATGTGGGTCAGATCAAAGAGTAATGGAATATAAAGGATCCCAAAGAGGACAAGCTGCACAGTGTGCTGCAGTTCCATTTGTGTTGATTAAGGTGAAAATCATAAAAGTCTGTCATGTTACCTGTTACCATTTATAAGCTGACCTCCACAAAGTAAATTAAAAAAAGTTATCATTATTTTAAAAAACCATATACTCCAACAGGCCTCTGTACTTAGCAAAAGTAATTAGCTGTTCAAAACCCTGGGGTGTGGCCCTCCCACTCTGAGGAATGACCAACTAAGAGTGATTTACCTCCCTGAATTAGACAGGCCCCAGAGTCTCTGCTATCTTAAATATCAAATGAGTGTACAGCAGTGGTCTCTTCGGTCCAGTCTGGAGTCATACCTAAACTTAGACAGGCCTTAATGAGGGCTCTGCTCTGACTCAGAGCTCTGGAAAAGGGAAGGGTGGGCCGGGGGAGGGGGGGTCCAGCTTTAGAATTTGCCACATCAATATAATGCATGGGTTGCTTTGGGAAAGGAGATTGTGGGCATTGTGGGCCACTGCTTCAGCTGAAAGGAAAATACGGAAGTTAATGGAAGATTTGTCATCAGTGGGTTTCTTTCTTTTCCCTTTTTTTCTTTTCTTTTTTTTAGAAGGAAAAGGAAGGAAGTATGTCCTTGCCCCTTACTAAAAGCAAGAATGTTGCAGTATCATTTAAAAACATAAAAACTGTTTTGTTGTTTTGGTTTAATCTAACTGAATCTGTCCGAGAAGCAAAAACACAAATATACCTATTTCTGTCACGCTTTTGTGGTTTCAGTCAGCTGTAACTGAAGCTAAGTGATAATGGTAAGAGAACCCCTTTCAATGTCCCAAATATTTTAATTTTCCTTAAAAAAAAAAGTTCAAAAGTACAACATTCGAACTAACTGAAAAAGGACAGATAGAGGGATTGCCTTGGATCCTTTCTGTTAGAGTTCATGACTGTGTGAGAGAGAGTGGAATCTGTGATTCCTCAGAAAATAATGCTTTCCATATGTGAGCCTTTACATGAATTTAACAAGGTGTTAATTGTGTAGTTTGTGAAGGGAAGTTTTGCTCTCTTCCATAGCTTTGCTTTGTAGTCCAACACATTTAGTGCAAACCCTCATACAGGAGCAGGCAGTTGATATAAATCACACTTAGTGCTGCTTTACTGGGAAATGGTTTAGTCTTCCTGTCAAATGACACCTCAGTGTGTCCTCTACTGTCAGACCGTGCTCAATGGAAAATGCAAATCTCCAATGCTTTTACATGCGAGCAATTTTTACATATGTAATCACAAATTCAAATAACCTTTATTAATGAATTGTACTCTACTCTGATACCTTTCTCTAAAAGCCTAGAACACAAAGCTGTGTGTTTAGCCTGATACTGACACTAACGGTGCCAGAACATCACATGACCAGTTTACACACAGATTCTCCTTTCACAGTGATTGGAATCTCTCTGTGGTGTGACCAGACTGAGGCCAAACCTCTGCAGTGACACTGATAATATCTCTGTCCCTGACTCCATCTGTGGCCTTTAAAAGAGTGGAGTCTAATCCTGAAGGACTGGACTACTCCTCTGTCACGTCCACTGTTGGCACAGGCAGCCCGGAGGGAGTCATCTACTCTCCCCTTTGTCCCTGAAATTGTTTTAGTTAGTTTCTCCTCATGGAAGTGGGCCTACTCAACAAGCCATCCGCTGGAAAAGAGCGCATAGTACCACAGACAACAGTACAGAGTGCATAGTACCACAGACAACAGTACAGAGTGCATAGTACCACAGACAACAGTACAGAGTGCATAATACTACAGACAACGGTACAGAGTGCATAGTACCACAGACAACAGTACAGACTGCATAGTACCACAGACAACAGTACAGACTGCATAATACCACAGACAACAGTACAGACTGCATAGTACCACAGACAACAGTAATAGACAACAGTACAGACTGCATAGTACCACAGACAAGAGTACAGAGTGCATAATACTACAGACAACAGTACAGAGTGCATAATACCACAGACGACAGTACAGACTGCATAGTACCACAGACAACAGTACAGACTGCATAATACCACAGACAACAGTACAGAGTGCATAATACCACAGACAACAGTACAGACTGCATAGTACCACAGACAACGGTACAGAGTGCATAATACCACAGACAACAGTACAGACTGCATAGTACCACAGACAACAGTACAGACTGCATAATACCACAGACAACAGTACAGACTGCATAGTACCACAGACAACAGTA
This sequence comes from Chanos chanos, assembly GCF_902362185.1. Classification (NCBI taxonomy): domain Eukaryota; kingdom Metazoa; phylum Chordata; class Actinopteri; order Gonorynchiformes; family Chanidae; genus Chanos; species Chanos chanos. The sequence continues at coordinate 24,249,158 of NC_044497.1, read as the reverse complement.
CAGACTGCATAGTACCACAGACAACAGTACAGACTGCATAATACCACAGACAACAGTACAGAGTGCATAATACTACAGACAACAGTACAGACTGCATAGTACCACAGACAACAGTACAGACTGCATAGTACCACAGACGACAGGGTGAGAGAACTAGTTTAGTTTAAGAGTTTATTTGTCGTATGTATGTTAACACAGGGTCAACGGTACAATGAAATGTATGAGACGAGAGAAACAGGTCAACTCAGCAATAAGAGCACACTAGTCGTAAGAATAAGAGTACAGTAAGGGATTTAAATAAATAAAGAGTAAGACACTAAGGAGTAAGAATAAGAGTAAGATAAGGGATTAAAGAAAATAAAGAGTAGGAGAATTCTAAGAGAGAATGCTAAGAGTTAACTAAGAAAATAATAGAAAAGAGAGGTATGAGCAATAGAACAATTAAGGTACAAGGAGGGTGCACAATAAATATAACAGAATATGAAACAGAATATGAAATATACACTATATACATGTGAAGGAGGCTTAAAATTAAAATTCAAAGTGGCGAGTGTGAACAACGGTATTGCACATGGGGGATGTACAGCTATATGTACCAGTGTAGTGTCAGTGCAGTATCATGTAAACTGAGAATCAATGGAGTACACCCCCCCCCCACACACACACACACACCAAATTCCAGATGTTTCTTTTTTATACTGGAAATTGTAAATCTCTAATCATTGACCATCAATCACAAAATGATTAGGTGCTGTATCCAGGTCTTTCTTCCCCCACAAACACAGACTGGGTGAATTCTATTAAGTAAAACATAACTCACACAGGTCAAACTTATTTTAAACAATACAAATTTACAAAAAAAAGTCTTCATCTCACTTCCACACAGAAGGAGTATTGCTGCCGTTGATGTGCAGCAACCAGGCACACTGGGCTTTCTGAATGAGTGTGGAACAGTGTCGGTAAAACTGAAAGTTTGTTCTCTCACTCTTGCAGTGAGACTCAGACACCATAAGAGGTGCTGTTGCAAAGCAAGTGAGTCCACACAGACAGACCAGGGCACATGGATTCCAACGTGGACCGCTGACAGGCAGCGGAGCCATGCTGAACACGACACAGAGATAAACTCACAGGACCAACCCACAACTCCACACTCTCCATTACTGCAAAAAAAGACCTGGCTAATACGCACAAGTATATATATTACTGTTCACTCTAAAATGTAACCTAACAACCCAAAAATGAGGAAGAATGTTCATCACAGTGAAAATTATTCTGATGCCAACTGATACAAAAAAGCATTGCAACCTTTATCAATAAAAACAGCATTTAAAAATGTATATTATGTTGTTTTTTTTTGTATAGTATATTAGTTTATTAACAATTTCAGCTTTTTTTTAATTTGATGTCCCATTCTCTCATAAAAACACATTGCAAAATAATATAAAAGAAAATAACTTTTAAAAAAGTTTAAAAAGGAGGAAATTGAATTTACTCTTGGATGTCTTACCTACAGTAGCGTGCATGCATCAGTCTCACACACACACAGATCATGTAGTTATCTGGAGCATGTGTTTGAGTGATAGACAGAGTCAAGTCCTGTCTTCCCAAGGCTCCTCTGTCCCTGTCCCCTCTTTCACCACAGCAGGCCGCCTGGACCCCCCCACCCTCAACGCAAACCTTGCACGTACATGTGTGTGTGTGTGTGTGTGTGTGTATGTGTGTGTGTGTGTGTGTGTGTGTGTGTGCCAGCAAGAGAGGTGACATGAGGACAAATGAGTAAAGAGATATTTGACCTTACTGGTTTTCATGTTGGCTTATGAAAACCAGTGGGGTCAACTATTGTCCCTTTGGCTTCCACCACAGGGACACAGTCGGTGAGTTCAACCACACTGACACAGTCTGTGAGCTCCACCACACTGACACAGTTTGTGAGTTCAACCACACTGACACAGTCTGTGAGCTCCACCACACTGACACAGTCTGTGAGCTCCACCACAGGGACACAGTCTGTGATTTCCACCACAGGGGCACAGTCTGTGAGCTCCACCACACTGACACAGTCTGTGAGTTCCACCACACGGACACAGTCTGTGAGTTACACCACACGGACACAGTCTGTGAGTTACACCACACGGACACAGTCTTTGAGTTCCACCACACGGACACAGTCTGTGAGTTCCACCACACAGACACAGTCTGTGAGTTCTACCACACAGACACTATCTTTAATCCATACAGTGTACACAACTGGCCAAGTACTTCAGAACTAAATCTTGCACTTGCATGGTAAAATTTAGAAGAATATTCTTGGAGCATATTCAGTTGTTCTGCGATTAAATATATCTGATGTTATGGATTTTTTAAAGCTCAAAAAATGACAGTGGAAACATAAGCATGTTTTCTTGTGAAAATGAATGTGAATGTGAGGACAGAGGCGTGGTGATCTGTTGTGATTTTGATTTCTGTTTTGCTAAATCTTAGCTCTCCTGATGTACCATTCATTACCACCAATGAATTCAACAAGGTGATATCATTCACCAGCTCATGAGTTATGTTTATGGAATGACTGATAGATACCAAGATTTACATTAACAACAACAACAACAAAATACACATAGAAAAATGGCACTGAGAATTTGAATAAACTTTTTGATTAACCCCAGTACTAGTGGTCTGGTGAGTCATATGATCCAGACCAGTCCATGTGACTGGCTGGAAATGCTGCCCAGACCCGGAGAGTGTGTGGAATTTTTTGGGGATATACTGTTGACCCTGGAGATTATGAATAAACTTTGTCCTCTGTTTTCTTGTCTGATTCATGTGAAGGACTCATCTGTTCTAAATACAAAGTTTCCTCAATGCCACTGGATATTACATTTTGACAGAGGTCAATGGAAAATTCAAGAAAGTTTGAAGAAGAGAAAGAAACTAGTTTGACCTTTTTGTATAGATGCCCCCACCCCCTTCAACCATCAAACTCTCCTAAGTCAAACATACCCTTCCCCCCCTCTCACTCTCTCTCTCTCTCTCTCTCTCTCTCTCTCTCTCTCTCTCTTTCTCTCTCTCTCTCTCACTCTCCCCTTTTCCATCATTGGAGGAGGGGTGGCAAGGAGAGATTACAAACCATCTGAATCTCTTTTAACTGAGTGCCCAAAAAGAGAGAGGAGAGGGTAATTATTCCGCTGCAAAGCATTCCTTCCCCAGAAGAGGATTCCATCGGTGTGTAACATGTGGAATGCAAGCTCGGCCATCAGTCTAAAGCATCTTCGTCCATCTGATCCACTGTAGATGCATTGCCTGGAACACAATCATTGGGACTTACAGCCATGCTACCTTTTTTTGATGAGCAATGGGAACAGTTTAAATATACAAGGATAACAACACAGCATACCATCCGTGTAGAAATCAGATGACAAGTTAACACATGTTTCTATGTAATGAAAAAAGTTTACTGTGATCTCCAGCCAAAACATGATAAGGGGTTGAATGTAGGTTATCCCCCATATCATTCTACTTTATGTCTGCTTTATGCTGCATTTCACATGTTTATGACACTGACATGTTCCCAAACAGGCTTTAAAGCAGACTTAGACAACCTCCCATGAAGTCTGTAACCAGGATACTGCCACATGGAGTGACCAGTTGTCTGAATACCATTATAGACCACTACTGCCTTATCATGACTGCTCTTTCATGTACTTTTCTTTTCTTTTTTTTTTTGGAGTAGTTAAAGCCTCCAGCAGAAATCTGTCAAAACCATGCTGCTGCTGGCTTCCTCACAGATTCCATAAACACGAGGCTAATGATAAAAAAGTACAGCTGTGGTAATTTGCTTTACAGAGACCCACAATTAGCAAAGATTAATAACCACTTGTCGTAATGAAGCCTCCACCCAAAGCAGCCAAACCCCCCCTCAGGCAAGGCTCCTGTGAGAACAAAAAAAAGAAAGAAACTGTTTGTTTGTTTTATTGGTTTGTCAGGTCAGGCTGATTGTGAGAAAATTGTGGCGTGGCTCTCATTGTCACATGGCGTTTGCATTACTCTCTCAAAGGCATTTTCATTGCTGCTTCCAAATGAAGCGAAGAGCTCCAAAGGCAGCCGTAATGAGAGGGACTGTAGACGGCTTTTCTTTGCTTTTCCGAAAAGGGTTTACTGACACTGCTGAAGAGAGTTCCACTGAACAAAGAAAATGCGATGAATTCATTTGGCTTTCTCTCTGCTTTTTCTTTTTTTTAAATATACTTTTTCTATGTTTAAAATTCATTATTTGAAAAACTACATATTTAGTTTATTTAAACACATCTGCTAGCGTATGATGATCTAGAACTCTTGCACACCTTACAAACACCTAAACTTAACTCAGATCGTCAAAATTTAATCTGAGAGACTGTAGCGACAGATCTCTGGAACGTTCCTCCAGGTCCTGTCCATCCGTAAAGTAAGATGAAGCAGATCCTACCCTTCGCTCACCACAGTCACTCAGAGAAACCCGACACTCAGAGGTGTGTGTTACTCACTGTTTCCTCTATAGATTTGAACTGAAGCATGGAGCTTGAAGTCAAATGTCCAATACTTACCACGATAAGCAGAGGAGAAATCTGCCAGTGATCGGCCTTTAGGAGAAGAAAACATGGGCTGTGTCTTCCTGCTTCTCTCTGGGTTGATTGGGAGCATCTGTTTTGCATTTTTTGGAGGCGGAGGAGTGAGTAACATGTCAAAAGCATGTAGGCCAGAATTAAACACGTGTTTGAATTCTGGTGACTGCAGAAAGAGGAACCACTGTGGCACTGGGACAACCGGGCCATAGTTAGACATAACAGGGTGGACAGGAAGGAAAGAAGGACTAGACTTAACTTGTTACATCTTGGCCAAAGCTCATTTTCAGATTGGTTATCCTGCTGGGTTAGCTGTAAGAAAACATAATGGCACAGACAGAGAAGGCCAACGCTCAGAGCCTCACTGATGTGTGTTATCCAGACTGTTCAGTTGTTACCAAACTTTCTATCAAAAAAATAAGTGGATGATGTACTGACAGTCTTTACACAGCTTGGTCATTCATATCAGTGCATGGTACAAGAACTTCAGTCTGGTCATCCATATCAGTACATGGAACAAGAACTTCAGTTTGGTCATCCATATCAGTACATGGAACAAGAACTTCAGTTTGGTCATTCATATCAGTACATGGAACAAGAACTTCAGTCTGGTCATTCATATCAGTACATGGAACAAGAACTTCAGTTTGGTCATCCAAATCAGTGCATGGAACAAGAACTTCAGTTTGGTCTCCCAAATCAGTACATGGAACAAGAACTTCTTTCATGTTGTGGTCATTAGGGGAAAAAAACAGTGATAGAAGTTCTTAAAAGTTTGAGATGCCTTGATCACAAAAATGTATTTTAAGATTATAGTATAAGTCAGAATGCGTGGCAAGATCTGTTTCAAAGTCACAATGTCTTCCTGTATTGCTGAAAAAATCGTTAATCTTACTTTCTTATTATGCCGACTATCATTGTTTTAACGAACAGCTCATAGCACAGTAAGGACTGACTGTCTCATCCCTGCGAATATTTCAGTCATGAGTCACTGCATTGCGGAGATGAAATCATCATTATCTGTGTGATAACATACCAAGGGTCGTCCCAACAGCATCTAAACCGACTGCTTGCTCACGATCTTTCATCTGGGCTCATTTCTTAGTGACTGTATATGGACAGGTCAGAGGTCACAGCATGCTTGTCCTTGCAGCGGTAGAATGTGGTGATAAGAATGCAATCTTATGCCCATGAGTCATCAAATGAGGCAAAACCATCTGTTCATTAAACATTTTATACACGTGATGACCATGAGGTAGGAGACACTGAAGTCCCTGAACATGTTGGATATTTGTTAGACATGTCTTAGTTCAGAGCAATGTGTTTTTCCTCTTAAAAATCTCTCTCATTTCAAATGGAACGAACTCGAATATTCATTTATTAGGGATCTATCCGAGCCATCAGTGCAATAATTCTGACCAGTTACTAATTAGCATGGAATCCCTAATACCTCACATGTTTGTGCATTCTCTGGCATATTTGTTTGAAGAAGCATTCTAGATGTTTCTGTTATACCAGAAAACAGCAGACACCCTGCGTCATGAAAGAAAATCATCGTGAAGACAAGTTATAAATGACAAATTGTGGTTCTCACCAAATCCTTTAGCTTTTTTTTTTTCAACCATGCTTTTATGTCAAACTATGCTTGGAATGCGTTAGGCCTGTTTCCTAGTTGATGAATGACAGGGCAAAGCGGTATAAATGTGGCATAAAATGAACTATAATCTCCAAAATCTATAATCTCCAAAATCTGACATTTACAGTCAATGGATCTATTTGATCTATCTCTCATTGTACACTCCATCATATATACATGTAACACAATTCTTCAGGAGCTCGACCACGACACACTGCCATTTCATAAAGACTCCCTGATTAAACATGGTAAACTCCCGGTATCTGAGGCAACTGGGAATTTGATTAAGAATTATAGCCCCTATTGGACGACTGATCTTTCACTGCCGTCGTCATCAGAGAGGGAGCGCGGTGTTGTGTGTTGACTGTAACAGAACACTTGTTTAAGAAAGAAGAATGCACATGAATTTGTCAAAGGGGATCACTGCTGACAACTTTACTAAAGTCCACTATAACAACCTTCCAGGGCCCCTTGACCCTGGGAGGGAGTGACCTTTGACCTTATTTGGGCCTCTTTTATGAGGATTTTTTTTTTTAGCCCGGCCAGATGGCTTAACTATCAAAGGCTTTTTTTTATGAGAAAAATCTGCAGGCAAGAGTGAAGTGGTATATTTTTTCTCATTGTATGGACCCAGCTCTTCAAGGTCTCCAACAGGAATGGAGATTCGAACGTTTGAAAAATGTTTTGTGCGACGTATCCAACTAAACTTCTCTTCTCTTTCAACTTCTTTGATGAAGTTTGTGTTATTGTTTACTACATAAGCAAATAAATAAGTAAAGAAGCAATTACACAGAGACATTTACATATACATAAAAGAAATTAAACACCAGTTACTTGAAATTTTCTGTGGAGTGTTTCTGTGAAATATGGTTGCATTTTGCTCCATTGTTTCACTGTATCAATATTTCATTGTAGAATTCTTTCTATGCAGAAAAACATGACAGTCATATACTGTGGAGCACTGGTGTGAATGTGAGCCAGGCTGTGGGGCCTTTGACATGCCCTGGAGGTGATCTGCCATCACTCTGCACATGACCAAACTCTCAGCCCAAATATTACATAATGGTCAAATCTGTCTGTGTGCCAGGAGGAACTACTCTTATCTATGTCTTTATCAGTCAGTCTAAAGCAAATTTAAAAAGATGTACAGTAAATGTCTCTCTTTCAGCTACAACACTCTTGAGTGAATATCACTCTTGAGGTGATTAAAACAATACCTGGAGCTTGTGACAAATTCATAACTTAATGATGTAAAAAGTATATTACATAATCTTCCTTTGTTTTTTTGGGGTATTTTTTTGTTTGTTTGTTTGTTTGTTTGTAAAGTAGAGATCTCTGAAACAGCTTCTCCACAGAGTTATATTTTTTCATGAAAGATTTTAAAAGAAAAAAGAAACATTGCTTAGCTAATGTGACAGTCCTCTGAAATGCAACATGGGAGCCAATCAGAGTGCACTTCCGTGTTTGGGGAGGGGGAAGAATTGTGAGTCCCAGGGTCACTGTAACTCGCTTGGTCCCCATCACTCATGAGGCGTCTGCATGAGAGATGAGCCAGCCGGCTGGATTGGGTTTCTCCCAGGCCCATTTTAAACACACGCACACACACGCGGGTGCACACACACACACACACACACACACACACACACACACACACACCTCCCTATACTGTCAACAAACAGCCTCAGCCCTGTGAAACATATACTTCAGCCAAAAGTATGAAACGTTTGAGGTACCAAGGCTATGATATCCAGTGATGGATATTCATATAAAAACACAGACCTCCTTCCTTACCTGTGAATATGTCAGAGCCTAGTTTGATGCTGACGGGTGGTAAATAATGCATTCCACTTATGTTCTGGAAGTTTCTGGAGGAACAGCATGCAGTGAAAATATCGAGTTTTTTCTAGGTGACGTTGCTATAGAGGAAGAGTTGATGAAGCGAGTAGTTTATTTTTGGTTCTATTTTGTCTTATCCTTATGTGTGTTCCGCTTGTCCTGATGCGTTGGCCTTTGCCAAGCATACGTTTGTATAAACAAATTTATCACATGTCATTATCAATATCTCAGCTGTCCCGAGGACAAGAAGCTGTGTAATGAAAAGTTGTGAGTGTTCCCGTTCTGAGTAATTCGGTCAATTTTGGTGTAATTTTCATAAAACTTTGTAATCATGCAGTGTCTGCTAAATAACCACCAGTCAAAACATATTCACCTGAAGGCGAATAAAAAAAAAAAACTAAATGATTTTTCTGTTCATTCAGTCACAACACGACTCTGAGAAAAAGGGTAAAGAGCAAGGCGGGAAGGCCCACACCCACTCATTATGATTTTACTTCATGTTTAATGACAACAGAGCTGTTCCTTTGTGGAGCTGGGATGGCGGATGGTTCTCCCGGCAGGAAGCAGTCCACTCGTTTAATGACAGCTGCAGTAAACATTACCAGTCGGGTACCCTCACTGCCTCAGCTTCTCCTCTTTCCCCTGAGCCACATTCGTTTTTTTTTCCACCTTTCATTAAACTGGAGGAAGAAAAACAGCTAGCTGGAGAGCTTTGGGCTGTGACAGATCATAGGCATGGATGAAGTGGAGTACAGTAAAGTGTTTATTTTGAGTTAATGGCTGTTTCGGCTCTGACCTGCCCCCCCTTTCAATCAAGATACATTTTCATTGTTCATTGGTTACTCACACAGATTTATGAATGTGAAAAATGAAATGTAAATAATTTGGTGCAACATTCAGGTCAAACAAATCAGCTTTCAGGTCTTGTTATTACTCAAGATGTTCCTCCTCTTGCAGCTTTTTGAAACGATTTGGAAAGTGAGAGAGAGAGAGAGATCAGTCATCAATATTGTGTTCCTCTTCTCTGGTTGGTGAAACACATGGTGTAAACACCATAGAGAAGTATGATTTTAAACATGCTTGTTTTTCCTGTGCAGTTATGAGTGAGGTCACCCAAGCTGGCCCGGTCCTACTCTTTTAATGTGACCGCTGCAGTTCCTGACTGCACTGTGAGGTCGAGAGGGAGCTGAAGTCACTGGCAGCAGTTAAAATAATGGGGGCTGACCACATGTTTGAGGTTATGAGAAGCGTTGAATGCAGAGGCCCCCCTGATATGAACAGAAAAAAAAGGAAAGAAAGAAAAAGAAAAGAAGAGCGAACAAACATTACATGTTTACCACAGATATGCAGTCAGCCCAATGGTCTGTGAAGAAGTGTTCAAGTAGTTTTTTTTTTTTTTTTTTACGATGCATGTTATTTTTCATTTGATAAACTTGATTATTTTAATTTGTCTGCTGAGACTCAAGGATTTAAAATGCTTTAAAGAAGTTATGATAATCAGTGAGGTATATCCCAGGTGTTTACAGAAAAGACCATAGACAGGAGTGATTGGGAGAGTGTGTGAGTTTAACCTTGTGTATGTGCATGGTATCTTCCTGTTTATCATTCTTGATAGAGAAGGAAACCTCTACCCACACACACACACACACACACACACACACACACACACACATATACACTCACACACATATACACACACACACCTCACTGTTTCTTTCTCCATCCCACACCGCCCATCCCCTCACCCCCAAATCCGGGGAGCTGTGTGAGAGGGAGGAGGAAAAAAGGATAAGGTTTGGGGGTGGAGCGAATTTATGGCCCGGATTTGTGAGGGTCAGTGAAACAGCACAGCAACCCCCTGTCCCTCCTGCAGAAAAGTCACTTGTCACTAATGATGTTATTCTGCAAAATTACACAAGGTCCACTGCTTTCTTTCACAGCCTGCACGGGACGGCGTCTGTGTCTCTCTCTCCCTCTACACTCAACATGTTTCCATTCACATCTTTCTCTATCACTCAGCCCAAATAAACTTTGATCTGACTAATAATACAAAATAAACAAAGAACCACACACAAAATCAACATTTGTGATTCCTATTAAAGCATATGTGTGCATGTTTTTTAAAAAAAAGGGTTTTCCTTTAATCAACATGGATGACTTTATTGGTTTAAGAGTATTACTGTTCTCATTCCAGTTGTCATGTTATTAAAACTGTGGATTGATTTTTGTGGCTCTTCAAGCCCTGGATTAATGAATGCCCTAAAGTGCAGCACTAAAATAATAATAATAAAAAACAAAAAACTAAGAACATGCCTGACACTTTGTCAAATGGCATTTTTATGCACAGCTATGAGGTGACGACAGCTAAGATGAAAACTATCCTTTCTCCAAATCTGCAGCCTGTTTTCCTCAGCAGTCAAGTGTCATTGGCTCATTTAGCTCCCAGCATCAGGCAGCAGCGGCAACAACTGAGCGCACTTAGTGTTCCTAACATCACTGTGACCCTGGGCCTCTTCTCTGAACATCTGCAAGGTTCAAAGTACCATCAGCTGCACAGGTCCCTCAGTGAGGGACAGAGAGGAGTCTGCACCTGTTGACTCCCAAACATCCCATTCTGCTCAGATTCACCCACACGATACAACTGCATTATGTAACAGGGCTGAAATTTCCCACTGTGTCTTTGCCGGCCTCTGCCAATCATTGCCGTGGATTCACCCCACAGATGATCTGATCAAGGACTGAAGAATTCTTCTCTCTCTCTCTCTCTATCTCTCTCTCTCTCTCTCTCTCTCTCATTCTCTATCTCTCTCTCTCACCAAGCACAGTGTTTTGTTACTGAGGAATCCAAAAAGACCCCCCCCTCCCTCAGATGAAGTCTAAGTTTCACCACAGATGGTCACTGAGGAGAGGCGGGAGTGTCCAGGGGCTGTTGGTGCACTGGAAGCAGCCAGGCGCCCGAGCCGTGCTCTCGGCAGGGGGAGAGAGAACCTGAATAGGGGCATTTCCAGCCCTCTCTATAGCCCTCCCACCAGGCATTTGTAAAATGATTTGTGGCAAATTTGTTGAGTCAATATGGATTCCATGGAGGGGGGGTGAGAAGTCCTTCACTTCAGCTTTGCAACACCAGGCTTACCCCTCCCCTCGCGGGGGCTCTCTTAAGCGCATGTTGTGGTTTGCCTGTGATGGGGGACACATTGACCCTTTAGGAGAGGTGAAACAAGCTGGGCTTCCCAAACCTGCAGTACAGGTCTGAAACATTCATTCAGAGATGGATGGCTGGTTATATTTGAAATTGATGGTCCTCTTTCCATCACAGTGATGGAGTGGGTTTGGAACGATAACGTCTGAGTTTACATCTGCGCGCTGAGAGTTCACGAACTGTTTCATTTAATAGGATCTGGCAAAAAAGGAGTACATTACCACAAGGCAACAAAAATAAGAAGATGTGAAAAAGTTTTAAACCCATCAGAATACAATGAAATATGAGAAATGTGACTTTTTCATATTCTTTTAATGCGGAGGTCAAAATGGGGAGGTGTGGGGTTTCCAGTATCAGTAAAATTCAAGCACATCTCAGCGTGAATGCAGATATTGCCCCGCATATTGTCAAAGCTTTTGAGTCTTCTGTTAGGCAGCAACAGGAGTCGTTGCCACTGAATGTGTGTGTGTGTGTGTTAGCGCACATGTGTGTGAGTGTGTGTGTGCATATGGTGTGTGGTTGCGTGTGTGTGCGTGTGCGTGCGTGTGTGTGTGCGTGTGTGCGTGCGTGTGTGCAGTTGTGTGTGTGTGTGCGCATGCGCGTGTGTGTGTGTGAGTGTGTGTGCACGCGCACGTGTGTGTGTGTTTGTGTGTTTGTGTGTGCATATGTGTGTGTGTGTGTGCGTGTGTTTTTGCATGTGTGTTTGCATGTGTGTGTGTGTGTGTGTGTGTGTGTGTGTGTGTGTGTGTGTGTTTGCATGTGTATGTGTGTGTGTGTGTGTGTGTGTGTGTGTGTGTCTTTGTGTGTAACGTGTGTGAACGCGTGTGTGTGCATGCATGCGTGTGTGTGTGTGTGTGTGTGTGTGTGTTTGTGTGTGTGTTGACTCTCAGACAGAGAAGGCAGATGTCTCATCATCCACTCTTCAGCTGTCCTGCTCCCTTTGAGGAATTACAATGCTAGAGTCCATGGACATGTCCTTTCTTTTTTTCTTCTTTCTTTTTGGATAAAAGTTACTTTAGCTCTGCATTTCACAAACTCTCTCCTTCTCTCTCTCTCTCTCTCTCTCTCTCTCTCTCTCTCTGTCTCCCTCTCTCCGTCTTTTGCATCATTTTTCTTTAATATGTATATAACAGATATGCTCATACACACACACACACGCATACATGCACACACACGCGTTCACACACACACATTACAGGCTGCTGGCCAACAGTGTTTCTGGATGAGGGCTGTTCCGCCCATATACTTTATACCTATATACTTTAGCTTAGGGTGCTTATAGCTGAAACATTCAGGGTAAACTGAGGTGAAACACATCCATCTACGGGATATTGTTTGCGTTCTGGTATATGTTTGACTGCCCTTGTCTTGTGTGGTTGCCAAGTAAAGTTGTCATTTATGGCGTCTCTATGGATTTCTGGTTTTGCCACTCCACAAATGGACCATAACATAAGTAAGCAAAAACAGCCATCTCTACCAACATAAAAAAAAAGGTTTTAGTTTGATTTCTGATGAGGAAGATGTTTTAAACTGGGTTTCTTTCCTGTATTTTGCTGACAGTATTTTTTCTATCTTTTTTCCCCTGCAAAATCTTACACTTTCCCCAGTAATTAGCATGAGTAGAGTATTGAGGTGACACCTGGAGAGTACTTGTAATGATCAGACCCAACTGAATCAATGTCCAACTTTTTCTCTGTGTGTTTGTGTTTGTGTTTGTGTTTGTGTTTGTGTTTTTGTTTGTGTTTGTGTTTGTGCTATTCCTCAAACAGATTTTCACTGCACATTTGCATTTTTCGCAGCCTGTCAGTTCTCAAAGAGTGCAAGCAGCAGAGAAAATGATCAGCAGAACATCCCATAATTGTAAGAGGAGAAAGGACAGATGTGGATTTAAAGAAAGCACTCCCAGACCTCACTCCCCAGCCATTGTTTAGAGCCAGGAGGCATTTATGTGGTCTCCATGACGACGGTACGCCACTTTCATCCGTTATTCCATGCCGGACGCATGCTAATGTGAGATCATAGCTCTTACTGACAAAGATGACAGAAGCTGAACAACAAACAGAACAACACGGATGAAAGCAAAATGAAACACAAAGCTTTCATGTCCATAGTGGAGGGAGAACAAAATCAGAGGAGGTTTCATTCATTTGTGCAAAATGCATTTGAATATTATTTTTCAAAAACCTTTTGAAAGTAGGTACAGTGGTGCAGCTCTTTGGTGTTTAATGGAGATCTGGGGCCACTTTGTGCTTGATTAAAATGTAAAAATGACCTGCTCTGTGCTTTGCCACACAGGTCTGTGCTTGTGAACATTGTATGATATACATGAAAGTCTAGTTCTCTGTCATAGAGTTGACCAGACAAACCAAATGCAGTGGAGTAAGAGTTCTGTCCACAAATGTTCACAAATCGATGCCATTTTCAGCAGTTCTTATAACGTTTGTGTGGCAAAAAATGTCTGTTCTTCATTACCTACAGACTTGCTCAACATGTGCTACTATTTAACATTTCACTGATAAACCAGTGTAGATCTCTTTGTATGTGAACCTTGTGTGTCACTAACCAAATGGACTTTTCAGCATTTGTGTAAATATTAGACTCCATATCTTTATTCACATCTGATTTATGAATGTCCTTCTCCACTGGACCTCTCCACCAGCAAAGTCTCTGCTTATTCACTAACAACACACAGTCAGTTACAATCCTCTGTTACAATCCAATGCTCATTTCATTATATTTATTGTTTCATTTGTGAGGGCCACTCAGTTTTTAGGGGCGGTGCTAAAGTCTTCTTAGGGGGTGTTGTGACCACTGATTGTGATCAATAGCTGCTGCTTTTCTTTTCATGTCCCCAAGAGCTATTGTCCTGCTGGGCCCAAGGGTGTGTGTGTGTGTGTGTGTGTGTGTGTGTGTGTGTGTGTGTGTGTGTGTGTGTGTGTGTGTGTGTGTGTGAAGCGCCTATGTAAAGTACAAGACTCGGGCAGGTGTCCTGCTGGCTTTGACTCAATGGCCGCGCTCACTGTCAAGTGCCTAAGATTTCCTCTTTCCATGGTTTCTTTCACTGCTCTCACTAAGTGGGCAGCACCCCATCCCCCCGGAGCCCCGGGACAAAATTCACAATATAAAAAGCACAATATATATTTGTACAAACACAATTCATACATCTGTTTGAAATACATTGCCATATTTGGCCACTGAATTAGAGCAGGTCTGTACATGTGTGCAAGGAAATACTGATGTTTAGTGACAAAGTTTCACATAACGATTAAGAACAGGAAAGGTACAGGTATTGACTACCATCTTTTCAAAGTGTAGCTATATTTACCTAAAAACCTTGTTCTGTATCAAATGTCTATGGGTGTAGTGTTGTACAATGATCTCATGACTAACATTTACAAGTCTTTTCCAGTGTGCCAGCAGCTACAAAGACAAACCAGTGACGAATATGTCTCCTGTGAAAACTGTGAAAGCAATTTTAATAGGGACGCACACTGATTTACAATTAATGCATTTTTTTTCCTTCTCTAGAAACCAGCTTGACAGGACTCAGTATATGTTTAGTACCCCAAAATGGCACAACATTTTCTTCTTGTCTGTTATTTCTCTAACTCTTGTTAAAGCATAAAAATCATCTGAACTAATCATTTCGAATTCTATAAAAGTTTACATAACAGTGGGAACATTAAGAGCAGAGTCAAATTCTATCTAATTGTCCTCAAGTTTCCCAAATATTCTGCATCTGCTGTCAAGTTTCAAGGAGCATTTTTTTTCTAACACTCATCGAACATAGTTTAATAAACCTGTTTAATTTTTTCTAAAATTCCTGAAAACATTGTGTGGAAAGCACTTCATGCATTATGTTAGAATTCCTGTCTCAGTTTTAGAGGGACCTGCTCAGTCATTTCGAAACATTTTCTGTTACTCGAGATATGAATAGCTGATAACGGAAATGAATAGACCAATGACAAAATCTTTCTCTGTATCAGAAAACAGATGCGGATATGTCAGCATGGATGTGATCATACAACTGTCCCCTGGGCCCAGTGGGACAACAGCTTCTGGTGACATGAAAGTTTTACTGATTCTGTGAGGAATCAAGTATATTGACAGTGCCTTGACACCAGCCCTTTAAAGGAGTTGATACAATTCTTAAAAAAAAGAAAAGAAAACTGTATAATCACAGTAGTCCCATGGTGTTCAAGGAGGGAAAAATCTGAGCACTGCTTTGATGAAGGAAATTGTCAAGTTCAATGAGCCGAATGTGTTTACTTTGGTGAGTTAGTTCAGAGGAAGGGTCTTTGAGTAGACTGCTAATGAATGAGGCCAAAGTGCCACCACAAAGCCCTTAAAGACATGCTTATGAATCAGATGAAAGAGGGGCCGGAGGACATGCTCATTGTTTATTTGTCTGATATAATCAATTGTATCCTATCAATCATCTTGATGAAAAGACTATGCGCTTTTATTGAGCAAATATATATAGATTTGTGTTTACTTTTCCGATTTATGTGGTTCCCAAACAATTCCAGCATTTTGTGTGCACAGCTGACAATCACATAGTACAGTGATAAACTTTTTTTCAGTTTTTGGTTGCCAAATTTTTTATTTTGTCTGCGTAAGAAAGTCATCAAAGTTTTAGCGAGATTGTTTAAACAACTTAAAGATTTGTATATATTGCAGTGTGTTGCCTATGTATTTCTTTGGAATATACATAATACACACACCCTGAAAACACATTCCCTCTGTGATTATTCTGACTTTACTTTTCATTAGTGTTTCAAAGGGAATATTTAAGAATATTTATACATTGGATAGGTTACACCACATGTCATATTGTCACTAGGCTATGTCTGTTATTAAGACAAACACACAAACACACTCACATACGCGCGCACACACACACACTCATACTCACAAGGTGCTGACTGTGTGTGTATGTGTGTGTGTGTGTGTCTGCGTGCATGCGTGCGTGCGCGCGCGCTTGTGTGTTTGTGTGTGTGTGTGTTCAACATCTGGTTGCAATTTTCACTTTACAAAGTCAATCAATATTTGTGCAGGGAGCATGTGGAAGTGTTTTTTTTTCTATTCCTGTCATCCTATGTAAAACTACAGTGAGCTATAAAAACATCTCTGTCAGCAGCATGCCAACAAATTACACCACATGACAGTATGTTACCCATCTTACTGTCCTTATGTGTCCCCAACATATTCCCACCCTGGGTCTGCTACCCCTCTCATTATGTATTACTGAAGACTTAAAGGACATTTGGAATACAATGTCTACTGTATATTCTGTTCATAGTAACAAATACTCATGAGACAATTGTGTATGCAACTGTGAATATGAATGACTGATATAATTAAATATTATAACAGCAATTATAATATTATTATTGCATGTGTGTTTGTAAAAATTACATTATTAATCACTGATGAATTTAATTCTGTGCACTGATGAATATAATTATAGATGAAAGGCATTAGAGAATATATGGTCATATAGCTGAAATGAATAAATGTACAGAACCTGTGATATGTTTCCATTTGAAAGAACAGGGTGGGAGTGTGACCTCAGGCAGTCCCCAATAGTTTGTATGTTTCTCTCCTGGTCTATCAGCTTCTGTGCTAATTAAAGCAGCCCCCCACCACTCACCCCCCAGCAGCCCTCAGTAAACGTTTATGGGCCAGGCCCAGGAGATGGCAGCTAAGGTTTGAAGGACTGGCCCCCCCTTACCTCACAGCGTGATGGTGGCTGTCGGACTCAGTATGCAATGTGTCTCCATTTCACACACACACACACACACACACACACACACACAAACACATACCTATTCTCCTCATTTAATCTCCTCCTCTGTAACACACACTGACATCCACAGGCTCTCCACAGAAGAATTCACCGGCTGTGTTACTGTGTGAGGAGCTGCTGAGAAGCCATTGTTCAGTCAGTGATAAGGAGCAGAGGGCCCTGCCCCGGGGCCACAAGGACATATTACTCCACAAATCCAAACACACTCACAGCAACTATAAGCATGGTGTTTTAAAATCCTTCACAACCTCTTTGTTAAAACCTGTTTATGTATTCTAAAAAGAACTCGTGGTCATAATAAATCCAAACAGTATTTTAAAAGAATAAAAATAAATAAATACATATAGTGTGTAATATGATAATTGGCTCGTGTGGAGTGAATGATAGGAACTTAATTGTGAGTTTAATTTGACTCCACAGGGGTTTGCATTTCATTTTGTCTTTCTCTCTCTCTCTCTCTCTCTCTCTCACTCACATGCACACACACATACACACACACACACACACACACACACACACACAGGCCTTTATTGTTTGGTGATGGAAGAGGCAAATGTCATAGATAGGCCACTAACAAAAGCAGAACTATTGCTGTGTTTATCTCTGCACAGGAACTCACGGACCATTCCCCATCAAATTTTAGCCATGTGTGGAATCCTCCCCACCCCCCTCTTTCTGTCTCTCTCTCTTTCTCTCTCTGTTATTGCAATTTTTGAAAAGTTTGACATTCTACTTATGTTGTAAGTATAACTGTCTCTCACAGAGTTGGTTTGTAAGTTGCACACATCCAAAAGCAGTGTAAATAGCAGAATTTAACAATAAACATATTTTAAACATCAGAGGATCTTTGTTTGCAGAATATGAAGCAAAACATGATCTGTGTTTATTTTTCTAAAAGAAAAAAAAGACAAGAATATGCTTGGACAAAAGTTGTATGTTTGTTAATGAAACTCTGTTGAACATAACTTCCTCTGTTCCACCCCCACCCCCCTACCCCCATCCCCCCGCCCGTGCTTAATGGTGTGAAACAAATAAACTGGCCTGGTGTTATGTTGGGGAGTCCACATGTGCCTGAGTGTAGGCTAATCTGGGCTTCCTGTGGAAGACCCATCAGATCCAGCATTGTCACCCAAGTGTTACAGCTATTCATCAGCTTTCAAATTACATACCATTACTTTTTTTCCCTTCCATTTGAATTCCCCCCAAAAAGGTTTCCTGACAAGTGTAGATCTGTTTTTCTTTAATATTTATCAAAAACAAACATTTTTAGGATGACCTGACCAGAAAGT
This sequence comes from Chanos chanos, assembly GCF_902362185.1. Taxonomy (NCBI): domain Eukaryota; kingdom Metazoa; phylum Chordata; class Actinopteri; order Gonorynchiformes; family Chanidae; genus Chanos; species Chanos chanos. Next base: position 24,230,794 of record NC_044497.1, on the reverse strand, counting down.
TTGTTCTGCAAACAAATTTTAATTGGGGTGATATGTTTTAAAGGCCTGCTTTCAAAAATATCTTCTCTTCCTACTCTTTCTCTCTTTTCACTCTTCTGTGATGGTGATATGAAGACAACATGTTATATTATAACAGAAAACACAGTTTGACCTCTGATTGTGCCCAGTTTGATACAAAAAAAACTATAACAAATATTTAATATTTAATATTTAATAACAATCTGATGTTATATAAAGAAAAGAAGATGGGTGAGGCATTGTAGGCAATGCTGTGCAGCAGTAGTTCACACACTGGGTTGTTAAATACCTAAATCAAGCTTAATACTCCACTATATCACAAAAGTGTCAACACTCACATGTGTTTCTCTTCACTTGCACTGATGCTGTAAACAATTCTTCCAAAGGGATATTTCAAGCAAAAGCAGAGCCCGTTCTAAATGCAAATGTGAGAGAACCTGGTAAATGGTCTGGCTACAATGCTAAAGATCAATCATGATGCACCATACCAGCATTTAAAAAACCCCTGTGTGTAAGTGCTGTCTGTAAAGCAGAGAGGTCGGGAAATGAAGGCATATGACGCTGTGCAGGAACACTGTCAGAGGGGAAGAGGGGCATTTCGATGCTTTTGTGTCGTTGTTTACAAGGTCAGACACTCAGAGAATGCTCTTTTCTTCCTCTGTCCCGCGGTAAGAACTTACCCATCTGGCAAAGCAACTTCACAGACCAATCAATAACAATCAAAGTGAGTGAGTGCAGCAGTGTGGGCACAAAGAAAAAAGAAAGAAAAGAGAAATCAAACTTATGAATGAACTATGCCATCTGGCTAGATACTTTAAAAAGCTTGCGCATGCATCAAAGAATGAATTTTCCTCCAGTGTATGTGTCATTTCTTCAACTGCAAATGCATATAAATATGTGGCTAGCACAGTATGCATAATATTCTATTTTAGAGAGGCCATTTGGCTCCAAAAACAAGTGAAGATGAATATCCATTTATGCTACATGTCACAGCATGGAAAAAGATGACTTCTTTATTGTGTTCACCTCCTGATGAAGCTGTTTACAGGAACAAAAACTATGTCGGTGAAGACATCAGCAAATGAGTGGACAAGCCATTTGTTCAAATCAAATGTATTTTCTCCCTGTCATTTCACTATTTGTGTTTTCATCCTTTGAAGAGATCACTTTGTGAGTAAAATGGATTGTTTCAAGAACTTTTTCATGTGAACTTGAATGTTTCCAGAGTGTCGAAACATGAGCAGGCCCTGCAAATCAGCAGCAAAAGCTAGCAACTCGTCTGATTTCATTACTGCCTGTCTGCTATAATCAGGTGAATCATGTGAGTGCGTGTGTGTGTGTGTGTGTGTGTGTGTGTGTGTGTGTGAGGGTTTGGGGCAATGATGACTTCCTGTTGGTATGGGCCTGATGACTAGCTGGCACACCATTGGCCACCTCATTCAGAGCCAATGAGAGATGCCTTCTGTTTGTGAGAGGGTTGCATGCAAAGATCAAAACAAAAGACGAAAAGACTTTCTGAAGAGATGAATGTCTCACAAGTCTGTGTATACTCGCTGATCAACACAGAAAAACATATTTTCTGGGAAACGATAGCAAAGGCTTTAAAAATGTTAAAAATGTTTCAAAAAGCTCAGGCATCTATAAAACTCTCTGTATTCTACACATACTCGTTCATTTGCACAGAAATCCTCTTTATAAGCTATCTGCCTGGTACATGGAAGGACACACACTTGTAAGTCCGTCTCACTGCAGTAAAAAACAAATTTGGGAGGAAAAGCTGTTGTTGTGTTGTGTGAGTATTTAAACAGCAGATGTTGTGAGATCAGACCAGTCCTGTTTCATTATGGTGACTATGGACAGACTTTCAATCCGGGTTGAAAGACTAGACTGTCATATTGATGTGAAAAATCTCAACGGGCTAACATGGCTTCCAGCCTTTCATCTTTTACACAGACCCACAGAACACATGTACAATTTACAAGTCCACTCCAAGTCTCAGTCAGTTATTGTCTGACTACCTGAGGTCCTGCTGTCATTGTCAGATCTCCTCTCACCTTTGTAAAAAAAGAGAGAGCGAGAGAGAGAGAGAGAGAGAGAGAGAGAAACACTAAGACAATCCATTGATTATAACAAGCAACATATCTAATTGAAGGTAATACACATTTCTGCCTTTAAATTTTTTTCCTCTTGTGGGATTCATTTTAGAATTATTCGTCTTTTACAATTTTTCAAAAATACATACTCTCAAAAGAGTGCTAGATCGAGCTGGGTGCTTGATTGCTACTTCTGTCCCATTGACCCTGAAAAATTCAGCTACATATGATTCTTCAGGTACAAAAGATCAGAGGTCATCCATACACTGTGTCTTCTGACCATCTTACCAACCCTTGCCAAGGTTTGCTTGTTCTGGCCACTAATATGTTATAGTTCAAACCACTGAGTGCTTCTATTTTCTTCTTCTTTTTTAATCACATGCCCCTTGAAGCTATACAGCTCTATACAGCCTGGACAGACAATTGTGTATTTTCATTTAACACAGAAAAGAGCAACAATGAATATCTATGTGAAGAAAAATGGACTTTTCCCCTCATTTTCTGACCGGTCTGCCTTGTCGTGTACAATAGAATATGGTGGTGTAGAGCATCCAAGGGGTTTTTCTAATGGGAGTACAGAATCACTAAGGAGAAACACTGTGTGATACTGGAAGCACAAGAAGGCTTTTGATCATATGACTTTATCTATTCTAAGATGAATCTCTTACGAGGACATGTCCATCTGGTGCAATCCAATCCCAGTGAAGTTACTACGCAAAAACATATTTTTTTAAATGATGTTGTGTTTGAACCAAACATTAAAATAAACAGCTTTGTAAATAATATCTTTTATGTCTCTTTTGCAACGGATGGAAAAAATATGAGCCGACGACAATGTGTTTGAATAAAAAAAGCTTCCAGAAACAGAAAAGCTGCCACATCAGTACAGTCTCTAATTTAATATGTATGAACAGAATACAAGTAAGAAAAACACAAATGGCAAATAAATTTAGTGAGTAAAATGAAGATATGTCATACTGGCTTTAGACTCTGAGGTTGTGGATAAGTAGAAATGTCCTAATTTCATAATAAACTGTTCTGATTGGATGATATGACTGCGGCTGTGGTCCACAATCCAAAATTATTACATGAAATTCTTCAAACATTTCCTCTTCCATAGGAAAATTAAAGTATGAACCAGTTTCCACAATTTGCATTTCACCCATTCTATCTACAGTCATATTCATAATATTTCAAGCACAGTTACTCTCTCTGACCCACCGTAATTACACAATGACATCATAGTCATTGTAATTCTCAGATTTATAGCATTAGCTATTATTCTACCAGAAACAAAAAGAATGCCAGCCTAAAAAAAACACCTACACTTGGGCTTGATTTGAGGTCAACATTTCCAGTTTATTTAATTCACAAAAATTAGTACAGTGAAACTAAACATTCAATCCAGCAGTTTCTTATTGTTTCTCACTGTTTACAATCATGTGTGCAAACTAGACTCCATTTTTCACTGTGAGACAGAGGGCATCTCCCACAATGATGCTGTCGCCATTTTGTTTGCCACATTCAGCAACAGCTTTTGTCTTATTTGTCTGGCAACTTTTATAACTCATTACTCAATGAGTAAAGATAAGTTTCTGCTGGAGTCTCAAACATGAACTGTTCTTTTGACTACTGCAGTCCGCTCTATAACAAAGAGAAAAAATTACATATTTATGTTTGGCTCTAAGGAGAGGAGAACAGCATCCTCAACCAATGTATTACCTAAATCTCCTGGAGAAAAAAACAGTCCATCTTCAGGGAGAGCAGAGAGAGACAGAGAGGGAGATGAGACATTGCATTCCCACCACTGTCAATTTATTGCACCACTATTTCTACTGTGAGAATTGTTTAGTTTGAGAGCTACAGAACCACTGAATTCAAGAACACTTTCTTATTGCGGCCATAAACCGTCTAGACAACACTCCCCCCCTTTCTTTTCCACCTTCAGCCAGTCTTTTGGTGATAGACGTTTGTTTTTATAAGTTATATAGAGCTCCCTTTGTGTCATGCACTTTCTTTGTTTAGTGGTGTGCTGGTGGTTGGGGGATGGGGTGCCGAGAGGGGTAAGCACAATTTCAGTTATTCATGCAAAATTAGGACTCAGACAAAATATGTTTGGCCAATATTGATTGCTCATTACAACAATCTCACAGTTTATCAACTGCATATATAAACTCGGCCAATGCAACAAACACCAAAAATGAGACTGCCCTTGATGTGTGAAGACTGGTTCCACACAAAAATAAACATAAAATCAGCGCATGAATCTAATCAGAAGGCAGCAAATCAAATTATTATAAGTTCTGCCAGCAGTGCACATACAGAATTAGGTTCTAGGATGCTCACATGACTCTTAGTTCTGGATCCTTAGAATTTACAGAACTGCACCACAAAAAAATTCACAGAAACTTTTTACATTTTAAACTCTCCCAAATCCCAACAAAATACCAGTCACAAGGCTTCGGTAATGGCCCACATCTCCATGTTGGGCTTTTAACGGCTGAGGCATTGCAGGGTCTGGGTGAGGAGTGAGGCTGGTTGAAAATATTCTTTCTTCCTGTTTTCCTAACTGAGAGGGGCCCTCAAATGCATTTAGGAGCATCAATCTCCTCTGCTGTAGTGTAAGGCATGCTTATTTGACAGGGACAGAGATGGGGGCACATTGCCATTATATAGGCCTATCTTCTTTTGAAGAAGGTAATAAATTGTTTCTCAACCTCAAAGCACTTACCAGGCTTACAATACCTCAGTGAAAGGAAGGAGTTTGAGGCTTTGGGGTATCAAAAATCCTCTGACAGTGCATTGGTTTTGGAGCGAGAAGTTTAAATAAGCCAAGAGATGTCTATTAGAGCAGAATGACTCCACAGTGCAAATTGTAGTTTGCCATTATGGTAAAGTTTGTTCAGTAACAACACAGTTAGTTCAGCACAAAAATCAGTTATTTGTACAGGAACTCTCCGACTGTGGCCAACACTGGTCTTACAGTAACCTGACACAAACATGACCTTTTAAAACATCACTTGGCTGGATTTATCAAAAATCCATTTATATTATCCTTCATAAAGTTAGAGACAAACTTTTTAAATCTCAATTTTAAATTTTTTAAGAAAAGAAAGAGAGCAAGTGAATATGATATGTTGTGTACCTGCCTCGCTGAGGCCCTCTTTTACTGTAACTGATGCTCAAGTGTGTGCTGGAGCCAGCCAGGGTACACAGGATTGCTGAAATCTAGCCACAATGGAGTTTTATAAGTGTATGTGTTAAAAGGTGGGACTATTAATTACAGTGAGGTGGATTTTGAAAATAAGATTTAAACTGCCTCTGTTTGCAGCCTTTCCATTGTCCTCTTTTCAATTAAGTCCTATGGGATGTAATTTTGGAAAGTTAGGGCTGGTTAGTTAGAGAACCTGGACATGAGTGTCTGACAGCCGAGCATCCTGATTTGATAAGAAAATGAGTGAAAGGAGTAAATACCAAACGTCATTAGTAACACCACCTATGCTTGATCTTCCCTCTAAACTCCAGATACATCAAGCATTTAAAAGATCAAGCACCAGCCAGCTGTCATAGCTGACAAGAGTGGTGCCAGTCGTGGGTAAGGACAGGTAGGCGTGGATCAGACCTAACACACTCACCCGATGAACTTCTGCATGTGTGGATGCAAGCTTCCATATGTCCATGCATCCATAATTGCATTCAAAGACCTTACAGAGTGAAATTGTTACATTTACAAACTGTCATACCAGTATACAAGAGGGATTTTATCATTTTCTTGAATTTTACCAGGGAACAAATATGTAAAACAAACTGTCATTATTTCATCACTAATGCATATAATTAATCGGGAACAAAGTAACAAATGAAAAACCTAATATAACCCTTATTACATCACATTACTTTCAACAGGACAATGTCTTGGACAAATGACAGTGGCAAGTCTATTTCAAACACCCACACATTTGTGTCCATTCAACGCTGTCACATTTAAGGGTATGTACTGAGAAAAACACTAAAAAGCCAACAGTCCTGAACATCGGAGGGTAGAGAATGTGAACAAACTATTTGGAAAACAGCCTTTCAATCATAATTCTTAGAAAGAGTACAAGTACTGTGCATACACTATTAAAAGAAATTCAAAGACAATGAAAAGAAAATGTCAAAGTATTCAAGATGAAATATTAAAAGGGCAAAAACTAAAGAGAATACTACCACAAGTTGCATCATAGGTCCAGTTCATATTTCAGTTGCTGAGTAACATGAATTGAGCACAAATCTTTCAAAAGAACCGCAATGCCGGACTAATAAAACTGGTCAAGTGGTGAGATTAATCTCTGGTCACATGATCAACAGAGCCAAAAGGTCAAAGGGGAATTTGTAAGCAACTGCATTAAACCTATCTAATTCTATGTCTTTTCAACCTCCATTGTCTATTGACTGATCTGGCCCTTAAGTCCTTTTACCTGGTTGCATTTTGAACAGGAGAAACACATTTTTGGAAATAAAGAGGATCAAAAATACATTCTGTTTGGCATAAAACCCCATCAAAGTCTATTAACGTGACCATTTAAAAAGCACACTTGGCAAAGTAACTGACGGCTGTTTAAAACCTGTTCCTTCACAGAGCTGAGGATGTAATTTAGGTTATAGTGGTGCCATTTATAAGCGCAGCAAAATTAGGTCACGTTAAACAATGTTCCGTTTGTACCTTAAGACGTTTGCTGCAATGGAATATGATTAAATAAGTTTATATAAAGTTCGGTTAACGAAGACGAAAAATGAACAAGCTTATCCTTGCGCATACAAGCTACACAGAGGATTGTCTTTCTATCCTTAGACTGGCTTCATCTGTACAAATCCTTAGAAATGCAAACACTGCAACAAAAACGAAAAAGCGGAAGCCATAAACTACAAAATGCTGCTGACACTGTCATGAAAAAAGTCTACAGTGAAATGCCGATTGGGCAAATAATTCGTATATTTCCTATTTAGAAAAAAAATAAAGTGAAAGGCCCTACAAAGATGTGCCTCTATGCTATGTTGCTAATCATCAATGTCGGGAAATTCATCTATGAGCCTTCTATCGAGATTAGATGTACACTCAGTTTCGCTTAAAATGTGGATCATAACGAAGACGACGGAAGTTGTCTTTAGGACTACACTAGAGATCATCCTAAACTCTACAAAGGGTGGTAGCCTAAACGAGAACCACGATACCGAGACAGGTGACAGCTACACTCGGGATGTATATATATATATATATATGTTACCCCACCCATTTATGGGCTATTCAACCCTCATATCTTAGTTAGACTGTATCCCGAAGTTTGGAGTCAAGAGTTAACCACTAGCACACTAATTTGACAACATTCTAGGCAAATCCATGTGACCCATGTAGGCCTACAGGGTTTATCATAAGTGCGCGGTCTAGAAGCCATGTTGGCAAGCGGAATTTGAATTCGAGTATTTCTTTGAAAAAACTCTTCTCCCTGGTATTCTCCGTGCCTGCACACTTGCCTCTCCACCTCTCGCTTCATAACGCCCTCCTCCCTCGCACTCTCTTTCGCTCTCTCTCTCACGCATCTCCCTCCCCCTTCTCGCACTCTGCTTTTCTCATCAATGAACCCTATTTGAATAATGTGTAAGCACTTGGACTGGAGCCAATCAGCTGTCAGAGGACCATGATAAATCGCAATGCATTATTGATAATAATAATTACTTTGACATGCGCATTTCTAGTTGAAGGGCTAATTTCCCAACCCGGAGAATTTGTAAAGGAGTGGAGTAAATAGCGTTACTATTTGCTCCCGATGGTTGTACCATGTCGAGGCGCAAGCAGTCTAAACCACAGCACATCAATTCAGAAGAGCCCGGTTCGACAGAAAATGGTGAGTTTGTGTCGGCAACGGACTGTTTAACCGTAACACCTAACATCAGAAATGCGTACACATTCACGAATTAATATAACTTTGTTTCAAGTTGTGTTTGGGTTCGTCGCACTTTGACCGGGATCACGACCCTTGCAACTAGCCATGGTTTCTTCAAAGACGAAATTGTGTAATTATTGATGATTATATCGGTTTGGTTTATCTACAGATATTTAAATCTGGTTAAACTCAAACGAGTTTATTACTGCTTTGTCTTGTTTAGATAAGCTACATATCGGGATGACCATCTACATTATGTTGTGTGATATTCGTTTGATGTTAGGATGGCTTTGTGAAGCCTGTTTATGACTAATGCATTCCAGCTCTCGAAAAACCAAGTCTTTCGTTTTGAATTCGTGGAAGAGTTTTATACTTTAAATTAAGCTGGGGATATTTGGAATGAAACATTTAGACCCTGGTTAAAATGCCTTTTAAGATTATTGTTAATCGAATTTATATCTGACGTGTTCCTAGTACACATATTACAGTGGTATACCGACAAAAGTTTTGAACAATTCCCTTTTTTGATTCCCGGGATTACTTTTTCATTTATGATTTTAAGCAGGTTTTATCGGTTACATGTAGTCTGCTCTTTTCACACATCGCCCTTAATCTGTGCGGTGAATGAGAAATTTAATACTTAGACCTAGGATTTGATTCTATAAACGACTGACCATTGTGAACAAAGGTGTTCAACAGGTCTTCATGAAATGTGTTTCGGGGGCGATCGGACCAAAAGCAGTAAATTCCCTCAGTTAAATGCATGTCTTTCTTTACGTGTATATGGAGAATTGGGGAGGGGGTGGAATGAAAGGTGGTGGGGGTTGATTCCTGTTTCCATATGTAGACTTCGGAAACACTGTTATCCCTATCTAGCCAATTCAGCCCCTGATGCGCTTTTGATTTCTCCCCAAGAAAAGAACCGGCACTCAAGATGAAACTGCACGTTGCACAAACTCTGGTGTCAGTCAGAGCGAACTCCCTCTGTTTCTGATATCGTGCTTTTGTGAATTCCTATTTAAATATCAGTTTTGGGGATGTTAAGCAAATTTTACCTCGTGTCACGTTGTGGGTTGGCGGATGAGTTGAGGTGATACGCCACCATGTGGATACACTGGTAATTGAAATATTTATGTTGCTGCGTGCAGAGTGCGAATTATACAATGACAATCGAGAGGTGAACTTTTTCTCCAGGGCTGTATAGCATAGGATATATAAATGTTTCAACCGCCCCCCCCCCCGAACTGTTGTCTTTACCTCCTTGGGGGGGGGGGGGGTCCAAGTCTTAATTAGAGGGGTCAGACCCCCCAATCCCCCTCGTAATTCGAACCATGGCTGCGTGCCTGTAACTTGTCCACTGCTACACCTACAACCTCTTGCATGGAAAGACTTACTTGTTTCGGCTTTGAAAAGGTGTGCAGTTCGTTTCATAATGCATTTATATTATATAGCCTACCGTCTCTCAAAGCCGATGGATAACCATTAACTGGCGAATTCTGAGGACAAAACGTTGATGTCTTATCCTTCATCCATGCTGTTGAACAACCACTGAAACAAGACACCAAATATAATCACTGGTTTACTTGTGATAATATTTCGGGGGTTTTTTTCACCTCCATATTTACATCAGACTGTATAGGCCTACTCATTAACATATTCTTAGTACAATGTGTGCCATTTACAACTTTTTCACCCAATCCCAGTTTCCCGGTGAGCAATCAACAAATCCAGCAGTTTCGCAGGCGTTGTGCTAACAGGTGGTCTCGCCCTTTTCGTAAGAGTACATTAGCATTTAACAACGCAGCTGATGAATGGTCTTGCAGCATAATTAATAGAATGGGCAATTCAAACTTATTCACGTCTGGCATGTCTCATTCCCCACTGAAATTGTTCGTGCATAAATGTATCAATTACTATTTTTAATGATTCCGAACTAGATAGATGTATGAATGTAATGACTCCATATAATTATTTTAGTGTACAAAATGTTTGCGATAAAACCTTCATTTCGTAGTATTTGACCCTTTTAATACCATCAGTGGCAATTAGGAAACCTTACGGCTGTGTATATTTGAAGTCTTCGAGTTTTTAACCAACTTCTCACAAAATCCACGTCTAATGAATTAAATTGACTGGTGTCGGCTCTGTGAAGCGACGCCCTCTGCTGGCTGTTCGGAGAAGACAATACATGTGAGACGCTGAATTGAGGGCTGATGTGTTGAACATGAGATGAGGCGAACCAAACATGTTCAGCTGCAAGGAGATATTATGTACTGCTTTATGAACAGTTTCATAACGTTCTTAAATATATACACGCAACAGTATACTTTATGCATAAAAATGAATTAAGGGTTAATATTTCTCTACCACAGCACCTAATGGGTATGGAAAGTATTGTTAAGTACAGCATTTAGAGACTGTCCTCTCTGGCTGTCAGCACAAAAACAATGCACTCTTATTTTGTGTTTAAAGTGTCATTTTTTTAAAAGTGCAAATTTGTGGCTTGTGTGGTTTTGGTTTGCTTTATGCTTCTTATGCCTTCAATAATTGCATTCTCTCTCTCTCTCTCTCTCTCTCTCTCTCTCTCTCTCTCTCTCTCTCTCTCTCTCTCTCTCTCTCTCTCTCTCTCTCTCTCTCTCTCTCTCTCTCTTCATTGCCACAGGGGTTCTACAAGATGGTCAAGCTGAAGATGGGAACGAGATAAAGAGATGTCGAATGGAGGAGACCAGGGTTTGTGACAAATGCTGTGCTGAGTTCTTTGATGAGACAGAATTCCTTGAACATGAGAAAACTTGCACTAAAAGTCAACAGGTAGTCATCATGAAGGATGGTGAAGCGGGTGACATTCCATCTGAGTTTTCCCAAAGCTCTCCTGGTGAGTTCTCAAGTAATCATAGTGATGAGCAGTCCAGCTGTAATTCACAATCAAAGCTTGGCATGGAGGCGGTGGAAGCTGTGGATGAAGAGCCTAAGTCAAACGGAGATGACCCTCCAGAACAAACGCAGGTTGAGATGTCTGCCAGTCCTGAGAGGGCCTATATGTCTTCATCCAAACTGCAGGACTCAAATGTAACACTTGAATCCATGCCTGCCACCAAAGTGGCTGTAACACAGCATTCATCTAATTCATCTAGTAATTTATCTAGTAATAAGTCCCCAGTCCCCCAGGACACACTCAGTGCCATCCCCATGATCCTTGAGCAGCTGGTGAGTTTACAGCAGCAGCAGTTGCAGCAGATCCAGCTGACAGAGCAGATCCGTATCCAGGTGGCTATGATGGCTCCACAGAACCTCCACTCTGCAGTGGGGGCTGCAGTCGACCCCCTGAAGGCACTAGGCGCACATCTCTCCCAGCAGTTATCAGCCGCTGCAGCCCTCATTGGCAAAAGAACCGGCACCCAAAGCTTGTCCCTGGAGGCTCTAAAGCAAGGCAAACTACCTCAGTCCAATAGCATTCCCACATCTCTTTCTGGAAGTTTGGGGTCCATTCCTTTGAAGGCAGATATGATGAAGGGACTCCCAGACCTTGCTAGTCGACTACCAGCATTACTTCCACAGTCTCCAGGGTCCATGGCATTCCAAAGTCCCTTTAATGCCCTAGCAACAGGAATGGATCCCTCCAAAAAAGAGAAAAACAAGATGAGCATGATAACTGACTCAAAAAATTGTGCAGGAGAGCACATGTTCAAACACAAATGTAAGTTTTGTGGGAAAACATTCGGGAATGACAGCGCCCTTCAGATCCATTTGCGTTCACACACTGGGGAAAGGCCATACAAATGTAACATTTGTGGAAACCGCTTCACGACAAAAGGAAACCTGAAAGTGCATTTCCAGAGGCACAAGGAGAAATACCCACATATAAAGATGAATCCGCATCCTGTGCCAGAGCACTTAGACAATATTCCCACCAACAGTGGCATTCCATATGGCATGTCTGTGCCAATGGAGGAATCCAAATTTGTTGATAAGGCAGGACTTGGGGTACCTTCTTCTGGCCTCCACCCATCTCTGCTGCAGGGATTCAAGTCTTCATTTGACATTCCAGTGGGTAGTGATGTCTTCTCTCAGAGACCCTCCTCATCAGGAAGTGATGGTGCATCCATTTCCTCAGGCATGTTCAGTCAGGAGGTTGGACTGGATCAGGGCCAGGAATCCTCAGATGGTCTGAGTGGCATCCATCACATGAATAGCAACAATGTTTCAGTAGACCCAAGTTCAGGCACTGCTAAGCTCCAGCAGATGGTGGATGGCTTGGAGAAGAGGACAAATGACCCAAATGAATGTGTGATCTGCCATAGGGTGCTAAGCTGTCAGAGTTCCCTCAAGATGCATTACCGCACACACACTGGGGAGCGTCCTTATAAGTGTAAGATATGTGGCCGGGCTTTCTCCACCAAAGGTAACCTGAAGGCTCACTATGGTGTCCACAGGGCCAACACTCCCCTTAAGATGCAACATTCCTGCCCTATCTGTCAGAAGAAGTTCACTAACGCCGTGGTTCTTCAGCAGCACATCCGTATGCACATGGGTGGCCAGATTCCCAACACCCCTCTGCCAGAGAATCAGTTTGAGAGCCCAGAGACCATGGATTCCAGCCTGACAGATGAGAAATCCATTGACAACAGTAGACTGGAGGAAAGCATTGATGAACAAGACGTTGAGTTTGATGCTCAGGAGAAGCCAAGTGACTCTTCAGAATCTCTGGCAACTCCCAAGTCTACTTCCAAAGATGACCATTCTTTCAATGGGCCCTCCATGTTCTCAGGCATTGCAGCCCTGGAAAACCACATGAAAAGCATTACCACAGCTTTAAATCTGCAGCGTCAGAGTAGCACTGCATCTGAGAGTGATGGCGGCCCCAAAGAATCACCATTAACAGCTGGTGAGCAGGAATATAAGAATGGGCACAGTCCAGCAGTTTCAGAATCCATGTCCTTTCTCTCCTCTTCACCAGTGGATGGCCGTTTGGGAAGCAACCAGTCAAAATCCCCAGAATCAGCCAGCGCTGATGATGGTATCAGAGCAGCATCTAGACCAGACTCTGATGCTGGACCTCAGGATTCCAGTGAAACCAGTGGAGCACTGGACTTGACATCATCTAGCTTTACACCAAAATCCATTAAAGAGGAGCCTGGTGTCTCCTTCTCTAATGGAGAATATGGTAGGTATAATATACATTATTCATTGTGTTTCCTTTAGATGGGTATTTGTAGCTATTGATCTAAATATGCACACTTAAACATACTGTAGCATGTCTTTGATTGGATTATACATTTAAATGCATTGTAAACCAACCCATTTCCTTCTTCCTTTCCACAAAGCATCAGGTCATATGCCCTTTATGAGGGTGCCTCCAAGTTTGGTCAAACTCGAGATGCAGATTCCACCAGAGAATCCTCTGAGTGCCCATAGTCTGTTTGGCTCCCAGACACCACAAACAACCCCTTCCAGTGCTCCAAGACGAACTGCTAAGCAGCATTTGTGCAACACCTGTGGCAAGAACTTCTCATCTGCTAGTGCCCTTCAGATCCATGAACGTACACACACGGGAGAGAAGCCTTTTGCCTGTACTATCTGTGGAAGAGCCTTCACAACAAAAGGCAACCTTAAGGTATGAAACACATTGGACATCTGACTTTCAGTAACTGTTGCTTTAATGTTTTTTGCTCTCCTCTCTTAACTAAGGCTAATTGTTACCCTCTTTGGAAACTGGTGTGAACACCTGGGTTAATCAAGACCAGTTTCTTGACTGAATACTTTACAATGTAACATTGCTTTTTGGGATACAAGTATTTTTGGGATTGTAGCCTGATATCACTTATGTGCCTCTGTTGAGCAAGACACCAACAAAGCACTTGCTGGTTGTAATTTCAATGATACGCATTGTTTGTTTTCTGCCATAGGTTCATGTTGGGACACACATGTGGAATAATTCAACTAGGCGAGGCCAGCGTTTGTCACTGGACAACCCTATGGCCCTAATGGCAATGGGAGCAGAATCCAAGATGATCCCAGATGTGTTGCAGCCACCAAAAGATTTGATCCCTCCACCAATGAACTTCGACCCATCTGTATGGAACCAATATGCTGCTGCTTTCACAAATGGGCTGACCATGAAGACCAATGAGATTTCAGTCATCCAAAATGGTGGCATTCCACTTCCGGGAAGTCTTGCAGGAGGCCCATTGGTGGGCTCCACTGGAGGCATGACAAAAATGGATGGCTCCCAGTCAGGTCTGCCTGGTTCAGTGGCTGAAATGGAGAAGAATGGCTCAGAGAGTGTACCAAAATCACAATTTCCACATTTTATGGAGGAAGGAAAAATAGCAGTGAACTAGTTAGTACCTTACAGAGTTATTGTTCTAACTGACCTTTGTATTCATATCGGCACATGAGCCTACTGAAACATTGCAAGCATTAATGCTTTGGGTGGCCATTTTCAGTGGTTCCAGGTACTTACAAGGCTTTGAAAGTACATAATTTCAGGTTTGCAAAGCCTGGTCAAATCTCTGACTTGAACTTAACAGGCTCCCCATTCCTACTCCTTTTTGAACCTTATCACCTGAATTCTAGCATTACCTCTAGCTGAAATTATTGTAACTACTGTAGTTGTCTATTACTGTTCCTCTTTTTCCTTATATGCGGGTATTTTTTCTTGTGACTCAGTTTTGTTTCGAGAAGTTGAATGTAAGTCTTACTTGAAACTGCTCTAATCCAGAACAGTCTCACTTATGGGAGAGTTGTTATAGATGGTAATGCTAAGCCTAACATGGTGACCCTCAGGACGTACTTGGTCACGGGCTTTGATTTCTTGTTACAACAGTTTGTTTTTATATGACTACTTCCGGTCCTATGCTATCGCTTTTGCCAGAAGTTCAGACTGAAACTACCAAACAGCCACTGTACATTCCCTCAAGAGTATGTTGTTTCATACAACTGTCGTGAATTTGAATAAAAAAAAAAAATCACAATTTTTTCTATCCATGGTTAGAGATATGGTTAAAGCGATGGCTGCTATGAAAATGTAACACTGTTTGAAAACAAGATTTCACATTTAAATTATTCTTTTTAGTGTAGTTTCAAAGTGCTCTCTATACCAAAAATGTTTTTTGCTAAGTGCCTAGCTTGAAAGTGGCCAGTCACATTGCCTTTTCCCTTTTAAAGCACCACAAGATTGTAATGAAGGTTGTCTGTATGTACAAGTTTGATAATGTAGAGTTGTTTGCGTTTAGCAGTAGAGTGTCATTGTTACAGCTGAAATGTTCTTTTTCTTGTTTTTGATGTCCAGAGTAAATTATGGCTTTTGTCCATTCATTTTCATTGGTTCCTTTCCCTTGCCAGCTGGTTTGACAACTTTTGAAACCTTTTCAGAGGGACAATGTAATGCTGAAGTTCTCAATCAATCCTGCACTTTATTGCTCCAAGTATCTGCCAAAATCTGTTAGCTTTTAACTGTCTGCCTACCCAATACATTTTGTTAAAAGAAGGTGAATGGTTTACCTTTGTTCCTCTTGAATTGGACATTAACTTCCAATTTTGAACAAGATCTTACCCTTCAGCCCTTCTATATAAGTTTATGGTTATCTAATAAATAGGTTGCTGTTTTGGAAGTATGATCATCTCAGCAATGCATGCTGGAATAGTACCAGGTGGGAGAAGACATCTATTTGAACTCTCAACTGAACACATGGCAAATCAGTGCTTCATCAGAAGCTTTCAGATTGAGATGTGGCATTCCTTTACTGGTGCATGCATTCTTAGCCCCAAAATATAGCATATTAACTGATGTGTATAGTCTATAATGTGTCAGCGTTTTGGGCAAACCTCTTGTCTACCTCATTTAGACACCCTTTCCTTGATTTAATTATATAAAACATCTGTCTGCAGCAATGTGTTTGAGCAAGTTGTGACATGGTTGCATTCTTTTCTCTATAACCTGCTGATTACTCCCCCCCCCCCCTTTTTTTTTTTAATGAATGTATCAAACACTTTGCACAACACTCGCTCAGAATGGACCAAGGTTCCTGTATGTTCTGATTTATATGCATATACCAATTTGTGCCTTTTTGAGCTGTATAAAGATCTTGGTTGAAGGTGTCTTGTCTGAACAATTCTTCAAAAGTCAGTTTTAGGGTTGTTTACAGTATAGACTTTTTTTTTTTTTTTTTTGGGTAAATGCTGTCTCTGTTTTTCATCTAATCCCTGGAATTTTGAAAAAAATAAAAAATAGGTGTGACTTCTTTCCAAAGTTGTCATGTTATTTTGCTGAAGACTACGCTTTCAGTCTGATCCCCTGGTCCATTGTTCAGACCTTGCAGTCATTGTGAGTGTTTTCAGTAATTGAGACAAACACTTCTAGCACATTGGTCTTCTAAAGCAAGATTTTCATGACAGAGATGACCAGTCAAGCACCAATTAAAACATCTACAATTACCTCTGCAAGTGCTTAAATGTGAACCATTAATCATTTAGTTTACAAAGGTGTAAATAGTGTAGTCATAAGCTATTTGCCATCAATCATGCAGTCATCTAAATTTTAAACTGAGAAAATGATTAAATCACAGTTACTCATTATTGATTTTAATACAGTTTATAAACATTTTACTTTTAATCTACTATACATATAACTTTGCAAACTTTGGACTAATTGGTTTGTTGCACAATTTCTAATCAATGATACGTTCCATTTGTGGTAGCGTGCAGCTGTCATTTTACCACTGAAATGTTACATCACCTGGCTTTGTCTCCTGACCTCTGCTCTGTTTTGCATGTGGATAACCATGCTTGTTGCTTTATTGGGAGTATGCTCGGAATATTTTACTTAGTATTTGCATGTGCTTTCGATTCATGTGAATTTCATATAACCACCTCACCCCTTGTTAGGTGCTCTACCTTTCAACATCCAGAATTTGTTTCTAGCTAGTAAGTGGACTAAAGGAAAGTTTGCCCACATAGCAATATTCAGACTACTCTTCAAGTCAGCGTTTAGAGATGTCTGTTATAGAAAAGATTTAACAAGTTTTTTTTACATGATTTAACAACGTTTCAATCCGATGCAATCAAACACTATCTATCTATCTATCTATCTATCTATCTATCTATCTATCTATCTATCTATGTCTGGCTGTCCGTCTATCTGACCATCTGTCTGTCTAATATAAACACGTGGCAAACAAAAGGTTTAAGCAATAATAGAACTTAGAGTAATGTGAGAATATGCGTGTCTATGTATTTGTGTGTATAATTCCAAAGCTGTTTCTGGACCTAGCTATCGTGCACCGCCAAACGATGAGGCGTGCAGTGCGTTGAACTACAGATCCCTGACAGCTGCCAAAGCCTCCGCCCAAGTCGTGTAGACTGCCGGGGCAATTTCGCACGAGTCAACATCGGTGGCAGGAATGACGGATAATATTCCGCTGCAGCCTGTGAGACACAAAAAACGACACGACAATAAACATAGAAATGGGTAAGAATACGAATTATGCTGCATACCCTAAGAACATCATTAAATAATGTGAACTACCAATAGTTAGCTTTGTGGCTAGCAGCCCAAGGCGCAGCCGACATTTGTTTACTCGCCAATATAATGGCATGTTTTCGAAACGCATGTCGTGATTTTGCATACTTGGTAGACATTTTCAGTATTGTTTATTACAAAATGTAGCAAAAATGTATATTAATCAATAAATTATCGGACACGGAGTGAGCCTGTGATTGGATGTCTATATGACAGCCTTGTTCCGGGTACCCCAGCGTTGCAGGTGAATTTTCTGTCTTTATTGCCAATGTTTGTTTAAGACGCGCGACAAGGAAGCGATGGACGGAGGTTACAGCCCCAATTTGTCCATGTCTACTATTAATTGCTATTTCTTTTCTATCACTTACATCAGCTTTTGAGCTGAGGCTGTTAAATTTGGAATGAAAAAATTAGTATGGCCTTCCGGAGGTCTCTGAATGTAGCGTCCACCTGCAACGAAGCGATATCCGTAATGTAGTCACATTTGAGTCAGAATAGAGTGAGTCACATTTTTACGCATTACTTACGTTCTTATTACTGTCAGTGAGAAACGTTTTTTTTTCCATATTAAATATCAAACAAAAAGAATCAGTTGCTGGCACGACTCATATTTTAGAGCCTGTAACATATATGTTGGGCCATTGTCATGCAGCCCTTTCATATGTCCCTTCACAGTCGGATTTGGTACTGAGGACGGAAATCCTCTGACATTGCTGGCCCAATACCAGGTCACACCAAGAGAAGGTTTCTCCATTCTCCTATAAGAATGCTTCTGTAGCAGTCTATGACTGTGA
This sequence comes from Chanos chanos, assembly GCF_902362185.1. Taxonomy (NCBI): domain Eukaryota; kingdom Metazoa; phylum Chordata; class Actinopteri; order Gonorynchiformes; family Chanidae; genus Chanos; species Chanos chanos. The sequence goes on along the minus strand of NC_044497.1, from coordinate 24,212,445 downwards.
AAAGATATCTTTGATATGTTATAGCGAAGAGTTGGCCCAGATTGTGTCGCGGAACATCGCTGTTGTTTGAGCAAGGAGGTGGTTGGTAGTTGACAAAGCTAATATTGACTGAAACACATGTGTCATTCCTCATGTTGTTCAGAGACATTTTCCAGTCTTTTCTGTACTGTTACTGCAGGCCAGAGAGTTCAACAGCAGTTTTTCCTTCATTTCAAAAGGAACCATGACATTCAAAAAGTATGACCATCCACTGATCGATTACACTGGTTTAAGAAATGACATTTCCCAGCATGCCATGGTATGTGTGATTTGAAGGTTGTCATTGTCTGTTTTTGTTTTTGTGTGTGTGTGTGTGTGTGTGTGTTTCTGCAGGTGCTGCCCGTGGTCACGGTGCTGTGGGATGGGAGATTTCCGCCCTCGTACCGTGTGGCTGGGACACCCAGAGAAAAGAGAGCAGAGGTACCCCAGAAACGTCATCAACAACCAGAAGTACAATTTCTTCACCTTCCTGCCTGGGGTAAGTCACTAAAGAATTGAGTCCAAGTAGTTCTCCGGCATTGCACCCTTCCTGTCACAAAGCCTGTCAGAGCTGTGGGAAAAGTGATTGCAGATAATTCTGGACAGCTGCTGTCAATCTGTGTAAGAATACTCTTCTCCACAGCTGACATTAATAATCATATGTGTCTTACTTTAATTATTATGATGAGTTGTGTCAATTGCCTGCAAAATTACTCTGCTTCTGTAAGACCTTCAGAAACAAGGCCAATCAGTGGTTCACAGCCTTGTCTAGAGTGAGATCCTGTGAATCAGAGTGGAATGTAATGGAACCTGGATGGAGCAGTTTTCTATCAGTTTAATTGTAATTCACCACACTGTCATTACTAGAGTACTTTTTGCCATGTCCAGGACAGGGATAAGCACCAGCTAATCATTCAGACATGGACATATATAATTTAATTTATACTATGTATAATATGTATTTATTCAATTATAATGTGTAGCCTACTTATTTATATACTATAGTACTATGTATATGTAGTATACATGGTACTGTAGTATGTAAATATATGTTTTGATTGTTTATTTACATAGGTGAGACATGGGTACACACAACATTTTGTAGTTTTCTATGTGCAGTTTTAGAGGGGCCAGAGGAAGCAATGATAAAGGATAAGTCTTGTAACTGAAAAGGAGTAAAGGAGTAAGACTCCTCTCTGACTTCATTACACTTTGAACTTGTCTTGGTGTGCTGCTATACTAAGTCGAAACTGTTGCGAGTCAGATGTTGGATTAGAGAAGTATGAAGTTCTGTCTTCTGAGGGATGAAGGAGATATAATGGGAAGGTCGTCGAAAACATTTGTCTTCATTGTGGTGTTCATGAAACCGCTCCTGAAACAGTGTTTTCACCATAATAAGTACATAATAGTCTCCACAATTTAGGACACGTGAACAGTAGATAAAGTTATGCATATTTGTGTATTAGCCAGTCAACACACACAGTCTCAGAATGCCTTCTTGGCCATTGTTTGTAGAACTCACATCTCAGGTTTTCCACTGGGTCACAGAGACGATCCTTCAGTCCACTGGTCATTTAGAGACTGTTACTGTTCGTTTTTCTAGCAGCCTTGCATCTATTAACTGTCTGTCTGTCTCTGTCAATAAACTTAAACTTGATTATAGTTGTGATCACTGTGAACAGTAAGTGAGTATGTACCCCTTTTTTCCTGGAGAGAGGAAATGGATGTTCCATCAACTAGCCTGAACCTTGACCTTTCATGAACACTCTTCCTTCAGATGTGTTTGCATTGCAAATGCTGATCACTCTGAATTAATTTGAATAATTTAAAGATTATAGCTTCAGTTGAGTTTCCAGACTAAATGTATGTGTTAATGTGAGAGGTATGACTGGCATACACCAGTGCTGTTAGTAAGTTGAGGCTTATTATAGAACACATTCAAAGCACTCTGTGGCTGGAGATCTTGCACTGCCACGGTAATGAAATTTAGCAAAGGCATCAGAAATTGAGGCATGACAGCTACTGTGCTTATATCATGTGTGTGAAATGTTGGGTTTTTTTTTAAAGAAAGAACTTAATTCATTCTGAATGCATGATTGCTAACCATCTCTCTCCACGTCTTTTTCTCTGACATTACATTAGACGTTTGCAGATTTGTTTCATAATAGTTCATGTATTAGCGTGAAGTGGCAGAAGTCAGTTCTTTATTTACTGTGTCTTATTGGACGCTGGAGTACTGTGACTAACTTAACTGCTTGACACTGAAGTGTCCTATGTGTGCTGGCATCTGACCAAATACAGACTGATGAATTATAACACCAATATAGTCAATATATTTCCATACTTTTGTAATTTAAGATGCTAATAGAAGCAAACACACTGATCTAGAAGCATACATACTACATTCAAACCATGTATCATTAGTGCTTTTATCCAAGTTGCATATATATATATATATATATATATATATATATATATATATATGTGTGTGTGTGTGTGTGTATATGCAATAAAATGTCCTGGGTCATGTTGTGCAGGTGCTGTTTAACCAGTTTAAGTACTTCTTCAACCTGTACTTTCTGCTCCTGGCCTGCTCCCAGTTTGTGAATGAACTGCGATTAGGGGCACTCTACACTTACTGGGTTCCACTGGTGAGTTACTCTTTCCTTCTTTTCTCCTTGCCTTTCTTTTGTGGCAGTCTTTAACTGACCAGAATTGTGAATTCTATAACAACTAGATGAAAAAACACGATCATATGCCTTTGCCTAAAATTGTAATTCATTTATAATTTCTAATTCAATTATAATTTTCGTTTATAAAGTCAGGGAAATGTAAATATATAACAGAATTTCAGCTATGTAATTGTCGACCATGAATGTAGCTTGACCTTGACTGTGTAAAAGAGTTTCTTTATCCCTTTGACTTTGAACTCCAGGGGTTTGTTCTCATCATTACCATAGTGAGAGAAGCGGTTGAAGAGATGCGATGTTTTCTGCGGGATAAAGAGGTTAATTCACAAATCTACAGTAAACTCTCCACAAGAGGTGAGAGGTCGTTTTCACTCTGTTTTATCACATTTTTAATAACCGACCTTCTCCCAACATCTGGAGACCTCTAACTCACAGCAATTTATAAGTTTTACAACGTTGTTTTAATGTCGAGGAGGTACACATCTAAAAAAAAAAAAAATTCTATGTAAAGTTCATGTGTGGAGGTTAGAATAATGAAAATTAGCCTCACAAAACTTCTCTCGCTAGCACTTTTAAGGGTTATCCCTGTTTGACAAAAATTCTTGTGAATCATCCTTAGACAACCTTATATCCTCTTTTTCTTCCTTATGCCGGTTTAATATTTCGCAGGTAGATCAGCCTAGACAGCATAGGACAATCTGTGTAATTAGTGTTTCCTGATAAAGGGAAGAGAGAATGCATTGGAAAAGTTGAGAGGGAAAAAAATGGTTTGTGTTTAATTTGAAGCAGGAATGTTAAAGTGTATCATACAGAGAGTCAAAATGAAGGCTGTCTGTGCTCAATAAAAATCGAAGAAGCTTTCGTGCTTTCCATCATCCCTCCTTTCTTTCATCTGTGGGCCTCTTTCCATCGTAAACACAGTGCATGGTAGCTCCACGGAAACAGCCCTCTGTGACATAGAGAAAAGTACCAATGGTGAGCAGCGACTGCTTGGGAGGGCCCACTGGTTATGTTCAGCTCAGACCAAGAGGAACAAAAGGCAAACATCAAAGTTCCAATCATCTTTAAACTACCCCTCACCTCTCTTTTACTGGCTTACGCTTCTGGAAGTGTCTGTTAGATTTATGATGCCAGGGCCTTGTTTCTGCCATATACGTTAGACCAGGATTTGTCTTAGGCTTCTGGGAGCGAGATTTGGCTATGATTTAGATAGTCATTCTGGGGTACACCTGCCAAAAACTGGTATTGTTTTAGAAATTAAACATTACTTCTTTGACTGAGTGAAATGTGCACCTCAGGCACCTGTAAACATGAAAAACACTAACTATGCATAAATGTTTTGCAAAGGAACAAAGAGAATACTCATTTATGTGGACCACTGGTTTGTGTGAAGGACATTTAAGTATCATTCCAGCGAAATGTAAAATTGTCAGTCTCTGCTCTTATTCAGTATGTGTGAAAGGATCAGTTTAATAATGAGACACTCTACAGGTTTTAAGTACTTATTTTTAGGTCAGCAAACTTTTGGCTCCGAGGCAAACAGATAGCAAAATTTATGTGTGTTAATGTCTTACATATGCAACAGTTCAAGGTCCCCACAGAAGCTGCAGGTCGCTGACCCCTTTCCAAACAATTTTAGCCATTTATTCTCAAAGGAATGAGAGAGAATGCTCCTCTCCACCGCAAGTCCAGTAAAGCTGCATGTTAGACAGTGTTCTTAAAAACACAATGGAAAAACCTTTAAGTTCTGCAGAGGTTCTTTAAAGAGAGAGAGAAGATTTTAATCTGTAAAGAATGCTTATGAAATAGATTGGTTTCAAGTGTAGGCCTCTTAGGGTTTTTTTAAACTGTTTAATGTGAAGAAAGTACAGTAAAGAAAGTGAAGAAAGTACAATAGACACAAGAAAGTGTCTAAAAAAAAGCCATTTTACCACTGGAAACAGTGTAATATGGGTTATTCTTTCTGATGTCTTCAGACAGGGTAGATCCATTGAAAGATGCCTCCACTGTTTTACCAGTCATGGAATAGTCCATGCTTATGTGAGATGAAAATTAAAAGTTTGTCAGAGTGCATGTGTTTGTTTGAGTTCTGATTACCAGTTTCTTCTGGTGGCATGCTAACCATATTTAAACAATTGTGTTTTATCATAACAAGCAAGAAACTGATCAAGTCTCTGTTCGTTTTTTTTTTTTTTTTCCCATAGTTTCTAGGCAAAATGTTGTTGTAATATTTCTTTATATTGATAAAGTTAATATGAAATTAATTTGATATAGCTAGTTTATAAATAATAAAATACTATTTTCTTTTCTCAACAGGTACGGTTAAAGTGAAGAGTAGTGGAATTCAGGTTGGAGATCTAATCATTGTGGAGAAGGTCTGTGTTTTTAGTCTGTCACACCAATTCTTTGAGCAGAAGTGGCTTAACTGTGTTACTCTAGTATCTAGTACAATCCAGGCAGTGCTCCTGACTGTTTCAGCCACCCATTAGAGCTGAGAAAATCAAATTTTCTGAAGATCCTATTTGATTTTAATAAAAGCTGCTTTAAGGACCGTATGTCACATGTACACAAAGAGAGCACAGCCATGGTGTTTTTTGTAGGGATGTCCCGATCTCAAAGATCGCTTTCGGGGCAGATCAAGGCATTTTTTTAACTGATCGGTATCGGCTTTACTGAGCATGACCCAAAGCCCGATCCTTTGTTTTACGTCAACTGTCACACAGATGTCGTAAACGGAGATCATAATTTGTGGCAAGATGCAGCTAAAATGTCTGCAGTGTGGAAATATTTTAAATTGGGAAACGAAAGCAGTTAAGCAGCCACTTGTAATGTGTGTAATGCGAGCATTTCGCGAGGTGGTAGGAGCTGCGTTCAATAGGCCTCTACCGCTTTGATACGGCACCTAAAAAATAGACACTCGGCGGAATACAGTGAGTTCACTCAGGTAACTGAGGCAAAGGCGGCTCCAGAGCAACACACATTGGAAGATATACATTTAAAAGGAGAGAGAAATTTCCTCGAGACAGCGACAAGGCCAAAAAGATGACCGAGAGGGTAATTGAATGAATCGCTTTGGATAACCAGCCCATCGCTGTGGTAGCAAATACAGAGGTGTTTTCAAATTCGGCAATGTTTCAAAATTGAAACACCTAACGATTTAGCTGTATGTGATGTATGCGAGTTAGCCTAAACTAACGACCACAGAGAGCAATACAGTCAGTTAACTAACGCTAAGGATTGATAACGATAGCATACAAAAAGACACTTTCAGAAAAGGTACCAACGAAACTGACATACAAGTTAACCACCAAAATCGAACACTTTCGTATATTTTCTGGTATAACACATCTCCCTCAGTCCAGCGTCCATGTTTAGCCTATTCGCCGATAACTATTAGACCGTTTGTGTGTGTTCTCTTACGTTCGCAGTGAATTCAAAGCAAACGAAAAACTGGTTGAAAATGTTCACGAATGTTTGATTTCTGTACTAATTGAACACACCTCAGGTTTTCGCTGTCTTTTTTTGGAGCTTTTGGAGCCATGGTCAGCCCTACCCTCTCGACACTACATTTCAGACACTGCCCTACCGGAGCTTTACAACAAGGTTTACTTTGTTATTTTGAAAAATAAATAAATAAAAAAAGATAAATAAAAAAAATTAAGGAACATCTTGAGTGCAGGCAATTTTTTTCTTAATGTATTGCTAATCAGTTGTCAAGCATGATTGAACTGATTTTAATACCTTAACGTACTTGAAATGCACACTGTGCCACCGTATTATCTAGGAAAATTAAAGTATCGGATCAATATTAAATGACTCGGATTGGGATCAGGGGCAAAAAAACTGGATTGGGACATCCATAGTTTTTTGTGTGTCTTTATTTGAATGAATTTGATTCCAGGCTGGAGGTCTCTGCAGTAACTAACTCTGGAGTAAAAGCTTGAAAAAGGAAATTGAGATGAGAGTGTTTGACAGTGTTACTTGTTTTGTGTTATTACCTCAGACGGTTAAGCTGCCTTTCCTTGTGAATAGCTCAAACTTATGGGTTATTAGCCTTGGGTTATTAGTAATCTTGTGTAATTCTTCTCTGGTATTCGCTGCTGGTTTTTATTTGGCAGTTGCTTTTTTGTCATCCAGGTTTGAGCTCTGTACAGATGAATTCTGTTTTTTTGGTAAGGTGTTTGAGTACATGAAATGTGACAGAAGACTGCAGTGTCCAATTAGCATCCTTATTAGTTTTCTCAGTTGCATTTTACACTGAAGGATGTCACAGACGAGTCACCCTGACAAGAATGTTTATTCTGCGACTCCTATTTAACCTGACTTTTAAGACAGCTATGTCTTTGATCGTTAAACTCAAGGAAATTCTTCAATAAATAGTTTCTCTATCATAGTTCGCCAGCTTTTTTGTGTCTTTTGATGGTAATCTAATCTAACACCATTAATTAGGGCAGGTTTCTCTATCAGATTTCACAAAGAGTGAATGTTTCTTTGCTTTGAACTACAACCCTCCTTCTCTTGAATAACACTGGCCATTTTAAAACATCTGTGAACTTGAATGCTATGGTAAATATCTCTCCCAGTAAGTCCAGACGGTGCTGACTTGGGTTGGAAAAGGCCAGAGGACATGATGAGGACATAAACTGGAGTTTAAGCTTCATGATGTGTCGCATGTAGCTAATGCCATAAATTAAAGCTAAAACTGGACTTAGTTAGTCCAGTGTGAGATATTGTGATTTACATTTCTCTCTCTCTCTCTTCCTCTTTCTTTCGTTCTTTCTTTGTAGAATCAACGTGTTCCTGCCGACATGATTTTCCTAAGAACCTCAGAAAAAAATGGTAAACATCTGTCAGTCGTTCATCCAAATTTCAGCAGATAGGTGCAAGGATTAGTCTAAAGCCCAGACAGGAAGTGAAGCAAAGTCCAATTTTCTTCTTTTTTTCTTTTTTAAACTGGAACAAGCAAGATGCGCCTATGTAATTTTGCATTGCCTTTAAATACAAGACAGGGACCACTTCTGTTGCAACAGCACAGAATAATCAAATATCATCTTGTCTGAGATTTTTGGTTTGTTTTTCAAATAGCAATGCCATCAGAAGGAAAATAAGGACATGCAAAGCAGAATAGGAAATTGAAAAAAAATACAAAGCAAATACATGCAAAGGGACAACTTGGGACTCAAAGACAGGAGAGCATCTGAATAAACAAATTGTGAAATGATGGAGATGGTATTTTGAGATTACGACTGTCACGGCAGTTTACTTTACAGTCTATGACCATGCTATACAAGCAAAACAAGGAATCAAACAAAAATCTCTGTAGACTGGTTAAAACAAGCCGCCTGACACCTTTAACTGAGATCAGTCAATGAATGACACTGAGATAATTAATATATTTAAAAGTCGATGGTCAGAAAATGTAGTGAATATGTTTCTCTCAGTTATTATCAGCTCTACACTGTGGCAGTCCTCATTTATTGTGGTCATGCAGTTTCTTGTTTTTGGCACGTAACTCACAGAGTATGCTTACCACTATTGTTTTGAAGGGGTTTTTTTTGGTCACTAGCTTTAAAATTGGAGTTGGAACTCCACTTGGCCGAGACTTCCTTTACTTAGTTTGGGGTGTAGCGATCTGTGTGTCTGTGTGTGTGTGTGGTGGGGGGTGATTGAGGATCTGGTAGTGTTAGGGGAAGGGGAGCATTGTTATCTGCCCTACAGATGGGGTCCATTATGGAGAGCCCTGAGTTCCATGCCACTGACAGAGTGACCTATCTTAAGGGGGGCAGGGGGGCAAGCAGGACAGCCCATTTAATTCAACAAGTATAACCAATGTGTTGGATTAACTGTAGCAATATAGTATAAAGTTATCTAAAAACCCAGAATCGTTTCATATGTCCATCTTTGTAGTTCAGTGAGTGAGTTTTCATGGGTTGCATGTGTTTTTCTGCTTTTTGTATGTGTGTTTGTGTATTTGTGTGTGTTTGTGTATTTGTGTGTGTTTGTCTCTGTGTGTGTGTTTGTCTGCGTGTGTGTGTGTGTGTGTGTTTCCTCTCTATTGTGGGCTCAGTAGTTGTGTACAGAGAATGCTTTTCACAACTACAGATGTGTAACAGGAACTTGCAGTATTTCCTCAGTCGTTCCTTGAATGAAAATCAAGTTGAATTTGGCTCCTTTAGACAAAAGGGATCAAACATATCATTTGACTCTCATCAGCCTAAACCTACACAGAAACAACTCTCTAAAACACTGTGGGTCACATTGACCCCAAGAGGTTGGTACAAAGCCTTGCAGTCAACGCTGTGTGTATGACCCAGTTATATGTTCTGTTCAGTGTATAAAGGTGTAATTATAATACCATTTAATATTGACATTATCTGAAGTGTGTTTACAGCTGTGGGTGATGTGCAGGTAGTTAAGTTAAGGCTTAAATCAAACTGACTTTTGGTCCGTTTGTAAAGACAAAGAGAGTAGTGCCTGAACAGTGTGACATTCAAATCAATACCGTCCTTAGGCTCATGCTTCCTGAGAACTGACCAATTAGATGGAGAGACAGACTGGAAGCTCCGCCTCCCAGTGGCCTGTACACAGAGACTGCCCACTGCGGCCGTGAGTTGTTACACTTACATCTGCTCATGAATTTTACAGTCTTCAAATGCCTTTGATGTCACTGCTCGCTGGCGTTCAGATCAACACTTTGGAAGCATTGCATTACTCTCCTATGGCCTTCTTCCTCAAATCCGAAATGAGGCCAGTCCTGAGGGACTAGCCTTAAACAGAGATTTCCAATTTAAAGTGTCATTAAGTTCAAAAGCAGTCAAACTTTTGTGCCGGAAGCAAACAGTTGACTGACATATCTGCTGTTGTTGTTTCGAGGCCTAAAAGCAGCAGTAACATAGATGTGTTTGGCCTGTATCTTGTCGTTATGTTCTGTGTGTCCTGTAGGATCTTCTTCAGATCAGATCATACGTGTATGCTGAAGAACCCAACATTGACATCCATAACTTCATCGGCACATTCACACGAGTGAGTCGAGTCCTACCTGTAATCCCCCACTGACTGATACTTAAACTGTACAATGTGTTTTTTCAGTCTCACAAAGTGAGCCATGCACACATTTGAAATCTGAAATGAACCAATAGAATTTCACATGTAGCTCTCGTAGTTCTGTATAGTAATGATGTATAGTACTGTATAGTAATGTACTGTATAGTAATAATGATATGGAGTGTTAAGTGTGCAGACACATACATGTGTGGTGTTTAACATGTTAACCCTCCAAAAGAAGACTCAAACAGTTTGCCTGTCGGATAAAGGCTTGACTAGGGCAGAATTTCTGAAATGACATCTGTGTGTTCTCCTCCAGGAGGATGGAGACCCTCCAGTGAATGAGAGTTTGAGTATTGAGAACACACTTTGGGCCAGCACTGTCATCGCCTCTGGTAAACACAAACTTTACCTGCCCTATAACATCCATACTCCACTCTGTTCTATAGAACAGCCCTGAGACTTTGGCCCCTTCACATTCAATTAGTTCCTTATGCATCCTTCTGACACACTGGGTTTCTCACTCTGAAGTTATCAGATTTGTTTAGTCATTGATGTGTTGGCTGTGAGTAGAACAAGTCAGGCGTTCTTCCCTGAGGTCATCATGTCTCTACCCATGTAGCATTTTTTCATTAATTAGCTTTTAAACCCCTAGTCATTTCCAACTCTGACACAAGCCATTACTCACAGGATGAAGTTATTGTCGTTTGTCTGTTCCCACTGAGTTTTTAACTGGGTTTTTTAGATGATTAGTCCTCTGAGGTATAAGTGAGTAATTTTATTGGTTTGGTTGAACTGGGTTGTTTTATTTGTTTGCTTGTTTGTTTGTTCTTTTTAACCGGACCACTGGTACATTGATAAGAGTTGTCATTCATCTTTTCTCACAGATGTAACTGATTGTTTGAATTATTTGGCATTTGAGATTATCAGTGTCTTATTTTCTTGGTTTGGTTGATTGGGGTTGTTTTGTCTATTTATCTGAATGACAGGTACAGTGGTGGGAGTTGTAATTTACACTGGTAAAGAGCTGCGCAGTGTTATGAATACGTCCAATCCCAGGCATAAGGTAGGAACACTGATTCCCCACAGCACTTCTCTCACTGCCTCTGTCTCAAAGAACAAGCCCTATCTAATCCTATTTGTCTCGGTGGCAGATCGGACTATTCGACCTGGAGGTCAACTGCCTGACAAAGATCTTGTTTGGAGCGTTAGTGGTAGTGTCTCTTGTCATGGTTGCCCTTCAGCACTTTGCAGGTCGCTGGTATCTCCAGATCTTCCGTTTCCTACTGCTCTTCTCCAACATTGTTCCCATCAGGTGAGAGCTGATGTGTTGCCAATGTAAAAGAATGAAAGATTGCACAATTTTCTCGAGCTTGTCATTACTCTTGAGTGATTAATCTTACTTATTTATTCAATTTTAAAATCACTTTTCAGAAAAAGAACTGCTTAACAATACTGAAAAGGAGGTTGAGAAATGAAAGTTAAAAAAGAAGAGTACAGTTTCATTTGGCATGTAAAATTTTAGCCTTGTTTTGTCATTATTCGGACCTCATTACTAAATTTTAGACTTCATTTAGTCTGCTCTTTATTCTAAAACATCTCAGTATCTTCAAACCTAAGCACTCCTTCACCCTTTATGTTTTGTCTCCAGTTTACGTGTGAATCTGGATATGGGCAAGATGGTTTTTAGCTGGATGATCAAGAAAGACTCCAAAATCCCTGGGACTGTTGTCAGAGCCAGTACAATTCCAGAGCAGCTTGGCCGGATCTCTTACCTGCTAACGGACAAAACCGGTTAGTGGGTTTCATCTCCACTCACAGGTCTGATGTCATGTCCATAGTCATCATGTCCATAGTCACCATTTTGGATGGATGCTTCTTTTCAGTGTATCACCTCCCACTCTCCAATAGAGTAAAAGACACATTGGTTTTTGTAGTTAGACCCAAGAACATGTGTTTGAACGATCTTAACAACTTCCAGAAACATTAGATACGAAGTGGATTTGCATTGTTTTCCTACAATCTGTTGGTCAGTGAGATGATAGAAAAGTTTGAGTAAAAATTGTGTTTGTACCCAATGTGCTTAACATAGTGTAGTGTAAAATTTAGTGAGACTGCATTTAATCTGGAGAGCTCTGCTTGTAAAAAGCATCATTACAAAAAGAACAGATTAGTCCAAAGACAATGCCTCTGTCTGTGTGTCCAATGAGGGCAGTTACCGTGGTAATACTAACACAAGCAGAAACGGCGTCAGAGTAAAATGCGTACAGTGTCTGTGTTTGATCATCGTGTCTCAGACACTCCTGCTTCACCATTCTGTTAATCTCCCTGCACTTTGCCTAGCGTCTGTAAAGTATGCTCCCAGTAGTTTAAATGGGATTTTGGAGCCTGCTGCCTGAAAGCACAGCGTGTTGAAGCATAAATTTATCACACTCTGCCTGAAAATATTAAGTACCACCAGCGACACGGCCACAAGAGGAAGGGGTAGATTGTTCCTTTTGGCAGTTGAATTTATACTCTGTAATCCAGGGAGCGTTTTCTGAGAGTGGCCAGTGAAGAATGGGAGCAGGGTGCTGGTTGGTGAGAAGTGATAGCGTTGAAGATTTGTGAAGGTTACGGACAGTAGCGGTGGTGCCTGCTCAGGACTTTCTCATGGGGATTAGGGGTTGTGTGCCACACTGGGGGACATGCTACTTATTAGACCACTAAATCAACACTGACCCCAAGGCTTCCGTCTCCACAAGTTCAGTCATCTACAGACGCCTGCCTGAGTCTGTGCCTCAGACCAGACCTTGTGAATTTACAGCTCTCCCCTCCTATAAAATGATCAGCCATTTTTTCCGACGCAGGCCATGAAGAAAAGGAATGGGAGTGAGAAGTAAAGTTCACCCTAATGTAACATCAGGGCCACAGAGGTCCTCCTGAAATTCTGTTGATAGACTCCTAAAGTAATTCTGTGTGTAATACAGTTTGTCTCCTTGAGGTCATACCTTAAGATTATAGTCTTTCAAGGTATTGCATGCATGTGTTTAATTGCCACCAGAGATTCTCATTAATATTGTTAGGCGTATATATCTAATGCTATTGTTAATGACTGATTGCCTTCACAGACCAAATTTGAAACCTCGTTACTGTACATTTTTAACACCTCTGCTCTGGTTACAGCAGTCATTCGTTCGTGTAATTGGAAATGTATTTATTTATTTGAGCTCACATAAATAGTGATCAGATTGCTGCTGTTTCAGTTTGAGTCGTGATTTACCTCACTGTGGTGGTGGACTTTGAGAAAATTTGTACACACATCATATCAGGCAACATGTCCTGACAGGCCTCAACAAACTTGAATAGCATTTCAGCAAAAAAATAGCATATCAGTCCTCAGTGTTGTGTTTTAGTGGCCATGCTTAGTGTCTGGTTTCTTCACAAATCCAAGACTTCTGCCTGTTTAGCTGTGTGGTAGTACACTGTTCTGTTTATCCCATTGTGGCATCTTTTTGTTTAATGTCACACGTAACAAAGACTCATTCAAATTCATAAACAGTGCCGTAAAAGTGGTGGCTAGGGTTTTTAAAAGAAAAGAAAAAAATAAAATGTAAATGCTTTTCAGGGACACTCACCCAGAACGAGATGGTGTTCAGGCGTCTCCACCTCGGAACCGTGGCCTATGGAATGGACTCAATGGACGAGGTGCAAAGTCACGTGTTCAGCGCCTACACTCAGGTAAACAACCAGGCGTCTGTCACTCACTCTGTACATATATGGAGAGAGCAGCAGGGAAAACAGAATAAAAGGCCTGCAGTTAGCATTGCTTTTATATACAGACGGCTCCTAACTGCTTCTTCAACCATCAGTAACTCATGTTGGCCTCGCTGACACCGGGGTCAGGGAGCAGGAAACAGGATTTGGCCTCACCCTGGCTCTCACTGCCTAATTTAATAACTCTGCCATTAACCCTAGAAACATACCTCCTAAAAATAGCCGGAGCTAAGATGCAAAACCTAATTGTTCATATTTTTTAACACATCTGGGAGTGTTTACACATTGCCGTGGTTCAGGATGTTGGAAGGGTCAGCTAAATGGCAGTTTGAGCAGCAGACATTTCATCATTTTGTCATTATAGTCTGTAAGAGCCTTCAGGCTGGTTGTGTTCCATTTCTGTTTTGTGGTTTGATATGTAAATACGTGGTGGTTTAATGTCAGGAATGTCCACTTAGTAGGGCTCTGAGCTAGTCATCTTTCAGTGAAGTCGGTTGAAAAACAAATATCAAATATTATGATATGGTTTTAGGCAAGAAATGAGTTGTTTATGAGACATAAACTTTGAATTTCCATAGATGTATTATGTATCAAGTTTCTCCTTTCAGGATCAAGATCATATATTTGATGTTTTTGGCTAACTGTGGTGGAAGATTCAGCAGGGTTTTTTTTTTCTGAAATATCTGGCAGCAAACCAAACTGCACTTCTCATTATTTTACCTTACTCTCTCCAGCTCTATTTTGCAGGAGCAATGAGTCATGTTTAGTCTAGTTGAGCCAGCATAGTTTTCATCACTCTTTTTTTTTCACCCCCCCGTAGCCTCCTCATGACCTCCCAGCCTCCAGAGTTCCTGCCGCCACCAAAGTGAGGAAGACCATCAGCAGCCGTGTGCATGAGGCAGTGAAGGCCATCGCTCTGGTACACAACGTGACACCCGTGTACGAATCCAACGGAGTGACTGACCAGGCTGAGGCAGAACAGCATTATGAGGATGCGTGCAGGGTCTACCAGGCCTCCAGCCCTGATGAGGTAACACTCCCACTCACTCGACGCTTTACATGTATCGTGCATTTATACATTTACACAATTCTGTAGCCAGCTCATATTGTATTGGTCCTCGCCATTCAAGTGCCGTGGTTAAAACAGTGTTTTAAAACAGCATAGAAAAACTTTTCAGGTCGCTGCCATAATTCTATTTGTATATTCATGCATTTTAAATGAGTCTTGTCTCTGTTCATCTTGGAAAGTATTATATTAGATTTTCACAGATATTTCAAGAAAATACATGTCTGGTTGTAAGCGTCGGAAGCTGTCAGGTTAATGTATTAAAATACGCAGTCTGAGGAGTTTTCAGTGAAGATTTCAAGTAGACACCCAAACAAGCTGAGGACATGACATTCCTCATGTTCTCGAACACACTTGTGTTTTTCTTTTCCGTTTTCTTTTTCTTTTCTTTTTTTTTTTGAGTACTCAGTTCCTCACAGGCATAAGAGCTAAATGGAGATAAACAAGGTTCAGAGTTTATGTAAAGAGAAGCTTTCTGGTTCACAATATTTTGCGAAATCTGACAGGTTTGTTTAGGTTTGATGTTAACATCATTTTTTGTTTAGTCTCACCTAGCTTTCAGGTGACAGAAAATGAGCTATAACAGGATACGGGTAAGAGTAGGTGGTATCTGCATGTCCACTGTAGCTGGTACCGGTGTGTTGAGTTAAGATTTACCTGAAGCACTCGCAGGAATGAATTTCATACTCTGCATGTGAAAGGATGAAGGATAAGAAAGATCCAGAAAACATGGCATGTCTTTATGTATGATTTAGTGTATTTACATGCGACATGCCGAGAAATGCACATGAAAGCCATCTGCTCTCCATAAGTATTACCATACCTCTGATAATTTTGAGCTTAAAGCTCACTCAATCTCACAACTATATCCAATTTCAAAGTCACTAATCCTGCCCTGTTCCACTCCATGCCAATAAAATCTCAAGTTTTTTGGGCTTCAAGAGAGATTTTAATCAGTATTATGTCTCCGCAGATACCTGATAGCTGGCTGTGCATTGAGGTTGTGTGTGTGTTTGTATGTAAGATGGCAGTGGGTCTGTTTTAGTTGAATGAAGAGTTCAGATTAGAGGATCTTCAGGCCAACGCTGTGGCAGAATGTGTTTCACAACTTATGTCCTCCAAAACAGTACGCATACACCTCCTTGATCCCTTTAGGTTCTTTTATGTTGTGGAAGAGGACCTGACATGATCCTTTGATTCATTTCCCTCAGTAAAAGCATGGATTTTCCTTAATGTGCTGTGTGTTTACAGTGCCTCCCTACCCCCCAAATTCCAGGCCCCACCCGCTGTTGCCTCTACTTTAATACAACTCACTTCTCCTCTTATTCTCATATTATTCTCTGTCCTGACTTGTGTCTTATTGTTTGTGAGAGTGTGTGTGTACCATGTTATCCTGCATTTCTTCATTGTCATTTCAGTTTTTTGCTTATGGCTCCTCAAGAAGTCTGTTTATGTGATATCACAGTAAAATGTTATTTTCTGAGGAGACCTTAAGCAGGCAGTGTCTCCACTAAAGAGCAACACATACATAAACAGCTTTCAGTCTTCACTGGAATGGGACAGGAACTCAGCAGTGGCGGGAAGGACCGTTAAAGCTGTCTCCCAGCTTTGTGATTTTAATGTCATTACAACCTGTTCTGTACCACCAGACAGATAGGGTCCTGATGCAAAAAGTTTCTCTTTAATGAAAGACTGGAAGCATCATGATCCTATGAATAGAAAATATCTATGATGACTACATTTACATGTACACTTACATTTAGTCGTTTGGCAGGTGCTTTTGACCAAGGCAGCGGACAGTGGAGCATAGCGAATAGGCTCACATCCACACATCTCAGTATGCTTAGTATGCTAGTGCTAGGATCCTTCCCAAAGACTATACATGATTTTATAACAGTGCAGATGTCACTGTAAAGAAACTTTATTGTCAGTGATCTAATTCATTATTTTATATTTTTATTTTGATCAAATGTTGTTGTGGGCGTAAAGGAACTGTAGTGTCAGCATTTTCAGTGCCGTTGTAAAACTGTACCAGAAGCAGCCCAGGAGATCTGTGCTGTTTGTTCTCTGCTTAGCTGATGTGTTGTGCAGGTGGGCTCCAGCCTATTTTAATCATCATTGTGACACTGATCTCAGGGCAGTATGCCAGGACAGGGCAATTCGGCCCTGACACAGGCTGTTTGTGGTGATACCTGCTGGGCCTACACACACACACACACACACACACACACTCTGTCATTACTGCTGACTGGGTTTGTGGTACCTGCTGTTAGCCACTGAATGGCATCAGGCTGAGTGTGTGCTGTGTTAACACACCGCCTGAACCTAGAAACCTCTGTGTTAAAGCATAGCAGAGAGAATGTGGTCAGGGCAAATGGAAGGTTAAGGACACTCGTTGCCTTTGGAAGGCCCATTGCTCAGAGAAAGTTAGTTAGTCTAGAATGTTCCATAATCCTAGTCGAACATCATTTTAGTCTGCTCCTATAGTTTCTGGCATATCAGAAATACCTGAATCAAAGGCACAGTTGTTTATTTGCCAGAAATAGTTGGTCACTTGTCATTTTGTGTTCTTTGATGTAACACATTATTTTTCTCCGTCCCTTTCAAGAGAAACAAAAAGACAAAAAAAGAGGAAAAAGAGAGAGACAACAAAGAAAAGGGAAAATATTACCCACCCCAAAGTAGCCCTTATCAAGAAAACCCCATCATGGCTGTAGTGCAGCTCCAGTGAGCCTCATTTATGGACATTCTCCTTACCATCTGGACACTGGGACATACATCATTTGAATCTTGTCAGAGAGGAGCACAAGAAATGCTGTTTTCTGATCTCCCTCTAACCTCTGGTCTGGAAGTTATTCGGCAATACGTTCTGCCTCCCAGAACTGCCCAAGCCCTGCTCCATCCCAGCCCTACAGCCTTTGCACTAATGGGTGTCATCTGTTTTGCTTTATCTCCAAGCATTCACTGAGGAGGGCAACTGCCGAATTTTTTTTTTCATCTCACCACAACGTGCCCAAAGCTCAGAGGTTTTCTTTTGCATTCCTTAAAAAACAAAAGAATGAAACAGAATGTGTAGTGTTTTAAAGATAACGCTGCTTAGCCAAGCGTTAAGTCATGTCCTGGTTCCAGAACTTTCATCGACCAATCAGAGATCCAAATCATCTCATAATCTTTCCATTCCAGTGACTCTTAATTCATCAGTCATTTCAGGCTAGTTGCGGTACAAGAATGAACATGTTCTCGTGAGTAATATTGGGTAGTTTATGGAAAGCCTTCCTTTACTGTCTTATTTTATTAATTGCTCTGTTGTAATGAATGTATCAGCATATAGAAACAGAGCACAGATGTCTTTCCATTTAAAATCATATTGTTATGAAAGGTTTGAAAGCTTTTTTTTTTGTCAATGGCTAATGGACTGAATCTCTCTTTCTGTGTCTGCCTGTCTGTTCTGTGTCTTGCTGTGTGTGCCATGCTAGGTGTCGCTGGTGCAGTGGACAGAGAGCGTGGGCCTGACGCTGGTCGGAAGAGATCAGTCCTCCATGCAGCTGAGGACCCCTAGTGGACAAATCCTGAGCTTCACCATCCTGCAGATTTTCCCTTTCACCTACGAGAGTAAACGCATGGGCATCATCGTGAGAGTGAGTGCTCTGAACCATCGGTGTCTGTCTTTTTTGGCAAAAACACCAAACAGAAACTTCAACCGTATCCATTAGTTTAAGTTTATTCTTCTTTGTCTGAAAGGTAGAATTTCACTGGCAGTGTATAAAAAAATACACTCAAGCATGGGTCACAAGGCCATCCTGTGCCTAATGATATGCTACAGAGCTTCCCCTCCCAGTGCACTCTTATAAAGGAAGCTCTCAAGCTATGATTCATATCTGAATTATGTCTAGTCTTATTTTTCAGGAGAAAATGATGAAAAAGGCTAGATACAGAAGTAAGCCCAAGACACAGTTGAGACTTTAAGGGTTATCTGAGAGAGTTTACCTCACTCTGAACCCAGTGACTAATTCTTTCTCTCAAGACCACTGACAAACTGTTGTTGTTGGCTGCGTATGGAGTGTATATCATGCTACATCAGGAAGCTCAAAATTGTCGTTGGCTTTCTCTGTGAAATCCTTTAAAACACCTTCCAGAACCCTGAAGGGCACCCAAAATAAGCCCTCTTTCCCCTTGAGCAAGAAACGACAAACAGAGGAGTGACACAGCAGTTAAACACAAAAACCTCCTCATATCAGGAAATGCCTGCCACATTTTGACATTGCTTCTTTTGAAGTGAGTTTCCAGATGCCAGAGTTATTAACTGAGATAGATGAAAAAATAAACTCCATATGACAATAATTACTCCATTCATGAAATCTAAGAAATCTTTTCAAACATTTGCAGATGCATTATGTTGTGCCTAAATATGTCTCTTATGAGAAATCCAGGACGGCTCAGAAAGCACTCCTGTTAAAATGAACAGTTACTGATCAAACTAATGCAGATCTCCTCATGTGAAGAGGTGCCTGCCAGAATGCAGGAGTGCTTGATGAAGACGCACTGTGTGTCTGTTATTCTAGGATGAGTCCACTGGAGAGATCACCTTTTATATGAAGGGAGCAGACGTGGTGATGGCTGGTATCGTCCAGTACAACGACTGGCTGGAAGAAGAGGCAAGTCTCCCAGTTCTCTCAGTCTGATTGGATAACAGAATATGTAGTGCAGTAAAGACACACCTTGTCTGGATGCCTCGGTCAGGCTGAACGTCTGTTTCCATTCTGCAGTTCATGTCTTTTTTTTATAAACTGAATAATGTCGCTCTGACTGCTTAAAGACTTCATTGTCACAAATGTGCAGCATTTTTACCACAAACAGTGTGACAGGTTAAGCATTGCCTTCAAAGTTCTCTCCATTCAGTTGCCTTTCTACACTTACAAGGCTATGTAAATACCATTTGAATCAGGTCTGTATCAGAACTGAATATAACAAGGCAATACCCATCCAATGCCCAATCTCTCTCTCTTTCTCTCTCTCTCTCTCTCTCTCTCTCTCTCTCTCTCTGTCAGTGTGGGAACATGGCCAGAGAAGGCCTGCGAGTGTTGGTAGTTGCTAAGAAATCCCTAACAGAGGAGCAGTACCAGGACTTTGAGGTGATCACTCATTACTTATTCACTTCTAACATCCTGGGGGTTTTTTGTGTGTGTGGGGTTGGGGGGGGTATATATTTCTTCAGTTGTATGAGTTACCATACATTGTAAGCCATATTATGTTGCTGATTAATTTACTGGGAAAGACTTTTTTTTTGTTTTGTTTTTTGAGCGCCTTACATCAAAGCTCTCTCTCTCTCTCGTTGGGCTTCATGGCCTGTCTCCTGTTGTTGGACAGTACAGCCTTTCTCCAAAGGCAGTGTATCATCCACTGTCTTCACACTTGGCCTGATGAGACTTTTCAGAATGATCCATTTTTCACAGCTTTAGTTTTTGGACACAAGTGAAAACAGCAATGTTCTTGCTGCTTTATCTGTCAGGTCATTTCTGTTTGTGGAAACAGGATTAATGTAGAGTTTGTGAAAGCTATGTGAATAATGATGGAAGATCATCTGGGCTGAATCAGAAGTGTGCCCGAATGCATCCTGGGAGAATGCAGAATGACATACGGAACATTAGGAGAAAAAAAGGACTTGGCTAGGAAGGGAACGAAAAGATTTTTACGCATTTTTTGTCATTTATACTTCGTTTGCAAATAAAGTAGATTTGTGTGAATCAGAGTAAATAGGGAATAGTAGGGAATAGGCCCCATGGCCTGAGGTCTGGGGAGGAGCAAAGAGAAGCTTTCAGCCAGCAGAAGGCCAACGCCTGACACGCTCGGCTGAAAATCATTTGACTCTCAAATGCTAACAAAATGCACAACTGACCTTGACGTGTTTCATTCGCAGCCATTTGGGAAAGACATTAGTCAGGATGGAGCTTTTCTGGTTTGCATGTGTGTTTTGGAAAGGAGGGGGTGTTTTACTGTGTGTGTGTATGTCTGCATGTGTAGGTCCGCGCGTTGTGTGTGTGTGTGTGTGTCTTTCAGGCAGATGGAGCAGTCACACAGAATAATTTTCCACTGTGTTAATAAGCAGTTACTTTGCACAAGGAAAGTGGAACACTTGAAGACACTTTCAGTTCCCTAAGCTGTCTTGGACACTCCTTACAGACCACCGTTCTACACTTTCACTCAGTTATTAGTCGGTGGCTGTCAGAATTATACTCTGAAATACATCCAGAGAACTTGAACTAAGGAGTACGTTTTTATTGATTCCCCGTTCTCTGTGACCAGGGAAGGCAGAAAGTCCAGGTTCTGTCTTGTTCCTCAGTGTTTTCATTGGCTTCTGTAGGGTCTGCCAGAGCTCATAGAAGAAGCAGAGCAAGAAGTGAATCAACATATTTTCCACAGGGATCCCAGCTAAATGCCAAAGCCCCTTGGTTACTCCCACACACACACACACACACACACACACACACACACACACACACAGGCTGGTGTCTGTCCTCAGCCCAGGTCTTACTGCTGGTGTTTGTGATTGTGTGTGAGGGGGTGGGTGGTGATGAGTCAGAGTGTGTGTGACTCATCCAGTGAGAGTGTGTGTTCATGAATGACTCACACGCACATTGTTTAGGATTTACTCCTCAGTGCTCATGTTGGGCGCACCCTCTCATTTTGGCATTGACAAACTGATTATAGCAGAACCGTGTGAAACTGTTCACCAGTGTTTCATTTGTGCAGTTCATATGAGTGAATTCAGTAGGATCATGTCCTGAGGACGACCTCACTGTTTCACTATGCACTTTTCCCTTATGTACGATGACCTGTTTATGTTCATATAAAATACAATCCTTCATTTATCACGTTCTCAAAGAATCATTCGGTCTAGCAAAAAGGTTTGTTGAGATGTGATGAAACAGTGAGCTGTCATTCGTGACATGCAGGAGTGTGAAAGGACTGCAGATGTCTTGGCGAATGCAGATACTGAGATGGGAGTGTGCAGCCTGTTAGAGCCTGCTGCGTAGGCTGACTCTTCACATCTGTTTGTGTCTGCTCTAGACCCGCTACGTCCAGGCCAAGCTGAGCGTGCATGACCGTTCGCTGAAGGTTGCCACGGTGATAGAAAGCCTGGAGATGGAGATGGAACTGCTGTGTCTGACCGGGGTGGAGGATCAGCTGCAGGCCGACGTCAGGCCCACGCTGGAGATCCTCCGCAACGCCGGCATTAAAGTGAGAATGTCATTCACTGTAACAAATTTCAGTCTCAATGCTTTTCAGTTGACTGTCCCAGATACTCCAGACAGACTTTCCCTAACACTCCAGATATACTTTGCCAGATACAACAGACCGTCCCAAGCACTCCCGATAGACTGTCCCAAACACTACAATTAGACTGTCCCAAACACTACAATTAGACTGTCCCAAACACTACAATTAGACTGTCCCAAACACTACAGTTAGACTGTCCCAAACACTACAGTTAGATTGTCCTAGACACAACAGTTAGACTGTTCCAAACACTACAGTTAGACTGTCCTAAACACTACAGTTAGACTGTTCTAAACACAACAGACTGTCCCAAACACTACAATTAGACTGTCCTAAACACTACAGTTAGACTGTCCTAAACACAACAAACTGTCCCAAACACTACAATTAGACTGTCCTAAACACTACAGTTAGACTGTCCCAAACACTACAGTTAGACTGTCCTAAACACAACAGTTAGACTGTTCCAAACACTACAATTAGACTGTCCTAAACACAACAGTTAGACTGTCCCAAACACTACAGTTAGACTGTCCCAAACACTACAATTAGACTGTCCCAAACACTACAATTAGACTGTCCTAAACACAACAGTTAGACTGTTCCAAACACTACAGATAGACTGTACCACATACAGTGCCAGTCAAAAGTTTAGACACACCTACTCATTTGATGTTTTTTTCTTTATTTTTACTATTTATACATTGTAGAACAATACTGAAAACGTTAAAACTAAGAAATAACACATATGGAATTATGTAGTTAACAAAAAAGTCTTAAAGACAACAAAATATGTTTCATATTTTAGATCCTTCAAAGTAATCATCGTTTGCCTTGATGACAGCGTTGCACACTATTGCCATTATCTTAACCAGCTTCATGACGTAGTCACCTGGAATGGTTCCCAACTAACAGGTGTGGCTTGTCAAAAGTTAATTAGTGGAATTTCTTGCCTTCTTAATGCATTTTTAGACCATCAGTTGTGTTGTGCTGAGGTAGTGCTGGTATACGGTAAATAGCTCTGTTCAACTACTGTAGTAATCCATATTATGGCAAGAACCGCTCAACTAAGTAAAGAAGAACGACAGTCCATCATTGCTTTGAGACATGTCAGTCAATCTGGAACATTTCAAGAACTCTTGAGTGTCTCTTCAAGTGCCGTTACAAAAACCATCAAACGCTATGACGAAACTGGCTCTCATGAGGACTGCCCCAGGAAAGGAAGACCAAGAGTTACCTCTGCTGCAGAGGATAAGTTCATTACAGTTACCAGCCTCAGAAATCACCAATTAACAGCACCTCAGATTAGAGCCTACATGAATGCTTCACAGAGTTCAAGTAGCAGACACTTCTCAACATCAACTGTTCGGAGGGGACTGTGTGAATCAGGCCTTCATGGTCGAATTGCTGCAAAGAAACCATTACTGAGGGAGACCAATAAGAAGGAGAGAATGGCTTGGACCAAGCAACACAAGGAATGGACATTAGACCAGTGGAAATCTGTACTTTGGTCTGATGAGTACAATTTGAGATTTTTGGTTCCAGCCGCTGTGTCTCTATGAGATACAGAGAAGGTGAACGGATGGTATCTGCATGTATGGTTCCCGCCGTGAAGTATGGAGGAGGAGGTGTGATGGTGTGGGGCTGCTTTGCTGTGACACTTTTGGTGACTTATTTAAAATTGAAGGCACACTTAACCAGCATGGGTACCACAGCATTCTGCAGTGACATGCCATCCCATCTGGTTTGCGCTTAGTAGGACCATCATTTGTTTTTCAACAGGACGATGACTCAAAACACACCCTCAGGCTATGTAAAGGCTATTTGACCAAGAAAGAGAGTAATGGAGTGCTGCATCAGATGATCTGGCCTCCACAATCACCCAACCTAAACCAAACTGAGATGGTTTTGGATGAGTTGGACCACAGAATGAAGGAATTGCAGCCAGTAAGTGCTAAGCATATGTGGGAACTGCTTCAAGTCTGTTGGAAAAGCATTCCAGGTGACTACCTCATGAAGCTGGCTGAGAGAATGACAATAGTGTGGAACGCTGTCATCAAAGCCAAAGGTGGCTACTTTGAAGAACCTAAAATATAAATCATATTTCTTTGTTTATACTTTTTTTTTTTGCTTGCTACATAATCCCATATGTGTTATTTCGTAGTTTTGATGCCTTCGGTATTGTTCTACAATGTAGAAAATAATAAAAATGAAGAAAAACCATTGAATTAGGTGTGTCTAAACTTTTGACTGGTACTGTACCATCGATAGACTTTCCCAAACACTCCAGATAGATATTACCAAACACTCCAGATAGACTGTCCTAAACACAACAGTTAGACTGTTCCAGACTTTCCAGACTGTTCCAGATACAACAGATAGACAGTCCCCAACACTCCCGATAGACTGTATCAGATACTCCAGATGGACTGTACCAATCACTTCAGATAGACTGTACCAGATATAACAGAGTGTCCCTAACACTCTAGATAGACTGTACCAAATACTCCAGAATGGGGAAGACTGGACATGTCAGACAATGAAAACCACCGAGAGCCTCTTTACTAGCTTTGCACTATATTTCTAAATATATGTGTATGTGCTTTGTAAATAATTCTGTAATTAAGGAGGTGGTTCTGAGTAGACGTCTCAGATCATTAACTTATAGTTTATAATTACAAACAGATAAGGTTTTTTAAATACCTGAAAAGAGAGACTACAAAGATATTAAGCTATATTTGTTCATTTGAGTACGTTTGTGCTTGTTTTTCTGCATATAGGACACAAATTGTACCCATGAACAGAACCTCCTCAGCCTCAGATCCTTTTGTTTTATCTAGGTTTGGATGCTGACAGGAGACAAACTGGAGACCGCAACCTGCACAGCCAAAAACGCCCACCTAGTGACCCGGAGTCAGGACATTCATGTGTTCAGACCTGTGAGTTCTCAAACAGCCCTTTATGAGATCACGTGCATTTCATTAGTCTCAGTTTGTCATTACTTATTCTAGTGCATTTCCGTTGCTTTGTGCCTTGAAGTGTAAGTGGTCATGTCAGCAGGGTAATCCAGGGTCTAACACGTTGTTCATGTCACACCCCACACACACACAAAGTCTCTAAATCACCTCCCGCACAGATACTCTTCAAACACACAGCGCTGCCCCGAACTGCGTACAGGAACAGTGGAACAGGTCCCCGGAGGAAGGGGAACAGGGGGTCAGCTTCCTAAATTGTTTGCAGGCTCCTACCTGCACAGTTACTCACATGGCCCCCTGGACTTCCGCCCTGGCTGGCTATAAGCCCTGAGGGACAGTGAAGACAGAGGAAGGTTAAAACCTACGTACGGCCACACAGCAGTTCCTGGAAAAGTACAACAATGGCTGGCATAACTTAAGAAAAGTGTCCCTCCCACTGCGCATGCACAACACACACACACACACACACACACACACACATACAGAGAGATACACACCCAGAGTGAGAATGGTCTAATTGAAATTTTTTTCTATGTAAACTTCCTTGTGGATGTGAGCGACACTTGAAATTATGTCTTAGTGTTTTGGAGAGTGATAGATTGATGGCTCCATTATTGCACATTCAACAGTTGCAACATCCTTCCAGGCGATGGTTATAGGACAGATTGATGTTTGACAGGACCTGATTCAACTGTGTTTGTTTTCATGTTGTCAGTATTATCCTATAACCAAACTATAACCAGGGCTTTTTCTGAGTGTTAATGATTTCACATCATTCTTTCACCTTCTGCGTGGCATTGCCTCAAACCTACATTTATGAAAAAAACTATGAATGTCACTGAAATTGATGAAAACCACATGACATTGCATAGTCATGTGGTATTCAGTGAATGCCGTATGACCGTGAATAGAGATGAAATGAGATGGTTTCAGTAGAGTCAGTGCCGCCATGACCGTGCTGTCCAGGTCATATTGAGAGGTAACTTTCTTTTATCCTCCAGGACTAGAAAGTTTGTCTTTGTTTCTGCTGCTGTATTATCTGTACCAGGTAATCTAATCAAATTCTCAAGATATTCTACCTTCATGCTGTGTTTCCTGCTTGAAAACTGCCCTAGTTTCTCATGCAGACAGCCACCGCCTCAGCTCTCAACGGTTAAACACAATTAGGCCAGGCCAATGTGAGCTTTAAAACACAACCAACCAACAGCTGCTGAAGTAAGCAGTACTGTTTGGTCTACTCTCTCTCTGTGGCTTAGACCACTGTTCACTTAGGGAAGATAATTATCAGTGTGAGCATGTGTGTGTGCATGCGTGTGTGTGTGTGTGTGTGTGCGTGTGCGTTTGCGAGTGCGTGAATGTGTGTGTGTGTTTGTGTGTGTGTGCGTAGACCTGTGCATGCGTGTGTGGCTGAGATATGCACTGACGGAGAGCTGTCTAACACTGCATGCAGGTGACCACGAGAGGTGAGGCCCACCTGGAGCTGAACGCGTTCAGGAGGAAACATGATTGCGCCCTGGTGATATCAGGAGACTCACTAGAGGTAATCGTCTCTACCACAACACAGCTGCAGCAGTCAGAGAGTCAGTGGGTGCTCCACAGCAGCAACCGTAGTCACCCCCATGTTTACTGACTTCAGAGACCTGCTCATATGTTCAAACTCTCGCTCTGACATCAATTAGTCAATCTCTTTTGCCTTAATGAAACATGTACAATTCTAAATAGGTTACTAACTGATTTAATGTTATGTAAATCATCACTTTTTCTATAGTTTATTGTTGATTTGTTATTATAAAATATTTGAAGAGTGTAACCACACAAGCAATGTTCACATGTGAACTACGGATTATGTCCGCAGAATTAGGTTCGGACATTGTCCGAAGTTGCCCTTTCACACATGTAGCACACAACAGGAGACTGTCCGTGTCGGACACATTCTCACCTACTCGAAATACTCCGTTTGGTTTGAGCAAGGGGCAGCTATGCCAGATGGGGAATGTTAAAGTGTCGTACCAGAATGTTCGTATTTTGAGGGAAATTATCATACGCGAGTCATAACCAATAGAACAAATAGGCGTAAATGTGTAAACGTATTTATTGAGATGAATGACTTTTTGACACCGCCTACAAATCTAGCCACATAGTTTAAAAACAAACTGCCTCTCCTTTGTCCTCATTTTCCTGTTCAGCACTCATTTTCTTTACTTTTATCCACATGGATGCAGCAGTAAGCTATAACTACTGCAAACCCTCTTCAAATGAGCAGGCGCTCATTTGACGAACTCATTTAACTTGTAATATTATAATGATAACTGCATTGCACTGGGTAAATATAGCACTGGCCCGTAAGTTACTGCATTCAATATAAGACACCTAAAATTTCTGATTTGTAAAGAGGATTTGATTAATGGTTAATTTAACGACATTTGTGCTCGAGAGAATTCATCATCACAACAAGAATGACTGGCTGGAAAGAGTGTGAGAAGAGATGCGCAAACACAGACATAGGATCCATATTTTACTATCCTGATCATGTCGGGAAATTAGTTAAAATGAGATTGCCTAGTCCTAGACTGATTATAGCTACTAATACTACTAATACACCCACTTGCTCACTGTGCATTCTCCAGACAATTATCCGCTCTATTCACGCATAGACTCAATCGAACATACAATGGACTTTGTACTAGGGAGCTGGTAGAGTAAAGACCGTTTAATGTCTGATCCAACTGATTCAGACATTTGTTTTCTCACATACAGCTCCTCTTGGTGGAGTCTAGATAAATTTAAGGTTGCAGTGTCTGAAAGTGGCTAAATTTAACCACATATTGAATTATTAGTTTGTTTGTAGTTTAACAGTAAAACAAACCAGCCAACAAACAGTGAGATTATTCAGCATTACAGGAGTGTTTAGATTATTTCCTGGTAGTGAAACACTTTATTTTATATTGTCATAATGAAGTGGTGAACCCTTCCCCGTGTTGTCAATAGCGTTGAGAGATCATGTGACTGTGCTTGTGCAGGTGTGTCTGAAGTTCTATGAGTACGAGTTCATGGAGCTAGCGTGTCAGTGTCCGGCTGTGGTCTGCTGTCGCTGTGCCCCCACGCAGAAAGCCCAGATCGTCCGTCTCCTGAAGGAGCGCACAGGCAAACTCACTTGCGCCGTGGGTAAGAGCTCCACGCAGCCGGGAAGGTCCCACACATCTGCAAATCATCATTAAATATATATATATTTTTTAAACCAAACAAAGAGCATGGTGAATGCTGCCTTGTGTAGGATGAACCTGCGCCCAAAGAGTCCTGAAAGGCTTTGAGTCCAAACTCAGGAGCAGTGAATGACTGTGGACATAGCCTTCATTGTCTTAGCTGATAATTAATCATTGGTGATAAAGTCATAAATGATTTATAGATTGGCTTTTCTTTTTATATATTAAGCTCAGCTACGCAGCCTCTTTCAGCTGTCAAGGGCACAATTTCATTCCTCTCCCTCCCTCACTCTCTCTCTCTCCCTCTCTCTCTCCCTCTCTCTCTCTCTCCCTCTCTGTCTCTCTCAGGGGATGGAGGAAATGATGTCAGCATGATCCAGGAAGCTGACTGTGGCGTGGGAGTGGAGGGCAAAGTAAGAGCCACCTCATCCCCCTATCCCAGGGCTGGCACTCTCCGTGTCACCCTGTGTCTGGATCCTTCCGTCCATCTGCTCTGAACAGCCCAGCCCAGACGTGTTAAAGAGCCCTGTTTACTCAGACTTGTACCCAGATGATTCCTTTAGTTTTGAGTCTGATCAGAGGATCACTTGACAGTGGAGGAAGTGTTGTGTTGAGAATGATAGTGTCTGTAAATGTGAACTGTGTTACATCATGGGAAAGCCATTGCTCTGGGATGCATGTGTTTGAATGGTTGGAATCTTTAAAAATGTTGCTTAGAGAACAAGAAACTTAAAAAGCTGCTTGAACCACCCACTCTCACAAAACCCAGAATCCCTTCTATTGGCGTACCTGTCCTGAGCTGCTGAAGTGAACACAAGACATGTGTAGAAAGTGTAGAAAGAACCTTACATGTGGTGTTTATCCAGAAGAGTTAAGTTATCTGTCTGTGTGTGCATACACACACATATTACACACAAAATATAGAAACTTCAC
This sequence comes from Chanos chanos, assembly GCF_902362185.1. Taxonomy (NCBI): domain Eukaryota; kingdom Metazoa; phylum Chordata; class Actinopteri; order Gonorynchiformes; family Chanidae; genus Chanos; species Chanos chanos. Next base: position 24,183,482 of record NC_044497.1, on the reverse strand, counting down.
CTGCGCTAAATAAGCCAATTATATTGCCTGATATTCTGAGACTGTGTATTTGACCTAGTTAAGTCTGTGGAGCTGGAGACATGACTCAGGCATGACTAATAGAGGTTAAGCTTTGATTGAATTGTTGTGAATGGGGACGAGTCTGTGGTTTTCCCTCTGAGTCTGTCCTCCTGCCGGCCATCACGCGTTCCCTCAGCCGCTTCAAAAACGCCTCTCCTTCTCACCACAGTCCCTAATGACCTCATTACAGCCGCTTTTCTTCTCTGAAGTTCTGAAGTGAAACGAGTCTGTAGGAGCATGTTGGTGTTTATTTTCTTCTTTTTTTTTTGGTCCCCTCTGTGTTGAGCAGGAAGGGAAGCAGGCCTCTCTGGCTGCTGATTTCTCTGTGACCCAGTTTAAACACCTGGGACGACTCCTCATGGTCCACGGTCGAAACAGCTACAAGAGATCTGCCGCCCTCAGCCAGTTCGTCATTCACAGGAGTCTGTGTATCAGCACTATGCAGGTACACTGTGCAGTGTGTGTGTGTGTGTATGGGATGTGTGCATCTACAGACGTGTGTTTGTATGTGTGGTGAGGTTGGTTTGTGTTTTGTGTGTGTACAGAGGTGTGTTTGTGAGAGTGTGCGGGGTGTGTGTGTCTTTTGCTGGCCATTTGGTCAGTGTGCAGAGGAAGTTTTGAATGGGACGGCGTATAGCCTAGTGTGTGTAGGGTGTTTGTGATGGGACCATATTGACTCAGCAGTGTGTGGTCACTGTATGAGTCACTGTTGTGATTCAGCAAGCCCCATATGGATCAGATTTAACTCACCACAACCACAGCTCTCTCCAAATACACCGCTCCAAATTTACACTGTTAAATATAGACACAATGCCCCTCTCTACCATGGTGATACTCATACCGGATCCCCGAACACATTAAGGCTTTCGCTGTTATGTTTGTATATGAATCACTAACCCCCAACAAGAGACCTGGGGCTACTTCTATGTCTGAGTCCAATGGTATAACAATAATAATAATAATAATAATAATAATAATAATAATAATAATAATAATAATAATAATAATAATAATGATGATGACCTTTCTTTCTGTATCACATTTCAGAAGTAGCAGCTCAAATGTGCTTCACAAAATAGCAAAAGGAAAACATATATTGATGCCATGTATAAATAAAGAATGAATCACACAGACATACAATGAAAAAATCTAGGTGTGAAAGAGACATTAATGAAACACTTACATCTTGTACTTGTAGGAATCATAGAATACCAATTAAAAGACAAACTGAAAAGATGACTTCGGCTACTTTTAAAGATTTTTTTAGAGAATTCATTTGTTCGGTTTTCAGTTTTAAAAAATGTTTCCAAAATTTCCAAAAATCGGTGTAACTTGGGTCCATCACAATGAGATTTGAGGCCGAGTACACGGGTGTTAAATCTAAAGGACAGGTACATGGCTGTAAGCACTTTTGTTTCACATGATCCAGTTGGGCTTACGTGGTTGTGAACAATGTGCTTTCACTTGTTTTGTGTGTCAAAGCCAGGAAATGTGCATGGCTACAAATCAGACGCCTCAAAAATGGGCATTTATTCTCACCCTCTCAGTCCTGATCCAAACAGAGCTGTGAGTGAACTTATTAGAGCTAAGTGGTGTTGCATGGGGACTTGCTTGTGTGCCAGGCAGTCACATGGCTAATACAACATGTGAAATAAGCTCTAGTCTCTCAGCTCCAGTTGCACGCTGTAATGATTTGAGTTTACTGGGCAGTAGGGCAAATTGAAGTTTATTAGTTACGTCTGGTAAATGGGTAAATGTTTGACGAAGAACGTGAGTCAAGAGCATTAGCATCATGAAAACCTACACATATAAACATACAAATGCACAAAGTGTGTGTGTGTGTGTGTGTGTGTGTGTGTGTGTGTGTGTGTGTGTGTGTGTGTGTGTAACATCTGCACAGCTCTGAGATTTTTGGTTTGTGTGTTATTTTATCCTGTGGCAGCATGTAAAGACAGAAATGAATGAATTGTAGATCATCTTATATAGATATTTTGGGCACATCCTGCCCTAAACTGACTAAGATATCAACATTTATAGAAATTGTATAGATTAGCTGAATAACTGCAGAAATGTAACAAATTTAAATCTGTTAACTAATATATATGAACATAGTGAAAGCAGTTGGTAAAAAACATTAAACCCGGTGCATCTCTCCCTCTCCAGGCTGTGTTCTCTTCTGTGTTCTACTTTGCTTCGGTTCCTCTGTATCAAGGTTTCCTCATCATTGGGTGAGTTGCTGTCCAGACTTAGTAGCACTTGCTCTAGTCTCAGTGGCATGTTAGCTATGCGTTAGACTCAGTTTTGACATTTGATTTCTGCTGAAGGCCGCTCTCACTGAAAACTCAGCCTGTACTGGAACACTGCTGAGTCCACAGAGCTCCAGGGACATGAAAGCATCCATTGTAAGAGATGAAACCAGAGAGCTACATTGATTTCTTGTGTTTTGTATTGTAAGCGACAAAATGGATTGCTCCGTTTCCTTGACGACGTTGAAGTTTGACAGGCTTTCGTTGCCCTGAGTCTAGCTGATGACTTTTCCCATTGGATGTTTTAAATAGAAAATCTGAGTCATTGTTCAGATGGAGTGACATTTGCTATTGGTGACCACAGAACAAGCCAAGACAGGCTTTAAGAGACATGTAGGCGTACACACTGAGTGTGTGTGAGTGTGTGTGAGTGTGTGTGTGTGTGTGTGTGTGTATGTATGTGTGTGTCCGTGTCCAGCATGTGAAACCAATACTGACTGATCTTAGAAAACTGAAAAGGGTAACTGTTTTTAAATAGTCAGTTTTCCTGCCAGTTCCCTATATGTAAACATTAGTGATCCAGTGAAGCACGAAGAGCCAGGAGTGCTGAAGGGACTTGTTTTCTCTTGTAGCTATTCCACTATCTACACCATGTTTCCTGTCTTTTCCCTGGTTTTGGATAAAGATGTCAAATCAGAGGTTGCCATGCTGTACCCTGAACTATACAAGGATCTGCTGAAGGTATTCTGGGCTTTTTCAGCACTGACTTAGTATGTCATTCAAAGATTCTGTTTTTCTGTTAAATCGACACGTTCTCACTCCTTTGTCCTCTGTTTCAGATGAGTCCAGGATTTGCACTTCAAACCCTAATTAGTTCATTTCTGATTTGCAGGGCCGGCCTCTCTCCTTTAAAACATTTCTCATATGGGTGTTGATAAGCATCTACCAAGGTAAGTGCATTCTATGGCAACTGTGTTGTATACTTCTCAAGGTTGGCCTCAGTCTACTGCTTCCACCAGAGGAAACTGTTTTTGTTTTTCATCTTGCCTGGCATAACTCAGTGTGATGTGAACAGCACAGCACTCTGCCTGTCTGGACAGATTGTCAGAAACCAAACGCTGTGAAATAGAGGCCAGGGCAGAGACTGCTGGAACACAAAATAAAACAAGAGCAACTAAGAGACAATGTTGAAGAATCCACTACGTTTTGTGGTGAATGTTGTCTTACCCAATCAAAACCCACATTTGTTAGTGTGTGTGTGTGTGTGTGTGTGTGTGTGTGTGTGTGTGTGTGTGTGTGCGCGCGTGTGCGCTTCTCCTGGTTGCTCAAACTGTTTATTTGTGTCTGTGGGTAAAAAAAAAATGTAAATAACTTAGAGTGGTTTTTCGACTAATGCTTTTTGTGTTCTTTTAAGCATTGCCACAAGCATTCAGACCTACACCCCCAGTGCTTTTATAAGACACTGTCCATACTATTTAGTCCTCAAGCACTCTCTCTCTCTCTCTCTCTCTCTCTCTCTGTCATTTGATGTCTATTATAGGTTCCAGAGTAAGATTATCTGTGTTGTTTCTAAAGGGGAAACCTTTGTTTATGGAAAAAAAGTCTTATTTCTGTCATAAGTCAATGTGGTGTATTCTTATCTTTGTCATAAGTCAGTGTGGTGTATTCTTATCTGTGTCATAAGTCAGTGTGGTATATTCTTATCTGTGTCATAAGTCAGTGTGGTGTATTCTTATCTGTGTCATAAGTCAGTGTGGTGTATTCTTATCTGTGTCATAAGTCAGTGTGGTGTATTCTTATCTCTCTCATATGTCAGTATGACACATTCTTATCTCTCTCATATGTCAGTATGACACATTCTTATCTCTGTCATAAGCCAGCGTGGTACATTCTTATTTCTCTGAAAGGCTGGCGTGATATACTGTTTGTATGTTGTCCAGTACTGTGCACATAAAGCTTATGAGAGTTCATCTCTCTCATGTCTGGTATCAATTCCATTATTTCAATCACAGGAAGTGTTTTTGATGTCCCATCTCTAAGGTCACAGTAACACTTAGAGAGAGGAAGTTGTGAGAAAAAGGGTAAAACAACATGGAAAAGTGTGCTCTTCCTCTTCCTGAGAGAGAAAAATATCTCCATCTTGCAAACAAATGTCCCTTTATTTTGAAACAGGTTAAGTGTTGGTTTTAGCAACTGCACCCCTGCTATATGTAACTGAATCTTCTGCACAAAGGCACTGAGTGATAAGCTGATTACAATCAGAGTCACTCAGCCTTCATTCATTTTGGCTAGTTGTTTCTTGAGATAAAGGGCTGTAAGTTGACATACTGGCCGCTAACAATCAAATATACTGTGGATCTGTGACCACAAAATAGACCTGAGCTGCAATTCTGACTCAGTAAACTTCAGATGTGAACAGGTGTGAACTGAAGGAGTGTTTTTGTACAAAATCTCACGGTGCAAATTCATGTTTAGTTCTGAGGTAGAGATGACTCTAATCCAGGGGTGCCAAGTCCAGTCCTGGATGGCCAAAAGCCTGCTGCTTTTTGTTCTCACCTCCCAATTAGAGGTTGATTTTTAGCTGAAAAACATGTGAGTGTGCTCTTCAGCCAGTGAAAGACCATGTGTAGTTGGTGTCAAAGAAAAGCAGGAGGGCTTTGGCCCTCCAGGACTGGATTTGGGCACCTCTGCTCTAATCCGGGGATTTGAAAGAATACAGTAGGAGTTCATTTATGGTGGTTGACCAAGCCAGATTTGTGACATGATGTTTGTGATATGTGACGTGTATGTGTCTGTGTCTGTGTGTGTGTGTGTCTGTGTGTGTCTGTGTGTGTGTGTGTGTGTTTTATCCTACAGGCAGCATCATCATGTACGGAGCCCTGTTGCTGTTTGAGTCAGAGTTTGTGCACATTGTTGCCATCTCCTTCACCTCCCTCATCCTGACGGAGCTCCTCATGGTTGCCCTGACCATTCAAACCTGGCACTGGCTCATGATCGTGGCCGAGCTGCTCAGTCTCGCCTGCTACATCGCCTCGCTCGTTTTCCTGCACGAGTTTATTGGTAAGTGTGTATACTCACGCACACACATACACGCACGAAAACATGCACGCGCACACACTGCAGAACCTTTTTCATTGTCACCCTGATATTTTGCTTGATAATTATGTTAAAATGCCTTTGGGTATCCAGAGTTGTCACTTGTGCAGTGTTTTTGCCATTGCTGGTATTTGACATGTTTATGTCAGTTTTACGACAGGCCAATGTGTCAAGGTCTCACTGCCTTTGCATAAAGCCACGTCGCCTGGCCATCACCCTGAATGCTGACGTCAGAGCATCTGAATGCAGCTTTATGAAAGAATGCATTTAGATTCCTACAGTCCAGTCCCACTGTCCCTGATGATAGATTGACTGGAAATATAGGGCATTCCCTTTGTCAGCATAGCAGGGTTCTAGGCCCTGTTCCCCTGCCTCAGCATACCGCCGGGGTCCCTGTGGCCTGCTCTTTGCGAGTGGATTTACCACTGTCGGAGGCAAGGACTGGTCACCAGCGGCACACAGGCAGAGTGTACAGCCATGGCGATGTGTGTGTGTTTATGTGTTATCATAGAGGAAATACCACAGCTGCGTGCTCATTTCCTGTCCGCGGTGGCACAGTTCTGCCCAAGGTCTTTTTGTTTGTCATTGTAACTGGACCAGCACCGTCCTGCATCGGAGAGTTGCAGGACTCTGGCTGACAGAAATGACCCGAGAAATCCGGATTGGCAATTAATAAATGATAATATTTTTGGAATTTCCCATTTCACCTAAAGAATGTTGGGTGTCTGACATGACATTACAGCCAATAGACACATGCCAATGAATTCCATGTGTATTATTTAGCTTCATTTTTCACAAAGTCAGACCCTCTGACCGTGTTTAAAGCACAGCTTGAACCACCAGTTGTAAGCTCTTATTTTAGTGTTGAGTGCGATTGGATTCACAAGTACAGCTACGAGCAAGAACGACTACCATACCCAGTAGTCTTGCTTAGGCCAAATAGGGAGAGGGGAAGTGGATTGGTTAACCTGCAGATGACTGTGACTGTATGTGTATGACACCCAGAGATTAATGTAGGCGGTTTTTAGCCCAGTGGCCAACTGCAGAACTCTCACAACATGAAAGAATATCAACTACAAGTATTTTCCTTCTGGTTCAACCTGGTCTGTATTATTCAAAGTGCTTTTTAAGAATTTAGGACATCCTCACTGTAGAATGTGGGGTTTACAATGAATAAGATATTTGGCAAGAACGTGGTCAGGCAGTGTGAACAGAGTGGTGAGTTTATCTTACACACAGGTAGCATCCTCAGTCATCAGAAATGTGCCACTATGTATAAGGAGCAACTGTTAATAACATCAGTGTTCAAATCTTCAGGTAATGGTAAAAAGCTCCATGTTTGTATTGTTTTGGCTGTGTTGTCTTTTCTGTGAGACAGTGTAGTTTCAGAGCAGTTTCAGCCCTGATGGCTTCTGTTCTGTAGCTGGTCCTGTTTGTCAAGTCTAGCGCTTGTTTAGCATGTATAATCCTGCTGGTTTCCTTGGCTTTAACATTTTCAAGGTATTTTTTCCACTGCTTTTGTGTGCCTGTGGCCGTTTCTCTGAAGCATCAGATGTTAGCATTAGCCAGTTTCCATGTTTACCTCTGTGCGCCTTGCGCGGATAAAGATTTGCTGATGCGTCTCCTGAGAACAGACACCTAGCGGAGATGATGGATCGATGATGCAGCGCCTGGAGCTGCTCTGACCTCACGTTAAGAGCAGAGGAACAACAGTGACCATTCAGCAGCGTCTATGAGGCATTCTGCTTCGAAACGCTCAGAGTCATGTCCAGTCGCGGCGGTCTGTGGCACCTCACCACTCTAAATAAAGAGTTAGGACTGGGAAAGCCTGACTGCTTCTCAGTGTGACGTGAATTTCCATCAGCTTCACACACACACACACACATACGCACGAACAAACACACACTAATATACACATACAGACTTTTTGCTGGAGTAGCATGTCAGGTCTGGTCATTCGGCATTCCAGCCTAACTCTCGCCAGAGAGTTTATGAACCCTGAACCCTTTTTTCTCAGATGTATTCTCTACCACTGTGAGAACTGAAAGCTTCTAAAACATCTTAAAACCTGCCTCAGAAACTGGTTCAGACCCTGACATACTAAGTTCAGCTCAAAAACAACCACTGATTAAATGACCACTTTAAGATTAAGTCTCTCAAATGAACATCCACAAACAGCAATAATTTTTCTTTCTCCCTGAGACTGCATTCCTCTAAATTCTGTCTCTTTTCTGTTTCTGTCTGACAGATTGTGTCATGTGTTTTCCTGCTTTTGTCTGTGTTCACAGATGTCTACTTCATCACTACCCTGTCTTTCGTATGGAAGGTGACTGTCATCACCCTGGTCAGCTGTCTGCCCCTCTATGTCCTCAAATACCTCCGCAGACGCTTCTCTCCACCCAGCTACTCCAAACTCACCACTTAGAGCCCGACCAGACAGCCATTAGCACTCAATGCCTCACAAGCATCAGCGCATGAGAGAAACACCTCTCATCTCTCTCTCTCTCTCTCTCTCTCTCTCCCTTTCTGAAACCAAGCTTACACAGCAACTGTGGCAACAGGGCCTACCAGTTTGGTTGACTGACCTCCCACCCTACCCCCTTTTTTTGGTTTTATGCGCAAGGTTTCTGTGCAGAAGGTGGCAAAAAAGCATAGGTGAACTGTAATTAAATTGTTTCCTTGGCTATGTCTGGACTGATGTATTGTATGTTACTGGTCTGAATGAGTAACTTGTCAAAAAGAGCCTACCTGGGTGCTGCACCAGATCTCCGAATAAAAAAACATTTTCTATGGTTTTAATCCCGGACATACGTGAATTCTAGACTAAATGTGGAGTTTTGCTTGAGCAGTCATTGCTCTGTTAGTCAGTCAGTCAGGACTGCACTTCCCAGACAACTATTATAGCTGAATCACCTATTTCATATGGTAGAGCAATGGAGTGACTCACTCTCACTGAAAAAGACATAACACACATCCGTCAGACACCAAAGCTGCCCTGAATCTGATGAGAATATCAATCTGCCCTGAATCTGTGGATGGCTTAAGATCTGTCCCCTTATATTCCCAGTTATTATTTATAGATAAACTAAAAAAGTGAAGACGGATAGTTTGGTACTAGAACTTAATTGTTTTGTTCTGTTTTAGAATAAAATGTAGAGTAAGTAGCCTCAGATCACTTTTCAGAGCATAGAGACTGGAGTGACATGAGAACAAATGCTTTTATTGGAATTTAGCTGAGAGCCTTCTGTGCTGAGCGCATCCAGTGCTGCTTACTGAAAAGACAGACATGAGATCATTTACAACTACTCTTGGCTTTCAAAACAGTATAGCTGTCAGTTAACCTGATTCCTGTGTTTGGTTGCTCAAAAGGGTAAATTAATCAGGTTTAGCACCATTTGTGTGAGATTAGATGTGTGTGTGTGTGTGTGTGTGTTGTGTGAGATACAGTGCTGAGTCTGCACTTGTCTGTGTCAGTGCCCTTGTTTGTGTTTGCATGATCTTAAACCACAGATGTCTCCGTTTCAGACACTTTTGTGAGGTTACCGAAACATCAGTAGGCTGTAGCTAAAGAGCATGGTGAATGCTTTTCCCACAATTACAAAGCTATTTCTAGCCCCTCTGGTGTCCTGTCCACGCTGGAATGAGTGTCGCGTTCAGTGCTGACCTCTGACGTTAACTTCAGCCACTTTCTCACTGCATAACTGGCTTCTCTACTGACCTTTGGCAATCATTACACAGTCTCTGACCACTACACTTCTGACCACTACACCAGTGTTACCTCTATAAAGAGAACACGTTTTACTCTCTTTGGCTAATATTGTGCCAAATCTGATCCAGTGGCTTCTTTTCACTCAATAGTGTCTCTCAGTAACACTGACATAATACATCTCTGTGACTAACTCAGTAACAAAAGGTTTGTAAATAATTCAAAATAATGTTGTGATGTGTGCACTTACATTTCTTTACTGTGTTTTAGTGCAGTTCTATTAATACTTTCTTATGAATGGTTAGCCAGCTGTAGTGCGATGAAAGGTTTATTAACCTGTGTGCCATACCACCGAGTCAGTCTTTTGGGGAACTCCTTTTCAGTGGCACTGTGAGGAATGACAGGTTTATGTAGTGACATATGTTATAGTTGTAGATAGTTGCAGACCAGTCATGTTCATTGCACAAGATCAGTCAATGGAATGATGGGAATAGTTGGCCTTTGAACTAGAACCTGAGGTTATGTGGTCATATTCAATGCCTGTGTTAATGGTTGTGAGGATAGTGAATGCAGTTTGAATCATGTAAGTTAGCACTGGACCAGTTAGCATTGATAAATACCCCACAGCTTCAAAGCTAATGCAGTTACCATTGTTAGCTAATAGCAGGACTATAAAATTGACATGACCCATTAGTCCTGTGATACATTCGTGTGGGTGCTGGGACACAGGATTTGATCTAAGGAGTTCCTGGCTTCTTAGTAGCCCAGGAAACCCTGAAGAAGTTTGTGGATGTCCTCCCTCAAGTAGAGGTTCTAACCATTCCATACTGTTGTAGAATTTACAAGATTGACAGGCATTTTATTTAACTACTGGGTTTTTTTATGTAAATGTGAAGCTTGCATTTTGTATGTTAATTTCATGTGATCTACTGAATTGTAAATAACAGCAACAAAAACACTGGCTTCTATTTATTTATTAACTTTTCTTCTTTTACGTTGGAATTTGCACTCAGTAATTACAGAACAAAAAAAAGGGAAAATGTATCAATGAATCTGAGCAGTGATGAAAATAAATCTCTTTTTTTTAAACCTCATGACTCTATTGACAGCTCATTGAATTACTGGATTTTTTGTGACAGATGCATCATTTTGTTACAAGACTGAATGATATTTGACAGAAATTAACTGTTAGCAAGGGTATTAGAGGTAAGCTATTTTTTCCACACATTTAGTATTTGTGTAAACTCCCTTATTATTCAACACATACTAAATCAATCAAAACAGTTCACTCTCTGCATTAAGGATAAATAACCAATATTTGGCATCAGAGGCATTTCAGACAGTTAGATTACAAGCTTAAGTATATCAGTGTTACTGTACACAACTGCTTTCCTCAGAGTTTTAGATCAGTCCTAAGTAATACAGATTAACGACTGGTTTTAGTGTTGTAATGTAGGCATTTAGTTTGTAAGAGTGAATCAGTGAAAAGCCAGAGGGGGAAAAGAAAAGAGTCCCATCTTGTTTGGACCCCTTTTCCACCAGAAGGGGGAGTCCCAGAGGACCACAGACATACAGCCTCAGTACTTGTCTGTGTGTTTGTGTCCATACACACAAGTGTATGTGTATACTCATAACGAAATGTTCGTGACCTCAAAGTGCCTGACTGTGACCTTTGTATGTACACAAACCCATCTTCTTTTCAAATAATTTCAGTGTTTACCGACAGTTGGCATTGCCTTAAACTCAGGAGATGACTAACACAGGAAGGAGCCAATACTGCATTTTCTACAACATCCTTAAAATTCCAGCCTGGGCTTTTGCACTGTAATCATTAAACTGTTTGATTCAGTCCAAGATTTTTTTTGCCCTCATGTTTTATGGTTGAAGAGAGAAAAGCATCTCACTACTACAAATCTACAGCAAAATTGCGTGATTCCGTCTCAGAATATCCAATTTCAATTTCAGTATCATTTTCATTTGTATAGCACTTTTCACAAAGAAGCCATTCAGGATGCTAATCCTTATTAATTTTCCCCTTTTATTTTACAACTTGTAAGAAAATAGATAAAAATATAAAAAAAATATATTGATCCTAGTGCTCACTGACAAGGCTTGGCGATGTCACATAAAGACTCATCCATAGAGAGTGTTCTGAATTCAATGTTAGAGCCATTCTCCATAGAAGCTTTATGTCTCGACACTGTCCACATACCTCCTGCATATTGTCTCTGGTATACTAGCCCTTGTTTTTTAGTTTGTTTTTCCAGCAACAGGCTTTGGTAATATTTGTACATTGTCTATTGTCTGATATTATATTGTGTTTGGTGATTCACATGCCAAAAGTCATTTATCATCCTACACAATCAATAGCACTATCACGATCAAGGAATGTTTTGAACCAAAGTCTCTACATTTAAAACATGTAAGAGAGAGAGAAAGAAAGAAAGAAAGAAAGAAAGAAAGAAAGAAAGAAAGAAAGAAAGAGGGAGGGAGGGAGGGAGGGAATGACAGAGGGGGTGACTATAACACAAGCCAGCCTCTGAGCAATGGCAGATCTTTTTGATTAGAAGGCACATGATATTCTTGGCTTCACAGAAAGGACAGGAGATATAGGCACGTTTTGGATGGACTGCTGTGAGATGAATGGTGGGTCACAGAAAATAGGACATGAACTCAAACGCTTAACTGAAGGGCTTATGATTCAGAGTTCTATTATGTGTCCTTAGAAAAAATACTTGAAAAGATTTTTTTTTTAAATGATTAAAAATCCCTCCACTTCTATCGTCATTTCTTTTGTCCTTTTCTTTATGTGTGAGTCATTCCACAGGAATCGTCACCCTTGGCAATACGAAAACTGTTCCCAGTGTTTTCCCTCCAGTCCGTCTGATCCAGACTGTTGTATTTCGCTCCCATGTCGCGTTCTTTGTTGTTATGGTGTGAATGGAGGATCTGGTCGTTGACAAACCTCTAAGAGAGACATTAGCTGAGCATGCTCACACACTCTCGCAAGAAACTATTTATAGCCTGGTAGGACGGGAATGCTTTGATACGTTCTTTGCACCTACTACTGTTAAGGAAGAGCTGCTTTAGCATTCGCCCTCTTAATGCTATCTGCCACAACACCCCCGGTGTGACTGGTGTCCACTGTGGCACAGCCTGCATAGGTTCTGCTGAAGTAGTCTGACTCGTACTTTGGCAATCAGGCATGAACAGATGAACGAATGAGTGAATGACAGTAATACAGAATCATTGAATGTGAGGCCTACAGGTACATGTACTTTCCAAAAACCTAAAAATAGTGTCAACTGAGCTATAGGAATGATAGCTTTGAATAAATATGAATAATATATTAATAATATGAATAAATACAAGATTTCAGGATTCCAGCTGCATTGTGGTTTTGGCATATTCTGCACTGAATCTAACTTTATCTGTGTAAAGAAGACTTACTACCACCATTAAGTAAATAGGAAACATGAAACTATGCTATGATTTCACCAGTCTTGGCTCGTATGGTTGAAGCAGTCTAAGCATGAGTTGTATTTTTATGTTGTCAGTAATGGGGTAAGTGATTCACATGCATTAAACATGGCCACTCAGGCTCGTGAGGTTTTCCACCAAATATCAGGACAGGAAGTCAGAGGACATTAGTCTGTTCTATCTAAAAGAATGTCATTATCTTGTGGGGTTTAACTTAAACACACTGTGGGACATGCCTAATCTCTCTCTCTCTCTCTCACACAGAAATCCTCAGGAGTTGATCCTCTAGAGCAGGTGACTGAAGTTTATTAAGTGGCCACAGACCATTGACTATTTTCCCATAGACTATCGATGCTCCTTTAGTTGTGTGTGTAGAACATCATGAGACAGAGGTACACATTGTCTCAGTTAAAAGTGAGCAGCACATGATCTGACATCTGAGCTGTAATCCTCTAAGAGGTGTGAAAATACAGACCCTTCTTACCAAGATGCCATCACTACTGACAGCTGCAATACCTCTCTCCCGAAGGTAAGACTGAATGGCGGTACAAAAGAGTCTAAACATGAAAATAAATATTTTCTATCTTCTAACAATGGTAGAAGAGAATCATTTTCATGGTACTTGATTTGTATGTAATTGCATGCAGCCTATTTGCCGGGTCATTTTTCTCAGTTGTGCTGTGGGAGGATCACTGGAAATGGGAATTTATATATGAGTGAATGTAGGGAACCACGGAAGGTATTGCTCTCACAAATACCTCCAAAGGGCCCTCCTGCAAACAAAACCTACAGAGGTGACAAAAAAGTTGGTTTCTCTCTTCGTCAGTTTTGGCGTTCTTCTTGGCAACTCTGGAGTCAGATCCAGAAACACAGCAGCTGTTGAGCGTTAGTCCTCAGTGGGTGATGGAGACTAAATGTTATAGTGGGGTATGGAAAGTCCGTTACACTCTATAGGGATTTCTGTTGTGCAAGAGAGTAATATTATTTCAGCAATTCTGATATATTATTTTTAGTGCAGGAAAAAAAATCCATCATCGCTTTATATTTTCCCACTCTATCGGAACACTGAAACTAGCTGACCATCGAATACAACGTGTATTATATAAGACGGTATTTTCTCCACCCTTATCAACTGACAGTCAAGCTAACGAAAGTCATTCTTTACATCGTGGGGGAAAAACATTATTTAGTACTGGATAAAACGATAAACCCAAAATTTCTTTTAAAAGTAAGGTGGAATACGACACGATAGGCTTGATACTACACTTATTAAAGCAGAATCCATTCGAACGACCTCCGCTATCTCGTCAATGAAGGCGACGAGATAGTCAGAGTCAGTCACTGTGAAAGGAAGGCCATTGAAGAGAGAACTGCAGCAGCTCTCCAGAAAAAATTGTGATTCAAACAATTACCTTGAGGTCGCACCTCTCCTCTTCCTGTTATCTGAAACATGCTGAACATTTACCCTGACGTGTGTAATAACTGAACTGTCACTTCCATATCAGAGTAAAGCTACTTGGGTAAAGCTACTCAAATGCACAGGTTGCAGTTGGAAAATTAAACATGTCGCAATGCACCAGAACCCAGACAATGTAGACTCACTGGGCTATTTGACAGTGATGGAAACAACGGTCTGAACTTGGAAAAAGACGGTTCTCTGGGTTTAGGAGAACAGAAGTGAAATTTCTGCAGTCTGAATGGATTACGTTTCCCCTCTCCTCCAAACTTCATTCACTCATTCATAATTCGGGTTGCGTAAGAGTGTCGTAAGGGTGGAGGAATGTACATCTGGTAGACGCGGCTCTTTCGATGAGTTACCCTCTTCAAAAGTGTGCTCCGAATTTTGCGGTCGACTCTCGGCCCCTCTACGCTGTTCTCCGTGATTTTCTTCAGCCACCTTTCATTATCGCAGATGACAACCCTGAAAGCCGACGCTTAATTACATCTGTGTCTGCTGTTCAAAGTTTCCTATGCATCAGACGGACGCTCACGTCAATGATGCCACTGCTGAACGACTGAACTTCCCACAGCTGGTAACTTGAGCCGGTACAGCAGTGTAAATAGCTATGGCAAGCGTTCTGTTCCAAACATGACATACCTTGAGTTTCATATAGCACACAGCATTAATAAGCTGGTGACACTATGTGTCCTTTTCTCGTCCTGTGGCGTCATTTAAACAATTTAGCGCCCTTATAACGTGGATCTGGGAAAGCTAAATACCACGATAGGCTACCTGAAATGAGGCTTGGACAACAGATAAAAATAGTGATCCCAGACAAAGACCGCTCAAACTTGCCTTAAATCTGAAACAGCTGTGCTGTTTTACGTGATGTGAAAGCCCGTCTAAGGACTGCTCCGTAAATGAGGACACTGTTTTAAGCACACTGTCGCTCTTTTTCATCATCTAACAGGGGAGAGAGTGGGCAGAATTATTTAGAACCTCTCTCTTTAGGAACTCTCTCAGGAACATCTCGCACGTATTCAGAAAACTATCTTTCAGAAACGGTGTCAAAGTTTAGACTCAATCACATATAGAAGCAAGTTGCAGTGCAGCCAACTGTGTGTCTTTCAGCATGAGGATCTCTGCAGTTTAAGTTAAGATGAATGTTTAAAAAAACGCATCATATCACTGAATTTTCCAGCACAAATTTCATGACTGACATTCACAGTAGAGAGCTAGGCTACTCTATGTCCTAATTGTGCAGCCCTACAGAGTTTACTTTGGCTCCTCTCTGTATCCCAGGATGCCACAGATTCCATCAGTGGGCAGTCGTAGGGGCTGTTAATGTGCACCATTAGGATTTCTTGAAACATTTATTGCTTAGGTTGACCAAATCTTTTTTATTTCAAATGACCTGGTAATTTTCTAGCTTTGATGTCTCACTAGGGCCTGTTTAATGACTCACTGCCAATTTTCTGAACACAGATTAAGCCAAGCGGAGGACTGAATTTCACTGTTAATGAGTATTCACTGCTGATATTTTTTAAATACCAGATTGGAGTTAGAAAGCCTTTGTCCACAAACCAGCCCTGTGAGAGGCAAGGATTTGCCATTGGCTTTTAAAACGTACAGAGTCAACATATATTCCTTTAGTTTAACGTAATGACAAAATGCCAAGCATTTACTTTTGACCGAGCAGTCTTACTTACAGCTGGTGCACTCCATATATGACACTTCTCATCATTACCTTTGATCCAGATTATGATCAGAACTAACAGTGTGTTTATCAAAGCCCCCAACATGTCCAAAAGCCTCAGCTCTAACTAAATCCCAAGCACAAACTGAGAGGAAGAAAGAGCTTTATAGGACATGTACACCTGTGTGGATAAAAGTCACTGCTCTAGTGGTTCTATTATTACATTTGTCTTTGTCATGCAACATTAAATAACAGCAGAACATGTTATGCATTGTGTGCAGTTCCAGTCAGAATGAGAAATTTGTTAACATTTGTTAACATTCCTCTTGTATTGCGGTTTTAACCTTAACCCTATGTAAAAACGATGTGTGGATCAGAAAGCGGGCATGACAGTAAGTTGTAATAACAGTGGATAAATGCAAGAACTTACAAATGAATACAACTTGGACTGAACAGGAGGACTGCAACCGTTAACTTCATTACCAAAGCTGCTGGACAGGTAGGTGATTTGGAGATAAGTCTACGTTGCCAACGTAGTTAACGTTACTGGTGTTAATGTATTAATGCAAATAATATTGGCCAGTGATTATTAATTCAGATCATATACACTGATGTAAATATACTGTCTGTCAATTTAAACAATAAAACATATTCTGTGTGTGTGTGTTTTTTTTTAAAGTTTGACTGGGAAACATACTCAAACAGTTGTTTAGTCCTGGGGAGTTAATACATTCTAAACTGAGCCATATTCTTACGCGTAGCGTCATAGTCTAAGACCGTCCTGTTAAAATCCAGTTATGTAACACTTATCGCAAGTTGCGTGATTTTTTTTCTAAGTTTATGTGATTGGCTGGGGGATACCAGTGGCATCGTTCCTGAGTGTTTTAACAATTTCTCCGTCAACCATTCTCTCAGTTGTGATGTCAGATCGCCTCCTGTAACATTGCGAGTTTCCATTGAATATTGGGTGATGCTGCCTGTGTGGAAACTTTGAAATTACAGCATGGCTCACTCCAAAACATGTAAGATGTACTATGAATCAATCAGTGCGTTCTCCTTCATTTGCCAGTCAAAAGATTAAGGATTATGAAAGACGCTGCTGTGCCACTATTTCAAGCCGGAGAAAAACCTTCAACGTTTTAAAATGCTGCTGTGTGTAACTCACATTTATGTATATATTTAAACATCGCTCCTGTTTTCATTTTCTCCTCCCTCCTCTTTCACTGATTTTTTCTCGTCCCCACAATGAAGTTCTTGTGTGCCACTGTCTGAGAGAAGCCGCAGAAATGCCTTGGCGAAGGAGCCGGAGACGTCATGGATTCCTGAGTGTGGGCTTTGCAGGAAAGCCCTGAGTCTCCGAGATGGAGCCGCTCCAGGTTTCCATGGCAAAGCGCATAAACAGGAGGAAACACTGAGGGAATCCCGTTATTTTACAGCATTGGACCATTATAAACACCCAGAGCGGGGAAGGAAGCCGCTCTTGATACTCAAGTAATCCTCAGAGCAGTGAAAAGAAGTTCATACCATAACCAAAGCTAGCTGTTCTATTTCAGCTCCACAGTTTTTTGCACTAATATTGGAGTATTTACGCTCTAATACCTCAGTTTAATTTCCAGGCTACACAGAAGCTGTTTGACTGCTATGCCTTACAAGAGAAGCTTATTTTTTGATGATTGATTTTTTAAATATTATTTCACAAATGTTTAGAGAGACGTGGAGATTGGCGCAGTACCACAGCATGAGGTCGATGGATCAAGGTATGGATGGCCGTGCTGAAGTGTTGTGATTATCTGGTAATCAACACATTTCATTTTTAACGATTTTTTCTAATGGAGTGTTTGTATATGTGCATGCGTTAATTATGTGATTATACATATGATGGACTTATTTCGTGTGTAACATTCTGATAACTGACATTGGACAAATGAAACGATTTGAGAGTGTTTTACATAGAACAGCGTTTGCCCCTGCTACAGCTGCCCGCGGAGAACGCGTTCACAGGAGCGTCTTGTTATGGACAGCAGCTTTACGTCACTGGGGAACAGTTTTACGCGTTCGCAAATTTGGCTACTGTGCTGGGCGGCAAAGTGGTTTTAAATCTGGTATACTTAGCAGCGTGTAGATTATAATGATGGATACATTTCTTAATTATACTGAAATTTCGTGGCGTTTGTTAGGCTAACGTGTTGCATTTTCTTGCTTGAAGACCAGAGGTCCTTGGTACCAGTTTACACGGAGTGGTTTGCGTTTGCGGCGTTTTGAACACCTTCTGCACATATTTTGTGAGGAGGTTTGCTGATTGTCTATGTAGGTAGGATAGCGCGCTTGGCAATTTAGCGTTTCACATCGATTTTAGCAAATGATAGAAACAAGTACGTAGCACTCGTCTGTTATCTTTTCTCACTGCATTAGCTGATACTCTGCAATGTTTTGGCAATCGTTTTGTATGTATTTATAAAAGATATTCTGAGCTATGGAACTGCTGAGTGTTGGCGAGTGGATGAAGTTTTGTCTTTGAGGGAATCCATTAATCACTGTGTCGACAGTTGATCCCTCGGTCCACCCCAGATGCAGGTGCGCTTAATTTAACAGATACTGGGGTTTCTTTCTTTCTTTCTTTCTTTCTTTCTTTCTTACAATAGGCCTAGCAGTAATTAAATCCAAATACCTATTCAAATCGGTTTGGTGACACGTGACAGTCATGATTGAAATTACTTACATGTTGCGCCGAACACTTTTTTTGCATTTTAAGTTTAAAAACTGTCCATTGAAAAGGACACGCACTGTCTACTTGTTATTACGTACAAGGAGGACTGTTTGATTATTGTGGTTTCTGTTGCTGAACGATCCTAGGACTTTGTGCAGTAATGGAAATTGTTGACAGTAATCTAATTTGTGGTGTAGTGGGTCATTTAATTAAGGGTTACCCTGACAATCTTGATCTATGGGTTTTAAATCGTTTCTGTGCATTGGCACTCCCAGTGACGACTCGAAAATCTTTCCAGATACTTAGTTTTAGCCTCCGGATAACTTTTGATTTAGCTGCTTTGGCATAATCATCTGGTGGAAATAACCGATCTGATGGGAAAAAGTACTTCAAATCTTATATGAGGTCTACACTATTTCGCTCTGTCAGAGACTCGACTTGAGAATTCTTTTTGCCGAGGTCATTGCGTGGGCGCAGCTGGATCAAAACATTCCAGACGGTATTCGTTCCCTGTCAAGATTCACAGCGTTGACAGCGAGACAGTTATAACGTGGTGTTATTTAAACTACTGTTTTCTCTGCAGACTAGCATGTCTTATTGTTACGATAACCTAAATTTTTAGCTCTAAGGAATAGGACCGAGAAAATTGTTCCATAATTTGCTTGACGCCGTTTCCGTACTGTGAACCTGTTAAGTATGTTAAGAAAAGTTAAGAAAATAACTATTTGAAAGTGTCAGCATCTGGAAACGACAAAAAAAAAACTTTGGCGGGATGACATGTAGGCTTACAGGGTGTGACAAACGTCGTCAGTGTTTTCTGTCGAACACTCGGGGGCAGCAGAAGTTAACGACACAGCTGAAGAGAGTGCCGCGAGAAATACAGGTGACATCCTTATGCCAAAAAAGCGAATTCTCAGCATCACTTAGTCCTTCCAGATGCTGCCACTCCAAGAGTTTTCAGCAGGAGGCGCGTGCTGTCAGGCTTTTCACGCGTAGGCCTAGATTAATTATCATGACTTGTTATCATATGAAAACAGACACGCCTTATCGACATGCGGTTGTGTTGAAGCAGGAAGCAACAATCGTGGTATACGTCAGTTCGAGCGCCGTTTGATGTTGCAGGCGCTGTCTCACAGATTGACACCAACTTGTGCCGGGAGCGCCTCGATTTTTGTGCCGCGTGTGTCTTGTCATTTCGTTAATGACGGGGGTGATATACCTCTGCTACCTCGGGATACTTTTTATGAATCATTGTTATTAAAACTGTAGTGAAAACGTATTAACACCAGACAGATGACCGCTTTCTACGAAGATAAAGACTCTGCAGCGTTAGGGCTGGCCGAGGAATTAGAGTTTGCTTACCTGTTTGAGTATGAACCGCCCCCCGCCGACTTTCCTGGAGGAGATCAAGGTTTGTCCTTTTGGTCATTAAGCTCAGTCGTCCTTTTTATTTGAACGAGATTGAATCCAAACCTTTTTATCAGTTGGGTCACGTTTACTGTCATGTAGCGCATAATGTACTCCTGGAATCAAATAGGCAATAAACTTTTTGACTGATGGGGTTGAGGCAATAAAATACGTGACTGTAAAATTGCCCCCGACTTGATCAAATGTTAATCCAATCTGAGTTGGGGTCAGTTTGCCAATCAATTCAACTGTCCGTCAATCTGTTGTACAATATGACAATGTTGAGTCTATTCTCTTGATGACTTCCACAGTTGGATGATGAAATGGTCTTCCTATTATTGTGTGTTATAAGTTGTTCTCATATTAATCCGTTTGGGGGTTGGGGGGGTATTCTTGATGTTACAGGGGGATAAAGTATCATTGTATTGATATGTGCAATTTCTTACTCTTTTTTTCTCACAGCCGTATTTTTTTACATTCAAATAAAAGTAACACATTTAAAATAAGTGTCTAAAGTTGCAACTTACAGATATGTTTAGATTTAAGACGACAGACAAAAGAAAGACTCCTTTCTCCTTGAAGAAGTTTACAGTTTAGTGTTGTATATATACATTCCTGCAGTTCCTACATGACCAGATCTTTTGACCTTTTCCCTTCTTTTGCCCCTTTTCACCTGGGTAGATGAGTCAGATCTCACCTCACACAAAGCACTCAGCCCGTCCACCAACCTTCCTTATACACTGGAGGAGCCCTCCACTTACGGCATCAAGTCCTCCAGTCCCTCCTACGCTGAAGGCAACGTTGACACGCTTGCGGGTTATGAGCAGCTGGAGCCCAAGAACTACCTAGAGAACCTGAGACCTAGCAGCCAAGCGTTGAGCCCCAGGATCGAGATCACGCCCTCCAGAGAGCTGTACAACCATGGGCGTGACTCACTGCAAAACCAGCTCTTAAACACCAGCCCCAGGCCAACGCTGACCGTCCCTGGCCTGGACCCACTGGCCTACCGTGAACCCCAGTGCCTGAGCCCTGCCAGCAGTAATTCCTCCACCAGCTGGCACTCGGAGAACTACTCACCCTGGGCATCGCCCTGCGTGTCCCCCAGCAGCGGGCAGGCAGCGGGTGAGCTGTGCCCCCGTCTTCAGGGCATCCACACGGGCTCGCCCAGAACCAGCCCGGGCACGTCGCCTCGTACCAGCCTGGCAGAGGACGGTTGTCTCGGGCAGCGCTCTCCATCGCCCAGGCCTGGCTCGCGGTCGACCTCCCCCCAGGGGAAGCGTACTTACGAAATGTACCGGAACCCCAACCTTGTTGCTGGAGCCCGTTCTCGCAGTCCGTCTCCACACGGCGGACATGATCCCCATCAACATCCAGGCAACCAATACGGCTCAAACAGCTTGGCACAGGTCATGAATGGGTACAGCGGCGCCCAGGCCAGCTCCGTGCCCACCAAGATTGTCAAGACGAATCAGGCGTCTTATGCCATTTACCCAGAGAGCCATGCAGAGAGCTATCTTGTGTCCTGTGAACAGGATGTTAAGGGCAAACCAACTCCTGAGCCTTATTTTGTTATCCCTCAAATCTGGTCCAAACAGCTTGTGTCTGGAATCTGCAGGTGAATGCACATTTCAACTTCTTTTTCTGTTACTACCCACATCAGCAGAAGAAAAGGAAAGCTAAAAAAAAAACCCAAAACAAACAAAAAAAAACCTTTGGCAGTATTATGCAACCAAAACCACAGATTCATCTTGAATTAGGAAAAGATTTTTTTTTCTTCCTCAGAATTAAAATGTAAACATATGTTTCTGATTGAAATGGCTTTGCTGCTTTAGAGTCCCATAATTGTTTAGACCTTGATTTCATATCCAGTCTATTTTACATCTGAACACTAAGCTCTTGAATGTGACTGAAAAAGTTTATCTCTTGGCTGTCGTCTCATGTTACACTTCTACTCATCTCAAAGCAATGGTGATACTGTAGTTCAAATCCCATCCATATCACTTCAAGACATCTCTCAGACTGTGCAATAGAGGATCCTTCTTTAATAATGTTACTACACTGCAGATCAATCCAAGGCTCCAAAATAATTCATATTAAAATTTTAGAGACTTGAGACCAATAAAAAGTATTGTGGTTTAATGGAACCCTTGACTAAACCTTTTTTCTTCGTTTTGAGCAAAGAAACACACTTAAATCAAATGAGTATGATTAGCATTCTCTTTGTCTGCAGCATCCCTGTGACGTCCCTGCCCCCACTGGAATGGCCTCTCCCCAGTCGCACAGACCAGTATGAGCTTCACATTGAGGTCCAGCCCAAGCCTCACCATCGAGCCCACTACGAGACAGAGGGGAGCCGCGGGGCCGTCAAGGCTGTAGCTGGGGGACACCCTGTCATCCAGGTATTTATCTTTTTCTGTCTTTCTTTCTTTCTTTCTCTCTCTTTGGGAACTTGCGGGAAAGCTTGTCTGTCTGACAGGATTCGCGTGTGATGATATTTCCTAGTCATTATGCAGTGTGAGATGATGTAGCCTGAGGTGAGATTTATGGAAATACAGTAGCTAGGCATATTTCTCTTTCAGCACTTCAGAACGTTGTTCTGTAGCCCCAACCCTGCTCCTTTAAGACTCTTCCAACCTGAGATGCTCTCTCAAAGACTTCGTGCAGTCTCTCAAAGACTTCACATGTTACCGAGGTTTAGAACACACCATACGTTCTTGTCAGTTACGGACATGTTGTTTTTGGTAAAATGTGTCTTGGCTTGCCATGGTCCGAGGCAGCTGTGTGCTGAAACTGCCAGTTTCTGAGAAGGAAATGCTGACACTGCTCAGATCCTAGTAAGAATGAATCTGACACGAAGTCTGGTGTTCATGAACAGTGATTCTTCAGGAATCAAATGTTATTTGCACAACAACTTGTTTGGTGCAGTAACCATATCTGAGTTACACATTTCAAAAGGACTGATGTTTAGTACGGTTTGATGACTCTTTGTTTGGCTTCCAAATTTTACCCTGCTTAGGTCTTCTAGACTGCTCTTCAGGTTGTTTATGGCTTGATGTTTTGCGTTCCCACAGCAACGTCTTATTTGAGAGCTCTCTTGTTACTTTTCTTCTGTCTCGCTGTAAACTCTCTTAAGTGATCTGGTTAGTCTGCCTTACAAGTCCTGACTTTAAAACACATGGCCCTGGTCTTCAGCTGACTTCCACTGTTTGCTGCTTTTTCATTTGCTCGCCCTAGCTTTGGTCAGTCTCAGAGCAACCTATCACAGGGTTGAAAATGGTTGAGGAGCAAGTGAACTCCCCTCTCCTGCCTCTGCCTCTCCTCCTGCTTTTCTGACCTCAGTTCTGACTCACTGCTCATTGCCATGGCAACCAGGTTTTCAGATGGCACATGGAAACCACTCTGTTTGCTCTGTGTACCACAGATTTCTCTGTCTCAACCTGCGTTTGGACACTTGCATTTATAAAGAGCAAGCACTGGTGAATCTGTGTTTGAGACCAATCCCTGTTTTTTTCTTGTTAATTAGATATTTTTGTTAAAAAAAACATATTTTACAAGGTTATCTTTTTCTCATTTATCATCACTAGCAATTCATTTTGTCTTTCTTAAGTCCTGTCCTATATTTGTCTCTGCTTTGTCTCAGTTACTCTCTGTTTCTAGCGGCAGCATATTTGGGACCAGTCATTAGTTCCACTTATCTCAGCCTCAGTCGTTAGTGCAATGTAGGTAACGACAAAACTAACTCAGGATAGCAGTTAACAACATGAGGCATTTACAGTTAAAGAAGGACATTGCTTTTCTGGGCAAATGATGTCTGGATAGTTGTGTTAACCAAGCAGTCTTAAATACACCACCCGTTTACATCTCAATCTGACTGCCTTACTGCAAAACACAACATTATTACATGTCTGAGGCCTTGATTTCTCACTTTTAGCTTTCATCACGCGTACAGATGTGGTGATTAAATAATTTTGAGTTCTACTTTGTGTCACATGATTTCTCAGTTTTCCTCAGCATATCTCTCACCATCCATTTGTGATTAATCATGAGTGTATATTTCACTCCCATCTACCTTTAATGTTTTACCTTTGGACAACTTTACTGACAGGTGAACTGGCAAAGCGGTTAGCCTTATCATTTGTCAGTCAATCACACACACTCAAATGGTGGAGGGATAAAACTGGTCCTGGCTTTTGGTGAATCTGTGAGGTAACAAGCTATAAGGTCAGAACAGACAGCACTGTCATCTTTCACCCTGTTTTCACATGTGCTTTTTGGAGCCTTGTTTAATTTTAGTTGCTTCTTTATGCTGTGTGGTTTCTGCTCACTTCCTTCCGATGCAGTCTTGAGGCTTTTGTTGAGCACACAACTAATTTGCTTGGTGTGTGTGTGTGTGTGTGTGTGTGTGTGTGTGTGTGTGTGTGCGCGCGTGTGTGTGCACATGTGTGTGTGCACACATGCACAGTCAGTATCTCTTCGTCTGAGTTTATATGAGTGTGTATAAGTGTGTTTATATCTGGCACTACATTTGTGACAGTGCTGAAAATTTGTGACTGTTAAATTAACTCAAAGAGAGTCAATAGCACTCCACTCTGGTGGAAGTGGAACCATGTAATCTCTCTTGTAGTAGAAGTCTGACTTTTGCTTCGGCTTAGTCAATGAATTGAAATCAAATCAGTGTATCGAATGTATTCTATGTGGAGAAAAGTGCTTAGAGTACCCGTCACATTTTTGTTTGTCTGTTTAGAGAACATATTTAGCATTGTCTCATAGATTCCATTCTTTTTATTCAATGGGAAACAAAATAAGAGATGTCCTGCATTTGTTTGATTCAGGATGCCTCTTGTGATCAGTCTAAAGGCTTTTGCTCACAGTTGTGGTGGTGGTACAGTGACAAGGCCAGGCTGTTTTCCACACTCTCACAGACCTGCTAATGCTTTGCATATGAAAATTCTGCCTGTTCACCTTTGTGCTTGATCAAAAAACGAAAAGACAGACAGAAAAAAAGAGAAAGTCACATGAATTATATATGCTGAGGAAGAGAGAGGACACACAAAATAAACGTGTGTCCTGCATTTTACACAACTTTCACAAACATGAAAATCTAACAATATATTTTATCTGCAGGGTGAAGATAGTGGGGAAAAATGTGTGCAGTTGTACAGATAACCAAATAATTGTGGAACATGTTTAAATTTAAAAAAAAAAAAAAACAGAATTAGCTCCCTGTGATTTTGGTGCAGATGGGTGTAGTATGTGGATCAGAACACAAGCATAAGCCATGCACTAATCCAGAGAGAGAAAAATCCAACCGTTCAGCTATAGCAGGAGAGAGTCTGTGCTATGGCTTGACGCTGATGCTGCACAACTTTGCAGTACTGATTCGTGTCCTCCTGTGCTCTGTCTAAATTGGTCAGATGCAGTGTAGCAGTGTGTAGAAAACGTAAAGGAAACCATTTGTCACCAAAATTTATCACCCTCAACATTTAACGGTTTACATGTTTTTTGTTAGTTAGCTCTTTTTTTTTGTGCTGGGCCCTTTTTCTTTTCTTTTCTTTTCTTTTTTTTTTTTTTTGGTGAGTCCTCAAGCATGTAACTGGTGGGGAATCCCACAGACGGTTTTCAGTGACTACGCCAACATAAGTAGAAAAAACACCTGTCTCCTCTAGGATCACTCTGTCGTACTGGCTACCAGTCAAGGTTACTGGAGATCCTGATGTTTCCAGCAGCATCTCCCCTCAAATAGCCCAACACGGGAATGGTGAAAAGGCTAAGGTCTTGTGTTTTGGCTGGATACAGTTTCCTAAACTGGAAATAAAAGACTCTCTTCACTCTGGGGAAAGCACAGTTGGTTCTTACAGACGGTTTGTACATTTGACATCCTAATCTTCATATTATATCAAAGGGACACTACTCACCTCAAAGCTATTTTTGAACTAGCCTGAGACTTCTGCTGAACACACTGTAGAACTTGTTTTTTCTTTATCCCTGGTTTTTACATTTGGATTTTTTAAAATGACTATTGCAGAAAAATAACAGTAACCAGACCTGGTTTGCCACTAACCCATGATGATAATGTAGCAAACACATCTTCCTCTTTTTGGGTAGATATGTACTCAGTGAAATACTGACATACTCAGTTCAAATGCTAAGTCTGTTAGTCTGTTGTTGTTGTTGTTTTTTTTTTGGTCAACAGTCCGGAAGTTGGTGGTGCTATCATAAACACCACCACTGAAACGTGTGAGACAGAGTGGCACACAATGCTATTAGCCATGGAATGTTACGCTCTGTTATGGGAACCACAGAGTTCTCAAAGTTGCATTGTTGTATGTACATATACATATATATACATCCTGTATATATAGCTTACACAAAACACACTTTTTGTGAAATGGTTTGTTCTGATTGTCTATTCTGATTGGCAGCTGCGGGGCTACAGAGGGAAGGAGCCATTGGGTTTGCAGATCTTCATCGGCACAGCAGACGAAAGGATTCTCAAGCCTCACGCTTTCTACCAGGTCCACCGCATCACCGGGAAAACAGTCACCACAACCAGCTATGAGAGGATCATTAACAGCACCAAGATCCTTGAGATCCCCCTAGAGCCCAAGAACAACATGAAAGCAATGTGAGGAAGATATTGTTTTACACAGATTCAGATAGCTTCTTTAAATATGAAATGTTCAGTGCTGAATTAACTCATAGTCCCAAAATACTGGCTTTATATGCCTGGGCTGTTTTGGATTATTTTTCATATCTATTTCACAATCCTTTTTTTCTATGCCGTTTGTTCTTCAGCTTTAGGCTATTGTTTTTGTCAACACTGAAATGTGCCTATTAATTGTCTATGAAAACAGGGAAGTTATACTGCTGAGGTTCAATCAGTGAAGCGTATGTTTAAGTTGTTTATGAAATGCCCTGTCTTGGCAAGTGTCATGCCTTATTAGTGGTAAACAGTTTTTTAAGTGAAGCCAAAACACTGAAGTTTGCATAGAATGGTCTTGGTTAGACTTCCATTTAAACGGATGGTTTTCCGTCGAACAGAATTGACTGCGCTGGGATCCTGAAGCTGCGGAACGCTGACATCGAGCTGAGGAAGGGTGAAACGGACATTGGCCGGAAGAACACGCGTGTTCGTCTTGTTTTCCGTGTGCACATACCGCAGCCTGGAGGCCAAACCGTCTCTCTCCAAGTGGCTTCTCATCCTATTGAGTGCTGTGAGTCAAAGCTGCTTTAATTAACATGCTAATTTACCACTGAGTTTTTATTAAGAAAAACTTTTCATAAAGAATGAAGTACCTTGTGTACATTCATAACACAAACAACACAACACATAACACAAACACAGCTGAGGACACAGTAAGGAAATTGTACCAGGTTTTACTTTGGGTTTTTCTGTTTCACTTCAGTCTCCATTTACTCACTTGGGGTTAATGTGACTATTGACTGTGGAAGGCAACTTCCTAACACCTGTGTTAAGGCTGACTCAAGCTCATCAGAAACACATGCATTTTAACAGGGTGGACACCATGCACTGCTCTTAATCTACAGCAATACTGTCTGTATGGATGTAGATTAAGAGTGCATGGAGAAGCACCAGTCACTAATTGTGAGTGTTGTCACGTACTGTGTGTTGTCACGTATAGTGAATGTTGTCGTATATTGTGAGTGCTGTCACGTATTGTGTGCTGTCACATATTGTTAGTGTATTGTCAGTGTTGTTACATGTGAGTGTCAGTGTGTGTGTGTGTGTGTGTGTGTGTGTGTGTGAGAGTGTCAGTATGTGCACTATCCTGTGTCACTGAGGAAGAAGAAGCTGTGTGAGTCTAGTATGGTTCCTCTTTACTGTATTTTTCTATTGATTTGACAAGAACCAGATGCAGCAACTACAGAGAACACGGTAAAAAAAAAAAAAGGAACACTGAAATATGAATGTATTGTGTGTGTGTGTGTGCGTGTGCGTGCGCGCGGGTATGTGTGTGTGTGAGACATTTGAATTTTGAGAACTCTCTTGTTCTATTGCTAACAGTAGGTTTTCTCACCTCATTCCAGCTCAGGCTATGTGAAAATATGCAGTTAGACTGAGCTCTCACTCAGCTCTCATTTCCTCCTGTGCTTTGAGGCAGTGTGTCTAAGAAGGGATTGACACAGCCTCTCCTGTAGGACTGTGTAAGGCTTGCACAGAACAGGCCAGAACTCCTGTTTACACTGCCTCCACAGCTGCCACTGCTATCTCCAACGTTAGCATTTAGCATTTAGCATTCTCTCCAGGCTCAGATAGACACCACTGACTTAAGATTATAGTGGGCTGCAGTTTGCTGTTCAAAGGTTACCCTCATTTGTCTAAGCTCTGCTGGCCTCAGCAGCGGATATTGGATTTCAGCTATAACATGATAAGGAAAGAAAAGCTCCTTTATTGTTATATCAATGAACAAGGGGATTTTTGCTTAGATACACAAACAAAGATGATAAAAATTGCGATTAAAAATTAGAACTCTTCGTACTCTCCAACTCTCAGGACTTCGTCACACTCACTCAAATTGTCAGTTCATTGGGAGTATATCATTTAGGAGAAACTCAAATCATTTAAGTTTGTTTCAGCAGCTTGAGGTTAAGGGGGGAAAGAAGTTAGCATTCAATGCTGAAAGTGTCAGTGTTGAAATGTCATGTAATCAGCCTATTTATGACATGTATACAGCACAATGGATCTCCCTTCATCTTCATCATCTAGTGCACTATCCAGGAGGAGGTTTCTCAAGAATAGGAAAGAGTTTTAAATATTGTACCTGTCAAAGTCATAGTATATCAATACAAACTGTGTGTAGCATGAAGGCTACCCATGGCTTCTCCCCCTCAAGGCGCAATGATCCCTCTATCTGTCCAGGAAATATAGCAGTGACTACTTCATGGTGAGAGGTCAGCGGGCTTGTTTGAACTCATGCCATGTTCCATTGTGTAATCACGAAACACAGGGAGAGGCCCTGCCCTCTCATTGGCCTGTGGGTGGCTCTATCAAAGCCAGTGTGAATGACGTCATTATAAATGGACGATTAGCTCTCTGTGCTGTGTACATGTGTAGAAGTTCCTCTCCAACCAACTGTCCACTCCTACATGTGCACATAACCATGCCACATAACCATGCCATGACCGATAGATGCATGATGAAATGACTGGACTTTATTACGTAGGAATAACATGTTTATTAAATTGGGCATGTTTTATTACAAGTCTATGGTAGTCATGGTTTTGTTGGTTTGTCATGATAATGTTTCCTGTGTCATGTTATTTTGGTTATAGTGTAATGTATTTAATGAAAAGTGCAGCTATGGTTAAGGTGTGGTTTATACTCAGATTATATTATCCCAAATTAATCTGGATAATATCATTGTGTTTATAGCATGCATGACCTCTGATCAGATGTTTTGTGTCACTCAGGTGGAAGTGATAACTGCTTTACAAGCTTCAGCTCACCAGTGAGACAGTTCATCACTCTATGTGGAAGCTTTTTCAGGCCCTGTTTGTAACTGGGGGTTAAACTGTACTCTCTGCTCCCCACAGCCCAGCGGTCAGCGCATGAGCTGCCCATGGTGGAGAAGCAGGACATGGAGTGCTGTTCTGTGCTGGGGGGTCAGCAGATGATTCTCACGGGTCAGAACTTCAGTGCCGACTCCAAGGTCATCTTCACTGAGAAGACACATGGTGAGTGTCACAACCAAGAGAGACCGCCTTTTTTCCCCCACAGTAAATGAAGTGCATTCTCACAGCCTTGAACTGATGGAACACACTGATATTACGCTACACATATATGACTGCATGCTGAGACTTATCGCACAGAATTTCATCTTAACAGGCCACAGAAACTCAGGCAAGGCACAGAGCTTCAGCTTCACTGGTGCTTTTGTGGTGTGTGGTGAATGGCTGGGTGTGCGCGCACACATACACACGCGCACACACACACACACACATAGAGCCATAAAGAAACAGAATAGGGCTGAGATATCTAACCATGTGAATGACAGAAGAATGCTAAAGGCCACACAGCTGTTATCTGAATTGTGACCTTTCCTAATCTGCTGCCTCCACATTTGCATGAAGTTTAAATTTCTGATACAAAGCCGTGTCATCTTTATTTCTGTATGGATCATTGGACTGCTTTGTTTGGGTCTCTGAGCAGTATTCGTTTGCAACAGGCACACATAATGTGGCACCCCTCCCAAGACAGTGTTATCTGTGTGGCAAATGGTGTCTAGAGATACAAAATGCTGTTATAATACACGTGTAGTTTCAAAAATGTGCATCTCTGAGGACTCCTCTGATGCCTGCAACTGGATTATGAGGTGCATTTGAATGCAGTAGAAGATGCATTTAAATGTTTGTTAGGGATTAATGTCTGTGTCTTCTGATGTCTGTGTAGTTACCTGTAAAATGTCTTTACACTCTTATTTATTTATACGCACCACACTGTCCACTCCTTACATTCTATAGACGTCTCTTCAGACGTTTTCAAATTGATCATTTTCAGAATGTTTTCCACTGGGAAGTGAAAGACATGCTTAAAGTGCCAATGCTGATTATGGTTGTTGTGTGAGTAGAGGTAGAGGTTTTGTGGTGTGAACGTCAGGGCCAGAGAAAACGTAGGCGTCAGTGTTGTGGTGCTTTTACAGCGCTGTGGTCATTCATGCATGAGCTGCACGGTGGCTGAGCGACAGATGGAGAGCTTAGACTTCAGCATGGCTGCTTGCTCTTTAGCGCGTTGTGCTTCACTCCAAACAGATGGTTCATGGCCCTTTTTGTTGACTGTCATAAAAGAGTCCCTTTTATTTCCAGGGAGGGCTGACATCCTGTGAAGTGCATCAGTGAATTTGTTTGGGATAGTGGGCTAGTGTTTTTTTTAAGTTTTGTTTTGTCTTCCTGTAAAAAGGTTAATTTAATAGTTTTCTTAGGTGTATCATGTAGATGGTTTTTGACATCTGGTTTTGTTTAGATTTTGTTTATGGTTGTCCATGGTACCAGAGGGAGTGCAGGATGCAGATCTATAGTAAAAAGGTTTAGTACATAGCTGTGACTCAGAGAAACCACTTTCCTTTTTCACAAGGTCAGCTTTCCACGTGGTCCCACCAGGGGCAGATTCAACAGGCACTCTACCAGATTTTCTACTGGGGTTCCCTGCTCGATGATTTTATCATGCAGTCATGACGTTTCAAAAAGAAAAAGGAAAAAAAAGAGGGATTGCCTTTTGTTTTGGAGGGTTACCCTGCTTGACACAGGTTTCTGGAACAGCAAAATCCATCTGAATGGGAGACAGCTGCGTTTCACTGGAACACCCCCTCCCCTCTCTCTCTCTCTCTCTCTCTCTCTCTCTCTCTCTCTCTCTGATGTCGCTGTGTGGAGTAATCCCAAAGTCCTAGCCAAGTTGGACCTCAATCCTCAGAACCCTCCATATGTAATCATAAGAGAGAGGGGAAAAAAACCCTAAAGTCATCCGACAGAGGAACATTGGAACAAAACGCAGGCAAATATAAATGTCAAGAAAGCAGCTCCAATCACCTGTCTTTAGGAGAATAGAGCATAAATTGATCGTTAAAAAAAAAACAGTTTCTGAGGTTGCCTTGGCAACATGTGTGGAATCCCCCCTTTCTCCTGCTGACTCATTTAAGCCGAAAGTTCTTCATTTTCAACCCTGCAAGGGGTTTCCCAGACGCCATCGAGAAGGACGTAAAAACGATTATCGAATTATGAGCAATTCACCTGGAATGTTGGGTCTGCCACTTCTCCTGATTTCATACTCTCTCACAGCTTCACTGCTAATGCAGTTTTACAGTTTGACCTTTTAGTATTCTAATGTTGTTATTTTTTACCAGATCTGCTTTTAACTAAAAACACATTATATTGGCCATTGAAATGATATTTCATGTATTTGTCTGATACAAATATACTTATTGTCTTTTCAGCATAGATAATTTAAGACATCCTAAATGTCACTTAAAGATATGAATCGCTCTGGTGTGAGAAACTCATTACTACCTCTTGTAGGGAAACTGATCATTATGAATCCTTCTTCTTTTTAAGCTATTATCATTACTGCCTCTTATAGGAAAACTGATCATTATTAATCCTTCTTTTTTAGCTATCATCATATGAGACCTCATTTATCCATATCAGCTTGTGCCGTCAGAGGCAGACATTCAAACAAACGAACAAACAAACAAACAAATTCCCTATACAATGCAAAACAATCTCTGTCTGTCTTCTCTCAGCTGACTGATGGGCTCTGAAACACATTTTAAACTTTCAGGCCATTAATGCCATCTGAGTGCAGGAAAGCATTTCTTTCTTCTGTTCTTTTTTTTTTCTTAACATTTCTTTCTGAAGACAATGCATTGCTAAAGGTGCCATATGACTTTGTTTTTATTGTGTGCACAGTCAGTGGTGTCCTCTGTGATGAACAGGTTGGTCTTGTTTTCATTGCTAGTGTGCAGTTGCCCCTGACTGTTCTCTTCAGGTACCAGCCACGTAGCCTGCAGTGTAAAGGGCTGTAGCATAAAGCCAGCAGAGGCTGTTGTGTTTTGAGGAAGTGGTACGCTCTGCAGGCTGGTATTGTTTCTGTTGTACGGCAGACAAATAGTAGGCGAGGCGTGAGGCTAGCATTCAGCGGTGCAATTATGAAATCTGACAATCATCGCCCACTCTGTACCTGTTGGAGAATTTGATTGGCTGGCTTGGACTTGTGAACTTGTGACTCCATAGACTGTCATTCTGTAAAAGGTCAATGCTTGACAGTGCTAGGAAAAAAATAGGTGTGTTGTGTAAACCTGTGGGTTTTTTTTCTTTTTTCGTTTTTTGGTCATGTGATTTTTATTGTCATACAGTTGCTTTATTGACGTGATTGTCATCATGGTTTTGCCATTATCTCCTCTTGCCCTTCCTCTCTCCCTCTCACCCTGAAACTTGTCTGCCCTGAGAGTTGTCAATAACTGTCACAGCTGTGGTTTGCTGATTATACTTGTTTGAAATGTTTGAGAGTAATTTCATTAAATGTTGAACAAGTGTTTTTTTAACCATTGGTTCTCTTTTGCTCTCTCTCTCTCTCTCTCTCTCTCTCTCTCTCTCTCGTTCTTCCTCTCTCCATAGATGGGCAGCAGATTTGGGAGTTGGAAGCCTCTGTTGATAAAGACAAAAGCCAGGCTGTGAGTATTCTTGTCAGGCTGGATAACCCAAAACAGCAAATTCACAAGTATAAAACTCCAATCACACGCACACATGCACACACTCTCTCTCACACACACACACACACGTACACTTCACAAATAACACACATATGTTTCCATGTTTCGTCCACAGAACATGCTCTTCATCGAGGTGCCACCTTATCGGGATCCGTCCATTTGCCACTCAGTGAAAGTGAACTTTTACGTCATCAACGGCAAGAGAAAACGAAGTCAGCCTCAGCATTTCACGTACACTCCTCTGCCAGGTACGTCCACATTCCTCCTTACCTTTCAGCTACTCTTACCACAGTAGTCTCATGCTCTTTACTTCTCTTCCTTTACCTCTTACAGTTCCATCCATCAAAACAGAGCCAGCTGATGACTATGAGTCAGGACAGGTGGCCTATGCCATGTCTCAGATCCTGGGTGTCTCTCCTCAGTCCTACCAGCACCACACGCCTCGCACCATCATCACCTCAGAGAGTGGTCTGGTGTCACACCTGGGGATTTCACCCCCAGACCCACGTTTCC
This sequence comes from Chanos chanos, assembly GCF_902362185.1. Classification (NCBI taxonomy): domain Eukaryota; kingdom Metazoa; phylum Chordata; class Actinopteri; order Gonorynchiformes; family Chanidae; genus Chanos; species Chanos chanos. The sequence continues at coordinate 24,149,907 of NC_044497.1, read as the reverse complement.
AACAGCAAAGTCCAGCCATCGTCTACTCCCGCGGGGGCAAGACCTTGGGCAGTAGCCCTTCGCTCTACCACCAGACAGGAGCCAACATGATGCACGATGTCCACCGTTCAGTGTTGGTCCACACGGGCTCCCCAGCCCAGACTTCTGCTCTGGGTGTCCAGCATCCCTCCAGTCAGCACCCATCCATCATCCAGTTCTCTCCCAACAACCACCACATGCTCCGAGGGGCAGAACCTCCTTCCCAGCCAGCGCCCGAACTCCAGCACATCATCTTCTCCGACAGCTACGCCCAGCAGGGCAACTCAGCGTCAGGCAACCGCTCCCCGACTTCAGCCCCGCCATCCCACTCTCAGCACTACCCCACTGTGATCCAGCAGCAGCCCTACGTCCAGAAAGTGCCAAAGTGCCAGTCTCCGCCCGGGCAGGGCGAGACCCAGAGGTGCCCGTCTGGAGACGAACAGAGAGGCAGTGTCCCAGGACGAGTCACCATCAAACAGGAGAACCTTGACCAGGCCTATCTGGACGATGGTGAGTGAGTGTTTGTTTATTTGTACTAGGTATGCAGTCTTCACATACTCTTATACATGCCGTTAAGCACACTGCTGATACCTGCAAACAGTCATGTTCTCTAAAAGTGTCTATTCAGGTCTGGTCATGTGTGTGTGAAATGTAACACAACAAAATTTTTATGTTTGAGTCTCTTTGTGGTGTTTTTTGTATTTATCCAGACACAGTCTCTGAAGTGCTGACATCAGCGTTTGTTTTAAGAATGTGTCATGCAATCCCATGTCTCAAATTTTACGCTGTCTCCATGTATCTCGACATACATCAAACATCTGTGCCTTGAGATGATCCCGATCTGGAACCCTATACAGTGAAAGTGGAGAGAAATTGGCGTCCCCCCTCCCATACATTCTGTAGCTGTGTCCTTGAGAAGTGTGAGAGTTTGGCAGGCTGTCAGAGAGTGGCATTCCTGACTGACTGACGCAGGAAATGATGCCTTCGACAGTTTGCCTCTGTCACACCTTTTTCTGTGCACTGAAACAATAGCAGGAAGTGTGCTTTCCAGATCTGTCCATCTCTGTGTTGTCATTATCTCCCCTCTCACTCTCTCTCTCTCTCTCTCTCTCTCGCTCTCTCCCTCTCTCTCTCGCTCCCTGTCTCTCTCTCTCTCTCTCTCTCTCTCTCTCTCTCGCTCCCTGTCTCTCTCTCTCTCTCTCTCTGTCTCTCTCTCTCTCTCTCTTTCTCGTTCCCTGTCTCTCTCTCTCTCTCTCCTCCTCTGTTATTCTCACACATACACACAAAATACTCCATAGACTCAGGATGTGACATCAGGGCGTTTTTGACAAGAGGTAAATGGGAGAAATGCTGCTAAGGAGCAACAGTCAACCAGCGTGTTGTTACAGGACTCTTACGTTACTCCGAGTTAAGAGTCACATAAGAAGATGAGTTAGGGCTAACTGTTTTGTGTCTTGCAGCTATACTATTTTTAGTAAATGAAAAACCAAGATCAAATGCATGTTTTTTTTCTAATCTGCACAGTTCATCCAAAATATCAGGAATTTGTTTTAAAAGCACAAAATGAGTTTGACATTGATAAATTTGGATATTTAGTTTTTTATCATTTACTTAAATGATAGCAATGTCTTTGAACAGTCCACAGAGTTGTGTGGGGGCCAAAGGGCCTAGCTTTTTTGATGGTATACAATACTTCTGCTTGGGGGGGCTGCGTTCTTTGTCCTCACCAGAAACCAGAAAACATTTTTTTTTTCACCTGAGGGAAAAAAAGGAGTGAAAAAAACAAAAATATAGCAACTGCCTGGATATGTTGACACTGTTATGATGTGAAAAACAAGTTCCATGGTAACCATTGTCAAACAGTGGAACGGGCAGGCTGGGAGAGCAGGGGAAAGCCTCTTTGTTTGTTATAGTTGGCCAGGGCTTCCCCTTGGCCTTACGCCCCTCAGTTTTGAAGGGGGAACCCGCTGGAGAATTGACTTTTTTTCCACATACTCGGCTCCTGCCAATCTGGCAGTCAGAAGCCCTACTTGCAGCTGCCCCTCCAGACAGCCCCGCAGCCGTCCTGATCTCAGCGAGATAGCAACTGGGGACAGGAGTCCGCAGGAAAAGGGAAAGGGCCGTGTCGGTCGGAAAAAATGAAACACGAAAAAAAGGGGGAAAAGAAGTCTGAGGGAGCAGAGATGGAATTTCTTTTGTACAGACTAATAGGGTTTCTTTGGGTAAACAGAAACGGGCTAGCTGTTTGCCACATTGGTACTAGGAAATTACAGGACAAAAGTGTTTTATCTTTTATTTTTGCCCCCCCCATCCCCCCATCATGTCTGAGCAATTCTGGCTGTGCTGTTAGACTTTTACCGCTGTTCAGGAAAGATCATAAAGGTGCTAATTGGGAAAATCCCTCGTTAAATGAACATTTTTTTTTTCCTTTTTTAAGGAGAAGCAGGTGTAACTTGGGTAATTCAACTTTAGCTTAATTTTATCAAGGTGAGAGGGTGAAACAACAAAAGCTCAGAGTTACTGAACACAGTTGGTATATATGATTTATGCAAAAACAACACATTTCTACTGAAAGTGGTTACACTTGCAGGGGAGGCCCGAGTCACAAAGCACAGGAAGAAAGAGGATTGCAGAAAGTCCCACTTGTTTTTCGCTGCGGAGGAGTCGAGGTGGACTTCCACCCCCACAAAACACCAAACCGTTTGATCTTCTCTCACGTATTGACAGATAGACTCTTCTCAGATGAGTCATTCTGCTCTGTCAATCTTTTCTTTTCTTTTTTTTTTTACATTTTGATCATGGCTTGTTGGACCAGGGGCACAAGGCTGCATGCGGTCTGTGACTGAGACTGGTGTTTCCTGTAAAGAGTGTGGAGGTGGTATTTACTTCGTTATGATCAGTTCTCTGCATTACACCAAGCTGACTTAGCACACTCACCTCATTGATATCACTTTACAGAAAAGCTATGAGGGATATCAGCTCTGTGCTGCTTGCTTGTAAACCATAGTTGCAGATCTTCAGTCTTTCTCTGTCTTTAGAGAGTGGTTTTCGCCCCTCCTGTACTCTAGACCTGACTGTAGCTGTTAGGTGAGAAACCCGGTGTGACCTGATAAACTCAGATTAAGGGGTCTTTCCAGACTCAAGTTGAGCCCAGAGACTCATGGGAGTGTTGTGAGAGTGTATTTATAAGTCAGAGCTCAGAGGTAAAATGTGTAAAATGTGTATGTTTGTTTAAGGTGATATGGGTCATATGTTAGATGTTGTACTACATAAATTTTGCATACTAAAGAAATAACACTTGCATAAATGACATGTGTTGTGGTGCAAAAGCGTTTTGTTTAAGCTGGTGCGCAGAGGTGAGCTGTGTGAATATTTGTGATGGTTTCTGTGTTTGTAACTTTCATTGTCACTTTGGAGGAACGTGTGGTGGCCAGGCCTGTGGCTTACTTTCTCTTTTGTCTGTGTCTCTGCTACCTCTCTGTGGCTTTCCTCATCTCTCTTGGCCAGTTGAAAACCTCCACCACACACATACATAAACACACACACATACACATATACACACAGACATCTACACACACACACACACACACACACACATACGGACGTACATACGTACACACACACACACGTACACACACACGCATGTGCACGCACACACATATACATCCACACCAGCGTGGATTGACTCAGCTCTCGTACTCTCTCTCTCCTCACCTTTGCTCTGCAAACACACAGTCAGAGACAAACACTCAGTTATTACATGTTCCAGTCTGCGTCCTCCCTTAGCTGGCCTCTGGTCTCAGACTAATGCCAAGCCTTCATCCCTGTCCATATAGCCTCACTGTACTGGCTCTGCACAGATCTGGGCCTCTCTCAGCACTTTCTCTTTTTTTCAGCCTGTTTACTCCTGTAGGAAAAAACCCACAGCCACCGTTATGACCAGATGAAAGCTTCCTTTCAGCCATCAGGTGTCAGAGGGAATTCCTTCAGCCACCAACGCAAACATTTAATCTGGACATTTTGACACCAGCACGGGTTTGACTCTTTGTATAAAGCATCCGTGGTGTTGAAATGGGCTGAGTTTTATGTCTCTGTCATAGTTTTGGTTGGTTAAGTATGAAAAAGACAGATGGTAGGCATCACTCACTGATGCTGTATAACTGGGCAACAGGTTATCCTTTTCCTAGCTTTTGGATACTTAATTTTCTTACTTGGGGTTGTTACTGCAGAAATCTGAGAGAGAAATTGCTCTTTTTTCAGCGTGGTCAGGTGATTTCTGAAAGACGTGTATTTCTGCAATGACATTCAGTTTAGCTGCTCTGCACCCTGCCAATTACCCAATGCCCAGACTTGAAATGACACATAGGTGAAAAATTTCATAATGATTCACGTTTATGACTCTTCTTTTGCCACATGTTGTAATAAGGAGCAGTTACATATGTAGTCATACATAAGATGTGCGCTCTGAGAACAGTCATTAAGGTAACTACCAACCACTGTATGACCCATGTGTACTGGCTCTGCTATGTGAGAATAGTTAGGTAGATCTTGTCACCGTGATGATTACTCTTCATTTACTCTAGAGCATTGACAACCAAATGCAAAGTTTAGTGTTGTGAGCAGATCTGTCTGTCTGTGAGATGAATGGAAGGTGAACAGCTTATAAGAGCAGGGTGCTGATTTTTCCTTACAGTATTATTTTATGATGGTCACATGTTCTTGGCTATGACAGTGTGAAGCAACCAACACACCATAACATAAACCATTTTTCAGATACGTCCTTTTGCATTTTTCCTTTAATTGTTAATAAGTTTGTAAAAAAAAGATTTTGCCTTGTTTCAGTTTTTGACTCATATCAGGTCCTCATATACAAACCTTTTTACTGTATATTTATTATTTTATTAAATTATGGCAAAATTACTGGAGAAGGTTAGGTCAGGCTTTAGAAAAACAATCTAAATTTGTTTTCTGTTTACAGAAACAAATTGATCACTAAACATTCATCAGGTACTAAAATCTCTGAATCAGTAAGTTACGTGAATGCATCTAATTCACTGGTGTAAATATTTCGTGGCCTCCATAGAAACCCTGTGCTTTATTTTGGTAAGCTGGGAGAAGTGAGTTGATGCCCAGAGTGTCTGGTATGTCTCAAGGCTGGCCCACCCTGCCTGAGGTCAGAGGGGTCAGACCCATGCCCAAGGTGCTGAGTGATTGTGTGTCGGTGGCGCTGGACTCTGGAGCTGTGCAGCGCTGATAAAGCCGGGCTGAACTGACGAGGGATGTGACCTAGCTGGACAGACCACATACTCAACATGCTGGGAATTCTTTGCCTCTTACTCCAGGCCTTTTGTGACAGTGAAGCACAAGTCAGTGGCAGCTTGCCGTGGCTCCAGCTCATGCATGTGCGTGTATGTATGTGTGTGTGTGTGTGTGTCTGTCTGTGCGTGTGTGTTTGTGTGTGTGCGCGCGCGCGCGCGTGTGTGTACATGTGTGCGCGTGTGTGTAATTTTTGAATTTCCCCACTGATCATAACTGAGAAAGAAAACTAAGTTTTGAAGCAGTGCTCTTTTCAGGAGCACAGTTTTTTTTCTTTTCTTTTTCTTTTCGTTTAACTCATGTGATTTCCTCTTCATTTGCAGTATATGGGACTGAACATTGTTTGTCTGATGTGGTGGAATCATCTATTCTTACTTCTTCTTTTCATGTCCTCCTTTCCTCCACTTGTGTGTGCTTGTGCTTCTGTTAAATTTAAAGTAATTTAAATGAGTTATTCAAGATCTAAAAATAATTAACTGCATAGATATGGTTACATATAGCATGCAGCTGTAAATATGTAATATGTATATATATGTACACACACACACACGTATATATGTATATATATTATGACAATGTACAGTATTCAGTTAATCTCTGTACTTCAACAGTTTATTCAAGTACAATTCAGATAGCCCATGTGTGGTTGTTAAGTCATGTAGGACCATAGCTCCTTGTTTGATAAGGTCACAGTGTCTGTATTTTGAATTTGAAATGTGTGTGTGTGTGTGTGTGTGTGTATGTGCATGCGTGTGTGTGTGTGTTATATGCATGCATGCCTGCATCCGCGTGTCTTTGAGTGTGTGTGTGTTTGCACGCGCGTGTGTGTGTGTGTGTGTGTGTGTGTGTGTCTATCCACGTGTTTGTCATTATTTAAACGGTCCCACACACCTTGCTGCTATTCTTAGAGTGAGAAAGTTGTAAAAATTTCCATTGAGTCCCCTTCTAAACAGCAGTGTAGGAGGGGCAACAGGAAGTGACGGCTGAAGCCAAGCCTCTGCCTAGCATACGCTCACAGGCAGGCAGCTCAGAGAGCCATGTAACACCTCCCCCTAGTGGTCTCTTCCTGTTAGAGCAGCTAAGCCTGTCCCTATGTCTTCAGGCTTTTCTCCACTGCTTTAGTCATGTTGTGTTAATCCATTGATAGAATGTGGGAGAAAAGTTCACAAAGAACAGTTAATACAAACAGCAAGTAGCTTTTGGTTGAATATTTGGAAATTCAGACTCCAATCAACATAAATATTTCCAAAACCAAGAATCTTTTGATGGAATCATCACCATCATGTTGATTTGATACTTGAAACAAGACATGAAAAACAAATTCTCACTGAGCCTGGTTATTATGATGAAGAAGCAGCTGTCAGAAGCTGCTGTGGAGTTAGGGCAGTGATGGTGTGTGTGGTTAGTAATAAAGACAGTCAGTACATGGAGGCCATGCTTAGTTTAAGGCAGTGCTAGTTTAATACTGGATTTAGGAAGCTTGGTAGTAGGTGTGGCTCCTATGTCACTTCCTGTCAGTTTGGGGCAGTTATTTTTTTCCATTTGGTAATTCCATGAATCTGGGATTTGGACTTGCACCTAAGGAACATTATCAGTTCTTATGAGGAGAACTCCTCTTACTCCGTGGCATTTAATGGAAATCATCATGTGTTGAACTCTTGGCCACTTACCAAGGGAGTGAGGTTTACTGTTGTCACACAGAACTCAGATGAAGTCTGTATGGAGAAGGACACACATAAACTGAGCCTGCTTGTCTTTGATCTTCAGCCTGTCAGAAGTCCTCTGAAAATTGAGTTCATCATCCCTGTCAAGTTCTCACCATACTCTCTCTCTCTCTCTCTCTCTGTCTCTCTCTCGCTCCCTCCCTCTCTCTCTCTCTCTCTCTCTCTCTCTCTTTCTCTCTGCCTTTTTTTCCCTAGTGAATGAGATCATAAGGAAAGACCTGACGGGAGTCCATGGCAGGAATCAGACCTAGAGAAAAACCCTTGACCTGGAAGTGTGCTGGACATCTGGAGCATCTCCTTCTCTCGCTCCCTCTCTCTCTCTCTCTCTCAATGTCTCTTTCCGTCTTGTAGCTACAGCCACAGATGGAGTCAGCAGTTTTGATGTTTTCCTTGCTATGAACAATAGTGAACTCACTGCCAGGCTTCTGCTCTTCTGTCTCAAGTTTCTCCTGCAGCCACGTGGAGGGAAGCCCAACTGTTTTTACCCATATGTGGAGCAATAAGTCCTTGCAGTTTTACCAAAGACATAATGGTAATTTTATCAACACTGACTGACTGTAAAATGTCAACAGTTTTCATATTTGTCACTGTGCTTATGTTATAGTAGCTTATTAAGCCATTTTGTTTGGAAAAGTACACGTTTTCCTTTTTTGTCAAATTTGACTTCAGCTTTTGTTGATTAAAAGCTAAAGAAGTTTTGAATCCTCTTTAAATCAATGGCTAGTGGACATCCAGCCAAATCTATGTTGGTGCCTACCCATCAAAACAAGCAAGGTCTGTCCTAGAGCTTTTGTCATCTTTGATTAGAATGCACCATTCTCTTGTTCAAAGCACATTACTCCTTATGTGAGAAAATTGCAGAAAGCTTTTTTTTTTTTTTTTTACCATTTACCATGTGTAACCATTAAGAATGGTCACATACACGCAGAACACTTTAATAGGTTAGCCAAACCAACTGAGAGTTTTGTGCAACATTTATGATACATAAAAGCTTTGAAATGTGAACGACCAACAAGAATGGTTTGCATTTTGAGAACAATAATAGAAGAATGGTTTGTATTTTTTTTTTTTTTGCTTTGGTTTGTTTGAATCATCTCGGATGGAACTCAGTGAGTGTCCACTTTACCATTATGTAACAAAAATGTCAAATATAGTTTTTGTTTTTGTTTTTGTTTTATTTTTAACCTTCAGAAGAGGCTGTAGGCTGTTTATTTAATTAGCAGCAGATATGAAAAGAAGTACATAAATTCAGTTGATTATATGTTTCTTGCCCATGTGAATCATTCCTCATGTAAATATTTCTTTTTTTGATCATCATTATAATGTTACTCTATGCAATGTTTCTGTACATTTTAGAGTGGCCTTGACAAATACAGCTAATCATGAAAACCAAAGAGCCTAAAATTCAGTTGTTTTCTGTAAGTAATCATGCAGTTACCAGCATTTGTGCCTCTGCTTGCCTGCACGTGTCTGTGTGAGTGTGTGTGTGTCTGTGTGTGTGTCTGTTTTTCCAAAGCCTTAACAAAAACCAGGATAATGGTAAGTGCATCTCCTGTGTTTGGAATGTGCCTATCTGTGCCCACTCACATATATGTATATTTACACTCTATATATTCTGTTCTATTCTGTTTTGTGTTTTTGTCAGATCCTCTAATGCATTGCACTACACTGTGGTTCTGGAAGAGTGCCTTTTGAAACCTGTTCTGAATTATGCATCATTTAGTATTGTATACCTATAACATCTGTATTTTTCAAATATTATCTGCAACCCTTTCTGTGTTCATTGGCATTTAGTCTATTAAGAGCTAATATTTTTGGGGTGGGGGGAGGAGTGTACGATGTTTTGAAAAAAAGCAGTAGTTACTCAAAACTTGCACTTAAAAGGAGTTTATTTTTCAAGTCTTTGTGTCTTATGTTATAGTATACATATTCCATTTATTACATCCAGTAGTTTTTAGATGTTTGTCCTGCAGTGTTAGCAAACGTATCATAAACACGTGTATTATAAAGAGTGGCTTTATTTTAAAACAAATTTAAAATTAAAATCTAAAAAGTTAAAACACATTATTATCTTGTCATTTGGTGTTGTATTGTCTGTGTCAATATTTCATATGGTTTCACAAACTAAGTTAAATTGGCCAAATAGATAAATTATTTTTTCAATATATATTACTGAACTGGTCCTCCTTTTTCCTTTGGGAGAACTGTTTTATTCTATATAACTGTCAGAGAAACAAAGGTGTCAGTTCTTTGTACATCATTAGCGTAATCCTGGTCGGAATATGTTTGTATTCACAGTGATGCTGGATTTAATATCAAATTCCTTCTTTTACGGTGAGACTAATTCACTGTCTCTATGCATACATTTGTGTACTGATTTCAGGATTATTGAATATCACAGTAGTTTATGAAAACATTATCAAAGAAAAGCTTTATCTTAACTGACTAAATAAAGGTAAAAAGGTAATCCTGAAGCGTTATTTTCCCTTTGTGCTAATTTGGGCTCGATTTTACACCAATACCCTGAGTGTATATCCATGTTGTAGAAATACAACAGCCTGTGTGTTTGAGTATGTTAAAAATGTTTGTAAAGCCCTTTTAGTCTTGGATGGTCAGAGACCAAGAGCAGGATTATTTTTTATGAACTGAATCAGTTGTTTTCTTGCATTTTTTCTTTTATTGTTGTTGTCATTTAATTGTTGGCCTTAGTAATACATGAATGGCCAGAACCAGCAAGATGTAGACAAATCGCTTTGCCTTTGTTATTATAAGACTATTTCATTGTTTGCCAAAAAGGACACATGAAACAATATTTGTTGTTTCAATCATTTTATAAGATTTTGTATAAAACATTTATATTATCAAAGCTAATGTTCCTTTTGGTTTAGACTTTAAAATGTTTGCAGTGCTGAAGTTGTATGTAGAATAGTGCGATGTTTTATGTTACTGATAATTGAGAAGTTGTACTTACAGCCATAAGCAATAAAGCTGATATTAGAGCTACTGTGTGTTTATTTCAAACCTTTCTAACATTCACGCCCTTGTGCCTCAGACATGCTTCAAATACATTGGGTCTTTTTTTTCAGATAGAATGCTTTTTTTCCCCAAGGTGACCCAATATACTTCACATAAGTTCTTTCTTGTTGTACGTAATCCAGTTTTATGTACTTCACATAAGTTCTTTCGTGTTGTACGTAATCCAGTTTTATGTACTTCACATAAATTCTTTCATGTTGGATGTAATCCAGTTTTATGTACTTCACATAAGTTCTTTTGTGTTGTACGTAATCCAGTTTTTTACCTCTCTTCGTCTTTATGTTTACATTTATTCAGTTGGTGCTTGCTTTTATCTAAAGTGACTTACATAACCAGTGCACACAACACATGCATAGTTAAGCTGTTATTGGACAACAGACAATGCTAAGGAGTAAGTCTTTCTCAATTCTCAGTTCATATTCACACATACAGGGTTGCAGGGTCTTTTTCCATTGATCTCCATGAGGGAAAATAAAGAAAGAGACAGAATGTGATCTGGCATGACAGTATCAAAAAAAAGAAAATATTACATATGTGCACTGGATTTCGTCATAAAAATGCCAGTGAATACTGAGCTACTGAAATAATTTATTACGATAATCCCACAGAAAATTTCACTACAAGGTCTATTTCAACCGTGGGAAGTGTGGGTGTATACAATCTGGTCATTTCTGACATTTAATTGTCCAAACAATGGATGTGAGAGATAAGTAGGGACTAAATCCCAGGTGAGTATGTTAGAGGGTCTTAAAGTGAAACCAGATGAACTTCCTCTTTATATCAATGAACCCTTGTGGTTTTCTTTTAAGCTTCTTTATATTACTTTCTTAAATGTCCTCAAGTTTACAAGCATCTAATAGTTAGCAACCAACAATTATTCAGTTAAACTTAGTCTCCTGAATATTGCTGACCCATTTTATCCTAAATATCTAAATTTGATATTTTTCCATAATTTCTTATGTTAATATTTTAAAGTGAACTTATTACACAGCCCTACTCCTGAAGTTAACAGCGCATTGGTACAGACCTCACACATTTCATACCAAATGCAAATGAACAGGCATATGTGTGAATGAAGGCATATACTCCTATCAGACAGGCATAAGATTCACTGCACACCACATCAATACCAGTCAAGGGGAAATGTTTACGGTCTTTACTCCAATTACACTGATAACATTCATTAATAACATACAAGCTGTGCAGCTGCATGTGTCTACTCATTAAATGCGTGTGTTTGGCTCATGCTACGAACTACACCTTCAGCTGGACCCGTCTGAAATTCAGTGATTGAAGTTCCGTTTCATCTCAAGTCTAAAAACTGGCAACCGGGCCTCATGTATTCCACACAGGTTTAAATACCTGTAATAAATTCAGGCTTTCAGTACATTTGACAAAAAGTGAGGGAGCACATGCATACACAGCTCCAGTGAGAATAAAGCCATCCCTGTCAGCCAGCCTTACCCCCCCCCAGCCACACGCTCTTCACATCACAAAACGTTAAAAGTCAAAAACCATATCAAGAGACAAGAAACACACAATATGAAAAGACGGCTGTGTATTTGAGCATTGTCCTTCTAATCCCCAGAACCTTAACAACCCTCAACCATTTTAAAACTCTATTATGGTTCCTCAGTGACTTAAAGATTCCCAACGAGATTTCCTCATGTCCAGCTGAAGTCATTTGTCACATTTCCTGTTAATCTGTGACATTTCCTGTTAACTGAAAGGGATTTGGACGTGACGCGGTTAGCAGGACTGTGGGGTCATTCTTGACTTGGTGTGTGACATTGTGATTCAGATGCTGAACTGTGGCTTTTATCACCATGTGACTCATTTCTAATGTTCCCAAACATCTTGTCATCGAGGATACTTTAATATTAAAAAAATATCTGAATATAATTAAACCTAGACAGTGTGTGTCCACTCGGTCTGTAGTTAGGAGTGCTTTGAGCTTCACACACTGTATCCCTTCACAATTTCAAACTCCATCCTTCAAACAAATAACAACAAATTAGTCTGTAACCTGTCTTGGTTGCTAAGGAGCGGTTTGTTTGGGTCCTGACCAAATGAGGACGATGTGAATGAACCCACTGTTTGCTAAGTCTGTTGGTATGACATCACTGGGCTGTGAGCAAAACAAGTATAGGAACGCATGGGCTGCTACCCTGTACAACCAAAAAAAGAAAAAGACAAAAAAAAAAGAAAAAAAAGAATGGGCTCTGTGTATATTACCAATATGCTAATATTCCATTTATTCTTATCCAGAAAGCCAAATCAGACCTTCTGCAAATTTCATTGAGGGAAATTTCATTCACAAGTGACTTCTTCCTCCAAATGTCAAGCAGTGCTTTATGTTACAGTGTTTGTGTTAACTGTGTTTTACAGAGCACAGCCAAGTGAACATGCCTTATTCAGAGACACGGAAAAGGTCATTAATGGTGCAATACTGCACAATCACAATACTGAACAAAATAAAGCACTACAGTATAACTGCAATGTGTACATGTCTGTTCACACAACACAAAAATAAAATAACTGCATGTCAGTTAGTCACAGAGAACCTGTTTAAAAAAGACACACAAAATAATATTTATGTATTCACAACTCTTGACCATGACCATGTATTTATATCTTAATCTTACTTTAAGATATACACATCTTAATACTGGATTATTAATCCCGTGCATCCCTCACATAGGGTGAATAAAGTGACTCGCATTCTGTGGACCTGTGGATAATGAAATGTTGTATAGACATAAGATTACATTGCAGTGCAGTAATCTAAGATTAACCCAGACTAATACATTGCTACACCTGTCCTACTGCTCTGCTGTTCACCTCACTGAGGTGTGTCCCTGCTACTCACACACACACACACACTAACGGCTTGTTTTCACTGATTAATGTTGTGACTGTATAAGAGCTTAGGGCTATGGCACCATGGGTTTGGAGACATTAGTCAGTTTCCGGTGCTGAAATAAATGTTACTATGTTCAGAAACATTCTGCCACTTCACAGAAAAGACATTCATTATAATGAGTGATCATTCTGTTCTATCGATACCGTCTCTTTAAGACTGAAAATCAGTGTTACTAAATTACCATACAGAACCACAAAAAGCTTTTGAAATACAACACTACAAATAATACAAAGAGCAACCTTTGTTTTGTTTTTGCTTTGGTAAATAGAACTTTGATAGATTTTCATCAGACTCCTCTGTCTACATTATGTGATTTTTTTATGTAATAGATTACCTGTGATTTTAGACTTACTAGACTACCTGTGATCTAAGACTCAATAAATAACCTGTGATCTTAGGTTCAATGGATCATTGTAAAAATGTGACATGAGCATCAGTCCGAAACATTCTGTTGTCCCTCACTCATGGTTTTATGAGCTGAATGGCTTTTTGTGAATGTTGTCTCACTGTGCCACCTACAGGTGTCTTTGCGTCATCAACACTATTGGATAAATTCGACATCTTATTTGAATATAGAGTTCTTCTAATTTCAAGGCACATGGTTACATCCTAAAGAAAAACATTTTCTATTTCAATTGTTCACTGACCTTCTTCAAACAATGTTTTAAATTGAACATCAGTGAAAATTCAGTAACCACAAAAAAAAGGAAAGAAAATAAAAAAACAATAAACATTGGTGTTAGATCAAGGTCCACAGCCCCTCATATTTTAAGCTGTAACTATAAATGTATATGTACGTGTGCTCCTGCAAATCAACTCATTTTACCATGACTTCAGGCCATGCAGTATGGTACATCGTGTATGCACTCACAGGTGCACATGTGGTTATTTAATAAGCCCTTCCCTTCAATTAGATATAGGAATGCAGATTTTAGTGAATTTACCAAGAGCCAAAAGACAACAAATACACAAAAGAGTCTCTACTCATTAGAACACATGGAACTCATCAGAACTACGCAGTTCACAGTATTATTGAAACTGATTCTCGTATTTGGCATCTTATTTGGAAAAAATCAGAAGATAAAACAAATATGAAGAGAGATTTTGCTCTTTTTTGTTGTTGTTTGTTTTTTGGGGGTTTTTTGCTCAGGCTTCAGGAAAGTCACACGTTACATAAAGGGGTCCAAACAAGTGTTTCTAAAACGTCAGGACACATTTTCATAACCTCAGCAATTACCCATTACCCATGAGCTGGTAAGAATTTTTTTGGAAGACAAGAAGGAAGCAGAAGAGGAAGAAGAAGAAGAAGAAGAAGAAGAAGAAGAAGAAGAAGAAGAAGAAGAAGAAAAGGAGAACTGGAAAGGAAGAATTGCCAGGTTCTATGGACCATTCTTAACAGAACTGATCCCATGAATTTTATTCCAGGGGATACCCAGGTATTTTTTTTAGGAGCCCTTCTACAGTACTTTCATAGTGGATTCATTTTTAAGACCCACTGGTTTTTCAGTCCCTCAGAAAAACAGCAGAAAAATTCATTTCTACACTGATAAATCTGAGGTTTTGAACGGTCTGGGTTCTGTGACAAGGAAGCTCAAAATGATTTATTACTCCAAATCCCCCCAGTACAGATCACAACCACAGAACATCCATGTTTCTATTAGTGTGAGACATTTGTTCAGCTGTTTGTTTGGACATAAGGATATGGATTCTTAGGCTTAGGTCACTGATTACAAACTTTGATAAACTTCACATCAAGCTGTCATTGCTGATTGATAATCGATGGACATATAATCAAAGGGTTACTTGTATTTATCGTAGCAGATAATGTCTCTGCTCACTCTGTATGCTACCTGTTTTACCAAAAGAAGAATTTGCACGTACTGTCCCTACCACTGAGAGGACATAAAACCTTACATAGATGAGTATTCCTGTGTGGTATACACACATGCTGTCCCAAACATTTAGACAACCCAGAGAGAAAAGCTGGGTGTGTGATGTGACGTACCCTGTCCTTCTGGACTGCCTCACTTTGTGGTCTCTGAGAAATTTCCACTGGATGTAATGCGTGATCAGATACTCGTTAATCTCTGAATTTCTGAAAGAGCTCCAGATCCTTTCCTGGAAACAGGCTGGCCTAAATTTCTTACACACTATCTCACTATCTTACACACAATCCAATATTTATTACTGAACTTAGTCCTCTCAGAGCACACTGGTACATTCAGTTTGATGCCAAACACATGTATTTCGCTGTCACAGGGACATATGGACAGGTGGAGACCAGCACCACAAGGCCATGTGTAGAGAGGGTGTCTATTGACAGAGTGGGTCCCTCTCCTGTGTCCAGCCGGATGAGTCGTTAAATCACCATCATTTTGACTATTTTACAAAACTACCAGAGACATATGTAATTCTAAATAAGTTTATCTGCCACACTGCTCGACTGTCTGAAGGAGGGGATGTCCTCCCACTATAATCCAGGAGCTGCACAAGACCAGGCTGGAATTTAGAGTCTCAGGTGTTTGCTGTGTAAGCATCTGGCCATTCACACAACGCAGACCAGACCATGCCTCTCTGCCTGCAGAGTGTTGGCCTGTCAGAGAGCTGAACCAGCCTCTCATCACCATCATCCAGCTCAGCTCGCTCACCTCACATCAACAGCCCGACTGGGACCATATCTTGTTCATTTCCCTGAGACGGGGAACAGGATCTCTATGGTCCCATTTTACTGCATTTAATCTTTTTTTTAAAGAATTTTAATGTGGCTGTGATAATGCACTGATACACCTGATGAATCATCTGTCATTAAATCCCAGATATGTTTTGAATGTATCTTAAAAACATCTGGCCATTCACAAAGAGCTTAATTGTTTGCATGAATTAATTTGCTATTTATGCAACATCAGCAGATTCAGTGGCCAGCCAACTAGTGAAGAGTTTGGAGTTGAAGACAGTTTGAGATTTCTGTCAACTCTCCCCTCTGTCTCACATACATATACACACCCACTATCACACACACACACACACACAATCCATAACATTTGTGCTTGTGCCTAGTGCAGAAATGAACCAAATATGCACTGCCTTAATCAAAAAGGGGGAGAACTCATTTAATTTTGTCATTTACAAATGAGTGATTATTGTGACATTTACAAACAAAACCAGGTAAATCATATAGTGCTAACATCATAATTCATGACAGCATTAACACAACACTCTGGGTCATGTAAATCATAGGAACACAGAACAGCAGGGTAACAGCGTTCAGTGGTGTGTGTATATACATAAAACGTCCAGGTCATCAGCATTAAAAGAGTGTTTCAGTATCCGTGGGAATAAAACGTTTCATTGGAGCCAGGCCACTGACACAGAGACAGCAGTAGGTTTCATGGTGCTGTTGACTGAGTGGAAGGTGTCATTGTGATTGGGTTGAGTCTGGCCATAACACGTCATATTCATGTCCATGGATTTCAGAGGCACAAATTGGCCACTGAGCTGCTATGACTGAGTGCTGTGTGTGTGTGTGTGTGTGTGTGTGTGTGTGTGTGTGTGTGTGTGTGTGTGTGTGTGTGTGTGTGTGTGTGAGAGAGAGAGAGAGAGAGAACTGTGCTCATTTCTTCCGTCGCACTTTCGGTTTCTTCACCGGTCGTAAGTAAGGGTTATCAATCATATTTTCCTCATTAGCTTTGCATGCTGGGACTACACCACCAGGTGGCAGCACCGAGTTCTCCTTATCCGCTCCTGGATCGTCCTAATATATAGAGAATGTAAAGAGCATCCCAGTCAATAAACCATAACCCATAGACTTTCAGTGATCATTCTCTAAAAACCTACATATATCATGATTATGGCATACTCTGCTAGAATAGGTTTTGTTAAAAAGAAATTTCATTTGTAAAACCTATTGAACACTGAGATGCCCTGAAACAGAGACACCCTGAAACACTGAGATGTCCTGAAACACAGAGATGCCCTGACACACAGAGATGCCCTGACACACAGAGATGCCCTGACACACAGAGATGCCCTGACACACAGAGATGCCCTGACACACAGAGATGCCCTGACACACAGAGATGCCCTGAAACACAGAGATGCCCTGAAACACAGAGACGCAAAGAATTCTTTCGACTGAAAATGCTTCAGAATATCGTCTTATCTTGATTTGTTTCAAAACGCAGTGCAAAACTGCACCTGGCCTGTAATGAGAGAGAGAGAGAGAGAGACAGACAGATGGAAAGAGACAGAGAGTAGGTGCACTTACGGTGTTGTTGCCAGCGTTGGGACAGTCACTGTCAGTCTGTTCATCCTGCTCTGAGGAGTCTGTCTCCTCCAGCATCTGTAGCTCCAGCTCTGAGGGGAGCAGAGCGCTCAGGTATGGGATGGAACTGGGCCTGGCCGCGATCACTGCACACAGGGCAACAGCAGCACCGGTACTCAGTCTAAACACACCCTCTCATCTTCAATTTCATTTACTGTCTCAGCGGGGTTCAGGTGAACAAAATAACTGATTGCTATTTCAGTAGAATTCAGATGACTAAAGTGACACAGTGTGCTGAATGTGGAGCTGTGATCAGGGTTTCTGTGGCTGTGTGCAGGAGGATGGAGTGGTGTCGTGTCAGGCGAGGAGCACTCACAGGGGAAAGCAGTGAGGTCGTCTTTAAAGAGGCTTTGTGTCTCGCCTGTCTTGGCCATGAAGCGTGTTAGAGCGCGTTCCACATCTCTCCGCTGGGACGCAGCCTTCTCTCGGATTACCTGGTAATCTGACACCGGTTCACGAAACGTCTGGCACAACATGACAAAAAACATAGCTCATAAACTCATTCATAACACACAGTCGATTCATCAATCCTGCCTAGCTTCACATTCATCTTTTCCAGCTAAATTACATAAATAAACATACAGATAATCAAAGAAAGAGTTTTTTGCAGGCATCAAAGCTGCACTGCTGAGCTGATGCTTCTGTGTCTCTCCTGTATTTCCATACATTGATTAATAAAGTAAAAGTAACAGGGAGCGGGTTTGGTCTCACCGGAGTTTTGATGTATGTGTGAGGATCTGGAAATTCTGGGAAGTGACTGGGGATGTGCGCAGGGTGAGTGCGTTTCAGTCCAGCTGCAAGCGCCTTGGGTATTACTGGGGCATTCGTCACTGGAGCTAAGACAACAAAGCCATTATGTCAGAGAGTACTGAAGAGAAATGAGATGCGTGACACAATGATCTTATCTAACATTGTAAGTTTCAAAAATGGTGTGAGTGAATATGGTTACTGAAATGGAATAGTATAAACGACGTTAAGGTGATGCTTACGTGCAGTTATGACCATCCTCTGTGATCGTTTGGCATATACAGGTAGACTGTCAACATTAAAACCTACAGTTCAACAGATAAAAAAAACATGTTTTCAGTGTTTTGTTTCTCTCTCTCTCTCTCATATATATATATATATATATATATATATATGGCCATATTGAAAAAGATTAATTTAAAAGAAATTTTACAGAACTGTACATACTGAGAAAATTAAAATCTCTGTGATCGCGCACACACACACACTGTGAGCAGTGAGTAGTGAATTTATCCTCTGCATTTAACCCATCCTATACACACAGGTAGTGAGCACACACACACCAGGAGCAGGAGCAGTGGGCAGCACGCTTGCACCTGGAGGGCAGTTGGGGGTTAAGTGCCTTGCCCAAGGGCACTTTAGCCATGGATGTTGAGGGAGGGGAAAGCGCTCTTCACCCACTCCCCCCGGGCACATTTTTCCTGCTGGTCACAGGGATTGAACCAGCGACTCTCCGGTTGCAAGCCTACTTCTCTAATCATTAGCACACTTAAATAGACAGAAATAAAAGTACACACCCATTTCAACCAATGTAACCACCACATCAGATAGAGTGGGGATACTTCTTGCTGTGTGTTCACAGTACGCCTTTGCACTTCTTCCTACTTCAGTTACATCTGGAATAGACACAAGAGAGTGGAGACATTTTTCCATGGATGATTAGAGCCTATAATGCCATTACCCTTAAAATTTTGTAACAAACAGAGCAAGTAAGGATATAGAAATCAGGGACTGACACAAGTATGCACCTTACCACAAATGAACAGCGTGTGTTAAACATCACTGTGTGCACATTCATTCTACACGGTTTACCAAATCAAATACTATAAAACAACAAGCGGAAAACCAGTTACTCACAAACTGAAGATATTATGAGTTCGTCCGAAAGGGACTGTACTTACATGACTGCATCATTTCCGTCAGTGTTTCCACTGCAGCTTTCTCCGCACTGTCATAGCCGCATTCTGTTAATAGTGAACTCACAACAACCTGAAGAGTGCGACGCCGCGCTGAGAAATAGTTCTCTGCTGGACTCGACGTTGTTTTACTCCCACCTGAGCGCTAAACAACAGAACACAGACAGGACTCAAAGGAGATACAACGGACTGTTCCATTGACATAATAATTACTTCATGGTCAAAGTAGGCTTCTACGCTAAAAGCCGTCTATGCTTCTGTGGAAAATCTAACAAGATAAATAAATTAAAGCGATTGGATTAGCTTCGCAACTCAGGAAACTTAACAGTTGTAAAAATCATTTAAGTTCGCTCCACATATATCTGAACAGCTATACGATGAAAGTTGTTTTTGTCTGTAAAATGAAAAAAATACTTCATTTGTTCATCTGCTGCATTTCGTCCAGACTGAAAGTTATATCCTCCTTACTACATTCTCATCTGTGGTCCGCATATGAAACACAACAATTTTGAGGCAGTTCTGGCAGTTTGACAGTGAACGCCTTGCTCATTTACTCACCGTTCCGGAGTTTAAGGAGCTGCTTCCGATGACAGCTGGATCTGCCATCTCCACAGTTCACTCTCCCTCTGTATATTCTTTTTGACGACTATTTATTTGTGGAAAAGACCGTAAGACGTCTTCATACAAAACGAACACTAAACATTTCGTCACTTCCGTGAAGTGAGCAGTGGATAAACCGCCTGTTTCTCGGTGCGCATAATCTTTTGCTGCCGCCCTCTGGCAGGAGTTCCGCCCTACAGTTTTCGGGGTGTTAAAAGACTTGTGCAAGACTTGTGTATTCGCGCTCTCTCTATCTCTCTCTCTCTCTCTTCTTCATTGTACCTGCGTGATCAACCATATTCCCTTTTCTGAAGGACAGTTTTATATCCCAGTCCCCCATTCATGTATTTCACATGATTTGAACCTAGACTGTATTGCATGACAAAGGTAAGAATTCCTAATGCGAAGGTGACCTTGGTTACCATGGGAACAGATACCAAGTTAAAGAAACTCTCCCAAAACCCACGTCTTGTTTTAATGCCCTTAAGTTATAGATTGCGTATGCAGTATTCAAAATGATTCATACATCCCAGTGAATGGTTAGAAAAGAATTTATTCATTCAGAGGCAGTAAGATAGAGCACAATGAATATATGACTTTTATACATCCATTTATAAATAGCCTTCATCCAGTGTAAAATCATGACATCTCAGCAGACATTTCTAACAATGGGCAGCTTTTCAGTTCATTTTTCAGCATCTGCTGCCCAGCAGCATCAAACCTCCATGTCGACCTTCTCCACATACTGTGATACACTCCTCAGCAAAAGCAAAGCACTTGCCACCATCCAGGCTTTCCGTTGCCTTGCTTAAAAAGGTGGAGAGCTTGCTGTTTTTTTCTTTCTTTTACGAAGCATGAGCTCTGAAACTCATGCGCCTCTGTCTGACTGTGGCCAGTTCTTTGGCCTTGGCCTCTGTCTCACTGGCCAGCTCATCCTCCATCTCTGGAACAACGGTCTCGGTCTCCAGTGTCTGCGTTTGCTCCGTGATCAGCTCCTCCCTCAGTTGGTCTTCTTCATAAGGCCCGTTATCAGGGAAGAGTGAGCAAACCGCTTCCACTACTCCACTCATGACCCCCAGGACAGCAAAAGTACTGCCTACCAGGTATACCTTCATGGAGCCCTTCGACCCTGCATTCAGCATCTCCTTCGCAAATGGAATGACCTCCTGGATAGTTTCCATGTTGTTTGTGTTGGTGTTGACTTGAGTCTGTCAGAGGAACAAGGGGCTCGTGATTAAAGATGTTTTTTTTCCCCACACCATGTTCTGAACCCAGTGGTATATTAATTAGTGAATCGATTCGGACTAATGTTAAACAATACACAAGTAGTAAATAGTTTAATGACTCACAGGAAAAAAAAATGTGAGAATAAATTTAAACGCTCGCAATTAATATGTGTCTTACTAAAGTTTGAAATAATTACTTACTTTTAAAGTGGACCCTTTTGTGTGATACTTCCTCAGCAGTTGTCTTCTCTGTGTATCAGTGGGCACAGGACAACTGAGGTTCACTCTATTTAAAGACAGAGGAAGCTGTGTCCACACCCTCAGTGCATAAATATTCATGAACAGTGAGCAGCATTGCAAAATTTGGGCAAGACGTCTCATGTGAGACGTGAATGACCGTAAGATCCTGAATTATGCGCCAAAACTATGGAGACAGTGATGATTATTGGCATGCTTATGTCACGTGAAGAAAACAATAAACACGTAGTGTGAGAAACGTGCATGCTGTCAGGACTGAAGACGAACTCATTGTCCCTCATGTGTATTATTCATACAACTCTAGTCAAAGTTCACTGATGTCACTCAGAAGCAAAATTGATCCAAAACCTATGCACACCAAAACAATTTTTGATTTTTTAATCTTAAATTAAAAAGCAAGCAAAAACTTAATGGTGTATCATGAAGAGCGAGATACACAAAGGATCAGAAAAGCAAAGCAAAATGCGTACCAGACCCTCTATTCAGTCCCTTTGGTGTGTCAGCATTTCATATGTTTTATTCCATGAAATGTTTCTCTCCAAATACAATTCTCTTTAGAGCTGCCGTTTTCTTTTTAAAGCATATTTTCTGTGATTCAGTTTCTAAAGTGTTCAGGTATGTAATTTTTTGAAACATTAAGAAAACATTACACTCACAGGTTCATTGGGACAAAAAATTAGTTGACAGATATTCATCATAGCTGTTCTGTTTTACTACCATTAAAATGAACCAGCCAAGATCCCGCTTTTGAGTCAAGTATACAGGTAATAGGGGGAACACAAGTATATATGATTAGACTGTATGGGGCTGGTTTTAGACAGGCAGTTGTATAAACACATTACGTCAAGTATGTTATGGTAAATTGTTTGTCCACAATACAGTCTTGTAAGTCTTGCTAGAGATGTATGTGAGTCACACGTGCTGAGGTAATCGGTAACCTTTAATCAGGTTGCGAACGGAGTGTCTCCCGTCCGCACGGCACTATGACGCTAATTGGCTGCTGTTGCGTCTGACCCTCGGGACTGTGACTGCGTGCGAGGGTAAGAGAGGAGAAGATTGTTGGGCAATGTTCTTGTTTGGCTAAGTGGACACTCCAGACACTGCTGGCGTTCACATGGACACAGTCATATCAGAGACTTGTTACCCATTTCGCTGTGATCTGTGCCACGCTCTGTGCCCTGGATAACAAAACCGTCTTGAGCAAGATCTGTGGTCTAAAATTGATCCAGAGCAGAGAGCTTCTGTTTAGATTATATGCGGAACAGAGTAGTAGGTAGTGTAGAGTGTGTACGTAGTAATACTCAGCAATGTCTTGTAGTACAAGAACTAGAGCATAAGTCATAATCAAAGAAAGGTGACTCATCATTTAAAGCGTTCGTCCAGAATTGCGAATCAAGACCATCGTGACTACATAAGAAGAAAGGAGGAAATTAATTAGCGATGATGGACCATCCATTTTACAGCATTACAGAGACAGAGACAGAGACAGAGCCTGATAGGTACACAGATACACACACTGCTTTAATACATACGTTTTGTTTTTATTTAGTTATTTTTGATAGAATGTTAATATGTGATGCTACAATTTCACTATTGAAAGGTAAAACATACCAAAGTAGTCTCTTTACATCAATCGATACACATTCTACATTTCCAAACACAGACTTTTTCTAAATATGATATGCTGTCAAGTAACCACTTGCCTTGATCACAGTACAAAGTTGGTTAACCAATCAAAAACATAGAATCTATATGACAAGAGTTGAATATTTCTTTGTCCTCGGATGTCCGTTTACCCTCTATAAGGCTTTATGTGTAAGTGAGCGGTGATCAGGACTGTGATAATGATCTTCCAAATCTCCAGAAAGGCGGTCGGCTCTCTGACCTGCACAGAGACTCAGTCTGCCTCATTAAGGTCAAGCGTCTTGCTAAAGTGGGGCAACTGAAAGAGTGCTGACGTACTTTGAAAGAGTGCTGACCTCTATGGTACATGTGACCTGAGGTCAGTTTTACTGTTAAGATTATAACAATTAGGATAAAGGCTGGTGCCAAGACAACTGATCCAAGATCAGTCACAGGACAAACAAAATATAGCTATAGTAATATAACAGAAATATATCAAAGCAAAGACACAGAGCTGTTAACACATGGGGCTTTATTAATAAAGAATGTGATATTGCACATTGATTTGTTACTGCAGCAACCTATACAAACATCCCATCTTTACATTTTATTATAAAACAAACCAAAAGTGACAAAAAACATGGCTCAACATGTGTTACAATAGTCATAAATACATAATAGAAAAATAAACCTTTAACCTAAGAAAACAAGAACTCTCCAAACTATCAAACTACTAATCACTGTGGAATAATTTACTTGCATTTAAAGGACATATTTTGAACATATTTCAGGTTAGCTCATACAACTTTAGTATTCTGCAGGGTTAGCCAACGTGTGCTTTATCCACATGAATGTTAGTGACTAAACACAAAGCAATATAGATGGCAACCAATCTCAGGTTACAGAAGCTGTGCGTCACAATAGTAATGATAATAGTAATAAAAATAAAAAACATTCCTCAACATTGTGTTACATCAATACACTTTAGGAAGAAAAAAAACCTCTCCATGTCATAGACTCTTCATTTGAATACATCAATACAGAGAAATTCAGAGACATTAAACACAAAGAGAGGGTCTTCTCATGGCGAAATAACAACATTTAAGAGATGTCCAGCTTTTCTCACACCTCTTTTCAAAGGCAGACTGGACACTAATTTTCTTTGGAAATGTTTGCAAGTGCGGACATGTGTGTCTGTCTCTTTGTGTGTGTCTGTGTGTGTGTGAGTAAATACACATGCAAATATGTGGACATGTCTGGGCACACTTCCCAAGTCCAGCAGTTCCAGAATTTTCTGGAGATCTTGGGCTGGCTGTCCTCTGAGGGCTCTTGTATCAGGGCACAGAGCAGCGGGCGTGTCCACATAAAGCAGCCAGGAGTTGGCAGACAGGTCACTGACCTGTGGAGGAGAGGAGAGACAGAACCAGACAACAGACAGTCAGTCTGCAGAACTGGGCCACAAACATACATGATACAACATCAGAGTGAGTCTCCAACCTGAGCTCTTACCACAGAATATACAATAGTCTCTGGGTGACAGAAATATCTCGCATATGCCATAGTCTACAAATGCTACTGTGTGTGATCTTGTATAAGAAAAACACATTTAGGAGTTCACATCCATTCACTGTTACCATTTTCAAACGATCCGGCAGCGCATGTTTGGTCACATGACTGAACACACTCCAGTCTGCAAGTTCTGACCAGTGCGGCTGGAGGCTCTTTTTCCATAACTGCAAAATGAATAAGTGTAGCGGGAAGAGTTAAAAACAGTAATAGCATCTCTCCTCAATCAATCTTCAGTAATACCCTCTGGGACTCCGTTATCACTAAGTTATCCACACTGTAATGAAAAATTCAATAAAGGATGTTATTGGATCACTGGATCGATCCTGTTGTCAGGTAATGAGGGGAATGTTCCAGATATTTTGGTTGAATAAAGTGACATACCCGTTGAGGTTGGCTGGTTCGGAGTGATATACATGTTTGCCCTTCTCACAGATGCTGAAGGCTCCGGCATGGTGGACAGGCTCACTGTGGCTGACCTTCAAGCTCTGGTAATGACTCCTGGCCTCCATTGGCTGATTGGCTGGTACAGTGATGTGACTGGCTTGTATGCCACCGTTGGGTTCCAGGTTCTCTGGAACCAGGTTCTTGTGAGCCGCGTTGGGCGTGGACGACTCTGTGACTTTAATTTCCGGCACAGGAAGCTGGTTCTGCCTAACCAGGGCCTCAGAGTGAGCCAGCTGAAGCTTCTTCATGTGGTTGATGGCCACGGCTGCGTTAAAGGCTTGCTGTGAATGGAATAAAAAAACGTCTGCATTAGGCAAATGTGAAATGCTGCTATATGTAGCTAAACACAGAGATTAAGTGATTAAGAGATTAAGATTAGTTTATTAGTACACTTTTACAACAAGGAGTGTCATTTCCTTTCTGTGCAAATAATTAATGGAAAAGTGATTTGTACTGTATTGTAAAAACCAAGCTCTCTTCTTGGCCTATTAAAACATATACATTTTTAAGTTCACAAGCAAAGTTTCCCAGTTCAAGTTGAAGAGGAAATTTAAGAGGTCAAACTGACTGGACATTAACTGAGAAGTGTGGATGCACACACCAGACAGAGTGAGCATTGTTACAGGCGATGTTGTGTAACCAGGCCAGAGATCAGCGGAGACCCAGTGAGATTTGAATACGGGGGGAAAAGTCTTCCCAGTTTGCTTCAGCTCAGCCTTGAACTCACCTTCCACTTGGACTTGGCAAAGTTCTTCTGGATCTGCAGACTGACAGAATGGTAGATGTCCTGGCTCCGAGCCGTTTTCCCAATAATCCTGAGAGACAAGGCCAAAGTCAAACAAAGGACAGAGCAGTGTCTCTACTTATATGATCTAAAATGAAAAGAATCATAATATAAACAATGACGTTTCTGAGACCTAAAGCCGATCAGACCGGAGTTTATCTATACACCCAAAGTCTATCAACGCTTAAGCTCATAATCCTCATTCTTACTTTTTTTTTCTTTTTTCAATTTTATTTTTAAGGATGTTTTCTTATTGTTAAGTGTGGGGCTTTTTTAATTTTTAAGGGTGGTGGCTTTGAAAGCAGACAGGATTCTCACCATGGGTGTCTGAGGGCTTGCTCTGCTGTGTAGCGCATCTTTGGGTTCTTCTGCATCATGTTGCGGATGAAGTCCTTGGCTAAAACACAAACATAACGGCATCAAAGAGGCTTCTGAAGGCAGAGCGTTAGCTCCATATATCACACTGTCTCTGTAAAGTGACTATAGAGCAGCATTGTGCCATCAGGCATGATGATTTACACAATGAAATACAATTCAAATAAGAAAGAATTAACTCACCTGACTCAGAGATATCATCCCAGAAAGGAGAGTCAAACTCATACTGAGCCTTCATGATTTTAGAGAACAGTCGAGTCTCTGTCTCTTCATAGAAAGGGGGATATCCACACAGACTGCAGGGACGAACAATAACCTCAGTCAGTCAGTTGTTCTTATGTTCCGGAGCTGTATAAAAGTAACTGTACACAGTACTACAAAAGAAAAAGGAACTGCATCCACTGTTTGTTGAAACAATTTACTCAATCACTGTTCTGTCCTCTCACCCATTTGATCATTAGTTACTCCACTGCGCGCGCGTGTGTGTGTGTGGCGCGTGTGTGTGGTGTGTGTGTGTGTGTGTGTGTGTGTGGTGCGTGTGTCTGTGTGGTGTGTGTGTCTGTGTGGTGTGTGCTTGTATGAACACTCTTCCTCCTCACGAGGGCAGTATGAGTGTTGATCCAGTGTAATGAGGGAATGGGTTATGTACATGACTAGTGTTTGATGAGGGGACTAAGTGACTCAGAGTGACTCACAGTGTTAATGAGACGTCCTGCTGAGCGCTGGATTTCTAAATACAGTCATCGCCACTGACAACAAACAAAAGCACTGTATACACTACACTGCTTTTGATTATACTCAACACATCTGTTCTGCCTGTAAGTCAGAGTGACCCTGGCCAAAATAACAGTACTTACAGAATGTAAGTGATGACTCCAATAGACCAGCAGTCCACTGCTTTGCTATAGGGTTTCTGTGCCAACACCTCTGGGGCTGTACAAAAGATCACACACCAGTTCAGTTCAGTTTGAATACGCTGATATGATGAAGCTGTTTTTCATTTTAGAAACTACCTTTCTATCACTTCATTACAGTCCAGGGTTCTGGCAAGTCTCCTTATGACGATTAGTGCACAGTTAATTGAGAAATATATTCACAAATGTATAATTGTAGTCAAATCAAAGCTAACTGAGAGATACCATTGAGTTGTTTTTTTTTTTCTTGGTGGGGGGGGGGGGGGGTATTTTTTTGTTAGTATTTGTAGAGTTCTCACTCACTCTCACCTCACTCATTATCTAAGCTGCTTATCCTAATTAGGGGATCTTATCCCAGCGCTCATAGCGTGGAAGGCGGGGAAACACCCTGGACAGGTCGCCAGTCCAGAACAGTAGACACACAGACAAACACACACACACACATTCATAACTAGGGGCAATTTAGTGTCTCAAATTTGCAGAAAGGACCCTGTGGGAGGAAATCCACGCACACGGGGAGAACAAGCAAACTCCACACAGAAAGGACCCTAGCCGCCCGGCCAGGAATCTAACCTGAGACTTTCTTGCTGTGAGGTGACAGTGCTACCAACCCAGTAGAGTAAGACTGGTCTGTGGGCATTTTGCTGAGTTAGCTGAGAGCCTGTATGATATGGCAGTGTTCCTTACCCACATAGCCTGGGGTGCCACAGGCCGTGGACATGATGCCACTCTCCTCCAGCTTAGACAGCCCAAAGTCACTGATCATGATTTTAGAGTTTTCATCTTGACTGTAGTACAACAGGTTCTCAGGCTGTGGAAAGACAGAAAGGCGTGGTTCCCAGTCGGCAACTTCATAGTTATATATATGTGTGTGTGTGTGTGTTATTGTAAACACCAGCACACCAGGAACATTACTTATATATATATATATATATATATATATATATATATATATATATATATATGTATATATATATATATATATATATATGACACTGTTTTTTGATGAAAGACCTCTGTGTGTTCAGATCTTACTGTGTTTTGTATGAGCTGGAGTGTATACCTTGAGATCTCTGTGTACAATGCCATTCTTGTGCAGGTAATTGACTGCCTCCAGAACCTGTCTGATCACTAGACTGGCATCCCTCTCTGAGTACATCCCCCGGTCCAGGATACGGTCAAATAGTTCACCCCCCGAAACGCTGCAAACACACACACACAAAAAAAACAGAGACTCAACAGCCTGTTCTCTTCAACAACAGGACACAGTGTGTAGCACTACTGTCTCTAAATGACTGCTGAGCAGATCACTCACAGCTGCATGACAAGGTAATAATGAGTTCGACTCTCATAGAAATCTTCCAGTCCCACCACGTTCTCATGTTTGATCCTAAAGTAGCAAACAGGACAGATGTTCAGACTATGATTATTCAGACCCTACAGCAATAATGTTTATAAAACAGCAGCCATGCATTCACTGAATGAAAATGTAAGCCCAAAATATTTACTGAACAGAATATCAAAAGAGAGCACACTTTGCTGAATTGGTTTCATATTCTCTTAGTAATTCCAATGAATTTTTAAAAGCAGTGTAAAACTCTGTAATTACCATTGTAAAGTAAATGGAAACTGAAATACTGATTATTTTTAAAAAGGAAGAACAGTGAGAACTCTCACCTCCTCAACACAGCAATCTCATTCTCCAGGTTCAGATCTCTCTTGTGTTTTTTCTTCACACACTTCATGGCAAAGAGTTTTCCGGTCTTCCGCTCCCTCACCATGTACACTTCTGAGAACGCTCCCCTGGTGGGAAAGAAAGGGAGAGAGAGAGAGAGAGAGAGAGAGAGAGAGAGAAACAGGATAAGGTCAGATGTGCAATCATGGAGATCATGGTTTCCTCCAAAGATCTGAGAGAGAGCACTAGTATGGGTTGTGTTTAATTACATATCCTGACCTTATCTCCAGAGCAAAGCATGCTTTAATGAGGGGCTTGCTGCAACGCTGACCTTTTCAATCTTTCACTGCCTCCAAAGCTCACACAAAATGTCCACGGCACCGTCCCTCACTTGTTTAAAGGATGGAGAAATTCAAATAAATTTATCATGAAAAATCAGGCTTGTCTGATGCCAGTGTGCGAGTGCTTTTCTCAGACTTGGTGACAAATCATCCTTAAATGAAAAACTCAAAATGAGAAACTCCTTAAATGACCCACCACTTTCTTTAAATGTCACCTCACCAAGTAATTACCTACTGCCATGTGAATTTTTTTCCACTTCTTTTTTTCTTTACCAAGGATCATAATTAATTATAAAAAAATGGTGTAAATAGCTATTATGTTGTACAAGCTGATAATGTCCTGATCAACATTTTATGTCTAACCTCACAATATAAATCTAAACATTAATCATCTTAAAAACTACAATGAACTATTTAAAAACATTAAGAACATTTTTGAAAAATTTTGCTCACTAGGTTGGAGGGTGATGATTACACACTTAAAAAGGTCCAACAGACACCTTAATTTTCCCAACCTCTTTACTGCTGCACTATCTCCAGTTCTCTCCCTCTGACTAGGAGAGCTGTCCTGAGAGAGGGATTAGAATTCAAATCCCTTACACAATGGAAACAGAGACTGGTGTGAAGCTGGAGCTGGAGCCAAATGCTTGCATGGTTAACCCAGACAGATCTGCATGCACATTCAGGTCACAGAGCTGTCCACAACCCGGGTAAACATGGCCCAGCCTAGCAGAATGATTTCAGCAGGGTCCTTCTCATTCCTTTTCTTTACTGTGTGGTGTTTGTGTATTGTGATGACCCTACTGTAAATGGCATAAGTGGAGTGTACTTAATAAAAGACCAGACAATAAAAGTAGAATCACACCTACTTAATGTCTAACTAGCATCTACTTTGCTTCTGCCTCAGAAAACCACAAACACACATACAAACACAAACACAAACACACATACACAGACAGTTAGCCTAATTAATTAATGTCAAAAGTATTCTCTGTGAAGTCCTTTTTTTATAACTCTGACGTGGAGTTGCCCACTGCTGACAAGCGTCGTCTCAGACAGTCACACATTCCCATGAGGATTCTCACTCCAAAAGAGGAGGCACAGTACCACACAAGTCTCAGGTTCTAGTATGATCTCTTAGGTTCTCTCGTGTTCTCTCAAGTTCATCACAGTCTCCAAAAACTCCTCTGAATCATAATCACATTTTACTGTCTCATTTCAAAAGCTCATAGAAGGGTGTTTGCTAAACTTATACGGTGATCAGACTGGACTCAGTTGCTTACAGCTTATACAGACAGTTACATTTCTTTGTTAAGCCCTGTTGAATCATGCCTCTCTGATGGATAAAGTCAAGCTTAATTAAATGGGTTCAGCACAAGTACTAAAAGTCAAAGAAAGCATGCTTTGTGTTTGCTTACCTTCAGGGAACGTTTCTGTGTACTGAAATTATTATTATTATTATTATTATTATTATTATTATGATTTACTGAAAACTCTGTCCCTGCAGCTTAGCTGCTTCACTATATTTACCCCTTACCATTTTTAGATAGGAAAATATAACAGTGCATTTTTCTCTCTACGGTTTTGCCTTAACGGAGTGGGAGCTCCAGTTCCCCTTGTTTTTGACGCTGAAACCCCAGGGTTTGCTTCCTCCGAGACAACACTTCCTGCAGGTGATGCTTTCCACTCACACAACAACGAACAAGAGCAGATAATAACAATGACCACCAGCTAACTCTGTTTTTTTCCCCCTAATTCTCAGATGATACAGCATAGTGAATGGCCACATGGATACACATACCTCATGGAAAAGAAACACAGATCATTCTATGTCTGATGCTGATTTTCTTTTTCCTGCTGTTAGAACAAAATGGAAATGCTGTTCTAGTCTGTACCCAGGCTCTCTGCATATTTAGGGGCTCTCTATCTCTCTGAGCTCAGTTTACATTCCCCTATAGCCATAGCCTAGTGTTGCACTATGTCTGTGAATTACTGACACATGGGAAGAAACAGGCAGTTCTGTTGTTATAGAGTCTATCACCTGTCTACTGCACATACATTGCATGCAGATTCCATTGTAGATTAACATATTAATCCGCAGCCAAGCTCTCTCTATCCAGTTAGCTGTTCTCTGAATGATGTGTTCCCGAGTCCCTGTCTGTCTGAGCGATTAGCACACTGTGTCTGTCCTCAACTCTCAGTGACTTTAGCTTGACCCTCAACAGGATCGGTCTCTCTCACACACACACACACACACACACACACATACTCAGCCAACAGTTAATGTTGTCAACACGCTCTTCTAAATGCAGTTTTCAGATTGTACATCAGTAAGGTTCCGGTCATGTTCTGTGAAGTTCTCAACAATGACTGAAAATGTTTTGCACGTGGTCTGCTTATACTTTTACCAGAATTTTTCTATTAATGGAGAAGGAATGTAATCTCACGGCTGTGGGATTAGGCTCTAAAGTGTTCCTCTGTTGCATTACCATTCTTCTGCACTGTAGTTAATTTAAAAAAAAAAAAGGTAACTTAAAAAAAAGTTAACTTAAGTTTAAAGTTTAAGTAAACTTAAAATGAGAAAGGACCTTAGTTCTTTTTTTGTGTGTAAACTCAAATGTTGGGCCCTCTATGTACCTTTACAGTTGGGCCTCCTGAAAAAAAAAAAAAAGTAAAATCCTTTCCTTTTCATTTTAAGCTCATCTCTTAATGTTTCACAACGTGAGAACCTCAAAGCCTAAAACAGATGCACGGCTATATCTTAACTTAAGATACACCTCATTTACAAGCAACAGACGTGAACAATTATTTATATATTTTGGTTCTTACTATGAACATTCTGACATTTTTTGTCAAACTATAAGTGCATCAACAGCTCTTTGGTCATCCACTTAATCAGCATCCACTGATGAGAGCAAAACAGTGCAATGCTATGTATTTGAATGTCTTTATGTCAAAGAAATCAGACAAGTTTAATGTGACGAGACAAAGCGGGAGAGCATTAGCACTTTTCAGGGAACTCTTAGGCTTCTGACTCTGGGGAACTGCCAAACGAAGAGATAAAAAGTGTTGACTGGCATTGCTTAATATATCTAGAATGTCTGACAGTTCCTCCTGGCCTCAGGATACTCAACGCTGCTGCTACAACACTCTGCTGCTTTTCATTCTCACTGAATATAAACCACGATGACAAAATCTTCTATCCATTAAAGGAAACCTTGCACACTACCACAACCTTGACCAACACAGAAAAAGCAGTTCCAATCAGTATCAAAAAAAAATGACACACATCTGGTTAGCCACCCCGATCCTTGGTCTAGTCAGGTCTCTGTACTCTCAAAGCCCCATGACGTCAGCTCTGGGAAATGCGTAGGCGGCGTATAAAGCTACGAGAAATTGCCAGGGAAAAACAGGACAATTGACTGGGCCTTGGATTACTGTTTTTGACCCACTAAGCCAATGAACTGCTTCACTGCTCAATCAAAATATTTACTCCTTTGAGTTGTGTTCTGGTGTCTAAACAAGATGCTTCTGGTGTCTAAACAAGAGCTAAGATGTGCTATTGCTATTACCATCAAACAAACAACTCTTTTTTTAAATGATCAAACACACATTACCCTTACATTATAATAAGAGTAGGAAGAACACTAAGCCACGCTGTCATTAGCTACTTTGTAAAAACCTTTTGATTAGCCTGTGAACAAAATGGATGAATGTAAGACATCTCTAAACATTTCCAGATATGGCTTTCAAATCAGTATAATAGATAGCCTGCCAGCTAGGTGACAAGTGCGCCAGTTCATACTAGTTTTATTCTTCCCATTTTGAAAGTACAAGTAGAGATCCCTCCTGCATTACCAGCTTCACTTACTCCTGATCTTTTTCTATGAATGAAGAACTAATTCAGAGTATCTCCATACGCCAGGTGGATTCTCAAACCTAAACAGAACTGCAGCACAAGCCAAGCCTAGCCCAGCCTAAGGAAGCTTTGGTCCCATACACCACTTAAAGTAGGTCTCCTTGGAATCCAATCAAGTCCGTCTAGCAGTCTGTTCCCCCTTTGGGTCATCCAGGACAAGTGGCCATCTATAACTAGGTCAAGTATAGGACAGCACCTGGCTGGAGCAGACCCTCTCCTACAGCTGGAGCCACTGGTAACAGTGATACCAGGGCGGGGAAGATATTTTGTGGATGTGTGTACTTACGATCCTAACACCTCCATGAAGTCAAACACCTCCTGGATGTCATCGGTGCTTTTCTTCCACTCATAGTCGTCCTCCTTCCGGCCCATGACTGCCTGAGCTTCTAAAGAGATTCCTGTCAAAGAGAAAATTATGACAATGTTAGTCTACAGAGAACACAAAGCACACATCCTTGCCCTGGGAGAACAGCACCCTGACCCCTGCTTGGTGCTCGGAACCTGCATGTACCTTTTCTGAGTGGTAAAACAATGCCCAATATTCCAGGTGCGATGCCAGGGTTGATGTAATCCTAAATAAACTCAGTTTTAACGATTAGTAACATGCATCCTCTGACATGTATTTCCGCCTCCAGATTTACTACAATCTTAGTCTTCCAATGGTCAAAAAGTGACCAGGGACAAAGGGATCATCACACGAATCGTCAATGCCTGTAGCTACTCCTGATTACCAGACATTCTGGTGGACTGTTTCAGACAGGTTACTCAAACTGGCCCCGCCCTTTAGGAATGATAAGCATTTCAATTATCCAATCGGAAATCTCAGATGTTGGTGACCTTCTTTTGGCTGGTCAACGAATGCTGACAAATACTTTGCTTGAAAGTGATAAAACCACTAGTCACAGAAAGGCTCCTGGTTTTCTTAAGGTTGTCTTCTTTTGTGTAATGCACACTCAAATTAATATGTGCCTTCACAGTCTTCCTGCAGTCTTTGTGAACCTGTGCTCCTTCGATTTGACTGAGCTATTTTTATTACTGAAGAAAGAGGACAGTCCGTTTGGACTGAAAGAATATGTTCTTAAGAAACATTCATCCAATGAGTCAACACAGACCTAGCATATCTCTCTGTGTGTATACTCATCAATTACCATATTTTTATGGGAAAGATATCAGCAATGAAAATGTAGCCAAGGTCATCTTGGTATCCAACCAGTGTGGCTGTTTCCTGCACTTCATTGTGTAAAACACAGAGGTTGATAAAAATTGCTCTGACAACCTGATAGGCTAAAAGAGGATTAAGAACCCGATAGTACTAGATGGTTCTGACGGATTGGCCTCTTTTCGCTTATGTAACAGGTTAAAGACTTTTGATCTATGGAATCAACCTGAGAGCAAAGATTCACCTTAGATGAACAGAATTAATCCACTTCCTAAATATCCAGCATTAGCAGAGTCCAAAAAGCTGCACAAAGAGACCTCAAAAGCTAAACTGGAGTCTGATGCTGATTTCCAATTTCCCATTATCCTGGCCTAAAAAATAATGCAGCTAATGGGTAAATTGGGTAACCCAGAGAGAAAAAGAACATCCAATTAGGAAACGTGTCTAAGTCCTTTGACCGTAACTGTAGAGAGACATCAGCATACAGTAAGACCGAATGTTAGTCACAAATGGTGTTTTTGAAAACACAAAAACATAAAACAACAAAGGCACAGAACATCTAGCAGAAGGGCACATAGAAAATAAGTACTCACGAAGACAGCCAGAGAAATGACAAACTATGATTACATGATATAATACTACATAGCCCACTTATTACTTTTTTTGAACAATAAATGTAGTGTAATTTTCTGTCCTT
The DNA here is from genome assembly GCF_902362185.1 of Chanos chanos. Lineage (NCBI taxonomy): Eukaryota > Metazoa > Chordata > Actinopteri > Gonorynchiformes > Chanidae > Chanos > Chanos chanos. The sequence continues at coordinate 24,115,042 of NC_044497.1, read as the reverse complement.
AGACATAAAATAACTTCCAGAAACGAAAAGACAAAGAAGAAGAAGAAATTGGAAATAGGAAGAGAGGGAAAAAGATCATGCGGTAGAAGATGACAAAGGAGAAAAGGATGAAGAAGATGTAAATATAGTGAGAGAAATACCTGGTTTAATTTCAGTCTAGTGGACTGTTCGTTCATACTGTGTACTCTTCCTGCGCTGCCAGTATATATACCCCTACTAGATTCACCTCAGTCTGTTATTGTATTACGAGCATAGACATGAATAAGCAACAATTCAGCACGGATCAGTGGTATGCACAATAGGCTCAGGTGCAAGTTGTCCTTTACATTGCGTTGCTGAATATCACGCCGCGCTCCGTCATTAAAAACGTTCCTTATGCAAGTAAACACAAATCCAAAGTGCAACAACAACAACAAAAAAAGACAAGACAAAACAAAAACTCTGACAGTATATGATATTGTTAAACACATCTACTCTAAACTCTTCAAGCTTCTAAAATTATTGAGCTTGGTAATTCCCCCTCAATTTTTCCCTTATAAAAAAAAACCCTTTTTTGGTCTCACCTTCCTGTCTGTAGCAGTTCCAACACGTTTTTCGTGATTTGCGAAATTTGTTCGGGCTGAGACAAGGACAGCACTGATGAAAAACAACGTGGGAAAAACCAAAAGGACGCAGTGCTGATCTCAAGGATACAGACATTAGTATTACGATTTTGCGGAACTATAGCACATACCTGTGCAATGGTGAATTCCAAAAGAGTCGTTAAAATACCCACAAAATCCAACGAACGAACTTGCCTTCGATTTAATTAGCAGTAAAACGCATGCCTTACACAACAGCCATGGGCGAACAAGAGCATCACCGCTGGATTGTGATGAACAAGTGTCGACCAGATACGTACTTCGTATTTTCTAATGAAAAAAGGGGGAAAACAGGCTTGCAGCCATATATTTTCCCAGGGAGCAAGAGCAGAGCGCAAGCTTTGCCCAACCGTTTCACGAGAAAGCACTTTTCTTCTGAATGGGATGCGAATCCGCTTATACTCGGTAGGCGTCTAGTCCTTTCACTTACCTAGAGACAATTGTGCAAGCAGGTGCTCCGCTTTGACTCTCCTGGCAAAAGCTGGTCGAGCTCTGGACAGATTAGTTTGTCGGGAAGCACAGAAATAACCAACAAGTTGGAGATTAACCTGTGTCTCGATGAGAAAGGAGGAGCATGGATGGAGGCGTCGCACTTCTGTCAAGTGACCCCCCCCCCCCTTTCCACCTTCATATTAAAGCAGTAATTGTCTTGACACCCAATTTCTTTCTTTTTTCTTTTATAATGGGTGATGAAAAATGGTGCATTTTCTGTCACAATTTTGCAAAACTTTTCAGCGACCATTTTAAAAACAAAAAATAAAATAAGATAAAATAAAATAAATCTTGAATTTGTGACTTCAGATTATTTTTAAAGACACTACCAGTTATTCAGTCAGTCAAGGTCTTGTTCTCCTCAAACGAAAGAATGACGTGGGGTTTGGTTCTTTACCTGCAGTACTGTGTAGAGAACTATGACTTATTACAGCTTCATGCACGCTGTGAATTGACCGGTCACAAGACAGTGTCATAGCAGTCATATACAACAATGTCATAGCAGACACAAATTTGAAGTCACTCGTATATAAACGTTAAATGACTGATGTTTTTGCCCCTGTAGTGCATGCATAACACGTTAGCCTTGAAACAAACTGTTTTTGAACGCATCACCATATCTTTGCAGCACTGCGACTGGGAACTGATTTGAATATTTTACGGAGCTAAGGAAATATCATCATTTATCTATACTATTTCCATGTTAACTTTCGATTCTAGCATCTACTCCTTGCATGACAAGACACGGATTACCGAGAGGAGTTGCAACAAGAGGTTTACTTGTGCATAAGATTATCATGGCATCAACTGGATATGGTAGAATGTTCTTTCCGTCTTTGATTAGCTAAGACGTTCATCAGGTGGGAATTTAATATGTTGAATTACTCAGCACACATTTGCGCTGACTGACTCACGGACTGAAATGTGTGCACTGAGGACGGAGCTGTTGCAAAGCTGGGACAGTGAGAGTGACCCATTTAGAGGTGTACCTTTTGATTTCTTTATACATTCAGAGATTACTATAAGAGAAACTGAAAAACTCACCAAGAAACCCTCTGATAACCACCATTACGAGTTACTGTGCAAAAAATCAGACGAATTATAACTACATAAATTATACAGACAGTACAGTTAATTGCTATGGATAAGGCCAGCAGTACGTCTTTTCTCATAAATAAACAAACACTGAAAATTCTGTGTAATTTAGCAGTGATGTTTCAGAAAATGTGCTCACATTGGAAATTATGTCCTCTATTCAGCAGTGACCCAACATGTTCCCTCATACAAGAGCCCATCTCTTCTTTCACTTAACGCCAGCAGTCATGTGCAGTGTCAGGTTTACCATGGCTGTGAACACAAGATCCTCTATGATATTGTAAGTGACATTATACAAACAGTATATTCTTCTTCCTAACTCTACATCGGTGAAAAGGATACTGTATTGTCAGGCTCTCTAAGATGCAGCTATGGGAACATGAGGTTGCCATGGAGGAGAGAGAGGAAATGTCTTTTGAGTCTGGAGATGGAGCTCTCCTGACAGTTCTATTTGTGGGTGTTAGTCTACGTAAATGGGAATTGGGTTAGCTCTGCATATTCCATGACAGTTTTGAGACTCCCGTTCCATGTTGTACATGTATGACGACCTCTCCCATGTCATCTGGATGCAGTTACACAATATGACATGTTGTTCCTTGAAAAGCAGTTGCATGGATGAGATACCAGTTAATTAATTTTCATATGATCTTTGACCAACAACCGACACAGTGCATAAAGCATTAATTAAGGTGACAAATAACATTTAAATAGCATATTGCATTAAATGCTTAAATGTTTTATTGCTATTTTGGATGTCTATTAAAACAATTCAGAGTGGTTGACAAATTCCAGGAAACTCTTTAAACTTTAGCACTGCATTTTTCACCTTGTTTCTTCATATGCAACTTTAAATACAGGCTGTTATCAAATAATGTTGTCAAATGTACATGGCTTAAAATTCAGGCTTGGTTGCACAAAAAAGTACTGCGCAAAAATGGCCTGGAACAGCAAAGACCTAGATAATTCTCCATCCCGAGATCCACCTCAGAAAGAGCCGAAGTCTGTGAAAGATAATCCTATGACCTGGGGATCTATGCCTCCTGTGATAGCAGTTACACAATGCTATTAGATTCTCAGCATTCAAATTACTCTTCATCACTCAGCTCTCTGAGTGTTGACTGCTTTTTAAAGCAATGATTCAACTAACTCTATCAAATACATTTCACATCCATTATACAAGCACAAGTCTCTGAATATATTAACATGTTAAACAAACAAAAAAAAGATTTATCAACTTGGGGTTTTCTCTGCCCAATCTGGTCAGTACATCAATTTAGACAACTTCGATAACAGATGCTGTGCATTTATTGTAATGTAAAGATTGGGGTCTGTTTTAATACAAATAGTCAGCTCAAATCCTATTCTGGTAAGTTATTTAGTGTCTGCTTCCTCTGTTAAACATCAGTGTGCAACCTCACTGGTTCTCCTCTCTCAGAGTTACCTCAGTTACCTTTGTTACAGTTCTGTGCCAAGATTTAAGGCTACAGACAGACTGGCATACCCATCTCATAGAATGCCTGCCAACACAGGAAGGTTAATCTATTTCTGTGTTTGAAATTAGATAACTAGAATAACGGACAGACAGGAAGTGGGGTACATAGATTGTGGAGGGAAGCACCTTCATCAGATTTTTCAATCAAAACTAAAAATAAATGGCAGGTAGAATTTTGTGTGGCTTTGTTTTGATGTTTGTATCCTTACTCTGCAGACCTCAGAATGCCTTTTCTCTCCATAGCAGTAGGGTAAAATCTAGTTAATTCTAACATCTCAGAGAGTTTAAACCTGTTACTCATGCCCCTTGTAATCTGACAGTGATGTCCCTGGCTGATGTCCCCTCAATCCGGAAAACAATCAGCATCCCACTAAGAGTAAAAAACATTGTCACATATGCAACAGGTCAGGCAGACCACCAACAAGTGCAAGGCGGCTGTCTATATAATTGATCCAGAGAGAGAGTGAGAGAGAGAGAGAGAGAGAAGATGAAGACAAAGTACATTGCATGTAGATCTTAAATAAAAAAACAAAAAAAAACAAAGCACAATGCTAGGTTAACAATATTACCAAAAAGTACTCACCAAAATGCATTGTAACACTTTTAAAGATTCTGATAAGAACACAGCCATTTATGCCTACAGGATGCTCTCTCTCAGAGCAGAGTTGTCTGACTGGCACTGGTGATAAAAGAATATTCTCTCTCGCTCACACACACACACCCACATACACACACACGCACAAACAAATGGATTCACCCATACTGAAGTAATAATCTCTAATGTGAGTTAGTTTGAGCATAAATTATGTTAATGCAGGGGTACAGTGCGAATGCTTGGTGGGGGATTACAGTGAAGTCATTAGTGAATGAAACTGATGGGGCATGCTATAATAAGACCACCAGTACCTCTGACTCTGTGATATGAAGGATCAAACTGTTCTTCGGTTTCAACTCATTGAAGTCTTTGGTGCTGATTTTTGTCATGGCACACAAATAAATGAATTGCAAAGAAAGTGTGTGAGTGTGAGTGTGTGTGTGTGTGCACATGCAGCCTTCCCATTGAATGCACCTCAGAGTTACTCGTAATTTTACTGTAACACAGACATCCAACACATCAGTCAGATAACATACTGAAAGGGTCTTGTAATTTATTTAACTTTAACTCACCACTAGTTAATTCCACCAGAACATTCTAATTCTCCTTCCTGTTGTCTCTCTGTGTTCCATTTCATGTTAGGTCCCGCGTGAAGGAAGTGTAATTATCATTTAACACATATCCGCAGTTAAAAAGGCATCACCACAGCAGCAAGTAAATAAGTAGGATGGAAAGATGTGTGTTGTGCCCTGACGAGACCGTTTTGTATTGTTCAGGTATCATTAAGTTCTCCCCAGTCCCGTGGCTCATTAAGACTGCATGTCAGTCGATATTAAAGTTAACTCTCTATGGACTTGTCAAACCAATCAAGTCTCCAAGCAATCTTGTTTTAGGAGGCCAAATTTCAGCCATGTCTGAACAAAACAAAACAAAACAACCCATTGCATTGGCTTAAATTTGATGGATTACAACTTGATATACTCCTGGTAAAAGTATTGTTCTGTGCAGTTTGTGAAAGTTTGATTGAGAGGAACTGTTTTTGAGAAGAAATTGTTTGAATCAGCTATAAGTTGAGGTTTTCCCTTTCCAGAAAGGATTGGTTTCGAGGGACACAACATCATTCATGAATACAACATTCGTTATTACAAACCCAAGTACAGAATTCAGCCGTTTGCTGGTGAAACCGCTCCAGCTGCTCTTTCTTACTGGCCCAGAAACCATATATTCACACTAAGCCTCTACTTAATTACCTCACTCTCGACTCATGCATTATCCTTCCCTCCTAAACTATATAGTCCACTGCTACTTATTTCTGCTGAAATAGGCCACCCGAGGGTGCATCATGCCCTGATGTCTGATCTAGGATCAGTTGATCCAGGCTTGACTGTCTTAAATTGTGGTCTGTCTTTGACTGAGGCAAACTGATCTCGGACCTTCTCTTAGGGGTAGATGTGTGATATAAGATCATGTGTGAAGTTTGCAGATCTCTTGTGCATGACACTAGCTGGATAAGACAGCTTTGACCTTGTGGCTGTGAGGTGATACTGGCCCATATCTGGTTGAATAACTTGGCAAACCTGTAATATTACTGGTCAGAGAACAAAAAGATATGCACAGAAACATCTACTGTCAGCATATACCAACAGAGATGCAACATTTTAGGCATAACAGTACAATAATTGATCAGAAAACTTGGCCAAAGAAGACAGTAATATATCTGACAGCCCAGAGTTCCTCAGTGCAGTTGAAAAGCCCCTGAAAACCATGCATACATTTCCATTTTATGGTTTTTCATTTTGCATACTCTGAACAATATAATTTGAAAAAATGACAGACAGGTTTAATAGCGTCTCTTTCATTACTGCCTTTCAGCATGTGGGGGAAGAGAAATTACAACAATTCCCTTTATGCTTCATTATATTAACATGATTAAGCTGATATTACATGACGGTGGACCTCTGTTCTGCCTGGTGATTATCTTTAACCTTATTGAATGTAACCTGGGTATCTGGTCATTTGCTTTTACATAAAGTCTTAAGAGATGGGCTTATCCGTCTAATGCTTCACACACATTCAGAGAGATTATTCAATTAACACAGCTAAGACCTTATGTAACCAGGCCCTCTTTCCCCGCATAAGAAACAGTAAAATTGGCTGAAGTTGAAGAGCTCTTACCCTCATACACTTACATAGCGTCACATGTATTTATTGGAATGTGGTAAATAGTTGCATCATTTAGTGGGAGGTTGCAGAGGTGTTGTTTTGTGTTTAGCACTTTATTTGAGGAGCAAATCATTGTGAAATTTTTTGTGTTTAATATCTTCAGATGATTTGTTGTGGGTGTAAAACTGTCTCCACACACTCATAAAAGTAGCATTAATAACAAAAGTAAAAAGCATGTCAGTTTTTGAATTGACTTGACCTTAGACCACTGAGCCAAGTAGTCCTGTAGTAATCAAAAACATTGATAGAGTGCCCTCTAGTGGTGACATGGTGCGTAAGCACAGCTGCTTCACTTTCACAAATGAGGGTACTATGCCTATAAAGCAGCAAGACAAAAAAAAAAAAAAAACGATTCAAGTCAGTGTGTGCAGGATAAAGAGACAGAGAACACTGTTCCAGGAAGCATAATCTCCAATATACATGATTTGAAAAACAAAGCTCTCTAGCCAAAAATGGATCAACAGTAATAATAGTACTAATTGTAAGAGTTCATTAGTCACAGTTCCCCAGCTGGAAACAGCACCACCACTCATCTTATCAGCTGATTTGACTCCAGAAGGTGCAGCAGGAGATTGTTTTTCCTCTGATTGATTTGACTGACATTTAAAGGATTCTAATGGCTGAATATAATAAAAAATGAGCAACAGCTTCCGTGAAAAGGGAAAGAAAAAATTGTCTTAATTGCTCATTCATGTGTGGAAACATTATGATCCAAATGACATAAATTCCTGTGTAACCTTTATTCCAGAACATTCTGCCTTTAATCGTTCAGCAGCTTGGCTATCAATAATTTCAAGTCAACAGACCTGCTTGTTCCATAATGACAGGAACCATCTCACGACAATCAGACAGACAGAAAGAGAGAGACAAAGTGCTTGCTTTTTATTACAGATTATATTGCAACATACTGTCCCAGCGGCACAACAATCTCAGATATGAAAACAATACGGAACAGTCACGCAAAGGCTTGTCTGACTAGTTTTACTGTACCGTCACATACTGCCACTTTGGCTTCTCACACAATCAACTGCCATTTGTCTCAGCATTAACACAAAGCAGAAAGAAAATACTTGGCCACACAATTCAACTCATACTCCACATATCTGTAAACCTCCACCTGAATGGACATACATTTACTCAAAAGCACTGTCATTGATTATGGAGATCAATAACAAGTTGAGTGTGGCAGTCAGCCCCCTGAGAATTAAGACCACTCAGTGCCACCACTTCAACAGTTCATGCAAAATCTGTGGTAAAATAACATAAGGACAACTTCAGTAATAATAATAATAATAATAATGTGATTGTTACACAAACACATTACATTGTACACTGCAGAGGAGTGAAATATGATAAAGCCTCTAATACAGAAGAGAAGACTAAGGTGATGTAAAGCAATGTTAGGTGACTCTGAAATTCAACTGTCTGGCAAAATATGACACATCAGAAACATCACATAATAGCAATTATATAGACAGATGATCTTACACAATTTATAATTTTCGTAAATATACATGGTAATTGAACACATTCATAAATGCAAACAGTACTGATGTCGCGTTACAATGGCAGTGTCCATGTAAAATATTTTTGCTCAGTTCTCTGTGGCTCAGCTGCACAGCATTGGCATGGGGCGTGGCTATGCAAATGAAGGTGGCAGCAATGACCTCCTATTGGCTTCAGCAGGGCAGTGAGGGCTGGAGGTGGTCCTGTGGTAAGACTCAGGGCTGTATGTAGGGTCTTTGTGCAGGTCTGGTCTGGTCTGGGCTGTTCTGTGTGAGACTATCACAGCCTTATGGTCCCACTGGGACTGTTAAGAGCACCAAAACCAAAGTCTCTTGTGCTCTACCCTGAGTGTGTACAACACACAAAGTGTACACAGTTGAATCAGGAATTCGTAGGCAAACACGTCTTTGGTTTTGTTAGAGCCTCAATGCAAAAGTTGTACACAGAGAGCCTGTGTGTATGTGTTTGTGTTTGTGTGTGTTTGGCACATGAGTGCGAGTGTGTTCAGTTCCTCACTCCCAGTGTACCTGGGCTCCTGCGCTGGAGTGTCTCTTGGTCTCCAGCAGTGAGCCTGCAGTCAGCTGCTCCTCACTGATCTCCCGGAGTCTCTTCTCCTCCAGGAAAGCCACCAGAGAGTTCCTCATGTCCACCACCTCCAGCATCTGAGCAAGCACCTCCTTCTCTTTATTATGCTGCTCCTCAGTCTTCTCTGAGTCTACACACACACACACAAAGTAATGTTATTGCACAGTCACAGTATGCTCACTGAATTTAAAAAAACAAACAAAAAAATCTGTCAGTTTCTGCTTACTCTCCATCTCCATATAGTGGCGGAGTTCCATCTCTAGCATGCTTTGCTTGTCCTCCAGCTCAAGCTGTCGGGATCTGGAGGGAACGAGCAGAAACAAGGCACTGAAACCTTCACTGTTAAACAATACAGAGCCTTGACCAAATCCCTAAGAACAGAGGCCCCCAGCAACCAACCCCCACGCGTGACACTCATGCATATATTCGCCAAACATATGCAAAATAGCGGTTAAATTAAGCTCCCACACTAAGCTTTACATAAGCACAGTTGTTCACAATCAAAGACACTCAGAGCAGGGGTTGCCAAGGGCAACAGGACCAGCCGCTGGTATTCTGAGAAGCTGTGCAGTGTACTGTTTGACTGTACTGAGGAGGTTTCATCAAATGAAAGCCATAAGATTACGGACTACCCATAGGACATGCATGTGTCAGCCTTACACAATTAATCACATAAATATGTGATAGTAAATGACTTAGTACTGAAGATGTCACATAATATTTTGGCTTACTTAGGCCTGAGGACTGCCCTAGTGCAAGAACACATAGTTCACTGTTCAGCACTATGTGTCAACAAACAAAGCTGACCTCTAATACCCTAAAAATTTACAGTGGTTATGTGTTTACTCCTGCAAGCATTTAAGTCCAGTGCTTTCTAATTCATTTCAACCCAAGTGCTTATGAATTATTTACCTGAGAATATCACATTAAGTGCTTTAAATACTTCGTCTCACTTACGCCACCATGAGGTCAGACTCCTCAGACACCAGGGCGTTCTTCTGCTGAACCAGGTCAATCCACTGGTCAATCATATCAGAACCACCAGAACCTGGCCCACAATCGCAGAAGCACTCAGAGCTTACATCAGACAGCATGTTTTGGCTAAAACATTTCACATTAGCTCACATAATTTCTGCAGTGTTATTACATGCAAGTTAAACTGTCATTACTATGCAGATAACCTATAGTTAGGTGTGTCTAATTATCTGTAATTTAAAAAAAAATGAAGCCAATATACATCATTATAAAAATGAAAATGCTTGAAATGACTTGACACATCTGCCATTGTTTATGTTTATCTCTGACAGCGTGGTGTGGCTCTGACCTGCTTCTCCTCTTAGAGCCCGCTCCAACACAACTCCTTTCTCCTCCAGCTCCTTAAACGTCACCTCAATCTCCTCCAGTCGCCGCTGGATAGACTGAACACAACACAGACAATTAAGATATAACAGATCTAACACAACACAGACAAATAGCCATTCGCTCAAAGAACCACAAATGTGACTCGCCTGACTGCACTTGACTGATCATGGGAAAAAAAATTATGGGGTGTTAAATGGATGCAAACAGTGTTGTTTATTCCCTGTTGTGGTTTTTTTTTACCAATATGTTTCACCAGTTTGGTAAAATGGTTAGAGATTTATCAAGGAATTGTGTTATGAGTCAAACAAAGTGGTCTCGGCTGTGGAAGAGAATTCAGACCTGCGCTTTGTGGAAACGCTGCATTTCAGTGATCTTTGCCCTGCGCTCCAGAGTCCTCATCTTCAACAGCCTCTGCTTCTCAGCCAGGGCAACATTTGGGGGCAAGTCCTAGAAATGGCATACGGGCCAACATACACACGCACACATGACACACACACACACGACACACACAACAAGTCAGATGTCAGAGCCCTTATGGCATTTTTTGTAATCAGTTGGTTCTTTTTTAGAGGTGATATTTATAAATTCTTAAAGAAAATAACTGATACTATAAGCAAAATGAATGATAATATCATGACAAGTTTTAGGTGTGTAAATTCATGTAATAATCTTTTCTCACCATCTCATTCAGCAAATCTGCATTTTCATCAGCCAGAAGATCGTCTTCCTCTTCCTCCTCATCCTCACAGTCCACATCATCGTCTCCAGACACACTGTGGTCAGGATGAAAATGTCCTGAGGGACAAATGACCAGCATGTTATGAAGCATTCCAACTATGTCTTTGGAATACCTCTGGGACAGTTTGGATGAGGCGATGAAACAATTCACTCACATGTAAGATTAAAAATGCTTTCAGTTTATAGCATAAAATTGATTATAAATTACAAACTACTGTAAGAACAAGCACTCAATACAGAGAGAATATCACAGATTTTAGCAAAATTTGCTTAAAAATTGAAATTGGCTGTTTCTCAAAGTTATATAAGACTTCATAAACAGAAAAGTCATCATGAGCTAATGGATTTGGCCTGTATTCCAATGTTGGCCCTCCTACCTGCATCCCCTCCACAGCTGCTGACGACACTGAAATGTGGGATCCTGCCGAGTCGTGGAGAGGACAGGTTCCAGGGGGAGAATTTGGACCGAACCCTGTTTTGCTGGGCTTGGGCCAGGCTAGCAGGTTCAGTCTTTCTCCTGAAGCACCTACGGTTCCTCTGTTCCCGAATGTGCCTCACTGAGTTACCCCCGCTCCAGTAGCCCTCCTCCTCTCCTCCGTCAGGCTGTTTGGATGATGAGGAGGTGGAGGCCGCTGAGGACGATGCCGGGGTCTCTGGGTCTGAGTCCTGGCCAAAGGACAGGTTGACAAGCTGGCTCCTCTCCTCCTCGGAAAGCTGGAGCTTCCGTAAGGACTGCTTCGGCCTCAGGTCTGACGTGGGCTGCTCAATCCCGTTCTCGGCCCACGAGGCCAGGATCTTCATGTCTTCATCCTCCTCTTCCTCGTCGTCACTTGCAGAGACGACAACTGGGGACTGCTTCGGCCTCAGGTCTGACGTGGGCTTCTCAACCCCGTTCTCAGCCCATGAGGCCAGGATCTTCATGGGCTCATCCTCGTCTTCCTCGTCCTTGTCGTCGCTCGCAGAGAGGACAACCGGGGCCGGCTTGTCCGTTGGGCCGTCTAATGTGTGTTTGTCCATGCTGGGAGCTGGGTCGGCTTCTGAGACAGGGATGTTGTGAATGGTACGAGGTTTGGGGACTGGATGGTTTTTGGAGCTGCGAGGAGCAGGAACTGGAGTGGTCATCGGAGAGCTGGTTTTGTCTTCGCTTTGCTGGAGATCCCCATGCTCCGGCTCAGGAGAGCTCTCTGTGAGTTTGAGGGGCTCGTCAGAGTCTCTAGCTGGGCTGTCTGCTCTCTGGTCCTCCTGGTTTTTGGATGTGTTGAGCTCTGTGTCTTTACCAGGCTCTGGCTCTTTATGCTTCTTATAGGAGTCCTTCCTAATCACAGAACCTTGGGACTGAGGGGAACTGTTCATTTCCTTTTCTCCATTCTCTACTTTTTCGGCATTTTCTTTCTCACTTTTCCCGGTTTCCTTCTCGTCCTCTCTGACTTCCTCCTGGAAATGGCCAAAAACACCAACCATTCTCAAGATCACATACTAAAGAATATACGTTCACATGAGCATCATATGTGTACATAAAACAGAGAAGTCATATTTTAATTGGTATCTAGTCTGTAACAGCCAAACATCTGGGAGTTTTCAAATGCCTATATCCCAATTGCAAATCCCCTTTTGTGCCTGACATAAAAAAAAATCTTGTTTGATATTCACTTGATATTAATATTTCCATTCTTAAAGTATTTGTGAAATATTTAAAACAGTGGGCTGGATAAAAAGTGTGTCATTACAAAAAAAAAAATTCTGCTGAAAGCTCGCACACACGCACACACACACTCACACACACTCACACACACACACACAGGTGCTCACATAACAGTGCTCTGACATGGAGCAATCCTGTGATCAAACATCAAGAATTTCGTCTCACAGTAGCTGGAACTAAGCACAGCCTATCAAAGGACACTCATTTACTATCAAAAGACTCTCATTTACTATCAAAAGACACAGATGCACAGTCAGGAAACACTTACAAAGAACACTTCATGGGAATCAGACCAATGGCACAATACAGGGGAAGATACTCACCAATGGAGAACACAGTGTATGAGTAGCAGTGTTTCTCTGGAAGCATTTATGAACGTTTACTAAAACATTAAACACGCTAAAGGGGAAAAATGTCATCTTACTAAGGGTCCTGGTATTCTAATTTTCTAGCTAACATTTCATAGACATTGAAGGACATTATTCTCATGTACTGTGTTTAGGGTTTTTTTTACCTGCATGCTTACAGACAGATCTCTATGGCCTAGTTCCACCTCCTCGGAGTGCATTTCGCAGAAGAACCTCCCTGTAGAACAGAGACAAAGCTCAGCTGTGAGAGACAGAACATAAAGCAAACGTGAGGAGTCTACTGTGGCATCCTTTACTCCTCTAATGTGGCTTCTAGACCAGCCAGAGCCTTTATGCCTCTGAATGAATTTTTCATACAGCTGCTGAATAATTTAACAGGGAATGTTTTATCCCAGGAGAGGGGCGAGACTCTGACATCAGAAGTACCACCACAGGTACAGCAGCTGTTAGCACTAAACAAAAAGGACGTGAAGACAACCAGGCTTTGTTGGAAATAGTAGATCCCGGGTCTGTGAGGCTAATGAAGTAGTAGCGCCTGCTAGTGGCCTGCAGAGAATAACGCTCTTTCATAAAACCCCATAAACAGAACATTTAATATCTGTTGGGTGGGTTGCATACAGAATTCTTTCTGTGAATAAAAGTGATAAATGTTTGCTGGTCTGTCTCAATTCCACACTTTCAGTACAGGACAGAGGATCCCACAATCCCATGGGTTAGAGGTTCAAAACACAAACAATAGTGTATTCAGGGACCGTTAGAGTCCTTTAAAACAGGGCACTGATCAGGTCTCTAGATTGAGCTGAGATCCCTCTGTGTTGAGATAAGAATGAAACATGGCAGAACAAGATTTGTGTGAGCGCTGCCAAGGTTAAGGAAGATTGCTGTAAAAACTGGATCGGTCCAAGAAGTAAAACAGTGACCTTACTGGGGAGCTAGGAGAGCTTGTTGAGCTGGAATCGACCAGTGTTGGTCTCAGAACTGCCCAGCCTATCTTAACTCTTATGTGTGCAATAGAGGAAAAATCCTCAGACAGGTAAAGAAGATCCTTCAGATCCTTTCATCATTACAATGTATATATCCTTTGGCTTAATCCCTCTCAGCCTAATATCATCAAACCACACAGCCAATCAACCTGTTGACTCAAATGCACCAATGCTACTCTTGAAGATAAGCAGTCTAGTGATATGGGTAATGTCTGGAGACTGAGCTGCTCTCAGACTGCAGGGGTGTTCTCTACAGCACGGCTGGCGGGTGCTCACCGGTGTCTTGGTGGAAAACGTAGCCGCCCTGGCGCAGGGTGGTGCCACAGTGGTGGCAGGTGAAGCAGCTGCGGTGGAAGAACTTGCCCTCGGCACTGCCGCGCTCCAGCAGGTAGAGTCGCTGGTCACAGAAATAACACACCTCACTGCCACTCAGATCAGGCACAGGAACAGGGCTCACAGACTACAAAGAGAAGAGAGAGAGAGAGAGAATAAATTGGCTTAACTCCATTAAATAAGAGGTAAATAAATTAGACAAGGAAAACAGATTAGCATCCTTAGTCATCTTATTTTCTAAACCAAGCCTTAATTTACAACACATTTTAACATTTCCCTTTTAACATAATGACTGTCAGGCAACAATTACACCCTCAAGACCCAGATCTAATCGGCTATAATGATGTATTAGGTCTATTCTCCCATGCACACATCTCCCACAGTGCATTATGACTGAAGCATTTTACAAAACCATAAACAGCTCCTTAGTGATCATATTAACGTAACTAATAATATGAATCATATATCGGAGTACATTAAAAAGATTGTACGGGTAATGTAGACAATGTCTCAACTCAAAAGAGAAAAATGAGCCATGCAGAGCAAACACTGGTGTAGTCCCAGACAAATCCAGTTCACTAAGTTACAAACAGAACAATGAGACTCTTTACAGCAGCAGCAACAACAACTGATAAACTTGACATGTTTCCCAACAGCGAGAGAAAAAAAAATACCATACTTACGTTTCTCTCCTCCACCTTCTTCTGTAGTTCTTTCTCTTCTTTTTCTTTTGTGATTCTCTCCTGAGGGGGTAAAAGCCATGTAACCCTGTTTATAGCTCCCATTACATAACAGAGTAAATAAGCACTAATTTCTGACACTTCTGACACTGTTAATAATAATAAAAAAAAAGACCCTCATTTTTTTTGTGTGTGTTACCTATGTGTACGCTAGGTACCAGAATGAACCGAGAGCTTAAATGGGCGCACTATAGCTTTTGCTATATTTATTTATGCTGCTACATTTTATTGTTCACATGGTCAGACCTAACTAGAGCCACATGTGGAGAAAAACACTCAAAGCTTTATTGGTTAAAAACAGCACAAATGGAACACAACACTGGCGGCTGAAGGGTGTCTCTGTTTATTCATTGTTAACATTATTTAAAAAACTGCTGACTGCACACATCTTCATGCTCTACTTATTTCTCACAAATGACTGTTCTAGCACACTGCTTGTCTTTGAGAGATAACGGAGCCTGTGTAAACAGAGGCTTTGAATCTGGGAAACTGAGGCACACTACCAAATGTGAGCTGCGCTTACCTTACGTCTCTGAAGGGAGTTATGTTTGAGCTTGTTCAGGAAAAAAACGGCTGAACGGGTCCTGGAGAAGGAGAGCGGTTTGGAGGGGGCGATGGTGCTAATCTGATCTGAGGAGACAAGAATCAACATTTCTGAGTCTGGAGAGCTTAGGAAATGACTACTGATGTTTAAATACACTCATTCCTGGAAGAATATCCTGATTAATGGAATATCAGGTTCCATTAGTACTTCAGCAGGTATTTGGCCAAAAATGGCCAGTGTTAAAGCAATCGTTTTGCTTACTGGTTAGTTATAATCTGGATTATGTGAAAGACATATCTGGATGTTCATTTATGAAAACAACTTCTAAATGAAAATGTGAACAGAGCTTATCCTTGCTGTTATACTGTAAATCATTTTTCACTGGACAAAGTAAATCCTGAAATCTAGATATGTACATTTATACAAAAAAAATCTTATTTAAAACCAGAACAAACAAACTAAAGACAAATTCTATCAAAAACCAAACGTACATTCAGAATGATAGAACATTTGATAAGAAACAACTCAGTGTTCTGAAGGAGATGTTTTGATTGAGATAGAGCTGCCTCATTTTGAAAAAGAAGAAAAACGACTAAAACCAGTAAAAACTGCAACTTTTCCTTTCAGTATTCCAGACCATAACACGTCATCAACACAACTCTTTCTCTAATTTCATTAGCAATCAAATAAACATAATCTGCATCTAAAACAGCATGTCTTTCCTGTGATATCAGGCAGGAAACTAGCAACATGCTTTCCTACAGTGCTGCTCCAACAGCGTGTCATGGAGACCTTCTGTTATGGACCCCTCCCCCTTCATTCTCCTAATACAGAACCCCAAAAGCCATTTAAATGGCATCTCAACCTCTCTGCACATCTCGCAAATCTGCACTGCCCATCACACACTTGCCAAGCCCTTCCCAGCCCCCAATTCCTTCCCTTTAAAAATGCTCTTCGTGCATTAATACCTTCTACGTCAGAGGTTTGCCAATAGGAGAACAAGTTGACTATTTTCTGTAGTAGGGTGGGGGAGAGATTCCCACCCCAGCTCTGCTAAACCATCTTATTCCTCAGCTGTGCGTTTGCTGGGTCTGCTCCTGCCCCCTCTGCTACTGTCAAGCTTGCAGATAGCACAGGACTGCTCATTCGCACAAGAGCATGCTGGGAAGGACTCTTAAAGGAACAGTCACTTTCAAAACAGCTCAGTGGGAGTGTGACTATTTGACTTCCATCATCCGTAAAATCACCACATCAAAACGACACTTTATTCTGACCTTTATGTATCTGACCTATGCTAAGGTTGCCACCTTTTATGTGGCGTCATTAATTGAGTTGAAAATGTGTATGGATTAGGCTATTAAATACAAAAGGATATTGTGAAACAATTTTTAAAAAGTGTTTCAAGTTTATGGCTTATACAGCATAGACTGTTCGGGTTATTTATTTAGATTTCTTAAATTGTACATTGTCATATTTATATAATGTATTTAGGTTATTTATTTTATATTTCATAAATATCTTAACCTTCAGCCCAAAATTTAAGAGAATGGATGGAAAATCAGGATGATATTTGCACTGATTATTGCCTTGCTATTTGTATTGGTTACTGTGCAATATAGGCTAATGTAGGCTATAATATAGGCTACAGCTGGCAATATACAATTGTACAATACACCATGTCTGCCTCGGAGGAAGTCTGCATTATAAGGAATTGAGTGATTCCACTCTGAGTAGTCTGCTCGGACATGGGTAGGACATGCACCGTGCTGCTTAAGGTCAGACACCCCTCTATGGGCGATGGGCGACCAAAAAAGCTAGATGGCAAACTGTACAAACTGACCATTCAATCAAATATCTCGACAGCTTCTTACATTTCACCAGGGGACTTGAGACATCATTGAAATAATAAGAAAAAGAAAAATACAGTGACTGAGGGTGCTATATTTAATTGTAAGCTAAAAGGTAACCACTGATTTACACCTAATGGAGACAATGACACTGACGTGCAGTCTAACACAGCTGGTCTGTAGCTCACCACTGAAATTAAACTTCCCCACTCCACTTGTATAACTGGTTTGATTTTACCTGATGTTATGTTATTCTCAGCACTTTAAAGACCTAGTGTATATATGAAATGACGTGTATGAAAATATGGGACAAATCGCATCCCTTATTGATTCAATATGAGATGCAGCATTTTATTTTCCAATACTGGACGATCCCTTATTATACGGGACAGGTGGCAACCCTAATCTGTACTGACATTAATGGCAAAAAATTCCTATGGACGTTTAGGTGTCATCTATATCATGTTTTTAATCAGACACTTCCTACAGCAAGCAAAACTATGTGAGAATGGTATAGAGGTATCTAGTAAACAGTGTTGATCAACTAAAGACATATAAGGTTGAAAAAGAGAGTGCATCAAAATGTTTTTACCAGCCAGAAGAATAGAAATGACACCAAAACCCATGCTACAACAACTAAGTCTTTAAGAACTGATCCATATAGATTGGTTTTCTTGTAAACTCATTCTACATTTGTTGTATCAGTCAGAGGAGCCGACCCTATTGTATAACTGCACTTCTAGAACTTACCTGCAGGGGACGTTTTTTCATTGAAAGCATTGTAGATCTGAGTGAGGTAAAACACCATAGAGAGCTTGTCGATTTTGCTGCTAGAGGCCATGTCAATGCCTGACATGATGGGCGTTATACCCAGCTCTTTCTGCAGGATGTCAAATGCCAGCTGATTGTTGTAGGCAGGATTGGACCGATCCAGAGAAGACATGTCACTGAAAAAGGGGAGATTTTTTCCTTATCAACTGAATTATAAGAATTTATTTGGACATCACAGATGCATACACACACAAAGTTTGGTAATACTCAAACTTGTGAAGCCTGGTCTGACCATCCTTTAACATTTGCCATTTTCAGCAGAGTTGCACAGAAACACCAAATTTGCATACACATCCTGGTTCTCTTGTTTCGGGTGCTGGACTTACATTAATTCAGGCCTGAAGCTGTGGATGAGGGCACAGAGAGCCAGGCCGGACTTCCAGGACTGACTCAGATCCTTCACTTTCACCCCCTCATACCCCGCAGTGTGCTTCTGACACCAGTTAAGCAGATACCCATAACCTCCAAGAGAATCTGTGGTTTCACAGAGACAAACATATGCAAGCGCACTCCTGCAACAAAATCACAGTCTAGCGGAATTCCAAAGTGATCAGACAGTGAACAAGTCGACCAACACTTTATCAGAACCCTGTGAAGAGTACATGGATTTTTATAGAGCTATAATGTAAGCTGCTCTGACCTTGCCGTTTGGAGACCATCTTGACTTTCTGTTTTTTTGTACTAACTCTGCTGATGTCAGAGTGGTCTTCAAAGTCGTACTGGTGTTGCACCTCAAGGGAAAACATGGACACGTTCAAATACACACAGCTGGAAAGGATCACAGGCAGAGATAGGACTAAAGAGTTCTTTATTTACCAAAATGTGCTTACTTGGTTGGGTTTGATGGAAAACAGGTTGATGTTGGGGTAGCGGGTTTTGGGGTCTATGCTGTAGGCTGAATAGTTCTTACTTGTGTTCTCTGGTGTGGTCTGAGACAGTAGCTGATAAATACTCTCTCTGTTTCAGATCAGCGGAAAGAGCAATATCTGGGATCATTAAAGCTGAATCTTGGTTCCAGTGTGTCTAGTCAGACTACATACCAGCAATGCTTGATCTGTCCGACACACACATTCATTTCCCTAAACCATTTGACTGTGAAATCATGACTGTTGGTACCATGTTCCAACACACTGAAGACCATTGTCTATCGCTACAGATGCAGACTGACATTTACCATGAGGCAATGAGGTAAGATTTTGGAAAGTGTGATGTGAGACATGTTGTACCTCTCTGCCATAACCTGCAGATGGGGCACTCCTTTACCCCAGCTCCTCACCATCCACGCTGCGTCAAATGCAGCCAGAAAACCACGGGCTATGCCAGTTCCCAGAGGCCAGAAAGGCTTCACACATGAGGGAGCAAGTGAAAGAGGAAATATAAAACATAAATATAATACTATACCTATCTATATAAATAAATAAATATATATATCAGTGGTGGCTGGTGAGTTGTAAACAGAGGAGGAACAAACCTCCCCTTTAAATCTATCATTGGTTTCAACCTGTTCCCGGTAATCCGCGTTGATTAGCAATAAAAGTAACGATTCACAGGATAATTAACACCAGTAAATAGAGTAAATAATTATCAACATCATTTTGTGATAGTCACTGTTTTTTTTTTTTTTGGCAAACTAGTTGAAGCCTGAGTGCTTAACTTTATTGTACACTGCACTCAATGCTGCTGCATTATACAGATAACAGACCCTGTTTTTCTAACCTCAGAAACTGAGATCGATTTCAATAACTTCCGTTTTTTAAATTTGAATTTCGGAACACAACAAAGCTACAATGTAAAACATATTGAGGGACTGATTTTCCAACACATATTCAGATAAGTGCCATCCTTGTTAAACAATTTCACGCTGTAGCTTTCGCTATAGCACACAAGCTTCAGACAATCCACGGTGTTGCGAGCATTTAAACCGGAGAATCTTGTAAATAAGAGGAGCGCATTTGACATTAATATTCCCTGATGTCAGGTATAGAGTAAAAAGTACGTATCCACAAATTACAGGAACATGTGCGTATAACAAATGTAACACAGTTCAGTAAAGAGAAATAATACTGTCATGAAATGATGTTGGTAATTTATGCGATTGGTGTCAAGTTTTTTCTGCGAATTGTTAGTTTAGTTGTTAATCAAGGCGAACTAACGAGAACATGTTGAAATCAGATTTAAAGGGGAGGTTTGTTCCTCCTCTGTTTCCAGCTAACCAGCCGCCACTGATAGTATGTGTGTATATATACGTATATATGTGTATATTTGTATATATACATATACATATACATATATATATATATACACACACACATACATACATACACACACACACACACACACACACACACATATATATATATATATATATATATACACACACACACCCACACACATATACATACATACATACATATACACACACACACATATACATATATAGTGGTCACTGACGATATTCTGTAGAGTATATAGGGGGATGGCAGGTTAACAAGGGGGATGGCATCCCCCTTATTCCCCTACAAACTGCCTATTGTTATGTTATATTATATTATTTAATATATGTGTGTGTGTGTGTGTGTGTGTGTGTGTGGGTGCGCGCATGTTTCTGATAAATGTTAGAGTGTCATTTTCAGTTCTCACATCTACTAGATCTCACAAGTTATCATAAGTTATCTCCTATTATGCTGCCAGTGCCAAAGTGAGTGCATGTGTGTTTAAAGGTAGCCGACCCGATCACTATACACACCTCCACCAAGCAGTCTCCCACCAGACCGATGAGGAGTTTCTTGCCCCTCCTCTCCCTAACGAGCGATGCGTTCTCAGCACGGTACATGCAGGTGAAGTCAAACATGGCCACGTCTGGCTGGCCGTTGTGGTTGCAGGCGAACTCCAGGTCAGGCAGTCTGCGGCCTGTGGAGAAATCTGCTGCATCGTATGCATACTGCAACAGGGCTCCTTTATCCACATTCGCTGGAGCTAACAACTGCTCTGCATCAGAGTAATCCTGAGAGAGAGACAGAGACAGAGAGAGAGAGAGAGAGAGAGAGACAGAGAGAGAGAGAGAGAGAGAGAGAGAGACAGAGAAAGAAAATGAGTGAGACAGTGATGAAGAGAAGGTGAATGTCTGATGCTGTGTGAGGAATGAAATACACATATCCAGAGGTTACACTGGTGATGGCTCACTGACAAAATAATAAAATATTATAGGACAAATGCTGTAATATAGCTAAAGGCCTGAGAGTATAAACAGTGCCATCATCAATTCTTTCCCATTTTACATAACCATACTATAATCACAATCACAGACATAACTGTGGTGTAATGATTGTCTGTGATGACAGACAGAGTGCACAATAAGTGGCAAACACGGTGAGCATCATTCTGATCCGTACATTTCCATCTATTCAAATTCCTTCCTCACGTTCCCAACAGAGGAAAACAGCTCTAGCACCAGTGATGCAACGGAGTATGTGCGTCCAAATCTGTCCATCAGAACCAAAGACACACATTTCTGCTGCCACCCATTTCACTCATCAAGAACACTGAAGACCACATAGTAACATCATGGACTCCGTCACTGAGGCTTTATCTACCATAAAGCTTCAGTGCACACAATCATTTACAAACATCTGAAGACAGGAGCAACATACAAACCGTGACACTTCACATTTACATACAGCACAGCTAATCACAAGCTCCCAGTCACCACTGCTATACCCCGTTTCCACAACAGACAGCTCATTCCAGTACTGGAGCTCAACACAACATACTCACAACTCAACGTGGATCAGACAAGAGACATACTTTCAACGCAACACAACGCAGCGTGGATCAAACAAGAGACATACTTTCAACTCAACACAACGCAGCGTGGATCAGACAAGAGACATACTCACAACTCAACACAACGCAGCGTGGATCAGACAAGAGACATACTTACATACTCACAGCTGAGAAAGCATCAGAGCCTGGGGTTACCACAGGCAGACAGAGTGTATGAAAAGCCCTCCAGAGACAGAGAGAGAGAGAGAGAAGGCCCTGAATAGGGGCACGGGGAGGTTGTCGCCTCTGTGCCTACAACCTGTCAGTCAGTGTGGTTTTAGCTGAGGCAAATCCTTAAAGCTACTGTACTAAGTAAACAAGAATAGCAAGCCTTGTCTGAGTTTATTCCAGTAAAAACAGTAGCCAGAAATAACTCAAGAGGCCACATGGTTAAAATCTTTTATTTGATTTACTAAGTATTTTTAGCAAGCTTTCAGCTAGTAAAAGTTTAAAAGAGAAAAAAACACTTGGCATGATTAAAGTAGACTCTAGTTTGTGGAACCATAGACAGTGACTGGTCATATTAGGAACAAATATTCCTATTCAGGTCATGGTACTGTTTTTTCGCACATGCAAGAAATATTATTATTATATAGAACTGTTGCCCAACAGCAGGTCCTTTCTGTGTGGAGTTTGCATGTTCTTCTTGTGTTTGCGTGGGTTTCCCGCCATAAAAGACATACATGCTAGGATTAGTACCATCAGCGACCTTGGCAAAAAGACCTGGAGTTGGTCCCCAAGCGGCAGCAGCGGCCCACTGCTCCTAACTCATGGTGTGGGTGCTCATTCAGAGTCTCCATTTCACTGCTCACTGTTTGTGTGACCTAGTATTTCTTCTTCTTGTTATGACACATTGTTACACTGAGCACACTCAAAACACAGTAATACTGCTACGCGAGTGTGTACATGCACGTGTGTGTACATGCCTATCCTTACCTGCTTGATGACACCTTGCTTCAGTAAACTCTTCTTCTTGGCAGTCATGACAAAATAGTGTGTGTCATCTTTGTAGTAGACGATGTTCTCCAGGTCAATTCCTGTCCAGTGGATCACAGACAGTGAGAAACATGAGTGAGAGATGGAAAAACAGTAACAATGAATGTGTCAGATGGAATGGAACAGGCCAAGAACACAACGACTCTGTGAATGAGTGATAAGAAAACAGAAGAAAATACATCGCAAGTCAATTGCTCCAAAGTCAGGGATATTCAATGCATATTAAAATGCAAACATGCCTGGCCAAAAAGAATTAAACTGTGTCTCATTGTGTCTGCATGTCTCTTCTGAGTGTGTGTGGGAGTGTGCAAATCCCTGTGCTCATTACCCATCTCACTGTGAAGATCCTGGAAAAATTTTTGATTGTAGATTCGAGCGACTCCGCTGATCTCGGCCACCTGGGCTTCAGCGGCGGTGCGGCGGTTGATGAAGTTGGCTGTGATTCCAATGGCCAGTTTTCCCCTCATCTCCTTCCTCTTAAAGCCTGAGATGGGAATTAACAAACAAACAAAACAAGATCAGAGTGTGTCAGTCTAATGCCTGATCAGCCCAACTTATATTTAATGACAAATTTCTGATTTGATACCATATGCCACTAACACGGCACTGATGAGTTAACTGAGTTTATAGTAATCCTGACATTAAACACATTGCTGCTCTAAGATCTGTCAAGTCCCACATCCTGTACTCTCACAAAATCAACATCCTGCAGTAAGGACACTTTTCCATGAAGCCAGTGAGAGTGTGTGTGTGTGTGTGTGTGTGTGTACGTGTAGGTGTATGTGTGTGCGTGTGCGTGTGTGTGCACCAGGGTTATTATAATTAACGAAAACTAAGACTAAAACTAAAACTAGCAGTAGAAAAATGAAATAAAAATTAAACTGAATTAAAACTGAAATAAAAATAAAAACGACAGTTTTCAAAATCACGAAAATTAAATAAAAATTACAATGAACAATGCCAAACAAACTAAAACGAAATAGAACTGCAGGTAAAATCTGCTTCGTTTTCGTTTCCCCCTTAGATGATTTACACTGTGGTCGCTGCGCGTACCTTAAAATGTATTCCTGCAGGCGCCCCTGCAACCAATCACAGCAGAACGTCCCTCCCCCGATCCAATCTAGCACCAACCATGTTCGAACGAGACTTTCTGAAAATGGCTAAAGTTGCAGGCAGAAAGCGGCACAATCTTACATGGGAATACTTTGGCTACAACCCCTTAGTAGACCCCTTAGTTTTCATCACGCTTTTCAACATGTGTCGTGATGAAAAGCGATGGTAACATCTGTGGAATACTGTGTCGGAAATCGGAGCGAATCCGGAATTCGCGCTATGGTAGCATTTCTCGACAAAGTAGCACAACTCGTCAGAACATCGGCGATGCAAGGGGAATTGAGATGGCGAATCTCCAACTTTATTCAAATGAGAACTACGCGAGAACCAATCAGTTCAGCATGTGACGAAAGCACGGAGTTTAAAGACTGCCCAGCTACTTAGATTCATTCGAGGGATAAAAGACAATTAAGAAGATGGAGGGTAACGTAAAAGTTGATACTGCATTTAAGTGGATTGTTTTATGAAAGTAAATCTTTTTATTGTAACCTCAGAGTACACCAGACTGACATAAAGCCGTCAAAAATGTCAGGCCTTCGAGTAGGCTGGCAAACAGGCTATTATAAAGTAATCTGTCATTTACATCGAATTCATATCAATTAACATAAGAGCACTGTGCGTTTCATGTTTAATTTCAGTCGTCCAATGTGTGGCCCTAGGCTTACGCTATGAAAGTAAATATGGCCCTCTGGAAAAAATGTTGCCCATCCCTGTTGTACAAGAAGAAAAACTGTATGATTGTTTATCAAAGGTCCCATGTTATGTAAAGCTATTTAATGGCTTTGCACAAAATGGGACCTTTAATAAACAATGGTTTTGTAAGTCGTATTTGATGTCGCACACTCTTTCACCCTGCCTTTTTCACCTTCTATAAATCAAGGCCTTCCTCAAAATATCTGAAAAACTAAAACGAAACACTAAAACTAATTAAAAGCTAAACTAAACTAAAACTAGTCAATTCCTCAAAATAAAACTAAAGTTAAAACTACTTATGCACTCGTAAAACTAACTAAAACTAAACTGAAATCAAAAACCAAACTGAGAGACAATATAAAAATAAAAACTAATGAAAATTTCAAAACTATAATAACCCTGGTGTGCACCTGTGTGCGTGTGTGTGTGTGAGAAAGACAGGGAGGAAGTGGTACCCTCAGGTACAAAGCGGCCCCCTCCTGCAGAGATAAAAACATCAAATTCATATGTAGCTACTGGACAGTTCGATGGCTGTACTTTTGCTCTCCATCCTGAAAGAGAGAGAGAGAGAGAATCATTAGTGAATAAATTACTAATCCACCATTATATAAAAGGATCAATAAAACACAAATATGACAGCATTAAGATAAATGGGGTTCATAGGTTTTTAACCAGCAACTGTCATTTTTTTAATCACACAGTAAAAAAAGCCATATTCATACAACTAAAATTACTAATATTGTGTATGGGAAAATCATAAGTAAAATAACAGCTAACCAAATCACAAGAGTACACAACATCAAAAGGCACAGCAGTAATGTCAGTCTGCAAAACAAAGAAGAAAAAACAGTTCACAGTGCTGCCACCTAAAGGTCATGATAGCCATTACACCACTAATGTACCTATGTCTCCAGAGGCCTGGGGCTCAACAAGATCCTTGAAGTCCACTCCTGTATGGACCTCAATTCCCAAAAGAAGAGCTACCTTCAGCAGAATCAGCTGCAGCTGCCGGATACCTGCGTAATCACACATTCAAAACTGGACTAAAGGCACTGACGCTTTTCAGAAAACTGTACAGAATGAATGAATGAATGAATACATAAATACATGAACAAATAATCAGGGATAAATTAACAGCCATCATTAATTTCTTTGACAGGACAACGAGAGATTGCAGTGTGGTCGGCTGAACCCTGTTCTGTTCTGGCTTTCAGGGATTTAAAATGATATAAATACAAAGGAGAGATCCTGTGTAAGGACTCTGAGTAGTATTATTCTCTTTTAAACACTGTGTTGAGCCCTGGACTGGCCTTAATCCTTGTCTCAGGAAACTAATTAGTACAGAGAACAGAGATGTCAACACTGACTGATGTGGTCCAAAGAGCCTGAGCAGAATTTGCCGTAGAATTTCTTGGCTCCGAGAGCGCGCAGGTCACGGATGGTGTAAGGCCACAGGTGGAGGACATTGTTCCTGGAGAAAGAATCTCTTTTGTCCAGCAGCACCACTCGAGCCCCCAGCAGAGCCAGCTCTATAGCTGTCCGCAAACCACAGGGGCCTGCCCCCAACACCAAACACTGAGAAAACAGAGAGATAAAGGGAAGGATGTAAAGAGAAAGTGAGTGAGTCATAGAAAAAGGTTTAGAGTACTGCATTAGAAACTTTTGGACACGCTCAGACCCAAAACAACAGATGATACCACTGTAGACTAAGAATCTGGGTAGGTCAGAAGCTGTCACGTAATCTAACATTTTGAGAGTACCTAAAAGTGTTTGTGGTCACCATTTCCTCTCATTCAGAGGGTAACAGTTAGTAGTAGTTTCCTCATTCTTGACAGAAAACTTTCATTAGAACTACTGCAGCTGTCCTGGCTTAAGATCAGAATAAGTCGGTAACTGTGCCATATATATTTCAGTTTTTATTCCCTTTGTGCACTGCTACAAAGTACTCATAGAGCAAAACATTGAAATGGACTTCACTGATCACAGACTGATCACAAAACACCCACAGTGTAAAGTACATAAGTTAGGCCAACCTAGTCACAAACTAAAGACTGAATGGAGATTTCCAGGACAAGTCTAAACTGTTGTCCAGGAGACCAGGGGGAGGAAAAAAACAACAAAACAAAACAAAAAAAACCTTACCTTGTTTTTGGCACAAACTTGGCCCTGAAGGTAGTCAGGGTGGGAGGCCCTCGTGTCTAGCTTTTGCCAGAGATCTTTGGCCTTCCAGTAGTTGAGTCTTTCTTTAAGCTTGTTATAAAACTGACTGTAGTCCTTCGGATCCACCTGTAGGTGGCAGCAGAGCTCAGTGAAGTTCTGCTGGACTTCCTTACAGGTCTGGGCCTGGACGAAGGAATCAAACAGGGCATGGCAGAGGTTGGCCGGCTCCTGCTGGTTTGCCATGCTGAATGGACTGGTGCTTCTTCAGACGAGAGCCTGGGAGAACCTCACTGGAGGTTAAGACAGGAGAGAGTGTGTTGGAATGGCCTAGAACCAGTTGAACTGAATATTCGAAGAATGATAATGAGCAAACAATCAACAGCAGGGCCTTGGAAACAGCCTGGACGTGTTTGACTAGGATCCAATGATAGGTCTTTTGAAGGCAACCCGAAAATATGCCACTGGAACAAAGGGTAAGTGGCTGAAAGCAAAAGTGACACAAAAGACATACTCTCTAATGCATGACTGAACAAAATGAATCAGAGAGGCATCGGCATAGCGAGGCATCAAATTCCACAAGCTTTAGATTTTAAACATCAACAGAGAGTGAAAACTAAGCCTTGGTTTAGCTTATCTGATGAATGATAAAAAAAATAAATAATAAAATAAACCTATCGCAGAAATCAGAATAAATCAGTCTTCACAAAGTTGTCATAGCACCTGTTTGATAACAAACTCATTCTCGCTTACCAAATCTACAGCTCCCCTCTGGTTCTGACCAAACAGGGCCTACCACAGCAAGCTGCATATGAATCAGGCCTTCTGTCCTACACAGTGTCGCTCTATTCAGCCACAGGGAAGAATGACTCATTTTTCCCAAGCTATACTGATCTGTATAATGTGGAAACATCTGGAGGTCTGAATGTATAATGCAACATGGCGCTACCCAAAGGGCATCCTGTTCTCTCTTATAAACAACACTATTTGCTCATCAGTTGTTTTATCAGTCATATCCCCCCATATTTTGCTGCTATTTCAGCTGAACCAAATCCAAACTGGCAAGATGACAACACTCAGGGAAATACTCAAAGCCAACTGGTCAGTGAATCAGTCTGCCCCACTCAGGCCAAAAAAACAAAACAAAAACAAAAACTAGTCATTATTTGCACATGAAGCCCAGCTTCTTGATTACTTAGCTTATCTTTCTTGCCTGGCATTTCTCCTGTTTTTCTTTCTTGTTTTTTTACTCTAAAGAAAAACTTTACTTTAGCTATCTTTTTTTTCACATTTTTTTATGCTACGTGACTTTGAACTGCCGACCTGAATCAATCAGTGTCAATCTTTTGATTCAGTTTTTCTGTCACCTGTCAAATGAGGTGAAGACTGTCGATGTAGGTGTTTTACTCTGAGGTCTTGTGATTTATGACTAATGAAAAGTGTTTGCTGATTGTGGTGGAAACATCCAGGTGAGCAGTAACTTCCTAGTTCATATAAACTGGTTTGTATGAAAAAGGTGCCATGTTAAACTGGTTCAGATGTTGAGAGCTAATATCTGCTGTATACTCTGCTCTAATTGTTTTGGAGAGGGAAGTCCAGTCATATGATCTTAAAAAAAAAAAAAACTATCTTTGACATTTAAAAAAACTGAGCCAGAGGTGAGAAAACAAAAAGCCCACAGAACATAACACGACCTGTAGTCCTTGTAAGTCATTCTGGATGAAGTAATCTTCTAAAGTAAAAAACAAAAACTACACAATGTAAACTGTAAAACTGCTAGAATCTTATAATTCTACACCAGCTGAATATTAGCAGATTCTAAGCCTAACAGTTTGACTCTGTTATTTGGTGCAGTGTGTGTGTTTATTTTTATTCAAAATAAAATCAAGAGGATGTGACAATGTAAAAAACTTAAGCAAGACACTGCCTTTTGTATGTTATGGTCTCTCTGCACATGTAAATATGGATAGAACACAACAGTGCTGTATGATCTTTAGTGTGGAAAGAGGTCAAATTTTACTATGGATGGGCCTTCATATAGAAATTGAGAACATATATCTTGGTGTTCTGCGATGGACTGGTGACCTGTCCAGGGTGTTTCCCTGACTTTTTGCCCAGTGAATGCTGGGATAGGCCCCAGCACCTCCCGCAACCCTAATTAGGATAAGCAGCTTAGATAATAAGTGAGTGAGTGTCTTGGTGTTTGTGAATGCAGTGATGTTTCACACCAGCGTTTCTTTTCAACAGCCTTTTTTCAGGCTTGATATCTTCACCCAGTTGTGTTCACACAGTGGTTAGTCGCATGTCTGCTCCCTCTGAGAAGCTATTGCCTTGTGCTCTTTACAAGAGCAGAGCATTCACACTCACACATTTCATACGGTTCACTTTTCAGTTCCAAACCACTTGTTGCACTCCTCCTTTTGCAGGGCCCTTTGTTGTCTCACTGTGACAGAGTAATAACAGCGTGAACAAAACTCAGATTTCAGTTCAGCTCTGGCAAAATGTTACATTTCACTTTCAAATTATTTTCCCACTTGTTGTGAGACGCATTAAATGAATCTCCACTAAAAAAAAAAAAACCTGCCAGAACAGGTGATGTTTTAATATATGTATATACATTACAAATATATACACATACCTTGATATATACCTCTATAAATGCTGCTGACTTTTCAAAAAGCTCTAGGTAATTCTGGTGATAGTACTCATTTTGTAAATGAGGACATGCACATGTCAAAGGCATTAATGGTAGGCCTAGATCAACTGCAGACATTTTCAGATGTTTGTTAGATTTTCAGGATTTGTCCATTTTCAGGATTTGTTAGAGATTTAATACAGGTTGACGACACTTATGTACTCTGAATGAACATAGCCTCTCGCTTCCCATCCTTGTCCAGGTGTCCATGCCTGACTGAGCTGGACAGGTGGATCATTTGCCTGTCTGTCCGTAGACTGATAGGTTATTACTTTCACCCATGAACCTGGCATGATGCCATGCTGACCAGTGGAATTATGTTAATGTTGATCACCGTTTCAACAGGGCAGGAAAAATTACACGTAAACATAAACTGACATCATATCTGAAGAAAACCATAAAGTAGATCAATGGAGATAAATGCAGAGGTCATATAAGGAGTTAAATGATTAACTCTTGCAGTTCCTATGATTAGGAGATCAGGTGACAACATGATATCACTCTATGCTGGTGTGAATCACAGACAGCATACATCTTTTCACTTCAATATCACACTGCCTAGACTGAACACACTCATTAAGTGTGCTCAACTGATTCACATTCACAATCAATCACAAACTGCAAGCATGAGACCAACAAGCTTATGGGCAAAATCTAGCTCTCTTATCATACTGCCTTACCACGGATGCCATACAACAGCTGGGATCCAGATCAAAGTCCCATTTTTCACAAGAGGTACATCAGCAGGCAGGACATAACCCAACCTTCAAACCAATTTAATTAACTCTGATTAGATTTTCCTGTATAAGGGCCGTATCACTCGTGCACCTAATAAATATACTCACTTCTTGCCTGTAAAGCATGTGACCAACCTAAAAGTGTCAGTAGGAAGCACACCATCGGAGCTCCTGCAATGGAAAATCTGATCGGCAATCTTATCTGTACGGTTATTTTAGGAAATTCGTTTTTCAAGAGTCACGCTATTCTGTGAAAAGTCCGGTGATTAATTGCTTAAGAACGTTCTAACGGAAGTTCGAAGAAGTGAGTGTAACATCCTGAATGTGCTGACACAAAACAGAGAGGTTATTTAGTCCCCAGCGCTGTTATGTTTGTTATATATATATATATATATATATATATATATATATATATATTCATTAGTTTACAGACAGAAGGTAAGGTTACAGACAAACCGCATGCAAACTATAATGTTCAACCGTTTGTACTCAGTGCTCATTTTACGTGGCATGCGGTTGCCGGGGAGAAAAGATAGGAGCTTACACATAAACAGTGCATCTGTGAATAACAGGTGCGCGCGCACACGCACACGCACACGCTCACACACACAAACACAAACACACACCTTAATGACTAAATGGAACGGCAAAAGAAAAAAATTTAGCCTGTAGCGAACTGCACTCGGTACCGGCACGTCAAGACAAGCACGTACCACTTAGTCTACTTTTGCTCTACAAAAATGACTCTTCAGCCAAGTTCAGGAAGTCGTCTGTCTAATTACCATGTGTGTTGTAATGTATTCATCTTCATTTCTGGTTATACTGAACAAGCGTCATCTCAGATTAATAACTCTGTTCGTAATTAGTCAAATTATGAGAGTAGCCAAAAGTAGGTAATTATGCCCCCCGCCACACACGCGCGCGCGCATAAGATTCTTAAATAATATTTTGAGCCATGAGAAAACCCCTTATAGGCTACGCATCAGGACCGATGTCAAAATAAGTGAAACCTCTTAAACTGAATGTAATGCTAACAAATCTAGGTATCCAAGTGAAGTTACTGAATTGCTTAGTTTCGAGAAAGAACTTTTGCACAGCCGGTTACCTCAGTAAAGCTTGTTTGCTACAAACAACAGAGCGCGAGGTCTCTGCTCTGCATCAAGACGAATAATTACAATTCTGTGTTTACCCAGAGAGAGTTGTGGCTACCAGCAGCTAGTTTCGTTGTTTGTAATTCGTGATTTTCACAATAAAACATCGCATTTGCATTTACAACACCAACTCTCTTATCTCAGTTTGTTGTGCAGTTTCAAGCGGGTATTAAGGCGTGTCAAAGTAAGCAGCGGAATAGGTTCCATTACCTTACTTTTTTACGACCCAGATTCGGAATATTTCCATTTGTTGTAGAAAACCTTAACTCTTGTCAGTTTCGCGGTGTCGTCTCCAGCTTTGGCAGAGCAGACTACGCTCATTTGACTTGTTTCCTATCTCTGTGACTCACCTGTATTATGCGGGGAAAAAACCCTTGCACGGGCCACTTCCGGCAATATATATTTTGTCACTGCTATAGTTGTACAACATGTTTCACACAGTAAACACCGACATGTTTGTTCATAACAGAATATGTACTTATACAAACAAAAATGATTAAATGTTTCCATACCGATCTCCTTTAAAAAAAAAACCAAAAAAAAAAAAAAAAAACCTCAGTTATCTACCACTATTTCATTATGATTTATCCAAACAGTGAATAGAAATATTGAAGACCCGTGCCTGAGCCTTGTTCCCGGCAGTTAGGTGACGTAAAGGTGACCTTTGTATTCAGCATCACTGAGTTCATTTCTTTGTTAAAACAGGATAGGATAGACCTACGCTTAGGATGAACAGAAGGAAACAGTTCTCAACGATTTCGAAGGCTTGTTTGAGGAAATGCTTGTTTACTGTGTAAATATAGTGCTTGCATGTATTGGAGTTACTATCATTATTATTACTATTCGTGTTTTTGTTTTGTTTTGAGAAGCTAAAGCTGAGGAACGTGGTGCCACACTTTGACATCTCTGTATCTCAGGCAGACTAAATGAGTGAGCCTTGCTTTTTCATAACTCAGAAATCATGTGGTTATGTATATTAGACGAAAAGATAAACATCATATAGCCTACATATGTATTTTCAACTGGTCTGACCCTAAGGTCTCAATCTGTGAGCCCAAAGGCTGTGGGCCAGATCTCACACGCATGCCCGAAAAAAAGTAAAAGTTTTCCAATGCATTGAATAAATGGTTAGAATCAGCTCCCGTTTGGTCATGTTTGTCATTATTCTTGAGACCGTTTAGAACCCCTGACCTGGGCATGGCGTCAAACACAAGGGAGGTACAAATACCACCTGTGAATTCACTTGCCGATGCTTTTTGAGGCTAAGGAGACATGGTGGGCGATGTGGGCTGATTTAGCTTCTCCACACATATACATAACCAGTACATCTACAGAGTGTTGTTTGTGTGCTTATGTATGCAGAAAAAGAGTTGTTTAAATGTATTTATTTAGATTTTTACAATATTGATCTTGTTTTGGTGTACGTTATGATGAAATTCACACTCTGGGTGTCTGATTTACAGAGTGTAAAAGCATCATGATTGTAATCAGTCAAGGAGGGCATCATGCAGCTCAGAGCCATGTGCTCTCTGAATAGGAACATTTATCATGTTTCATTTTCACAGTATGATCTAACACATATCTGCAAATTCCTCATCAAAGTGTCAAGTTTAAGAATTTTCAGTATATATAAGATTGTAGCACTACCTACTGGCAGAAAGTTTTTATGCTCTTTTATTAATGTGCACCTAACTGACATTTTCAAATTCATCATCCAGATGGTGGTTTTGTTTCATCATTATCTTTGTTGTAATGCTGTCTTTCAGAACAAATGACGCATACTCAGCATTACTGCCCTGCAAGCAGGGAATCTCCGCACAACGGAACAAACGGCATTTTCTTTCTCAACTTCGGCCTTGTTCCTAAGGTATTTGACCTTCAGTTAAGACCCTTTTGAACCCTTTTTTAGGGAGAATAACTGAACAATGATCAGAGTAAATATAACAAGGTTTTGGCTGCTTGAAAGCCTGCAGCACTAGTTATAAAACTGATCCCGGTACAGATCTTACACAGCCTGGGTCAGCCCTTTAACCAAATACACAATCCAGCCATGTCTAGATAAGTAACTGAATACATGAGATAATGCTAAAATAAGATAATCCTTTATCCACATAAAGATCTCACTGTCCTTTGGGCTTTTGTGGTTTAAAGTAAGTCAAGGTATTTTTTTTTTTATTTTGACCTTTAATCAGTCCACGTCATCCTCTTTGTAACTGATTATGCGCCTGTTCTTTATTAGGCACAGCTTGATTACCTGGTCAGTTCCTGTCTGCACATCTCTATGGCACAGACATTACACATGTGTGTCACTGCTTTTCTCTGTATAAAAGACCACAAAATTAGACACATGAACGCATTAGAAAAATAGAATGGTACATAATGTTTGAGCAGCTGCATTCTGGAGAAGATAAGACACATCACAAAGGTGTACCAGAGTCATTAGTGTTCGGTTTACTGAAAATATTTAACATAAATAGTTTTCTCTTCATTCACTCTTCCTTTGCTCCCCTTAAGCAGAGTTTAGACTTTTTGAGGCACAAATTCTGAGCTCCGTTATCTGGGTATGGTAGAGTAAATATCGTTGTTATCTGAGTATGGTAGAGTAAATATCATTGTTATCTGGGTATGGTAGAGTAAATATCATTGTTATCTGAGTATGGTAGAGTAAATATCATTGTTATCTGGGTATGGTAGAGTAAATATCATTGTTGTCTGGGTATGGTAGAGTAAATATCATTGTTATCTGGGTATGGTAGAGTAAATATCGTTGTTATCTGAGTATGGTAGAGTAAATATCATTGTTATCTGGGTATGGTAGAGTAAATATCGTTGTTATCTGAGTATGGTAGAGTAAATATCATTGTTATCTGGGTATGGTAGAGTAAATATCATTGTTATCTGAGTATGGCAGAGTAAATATCATTGTTATCTGGGTATGGTAGAGTAAATATCGTTGTTATCTGAGTATGGTAGAGTAAATATCATTGTTATCTGGGTATGGTAGAGTAAATATCATTGTTGTCTGGGTATGGTAGAGTAAATATCATTGTTGTCTGGGTATGGTAGAGTAAATATCATTGTTGTCTGGGTATGGTAGAGTAAATATCATTGTTATCTGAGTATGGTAGAGTAAATATCATTGTTATCTGGGTATGGTAGAGTAAATATCATTGTTGTCTGGGTATGGTAGAGTAAATATCATTGTTGTCTGGGTATGGTAGAGTAAATATCGTTGTTATCTGAGTATGGCAGAGTAAATATCATTGTTATCTGGGTATGGTAGAGTAAATATCATTGTTATCTGGGTATGGTAGAGTAAATATCATTGTTGTCTGGGTATGGTAGAGTAAATATCATTGTTGTCTGGGTATGGTAGAGTAAATATCATTGTTGTCTGGGTATGGCAGAGTAAATATCACTGCTACCTGAGCACTTTTCAGGTTGCACTGGATTCTTACAAAGGCAAAACAAACACGACATACCAAAGCTGCAACAAGAATATACACAACAATTAACACTCAATGTCATTTTCAACCAGCATAACATGACTCACGTGTGAAGTAGTAAATAAACAAATCATACTCAAGTAAAGTTTAGAATGGTGGTAACTGCTATAAACCAGCAACAACCAGGTTCTTAAAAAAAAAATCCCTATATCTGCTACTTAATGTAAAGAGCCTGTTTCTCATATTAATTTCACACTGTGACAACAATGTCCACAAAAACACCAAATCAGAGTGTACAAACATAATTTATTGCACCTTAAAAAACAGATAAAATGATGTCACTTATTACAGCTCTGAAGTAGATTTACCTCTTCAGCATTTTAATCATAATTAGGACATTGTATTGCTTAACAATATCATTATTTGCTGGGAATTCACAGCAAATGAACCAAAAAAAAATCCACAAAAGAGGAATTCCATAATGGGTAAGAACTGCATAGGTGAAACATACCAGAAATCAGTCAAGGTCATCAGAAGGGCACAAAAAGAATTATCAAAAATTGTCGACATAGTGTCCATCAATATTATGCTGGTATTCGTTACAGCAGCCAAAACTGAGTTGAACTGAGGCAATGTTTGTGCCACTCATTATTGCGGATAGTCTTACAGGTCTAGACGAACATCCATAGGCAACCTTAATGAAGTCCTAACAACAGCCAATTCTCTCCCCCTTGACACAGAACACAACCCACATTACTCAGTATTCTGTGGCATGGTAGAAGTGGCCTCCTCTACCAGAATCTTTATTATAACTCTACAATTGGAATATTTATAATAGATACTGAGCACA
Source organism: Chanos chanos (assembly GCF_902362185.1). NCBI lineage: Eukaryota > Metazoa > Chordata > Actinopteri > Gonorynchiformes > Chanidae > Chanos > Chanos chanos. The sequence goes on along the minus strand of NC_044497.1, from coordinate 24,079,305 downwards.
TTGTAACAAAACTCAAAATATTTTGAAGTAATAACAAAAAACAAAAACAAAACAAAACTTTAATAAAAAGAGAAAAACAAACAAAACTGGCTGATTGTGTGTGGCAGAAAAAAAGTATGGCAATTATTATATTATATAGCATATCCTCAGAGAGCCCATATTTAAGGATGTGTATTTTCACATGAACCATTAGAGGACGATTCAGACAAGTTGTGGTGAAGCACCCTGTTCAGTTCAATCCCAGCCTGTCACAGTAGGGTTAAAGAGTGACCAGTGTAAGAGATGAGAGTTCATGTGGAAAAGGTGTGTGTTAAAAAAAAAACCCAGTCACAGCACTGGGTGGCACAACTCTACACTCCAGCTATCACTGCCGGTTCTACTGAATTAATGGGCATATTCATTTTAATTTGATCTTTTACATGGCTTAATATATACATTTTAACTGAATTATAGTCCAAAAGTAACTGGCAGAGTGCAGTATCTCAAAAAACATAAAATTGTTTCATGTTACGTAAAATGTAATGGTTCACTGGGAGGATGGTGTTGAAAATTCAACCAATAACTGGGCCAGATAAACTCAACTTAAAACAATATGAATAAATTATGAAAATGGTATTTACAGAGGTCATAGAGCAGACAGTATTTACAATAACTCTGGATCACTGGACATATTCCATCTGTGACCTACAATACCACTACAGAACGACGACAGCAAACGGAACCATGGGCCTTCCCTAACAGGTCACCACAGAGCAACTGCTCTTTCCCACTCATCATCATCATCATCATCGTCCAAAGTCCCTTACGTATGCCCATTCTCATTATACGTACAGTAGTCTTGACAGTTTTATGTGATATTTGGCAAAGTGTTGGTGTCAAAGTGTTATGTCACTGTGTAAATTCACATAATATTGAATGAGGTTTTTTTTTTTTTTGTAAAAAAGTCATTCAAATGACTTGAAACATTCTTTCACTAACTCTCTTTAAAATACAGATGTATTGACCTAAAATCAGACAACTTTGCTGACATATGGAATGATGTGTTCTAAGAAACTCACTGTGATAGACCAGGATCACAGACTAGGACTGAACGCAGTATAAAGTAAACTCTCACTGAACTTTGCCGTTGGTTCTATGACAGGCATTAGACATGAGGCATGTTGCCATGTTACAGTGGATGATGTTCGTTATCACTAGTCATACACTAGTCTGGTCAGTAATTTTTTAGGTAAGTATGTCAAGTTGAGAGAGCGTGTCTCCTGTGATGGATAATTTGCATAACTCATTACAGAACCAAAAATCATGATTCAGAATATTGGACCACATTGAGAACCTGATTAGTTTGTATTCTAAACATTGTTATATTCTTAAAAAATCACCTCTTCAAAATGTGTACTAAAATTCAAGCTCTTTGACTCGTATTTTACAGGTCCATCGATTAGCATTGCATAACCATTATTCAAAAACTAAAATTCAAGATTAATTTCAATGCTCATCCGCAAATGTACTGTATGAAAAAAGAGCAAATTCATAAAAATACATTTTATACAAGAGAAAATAGTTAAATTCTTATCTCAGTGGTATAAATCACTGCAGCACTAAATCCAAAGCTCCTGCCTTTCGCAGCAGGAGACTTCATTATCAGTAGTTGTCATTGCGTCTGATTAGAAAAAAGTATGAAAGTGAAGTTGGCATATTAAACTGATCAGACACTTGTCTCTTCATTGGTATGACCAGGGAGTTTGTTTCATTGGCTGGATGTCATTGCTCATGGAGGAGACCAGTGTCTGTTTAAACCTTTGTTGTTTGATGTTTTTCAGCTGTTTGCATTACGGCTGGATGGTGAGTAAAATCACAGCAAATCACATTAGGCATCACACTTTTCCTTCAAGCACAGTCTCCAGCTGTTCCAGGAAAAAAAGCATTGCATTCCAAAAGAAATAAAGAAATGAAGAAGAGACTCTAACGAGCCTGTAGATGCAAGCTGTAAGTGAAAGAGTTCTTAAAATAGCCAACTGATTAGAGCAGGACAACAGGGTTTGAGTCCACATGAGCCCAGCTGTAACTGCGTCTCCTCAGATGGGTCAGGGCCTTACAGCATCAGCAGGAGCTCCCAATTACTGTCCACTGACACCATATAAGTCTCACTCATCAGTACTGCGTCTGCTGACACCACAGTGTGTGTCACACACAGCCAAGTTTGGTTAATGAGGACAGCCGGGCCATAGCCTGCGAACCCCAGTGCTGTGGCACATGTCTGGTGTGGTGAGGATGCAGACAGGAGGAGGGGGGTGGAGTTTGATGGAGGAGAGGAGAAATGATTGGCAGATCTGGAGCATCTGCCACAGGGGCTTTACAAAATCTGGGGTGATAACACAATGGGATTAGCTGAGCATCAGTGGTGAGTGACCTGAATATAAGCAGTACCAAAAACATTAAATAGATGAAAAATAATCAAAACAGCAGTACTCATAATACACTACTGTGGAGTTATATTGTAGCAACTTTGCTAAAAAAAAAAAAAGGATTATAGTAGCTGCATTTTCAATTTGTCTCTGTTGTGCATTCAGCTAAAGGCTCAGCATCACTACCAAATCCATTACAGTCAAGCAACAAAAAAGATCATAGACCTAAGGATTCATTACAGAGCTGGTTACTATAAAAGATTAGCAGTAAAAGAGTAACCAATGATAATAATAGTAATAACTTAATTTAAACTAAGTACAGAGCAGATGAACTGTCCATTGTCCAGTGGTCCCACTCAGATTGTTAGTCAACATCCCAACATTTTTAACGCCCACAACTCTCTTCTCTGCAGACATCAACTTTCCATTCACTATTTTGGGGAACACAGTATTGTAGTGTATCATGTTCTGGCTTCTTCCAAACCCTCTTACCCTGCCCTGAGAGCTCCTTTGGTGGTGAGGGGGGTCTTTAGAGGTTCTCCCCTGGCTGGTACTGTGGTTCTGTGGAGGTGAAGTAGTCCTCCAGGAAGCCCTGCAGGTACTCAAAGGTGGGCCGCTCCTCAGCGTCCTTCCTCCAGCACATTAACATGAGCTCATGCAGGGACTCTGGGCACTCAGCCGGGCATGGCATCCGATACCCACGCTCCACCTGGTCCAACACCTCCCTGTTCACCATCCCTGAGGGGGACAGAAGCATTGGTGGGTGGGGGCAGGGATTAAACAGAGCAGCTCTCAGAATTAACCATGTCTTGAAACTCTTGTTTATATCATACAGGTAGCCAGCACCAAGCTATTTTGATTTAAGGCTTTTCAGTTCTACTACACTGATCTATGCTGTCAGCTGTTACACCTATCTTTGACATCACAGCGACCTTGTACTGATTTGCCAGACACAGCTGTGCTACAGCCCTTGACATTTCAGCGATATATCTCTTTAAAAGTAGCAATGAGTCACAGTGTGGACAAATACAGCAGCTCTCACAAACCTGTGTGTACATACTGAGTAACAAGACAGTGAACCCCTCCCGCTTAATGAACCAAAACACAACCTGAGCATGTGAGAGAGTCAGCTAAGCACCACGGAATTGGCTCGGTTTGTACCTGGGTATGGCACCCTGCCTTTTGTGGCAAGCTCAGTCAGTAAAACACCGAACGACCAGACGTCTGATTTGATAGTGAAGCGTCCGTAAAGAGCAGCCTCTGGTGCCGTCCATTTAATGGGAAACTTCGCTCCTGAAGATGAGACACAAGAGCGAGAGAAGACAGACTGTCAGAAACGAAGAAAAAAACCCTGAAACACAGAGAGATGCACTTGCTGTTGTTCTCACCCTGTCTGGCTGTGTACTCATTATCCTCAATGAGACGGGCCAAGCCAAAATCAGCCACTTTGCACACCAGGTTGTCTCCCACCAGGATGTTAGCGGCCCTGAGGTCTCGGTGGACATAGTTCATCCTCTCCACGTAGGCCATGCCTGAGGCGATCTGAGGAAAGCAACATGACAAGACATCAGTTGGTTATGACTCTACTATATTTAACTCTAGACCAAACTGACCTCGTTCTGATTCACTGAGTCTTGATGAGAGACGTCACATTTGCTTTAGCATGTTCTTGGTCTGTGTTATAGTTACAGTACTGTAGACAGTGTGATGATAGTGTACACATGATTATTAGATAAATAAAGACCATAATGTGCACTCTCACGGCTGTGTATTGTAATTATTCAGCTTTTGCAATATCAGAAATACGTCAGTTTGGTTCAGGGATGTAGGCATATCCAGCATGAAAAAATCAATAATTATCAGCAACTGAGGTTTTTTCTGTGATGTTTACAGTAAAAACAAAAAGAGTACATAAGGTATGATATGTATCACATTTAGAGTATCACCCGAAAGGCTTGTTTTGGTTCATTCTGTTTTTTTTCTTCACCTGTGAAGCCATGTCTACAAGTTGGGGCAGCCGTAGCATTTTACCCATGTCACCTTTGAGAAAGTCCAGCAGGCTTCCTACAAACAGAGAAATAAAACACTTAATTCAGACCTTTTTACTGATAGTCCAAACTGTCTCAAATCAGTTTCAAAAGACAAAATGTCACAAAAATTCAGGGCATGATGAAACAAATAATTTAAATGACTTAAATGTTGAGCTTGAAGAAAAGAAGTGTTCAGTACTTTAGCTTTCCAGGGATGGAGAGGTTAACATCACTATACAAGACAACTGTTCAATATCAGTCTCCTGAGAACATGTATGTTCTAGTCAAACCAGTGTTTCTAAGAGTCTAACAGCTTTGGGACATACCTTTGTTCATGTACTCAGTGACTATGTAGATAGGTTCTTCTGAGACCACAGCGTAGAGTTGCACCAGTTTCTCATGGCGCAGTTTCTTCATCACCTGGGCCTCCTGCAGGAAGGCCTCTGGAGACATGGTGCCCGGCTTTAGCGTCTTAATGGCCACGCGTGTCGTCCCATTCCACGTGCCTGCCAACACACACACACACACACACACACACACACACACACACACACACACAAACACACCACAGCTAAATTACTGCTCAGCCAAAGAGATTACAACTCTAGCAGCTATCTAATGGCATTCAAATAAACAATAATAATGACCGTACTAGACAACACTCAAGTGAAGAGCAGACAGAGAGAGAGAGAGAGACAGAGAGAGAGAAAGAGAGAGAGAGAGAGAGGTAGGAGGAAAGAGAGAGAGAGAGAGATACGTACCCATCCAGACTTCTCCAAAGCAGCCTTGGCCCAGTTTGACATCCAAGCGGAGCGACTCGCGTGGGATTTCCCAAGCATCTCGCGCCAGGCCCTGTGTTTGAGGCTTCATCACAGGGCACACATCCGTAAGACAGTGACACAGCCCGTCTGCATGCTCTGACAGGCAAACAGACAGACAGAGACAGTGCAGTGTATTATTGTTTTATCAGTGAACACAAATTTAGTAATTATAACAATATACAGTTGCTGCCCCATAAATAAGATTCTTTATTAGTTCACTGTTTGTTTATTAATTTACTGTATTAGTTATCCTTGAATTTTCCATTAATAGGATTCTGTGCTCACATGAGAAAAAACATCACCTCCTTTCATGTGTCATGAAAAAAAGTAAAGATATTTTATTGATGTGAAACTCACTGCGATAATGGTTAACCAGTTGCTGTAAGTTGCCAAACTGTGTGCGTGATGTAATGTAGAAACCACCACTGTCCAGTTTACGGATCTTGTAGTGTTTGACATTCAGTCCTTTGATGTTGTCATAGTCCAGGACAGAAAGACAATAGGCACCTAGCAGAAGAATCACTGGCATTAAATTCTAGAAAAAGTTGTGCATCATTGGCAGGTGAAAAGCTACAATGGTGGAAAGCTACAATAAATAAATGAGAAGGGTTTACATTGGAAGCACAGGGTGAAGCTATGCCTTTCAGTGCTCAGCAGGGGGCAGTGTCATGACAATTATACACATCATGCTCCAATCTCTCTCTCTCTCTCTCTCTCTCTCTCTCTCTCTCTCTCTCTCTCTCTCCGTCTCTATCCATCCTCTTTCTCTCTCTCTCTCTGTCTCTCTTGTGCCCTCCTTTAATGCTACCCATCCTCTTGCTTTTTCTTCATCTCTCTCTGTCTGTCTTTGAACATTTGAACTGTGAGAGACATGTCCTGGGGTTATGGAGTCCAGGCTACATGATGACCTATTTTTATCTTTCCCTTCCTTCAAGTAACACCCATCCCTTCTTTGCCCTCAGCATCCACACACTCACATACACAAACACACTCACATAAACATAAATATACACAAACACACTCACATACACAAACACACTCACATAAACATCAATATACACACTCACATACAAACATATTCACATAAACATACACAAACACACACTCGCATACCCATACCCATACGCACTCAGATAAACATAAATATACACACACATTCACATAAACATCAATATACACAAACACACTCACATAAACATAAATATACACAAACACACTCACATACACATACACACTCACATAAACATAAATATACACAAACACACTCACATAAACATCAATATACACAAACACACTCACATACACAAACACACTCACACACACATACCCATACACACTCACATACACAAACACACTCACATAAACATAAATATACACAAACACACTCACATAAACATACACACTCACATACACATACACATACACACTCATATACACATACACACTCACATAAACATCAGTATACACAAACACACTCACATACACATACACACTCACATACACATACACATACACAGACACACTCACATAAACATAAATATACACAAACACACTCACATACACATACACACTCACATAAACATCAATATACACAAACACACTCACATACACAAACACACTCACATAAACATAAATATACACAAACACACTCACATACACATACACATACACACTCACATAAACATCAATATACACACTCACATACAAACATATTCACATAAACATACATTTACACACTCTCGCATACCCATACCCATACACACTCACATAAACATAAATATACACAAACACATTCACATACACACACACTCACATACACAAACACATTCACATAAACATCAGTATACACAAACACACTCACATAGACATCAATATACACAAGCACACTCACATACACAAACACAAACACACTCGCACTCACATACACATACTCAAACACACTCACAAAGACATACCCAAACACACTCACATACACATACACAAATAAACTCACATACACAAACAGAAACTCACTCACATACACATGCACATGCAAAAAAACAAAAGCACTCACAAACATAAATACGCTCACAACTTCACATACAAAAACACGAACACACTTACATACACATACACATGCAAAAACAAAAACACACTCACATACACATACACAAACACACTCCAATGCACATACACAAACAGACTCATACACACACGCATACACACACATGCACACGCACACGCGCACACACACACACACACACACACACACATACACACACGCATGCATACACACACACACACACACACACACACACACACACACACACACACACAAACAATTTCTATTTCACGCCATTTGCACATTGAACCTGTTGTCACTTGTCTTGTCAATTTGCTCATTCCTTAGGCAACACAGTCATTCACTGCTGGAGCAGTGAAGTCAGCTCAAATCTGAGCAGGGAGAGAAAAGTGAAGCTAGATAACCAAGATGGATGCTTTTCCCAAACAAAAGAAGAGAGAGACAATGGAAAAGAGAGCTACCTAAGCACTAAGACGTTGTCTAATTCAGCTCTGTCCTACACCTGGCCAACACACTGTTCCCCAGTTACCTCTACATACATAGACACACATACACACAACACCCACCTACACACACATTCTCACATACCACTAAACGCTATCGAATTTAAATTTGTCCTACACGTAGCCAGTGTGCTGCCCCTCAGTCACCTTTAGTGATTTTGTCTCTAATGATACAAATCAGTGTTTGGGTTTTAGTGTCTGATTATCAGATGTATAATGGTGTACAAAAGCCACTGTGATGTGAGTTTTTTACCTTTGGTGGTTTCACTCTCCCTGACGAGGAAAGTCCCTCGTCTATTCTCCAGGTTCAGCAGAAGTCTTTCTGAGTCCCTGCGGCTTATCTTGCCAAAGTACCACCTGAGCAAGACACGGAGGAAGGGACATGAGTGTGTGTGTGTGTGTGAGAAAGAGAGAGGGAGAGAGAGAGAAAGAGAGAGACAGACACACAGACACTGTTTAGTACCATGGCTGATCCACAACTTTATTTTATATTTTCATACTGAAAACTATTTACTCTATTGATTTTGATCACAAGTGTTTCTTTGGAATGTGTTTAAGTAAGTAAATTAATTAATTAGTTAATTAATTATTAACAACAAAGTCATGACCCCCAAACCCCCCCTACTCCAAACCTCTTACACTGGTCTAAGACATGAAGTCTGTGTGAATTTAGCTGAGTGGATTTAGTCATTTTAGAATAAAACTGAGTGGGGGTAGAGATCAACCATGGGTTTTCTTGAGAGACAGAGCGAGAGCGAGAGCGAGAGCGAGAGTGAGAGCGAGAGCGAAAGAGAGAGAGAGTGAATGAAGCACTGTTCTTGGGTGTTTTTTTTAGTCAGGAAAAGTGCATTTGCTGTCTTACCTTTTTTCCATTGTCAATCTGAGATGACTGGCAAAGCAATCATGGAAAAGTCATTAGACAGAGAAAGGTGCAGGACACAAAGCGAAAAAGTGTATGTGTGTGTGTGTGCGTGTGTTCATGGTAAAGTAGCGGAAAAGACACGTCTATTTATATAAGACATGTAAGTTAAATTTGACATGCAAAAGAGGAGAGACACTCGTGCTAGGCTGGATGATGGGGAAACTGAGAAACAGGCAGATTGATAAAAAGGAAAGAAAAAAACATCACAAGAAGGAAAGAACGTGGAGAGGAGAACAGACTATTTTGTTAAGGTTTCCTTGAATCTAATTTAATTCAAGTAAATGAACAGAACTGAATCAAGTTAAAAAAAAAAAACAGACTGAGGACTGAGAAGAAAAAGGAACATAACATGACAAAGAAGAGAGACCCAGATACTAAAAGAGAAGAAGAGAGGAAAGAAAGATTAATTACTCTTCAGCCTGTATGGAATCTGAGGGAGCGACATAGTTGCTGGGGATGTAACCGCTTTCTCCTGTTGTCAGCGAGCGTGCCAGCCACCAGTCTCCTTCCCTGAAATGAGCAAAACACATACTTAATCCCATCTTACACACACACACACACACACACACACACACACACACACACACACATAGGGGTCATGCCATGTCATTTTAACCAAATTGGGAAAATCTTTCCACCACACCATCTCAGAATTGGCTGATAATTTTTTCCCTTGAAAAATACACTCTGACATGACATATCCCAAAATTTTAGCTTCCTACTCCCCAAAACTTTTCAGTTTAGAATTTATTTGGTACTCATGGAAACTACCTTTAAAGTAACCATTTTTTCAGTAATGGTCATTTTTCTGATCTTTGGAGCTTAGTGACTTGGCCATAAATATGACTAGAGTTTTGAAATTTGGCATGCTGATTCAATATTTCAAGTAGATTCCAAATCAGTTATTTGTTTTAAGCTGGATGGAATAGACATAGAGGCAAAGACGTGGTTACAAAATTTGTCTGAACCATTTTTCGAGGTATAAAAAGTCAGGAAAATAAGTGTGCAGAGCTGATTTTTTTTTAATAATTTTGCACATGTATGGGCACTTTAAGAATAAATAGCATCTGGAGTGATTAACGCATTAATGTTGGTACAGTGTCTTACCTTAGTTTAAAAAATGCTTTTCGTGCACAAGGGTCATTTCACTTGGTAGCAGATGTCCAACTGAATTACAATTTTCAGGGAACATTTTATGTACAAAATTTCAAGTATGAGTTCCTTCAAGAATTAATTTTAAGATTCGATATACATAAATGTTCCCAGAAAATGTCAAGTAAATTAGACATCTGCTACCAGGTGAAATGACCCTTGTCACAAAGTGCATGAAAAGCATTTTTTAAAATTTAGGTAAGACACTGTAACCATGTCTTGGCCTCTATATCTATTCAACCATTCAATCAAGCATAAAACAAATTACAGATTTGGAATCTATTGGAAATTTTGAATCAGCATGCAAAATTTCAGATCTCTGGTGGTATTTGTGGCCAGGTTACTAAGCTCTAAAGTTCACAAAAATGTCCAGGACTGAAAAAATGCTTACTTTAAAGGTAGTTTCCATGAGTACCAAATAAATTCTAAACAGAAAAGTTTTGGGAGTAGGAGGCTAAAATTTTGGGATATGTCATGTCAGAGTGTATTCTTCAAGACAAAAAATTATCAGCCAATTCTGAGATGGTGTGGTGGATGCCTATAGTTCAAATGACATGGAATGGCCCATACACAACCAAACACATTCCACTACACTAACCCAGACGCACCTGTCCTGTCTGACTGTTTTGTGCTAACAACCACTCACAGATCTCAACTAAATCGTTGCCCATCAAATCTTCAGTTGCCAACCTGATCATACAGGACTATACTTTAATTGAATGTATATATATGTATGTATAAGTATAGTAATTCTGTTCTTGCTGTTATCACATAATTCTCATTTAAAAACATTAGACAGCACTGTGCACATGGGACATTCTATGTCTTCACTCTCTTGATGGGTGCATTTCACTTGTCTGACTGTATACGAATTCAAGACATTTCTCTTTTAGTCTGACTGTATAAGAATTAAAGATATTTCTTTTTTTGTCTGACTAGACAGAGTCACACTCTCCCTCAGCTGGTGTAATCTGACTGTTGTCTTAATGAAGACAAGACCTGCTGGCCGCAGCCACATCAATTTCACATATTTCAGTCTTTCCAAGTCTTAAAGCTTTAATAATATGGATGTCAGTTCAATAAGGCTTTACATTTCATATCTATACATATATATTCTGTATATTATTCATAGGCGATTCAAAGTGTATATTTCTACTGAATTATTGATGAACACTTGTTCGTTCAACAGAGCAGTACCCCTCACTGAGGCAATGTACAGTGACAATGGTAACATACACAGCTGAGATGGTACATTCTTACAGACAACAATGGTACTATATGAGAATGCCATGAAAGCTAAAATAATAAATGTGGAGAACAGACCAGATCTAGACTAGATGAACAGACTAGAGCTACAGAGTGAACATGAAGGACAAATAACAACAACAGCAACAAGATGGTAGTTGTTTGATCCAGTTTTAATGATGACTGTTTTTACACTGGTCTCCAGAAAGGTAGGTAGTTCTCTGTTGGACATTCTAATGGGACATGATGGTGCCACAGACACAGAAACACACACAGGCTAACAGGTCCGTCAAAGAGTAAAGAGCAATGTTACCAACCTGCAGTTAAGCTTTCTCCTAAACCAAATTAAAGAAAGCGTGTGGAAGAGAGAGAAAAATGCAGAGGGAAGGAAAGTATGCAAGAGTGAGACATTGTTTTTAAAATTGGGAAAGAAAGTATCAACACAGGATAAACTCTTAAAGAATATGTGGCCCAGAGACACCTACCAAATGGTAAAAATTTGAACTTTTTCAAGCTGGTTCAATATCTGAAACCTTTTAACTGTAGATATAAACCACTTCCACTTCGAATTTTTATGGTATCTAAATTAGAGGCCAAGTCCTGAGATTTTAAAAAGTCCCTACGAGTGGAGCGGGAAAAGGTTAGAAGATGTGAGGAGTTCTGTTTGGACTGGGACACTTCAGGCTGTGCCATCAGTTTCAATGTCAGTCCATGTTTGATTGATCTTTGTTGTTGTTGGAACAGCTCTTTCAACTGACTGGACGAAAAACTTGATGACTAGTCGCCACTGAATTTTGGGGGTAAAGAGCAGCGCTTTAGGAGAGGAAAGTGGCCAATCAGAGATGTCCTTAGGCACACGATGGAAAGCTATGAGTAACATGCTGCTCTGGTCCAGCACATGAAAAATATCCAAAAACCAAAATGATCATAAACTTAGCATAATCATTTTGCAGAAAATACTCGCTTTAAACTATCAAGTTACTGTATAACCTAATTTTCACAAAACAAACCTTTTTCTTTCTTTCATTTTTTAAAAATCTATATTAATTCAATTGTATGTGTGTATTTATTTACAGTTTTTCCCCCCCAGAAATGACAATTAGTGGCCTCTGCACAGTTTCCCTCGGGAGATGGGGGAGATGGGAGGGGGTGCTTGAATGACTCCCTTGCCAAATATGGTTAATCTACTGCTTGAACAATAGGTGTCAAAGACTTGCCAGACAAAGACAAGAGTGTAGTAATATAGCCCACCATTTCTCTAATGTTCACAGAATGTTAGTTAATTGTCACCCAGACTGAGTCAGAGTGTGTTACAGAGGGTATTCAGGTCAAATAACAGGGCTCTGAAATAACTGGAGGAAGTGAGCCCACAGAAACAACAAAAGAAAGAGAGACAGACACACACACTGCCTCCTCCCCTCCCTGGCTGGGGAGAAGTGGAAGTTAAGACGGGCAGCTGAGCTTCTATGAGCGGGAAGCCCCCCAGAAAAAGGGCAGAAAGGGAACAAAAACTCTGTCATCCCCCCGCCAAGACAGTGCTGTCAGTGGTGAGCCTGTTCCCATGGTAACCAGACTTTGGGGGGGCATGTGCTTTGAACACACGGCAGCCAGCCAGCCCGACAGTCTGAGACATACGAGGGACGAGTGTGTGTTTGTGTGTGTGTGTGTGTGTTCACTGGGGGCAAATCCCTAAGTAGTTTCTGCTTTTTAACTGAGGGTGTGTCCTATATGGCAAACATGCGGGCTTTTCCTAGTGTATGTGTGACACAGAGAGAGGGAGAGAGAGATGAGGCATGTATGAGAGAGTGACTTTGTGTGTGTGTGAATGTGTGTGTGTCCTTACGTGTTGTTGATGATTTGAAGCCGTTCTCCCTTCCTGAATGACAGATCGGAGGCAGTACGAGACTCATAGTCATACAATGCAACAAATGTCGTGACACCTCCTACATAGAGAGAGCTCACGTTATCCACACTGTATACAAACAATGTCATCTATTAGAATCTATAATCCATTACAGACATGCAATCCAATAGTATGACACAGGTCACCATGTCCAGTTCACATGCTTGTGTCAGTAAGTACCGCAATTGGATGTCAACATACTACTGTCAGTATTTCTGAGTTCTTCCCTGTTCCCACATTTGGCCCCATTATAACACTGAACTCACGCAGACACTGTTAGGTCTCATACACTGCTTCAGAAGACCAAGACTTACCTTTTTTTCATATTTTGAGGTCAAATAAGTGGCAGTGGTGTTTGTCTTTTTAAGGATAACTGAGGTAAAAAGAGCATTATATATAAATAAATAACTATATTGAGCTGATAGTAAAAGACAGTGCTTTATCCTATTTTCTGTGAGAACACATAAGGGAAGCATCAGTCAGATTAAACACACAATATGAAAGAGCATGTGTAATAGAGCCCAGCCTTCAGCTCTCTTACAGCAGGCTTCTGACTCCCCCCTGAGGTCATGAGTTTGAATCCAGCTTTGGCTGGGAACAGATCTTTGTTTTATTTTAATCCATTTTGACACAACATCTACTTGGTAATTTAGACTCCAAATGCCCACCATCATTAAAAACATGAGAAATCTGTCGGTTATTATGGTACCCACAAACACACAGATAAATGTTGTAACAGGTCCATGTTAAAAAAACCCAAAACTTTCCCATTTAACATGCATCAATCCCCTCTCACAAGCAGAGACATGGAGTTAGTCATACACAGAAAAGCACAGTACTGTTTTTTCTGATTCTACCTTTCCACCAGCAGACCCTTATAGCTGCTTTTGTTGAATTAATAAATTTAATGTTGATTTCAGATTATAAAAGAAATACATCCTCCAGCCGCTCCAGCTCTCTCATCATCTAAACCAGATTCAAGCGGCCGTCTGGACATGGCCTGAGAAAAACCCGATAAACCTTCACACTCATAATGATGTAGCCAACCTGACAGTGTGCCTCTCTGCGGTGAGGTTAAGCTGTTGGTGGGGGAACTGACTCCTCCAAACAGCAGGAGCTCTGGGTTGTTGACCATTGGCCGTCGGGTACTGTCTGAGGTGTTGCTACGGCTGGGTGTCAGGGTCTGTTGGTCAGAAATGTGATGCTGCCCTCCACTGCTGCCTATTGCACTGTTGGCTGTGCCCGCGGTGCCATCCAGACTGGGTGAGCGTGGGCCTGGGTCTCTGGGCTTGCTCTTGGATGCCCCCATGACAAAGGCCTGCAAGAAAATCAATGCAATCATAAAATAATCAAATTTGTGACATGAAAGTCTATGTGACGTTTTTGAAATCTATCTATTCTGACTAGTATAACCTAACGGTAGAGGGCAGATTAGGTCAATGTGTAACCATCTCTAGTGCTTGTGACAGACTCTGTGTATTTCTTGGTCACACATGACAATGTGATTTATAGTGTAACAATGTTCCCTAAGTGAAATACTTTAACAGTTTACAGCAGAAAAAAGAAACCAGTTGCACAGATTTAATTGAGGCTCAGTTGGGATGTGTGTAATATACTAGTTACTATGTTTCCAATGATTGATAGATAGAGAGAGAGAAAGAGAGACAGAGAGAGAGAGATGTCTCACTAGGACATGTGTTTTGTCGTCTTTCTGACTGTATATTAGACAAAGCCTGGTTTACAAGTCTTCACTAAGACATCAAGCATTTTTTATGATTCATGTATGACCATAATAAATATTTCAGAACATGTACACATAGCAGCAGCATTGTGGCAGTCTTTAATGTGACACAAATACATGCCTTGCATTAAGATAATCAATGCTCATGCTGGGACTGTGTGAAAGTGTATATAAACTCAAAATTTCATCTGACCACAGTATTTCATGATTAATTTTTATCTACAGATAGAGAGGATCAACACAGCGTATATGCAGGCCATAAAGCCGCGCTTGGGGAGGCAGTTCTGTGTAATGAAAGGGAAAGGACAGTGGTTATAAGACAACTGGCCGTGACACAGAGTGGACCTCAGTGCATTCTGGGTCATGTACCATGGCTGTTATCAAAACCTCAGTACATCTCTAGTGTACACAGCTGCTCCACGCAGCGATGAAATCAAACATCACACCCACACACACACACACACACACACACACACACACACTTAACTACAGACTTACAAACGCATATCCCACACACACACACACACACACTAAACCAACACCCTCCAGACACACCCATCTAACCACAGATCTCAAACTTACACAGAGCCACCTGAACACACACCCCACTGACTTACACACTCATACCTAACATCCAACCCCACAAACTTACACACACCCATATATCCTCTCCGAGAAGTTCTCTTACTGAGCCAGTTCCCTTCCCTCATACAGACAGACAGACACACACACACACACACACACACACACACACACACACACATTTCTATATCTCTCTGTCAGTGCTCCTGTCTCTCTGTATGCCAGTGGCCATCAGCGAGAAACAAAAATAATCTAAGTAACACTACGCGGGTGGCAGCTCTCTGCTCCTCTGCTCCCTGTGCCTTCCAGAGGATCTAATGCTGGCCTGGCCAACTGGAGATAATCCCAGCAAAGCAGCGTGGACACAGGGTCAGCGCAAGGGCACAGGGTCCACTCCCCCTATTCGCAATGGAAACAACGTCATGCCCTGCACTAAGGTTTTCATAGCAGTTAAAACTAACTGTGCATGTGTGGTTTGAACCCATTGCATAGTCACAAGCAGTTTCAGTGCATAAGCTAATCACAGGTCAGGAAGAGATCCAGAATTTGTACTGTGAGAACAGCCAAGACATTACTGCTACATCAATCAACCATCATATGGATAAAAACTGAACAGATTTTGGGATTTAGCTTGAAGATTGACAGCTTGAAGTGACGTTGCAGTGAATAATGACAGCTTTTAATAAGTGGTAAAAAAATAAAAAAAGAAATATTCCACAAGTTCATAAATTATATACAAACCAACCTGAATCACAGTCCATTTTTAAAAAAAAAAATCCATATACTTAAAGTTAGCTGGGAAAATGTTACAATTGCAATTTATGACTTCTAAAACAGAGCTATTGTGACGTGACAACACAGCTTCCTAAGTGCAACAATGAGTTGTGAAGTGGAAACACGGAATCTCTTGTCCTGAAACGTCTCCTTTGGTCTGATTCTGATGAGTCAGAGTCAATGGAAAACAGATCAAAGAGCAACTCATGCCTGACAAATTCCTAGTCCTGACTACGACAGCCGTTCAATCTGCAAATTCCCCTTGGCCATGGAAATGTCCCTGACATGGTCCCCGAGGAAAAAACAAAAAACCAAAATGAAGCATTAACCTGTCTGTACTGCAATTTGTTCACAATGCCAGTAAACAGATAAGAATACCAGAGTGTAGCACATGAACAATGCTGCTGTCAGTGGGAATGGGAATGGGTTTCTCAGAGAAACCTATTCCCTATATACATATACATATATATTTCTTTGAGAAACCTATGGAAGGACAAGGAGGACATACGGTGGTGTACATATTGAAGTGCTATGAAACCTCTCAGCTGATCTCTGAGACATGAGACGATACTCTGAGACAGAGCTGTATAACTAACCACACACTGTCAGAGGATGAATCACCTTACTCTACTGGTTTAGGCAAGTGTGGGTGCTGGGGAGCTCACGGAATCTTTATCAGAAAATAGCAGGCTGAAAATGACTGACAGAAAACTGTTCATTTTAAGAAAAAGAAAAATTACTGTTGCGGTGGCATTCTCCGAGGTCTTTTTGTTTGTTTGTTTTTTAAGAGCATAAGATTGCTTTGAATATCAGATTTAAAAAGGAATAATTACATTAAGTCAGCGATTATTAGGCACTGAGCACTCTCCCAGTGGGAGTAGATAAAAGAGAATTTTCTGCACATTAATTTAGGGATGGGACACAATGAGTTGGCATCACCAATGTTTCAGCTTAGCCTCTGGTTATAATGACTCCCGGTGTTAATTAAGAGGCTAATCTGTTTGCAGTTTGATGTCTGACTTGCCTTGGCTTCAACTAACTTCTTGACCGTTGCACTTTACAGGGGCTCTGTTTCTTGGGAACGCAACGATTCTGTAAAAGATTTTCGTCTTGGGAAGGCTTTCAACCCTCAAAAGGTTTCAGTGACACACCATTAAGAGACAGACTATAAGTCTCTCAGTGAAGGAAGCCTATGGACATCTCTTATCTCTCAGACCAGATGCCCAGTTGGCTGAATTGGGCATCAGTCTGAGAGATCAGGGCTAAGTCCTTTTCTGCCTTATCCAACAGCTGAGGACATTCCAATGGATCAAGGTTACACTGCAAGACACGTTTATCTGTCAGTTCCTCCTAGCTTCACAGTTGCATGCTCCCTTTGCTCTCTCTCTCTCTCTTTCTGAGATGAAAGCATGTTGGCTTTGAGGACTCATTATTTTGCCCAGTGTCAAATGTCCACGTCCAGTGCAGAGAGGGGGCGCAGGCAGCAGTAGGTCACTGGGCACACGGAGTCGATACTCTCCCCAAAGGCTCGTCTGCAGTCCGGCCACTGTGGCTTAGTGGTTTCAGCAAGGTTACCATGTGAATGCAGACACGGTCAAGCACACGCAGTCACACACGTACACAGCAGAGCGTCTTCAGATGTCGACCTTTTCATGCACTTTGATATAGGGACACAGAGGGGTAAACACATACACACAGTGGTGATGACACAGGAAGACAGTCTTTGTGTATTAAACACATGTGGATGTACAGAGGGATATCTACCAGAGATCCACGGTTTTAAGTGGTTCTTTCTGAAAAACAAAAGCTACTTTATTTTGCATTCTGCAGAGTCTGCAACCTTGTTCACACACAAATTATCAATAAATTATCCACTGCAGTGCTTAAAGTTTCAGTTGTGAGCAGGGTCCAAAATTAGCACCCACCACTTGCCATAAGCAAGTAGAAATCTATGTTGGTGAATAAAATAAATGAGGTCAGTTGCCATTGGTGGGTTGCTGAAATAGGCCTACTTCACGACAGACTTTCATCACTAGAACACATAAGTTGACAGACTACGTTTCACAATTCTTTGACTCACTATCCACCATTGCTATAGCTCAATGCAAAAGACATGATGGTGCCATTTTTGGTGTCGGGGACACTGCGTCAAGCTAAACCTAGCTGTAAGCACTAACCGCTAAAAGAGTCTGCAAGTATGTGGCAGCACACTGCCGGAGTAGAGCAACCAAAAAAGAAAAATGAAGAGCATGGTGGAAGTACAGCTAAAAGAAAATGTAACTAACATTTGTAAATAAAAGTTGGGTCTCCTTACAACAGCATCTGATTACATTAATATTGTTCCCTTTAAAAAGGTCAGTCAGTGGGTAATTAGTAATTACATTGTTTTTCATGAAATCACATCTTTTGCAGTTCTATGGCCAGTTGAAAAATATTTTGGCCGTTAAATTTTTTCAGTTTACCAGCCATTGGCATTTAGACCAAAAAGTTCATTTTGGACACTGATTGTGAGCAATTATAAAAAAAGGGATCTTGGAAATTAAAAATTCAGTAGTTTGCGGTCTGCGCTTGGTACATGTACTAACTTGTTAATTAAAATGATCAGAAGCAGAAGCCTGGCATTGTCTGTTTCCCACAGAGATTGCCCTGCTGTCTACAGACATGCCAAAAACAAACCTTGATAGAGCATTTCAGACTGAAATCTAGTGGACTTCAATCTGTTACTGTCAGAGCGTGTTATGCTGGGCTTAGCCGGGTTTTGTGGCATTCCTTTATTGGTCCATTTGAACAAAGAGATCTGTTGTCTCCTTCCCAAAAAAGCCCTCTGATCGAACAGTGTAACTGAAACTACTGTGGACCATGTTCTGCTTTGACTTGCATTGGTGTAAAGAGCAAGAGGTGCGGTGCGACGCGATGCAATCTGATACAGTTCTTAACATTTGTTTCCTGTAGACATTCATTTTCCTTCCTTCTTATAAAATCCAAATGTCTTTCAAACTTTACATTTTAGATTTGATGCTGCACTGTAAACCATGCTGGCATTGCCTGACATGTCGTTCTTGTTTTTACCTCACAAGCAACACTAACTTTACTCTTGTAAAAGGTCAACATGGGATACTGTGCAGATTTATTAGCGAATGAGAGGCAGTCATTATTATTTTGAAAGTAACATGACTTGTAACATTAGATCAGTGAGTCTCCGGCAGCAGCTTAGATTATACTAAAGTAGAATTAGCAGCAAAGCTTCAGTCAACCAATTCCTAACTTCAGAATCGGGTCATCGACTGGTTCATGGTGCATTTATATCGATGTAGGGGTCTGCACATCGATGTAGTCGTATCGGTTTCCGATTTGAATAGGTGAATCATTACTTCCCTAGCAGGAAGAAAAAGTGAATTACAAAAACAGAGAGAAAATGTAGGCCTACACCCATTCTACTATGCTGACTACCTGTATATCCAAGAAAAGATGGTGTGGGTACACTTTAATGGTATGATAATGTTGACTGTCTTATTTAAGCTTCAGGTAAGTACAGGATCACAGTAGAGAATCCTATGGAGGTCACATCAGCTCAGATTGAGACACTCATTTGTTCTGATAGACACAAGAAAAGCTAATAGATCACATCTAATGGATCCCAGATCCCTCCGGTCCCACAGTGTGAGACTGTGAAAGATTCGGTCTTCAGCTTTGTAAGTTGATAGTATTTTTTAAATGGATTATAATGCTCTTAAAGGTCAAAGGATGATATGCATGTGTCTTTCCATATTTACTATCACATTCAAATCAGAATTAGGACAGCTGCAGACAGTGACTGTGAGCCATGCATGCACAGTATCGCAATAAGATGCCACAAAAAATGAACTATCCTTCTCTCTCTCTCTCTCTCTCTCTCTGTTCTCCCTTCAGCAAGACTATTGTTTTGTGTCACAGCCTGGTTTTATTAAGTCCAAGCTTGCTTGAAAAACAGAAAAAGGAGAAGAAAGTGCCTTGGGGGAAATGAAAAACATGGCTAAAGTCCTTGGCATGATTAATCTCACCAGACCGTCACTGTGGTCTCGTGACATTTACAGCTCACCCTGCATTGGCCGCCCCACTTTCCGGGCACATCAGTCACAGAACAACAGGTGTCAGTTTGGTGAAGACTGCCATTGTGTGTTTCTTTCCCCCTGCATTTGCATGGGCCAACATCAAACGTTTCATTTAAGTAGGCATTGGCTCCAATGGTACAATTTGTCCAGAAGCACTCAAGCCTGAGAAAGCACATGAGTGAAAACATTTCCCTTCCCATGCTGGGCAAAGTGAAACTACCAGACATCACCTGAAAACACAGGATTAGGACATAAGAAAACAACAGAGTGAGAAAGAATTGGAAAAGAAAAAAAAACACTTAAATCGCCATGTCATTTTTTTTTGTCACATTATTCAGTGTATGGGTGGTACTGTTGGTAATCAGCTTTAGACATATTTAGACATATAATGTGGTCTAGGGGAAGTACATGTGACACAGTCAAAATCACAGATTTCATCTCTTGGAGAAAACCAACTTCAGAAATACAAATTGCAGAAGGGCTGCCCTATGGAGTCATTAACACACATTTACACTCAGCAGGAACTCAGCATTAAGAGCTTTCAGAAAAGAAAACCAAATGTGGGAGCTTGGCAGAGCAGGGTGCTTAGGCGTTTGTGTTAGAGTTTGAAATAAGGCATCCTTTCATCTTAAAGCTCGGGCTGGAATTACTTCATGGGAAAGATGGGAAAGACAGAGGCTTTGGCCTTGCATCAGCGCCCACCGAACGCAATCTAATCCAGACCACCAGCTCTCAAGCGAGATTATTGACATCAGCTTCATAATCCCATTCAGCTATGTCATGATGGCATTCCATCTGCGGCTCCTCCTCGACAGACAGCATGGGGGTAAAATTAAAGGATGTGATAGAGTCTGCCAGTCTGACAACCGATCTGTTAGCTCCAAATCTGTTTAGTCTGTTTCTTCTCTCAGAGATAGCTGCAGGGGATCTCAAAGCACTGCAACAGCACAATGGAGCTAATTTTTCAACATCTAAATTCTGCAACACACACAACAAAAGGGACTCTCCACTATTCACTCAACTAAAAGGAAGTAACTGTACAGCTGATCACAAGCATGCAATTAATCCCACATACACACCAAATACAGTGGGTGTTGTGTTGGAGTATGTGTGGTTTTAGTACTCAGTGTTTATGTAATGAGAAATGGTGATGAGCTCAGTTTCCAGTCTGTAAGAGATTCAGTGAATCATTAAACAGCACCACTGTTCAGTGTCCAGTGTCAGACCCTGATCAAACATTATCCAGGGTATCAAACAAAACCAGGTCCAAAAAAAATCCTCAGGATTACAACAGTGGTCTGCCACTCTTCAGAAGTCATGCCTAAAGCCTAACATTAAAAAGGTTATGTAAAATTCATTAAGAAAATGTTTCATATATTTTTTAATCATGATTTTGACTGTAAAATCAGCCATTTAATGGCATGTAAACACCTCTGACTTGAAGATATCTGTATCTTACAAACAGCTCTAAGTCTTCAGTGACATTGAACTGTTTTACTTATGGAGCTACAAATTCATCATCTTCCAAAAGGAAGGGCCTTCAGGGACTTATTTAAGCAACACTAACTGAGGATGTTAATACTTGCATGGTCTAACAATATAACAACACAACAAACCAGTCACAATTGATTTTGTTTTCAGATTTAGACATCAGCTGAAATTAAACACTGCCTTATATCGGATGCATTTGGTGGGTGAAAGCTGACATGTGAATGTTCGCTCTGAAGGTCCAGTACTTGGTCTACCTGCATACGCATATGGAGACAGACACTGAATGTTACAAACTTTCTAAGATTCAACGGATAAGAAATCAGCGAATGCAATTTTTCTCTCTATTGGTCAGCAGACTGATAATCAGATCTTTGTTACAGAGGGGGAAAAAAGGGGAGAGGGGGTTGGGGGGGCTTTTCCATTTTAGGAGTGCTGTAAGCAAACACACACACTCAGGCATCATGCTGCTGACAAGACCAGATGTACACCGGGGCTGCGCTCAAACTCTCCAATCAATGAGAGACACAGAGATGGGAGGCACTGGAGTCAATATTTACTCGGTGTGAAAGAAACAGGCCGTGGGTTGCCATGGAGGTGATTCCTCACATTCCTATGGCGACTGAGCTGAAGGACTGGGCCAGAGGTAGAAATTGTTACACAGTTTTGTGCTTGCAATTTCACATCACAATCACGTAGGACATTCCTCAGGACTTTGGCTGATGCATATTCCTCTCAGTTTGAAGCTTTGGGGCAAATTTCCAGAGCATCTCAAATCACAGTGCAGATCTGCAGTGTAATCTCCATAAATACAATCTCTCGGTAAACAGACTGATGTGATCGACTTAGCCAACATTCAGGAGCACATACTCTCCCTGTCAGCACTGACAATTCGGGAGGCCACACAAATGCAGAGAGTATTCTGGCATAGATGGAAAAAAACAAAATAAAAAACAAACAAAAACTCTATACTCTTAAGTTTGTCATTTATGACTTGCAACATAAAATCATGTGGGTTGTGAATTTTTGGTAGGCCAGCCAGTCAGCATTTTTACTTGTCTGTTGACACATGTGAAATCACATAGGAATCCAGTCTGTATGACAGCGACTGGGCTGTGCCCATGAGAACTTCCAAACAGTCACGTGTTAAGGCTCCTCTTCTGTTCATTACAGACAAGCTTTTTTTGACCTTCCCCATAGGAAATCTACTCAAAGCCTGAGAAAAGCTAGCTCAGCTTTCAGGGTCCAAGCTGCAGCAAGCTACAAAACTCTTTTTTCCTATTGTCCTCCAGAGTTTTCTGTGCCAGTAAAGATTGCTGCAGATTGATCCAGGACAGGCCAAAGTGGATATTCTCTAATTACTAATAAAATAAAAAAAAGGGGGGGGGGTCTAGAGAGTTGGTCTGAGGAGTAAGACCCATTGCAGTGGTTGGTTCTTACAATCTTCTTCATTTATTTAGATTAAATCATGGAGGACAGATAATGATCAAAAATGGAGTTATAGACTGCTCACTGACTAGCTGTTCAGCTTGAAAAAATAACCCTTATGTCAATGTGTATAAATAAGATTGAATATGAATTAGCTGAGAACTGTAAATACAGGGCAAAGAGAATGGACATAAGTCTCAAATGTACAGGGGGTTTTCTTTAGATGTTATGTATACATTTGGATGTAATTATGCATCATAAACCCACAGACACATCGGCTGTGTCCGAAATGGCATACTACCGTACTACATACTACATACTAGCCTAGTATACACTGCATACTGCGCACTACTCCACACACTAGTATACAGTATGGTACGCAATTATGACAACTTTCGTGTAGTGTACTACACGTTTGCTATCGGTTGGGCTATCTGTTCTGTTAAAATCGAACAACACACGACAACCACAAATATGTATCAAAAGCGTATAAGAAAACTCTATAAGAAAGCGTATGAAGATTTATTACACCAAAATATGCAACTGATACATTTATCTTCGGAACTGCAGCTGAAGTTGAAGTTGAAGCTGGTTCTGTTGCTGTCCGCCATGTTTTTAAAATTTTTTGACAGTTGGAAATCACCGCGTTGCTTCATGGGATGCAGTAGTCGGCGAAGTGAGCTCGGGATGTATACTAGAAATTTTCGCCAGTGTAGCACATCATCCGGGTAACCGTCGTGTACTGCAAAATTTTTATTTTTCACGTACTGCATACTACTTACTACTTTTACGTCATAATTAGTATGCGAGTAGTATGTAGTATGCCATTTCGGACACAGCCATCATCTGGTCTTGCCAGAAAGCAGTCTCCAACAGTGCTGATGCACAGTGGCTTAAAGGAGTAAGAAAGTGATACTTGGGCTGTTCTATACCTGGGTTCTCATTGGATACACTGGAATTTCCATCTCTTACACACAGATGAAAAAAGCACACGCTTTGCTTGTGGAATTACAAGACTGATCCAGAAAGGGGGGTTGGCTGAAATTGAGGTAAATCCCATAAATCGGAGAAAAATGCTGTAAATCCTTGAATGTCCAGGGACCATAATCCCTGCTAACACTGACCAGGGAATATATTGATGTTGGGAAAGAGGGCCATTTGAGGTAGACAGAATGAGCAGGACATTTTCCAATAGAATGTAAAGAACACCCCAGGCAGTCAATGCCAAACAGGTGTCTCTTTAGCCAAATGTGTCAAAAAGCAGTTTGAAGTATTTTCTGGCTCAAGACAAAGTTTTCTTTTTTAGAGAGTGTCTCTCTCAGGAACTGATTGTAGAGGACATGTGGCCCATTAGCTTTTGATTAGTTTGGAGGCTCAGATATTTTTGAGTTTGAACAGATGATATAGACTGTTCTCCCAGAAAGAAAGAAACCCACGCCTGTATATGGACTTACGAGAAACTAAAAGCAGGGCAAATATTTTGTGTGTGTGTGTGTGTTTGTGTCTACCACATTTTTTTAGTGTAGGCTCATACATTTCAGGTTTTCCGTTGGCGATTAAAGAGGTAGTAAACATTACACACTCAGTGTTGATAGCGACAACCTTAACATGACCTTACAAGGAACAGATTAGTTCTGAGTGTGAGGCAGATCTTACACAGCAATACAAAAATGCCTATTCAAAGCACAAAAATCTTTTAGAAAACCAAGCTGGAATAGCTGCCGATCAAGAAAGTGCCGACTCTACGGAGCTCTTTCTACATTAAGGACCAAATTCGGTTTCATCCTAACCTCAACTGCCTTAACATCACTGCAGTACAAAGTAAGTTTTTAGCAGAAAGCCAAAGTGGGTTTGAGGTTCACTGGATAGCAGGCAACATAACCACTCTTTTGAGTGATAATTCTCAGCTAGTGAGAGAGAAGAAGCACTGATATGATTGCTCTGGCAATTAAAAAAACTCTCTGTTGTTTTTAAACATTGTGGAGGCAATGCATTGCAGAGGTAACAGTAGACCAGTTTCAGCCATTGCCTCTCGTAAAGGACCCACTCTGTCTTCTGAAAGGCCAGGATAACAGTGTGCTTATTCAAGACAACCACACACTACTACTACTTCTAACGTATTTAAACCAGCTCTTTAATTCACTGTACAGGGCTGGGGTTACATCTTCATTGCTTTGCCAGACAGATGCTGCTCCTGAAGAGTGTTTCCTGGTCACATTCTCAAGTACTCCCTGCCATCTGCAAACAACCACACTGCTACCACTGCTGTTTTCTTTCATCTAAATATGGTCACGGCGCTTTCGGAGACCAGTGATCTGCGGTTCTGTGTGCACAAGGGAGTGTAAGAGATAGAGCCCAAGAGGGAGGAAGAGTAAGGGAGAGATAATCCCCTTGGGGTTAAGCTTTTTTCCCCTCCCTGTTCTCAAATTCTCTCTGCAATCCTCTCAGAAGATTTCCCAAAGGAGGTGAAAAAGATCAGAAATGGGAAACATCATTCTTATATTTCACAGACAAAAACCCCCAAAACAAAACACATAAACACACACAAAACACACACATACAAAACAATCTTGTAAAGACAAATGCCTTTTGTCCTCACACCTATTATTTCACTGCTTTGATCAACAGCAGATTGCACTTGCATTATAACCTTTCTTCCTACGCCAATGAATTTGAGGTAGAGAATCAAACATCTCTGCTAAAACACCAAATATGGCAAGAATCAGGAACACATATTAAGAGTTAAGAAAAAAAAAAAGAACTGAAAGGGATCAACATAAAAATTTGATAACCTCATAAGGATAAGGCTCCTGAATTGTAAGAACTGTAAGGTCTAAAGAGCAGAACTCTTTGACGTGAGATTGTTGAACTTCCTTTTAATGTGCTCTCCTACCCTCGTCTCAAATCAAGAAGAGAACATTATGAAAATGTCTAAAGTCAGTGTGACTTGATGAAGGGCTACTGCTGCTGACGGCTGGGGTTGTTAAAGTTTTGATTTCTGTACAGTGGAAATCCGGTTCACTCAGGGACTAAGTATTAACCACAGGAAGTAAACACATTTGACAAAGGTTTACTACACCTATCTCACATATGGGCTGTTAAACTGGTAGAGCATTTCTGAGGAGACCCCATAACCCAGGGAAGTGGTGTGTGTCTGTGTGTGTGTGCATGTGTGATGCTGGTGGTGGTGCTGGGGGAGGGGGGTGGTCAGGTGATGTTAATTTTCAAGATATATTTCAGTGACAACATGTGCTGAGGTGGGAAGATGACAAGTGTGAGTGTGTGTGTGTGTGTGTGTGTGTGTGTCACTGAGTCATAAAAGTCACAGTTCTGGAACGCAGAGAGAAGAGAGTATGAGAAGACAAGCCCTGACATCCCTCTTTCAAATACCCCAAGCAAGGAATGTACAGAATCAGGTTGAAGTTGCTTCCATCCAGCCACAGGCATGAAACTGTCCCAGAGGCTACAGATTCCATCCAGAACACTCCTCCCACTTCACTCAGCAGGGAGAGCACTGACATTTTACTCATTGACACATTTTCCATAAACACAAACCAAGAGCTGAAACGTGTTCACTTAGAATGACAAGAATCAGCTGAGAGTTGGTCATTTCAAACTGAAGGGCACAAGTGTTCAGACTCTACTTTAATCTTAGTATTTATAGAGAACAACTTCCTCAAAAAAAGAAGAGGAAGGAAACAGACAGTAGGAAAAAGTCCAGTAAAATCTATTTATAAAGCATTCAGAAATGCTTAGCAACAATGAAACTAACATTCACAGTCCTATTCTGTTAATGATGTATTAGGATAATACAGAGTTTTGCTTGGGGGAAAGACCAGTGGACCAATGCTGTTTTGTTTCTAAAAAAGAAACCTTTAGTGTATAGTTCTATCTCTAAAATGGAATCATGTAGTGGTAGAGCTCTTACTGACAGCCAAACTCCTGGAAAGCTTGCCAAAGCATACCCAGGTGCAGCTGTGTGCGGGAGGGTACCAGGCACGGTGATCATTTCACACTCTGTCATGGAGATAACTTGCTGTGCCATTTATACAAAAAAGGTAGCACAATGGAGCATCAGTACAGTGTTCTTCCATTAAGAGAAGCCGACCCATCTATAAGCAAATGACAAATTCCCCCACGATATTTCCCCTTTCAGTCATCCTCATCAGACTGAATTCCCCAGCCTCAGCATTTCCATAAACGACTTTGGGTGAGCAATCAAAACACTGCCATTTGGCTTGAAATTTTAATATTCAAATGCTCCTCTTGTTCATCTGTGAGACAGGGAAACATCCTTTCAATAGATGTTCTGAGAGGGCTTTGGCCATCCAACACCACAGTGTGACCAGCCTGACCAATAACAGAGGACAGTGGGAAAGACTCAAGGGGCCAACTTGATCAGGAGGCCAACCCTTCACTAGTGACCTGCTCCACTTCAGAAGAGTGTTCTTTGTTCTGTAGTGTGAGAGAGTTGAGGTTTGGGCTGACTTAATTTAGAGGTCAGGTTTTTCTTTTATTACTAAAACTATATGGTTACACCAGCTTCCTGCTTCTAAACATCCAACTCACGTATCCCGCCATATTCATTCTGGAAGCACAGGTAGTGGAGGAAGGAGCTACCATTGAGCATTACAGACATCACTGACATTACTACAACTATGAAATGATGAGTGACACGAGAAGAATGCTAATTTGTGCTCTTAAGCTTGGTCCTGTTAGTTTAGTCTGAGAACAGGCTTCCTAACAGAGCCAAGTTACAGGCAAAAAGCAGGCAAAATGAGGCAATATACAGTCACTTACAGTACCATTTGCTGAGTAACAGGATGTGATTGCTTTAAGCTTGAGAGAAAACCACAACAGTGAATGTATTTCCATAATAAACAGACCAGACCACATCACAGAAAGAACACACAACCTCACAAATATAACACACATCACAGACATACTACAACCAAACAGACATAATACAACTTCACAGACATAACACACAACCATAGAGACATAAAACATCTTCACAGACATACTACACAACATCACAGATATAACCATCTTCACAGACATAACAGACAACCATACAGACATAAAACATCTTCACAGACATACTACACAACATCACAGATATAACCATCTTCACAGACATAACACACAACCATACAGACATAAAACATCTTCACAGAAATACTACACATCACATATATAACCATCTTCACAGACATAACACACAACCTTAGAGACACAAAACAACTTCACAGACATAACACACAACATCACAGATGTAACATCACAGATGTAAACAGACAACCTCAAACATGTAACAAAGAACCTCACATACATAACACTCAACCTCACAGACATAACACACAACCTCACAGACATAACACACAACATTTCAATCACTAAAGGCCCTTTTTCCTTTGACTGTTAAGGCACAGAGAAGGGAGAACATGCCAACAAGAACAAAACAGAGGAGGAATTGAGAAGAGATGTACAGCGTCTGTGGCCTCTTCTCCTACGCCCAGTTCACAGGAAGTGGTCTGAACTCTGGGTGCACAGAGTGCCCTACTGTTCTTTCGAATTAATTAGTATCACATCCTCCATTCAAATGGCCTTAAACATGCCAATCGATGGTGGCCGATAAGCTCTCACTACTGTCACTTATCTCTGTGACTGTGATTTATTAAGTAGACATGTCCAGCAAGGGACGTACATACATAACAACACACGATTGTCTCTTCGTTCCATTTGAGTCCACTCATTCAAATGTAAACTTTGGTTATTAGGTGGATACCTACCAGTTCTGTGGTCAGTCACCAGAGCTGAGCAGTACATGCAAATCAGTGCATCTTCATTTGTCCTGGTGTGGTACTGACAGTATTCTACTGAAGTATACAGTGTTGTTTATACAAAACAAGGCCAAACATTATAGAGCCAGAATAGACAGAATTCTGCATAAAAGTCAAAGAATCAAGATGAAATTTACGATGTGCAAAATCAGTACATCACAGGAGTAGCTAGCTCTAAGACACCAGCCGTACGAAAACTGAAGAGTTCCTCTTTTTTGGAACCGAGCAATAAAAAGTGATCAGTCCAGAAAGTTCCCCCGAGAAAAAACAAAAGAAAACAGGTGGCACCTCTCTGTGTCTGCCAATGTCCTTGACAATGACAGGAAGTAATGCTGAGCATTAGTGGGTCAGTGAGGACCAGTTTCACTGAGAGAACTGGGAAGCAGCTACAGACACACTAACAGAAGTCTGCTGTCTACATGATCAACATTATACTGTGATACTACTATGATAAATACATAATGGGTTTTGCTGGGGAGACCACTAAAAATTTCATTTTAGTCATGCAAAGCATAATTCACAAAGAGTACACATGCAAATTATATGGTTATCTCTTGAACGCCACTTGAACATGTGACAAGTGTTTTGTTTCTTTAAACGCACTGTTCGTGAAGTACTCTTCATGTTCCAAATGACCCCAACTGGATGCATTAGATCTGCAGTCCAATTATGTTTAGCTTCATATTTTCTTCTTTTTATTATTATGATAAATATGTCCATCTTCCAAGTCTGTTAAATAGCAACTTTTTTCTAGCTGCTATAGTTACAGTCCCTCTTTCAGCCATACTATTAGAACCACTTAAAAACATTTAAAGAATATGGTTAGGGTAAGGGTCAGGGTTAGGGTTGTGCATACATCTTATCCAACTTGAAAAGGCAGGAGAATAAAGCTCATTCCAACTTTAAAATTATGACAGTTCTGCCAGTGGCATCAATGTGCTAGTCTTGTCTGCCTTGATTCTTCTCTCATAATATGAAAGGGCCTCTCTCATGAGAGGCCGACACTCAAAGCCACAGAGTGTGAGAAACAAGAAATTCATTGATGCCTAGTGCCTGGTGTATTACCCCATTTAGATAGAGGCGCCCAGCATGGAGGAGAACAAAGGCTCCACTACAGTCGCACGTTACCAATTAACAGAAATTCTGCCCCAAAAGAGGCTGATTTTCCAGTGATCTCATTCCCAGGCGGGGTACACTTCCACAGCACTTTCAGCGCCAGGAATTCCCAGAATTCCACAGGGCATTAAGTCCACTTGATAGGCTTTGTCCTCTGTCTCAGACAGCCCAGTGTCATGCAGCATGGAGATCTAATGAGAGTCCTTGGTCTTTTTATCGTCATGTTTTGTCATCTAAAAGTACCGATCAAAGACAACGCAAAGGAAACTGAAAACCTAACACAGACTGATAACAATAGCTCCATGTTAGTTCTCCAGGTTGCAACCACATTGGAAAACACACTGGGTGAAAAAATTAGTATATATATATATATATATACACACACATACACACACACACACACACACATCCTCTGTTAGGGTCCTCTTTAGAGTGAATGCTTTGTTTCAGAGGCTTGCATGTCAGTAGAGCACATCAGACATAACAGAGGGCATGACTGCCAGTCTGGTTCAGCCCTAATTTTCAGACAGAAAACAGCCAGCATACTCATGGTCAAAGCCATTATTTCAGTGTCTAACAGTAAAAACAAGCACTGATTTTAAAACACACACACACACATATACACACACACACACACATTCTCAAACAAACTTAAAAACACAGAGACAAAATGTTGCTCAGAACTACATGGGGCTTGTCTGACAGCCAGCCAGTATAACACAACATGGCAGTGAATAAGAGAGGCCTGCTAAAAAAGATCATCGAAAAAATCATAGCAAAAATATACTTGTTTTACAGGTAAGAACATTGTCAATAGTGACCTTTCATTGTGAGAGCTTTTTCCATGACAATATTTAAAATTAAATGGTTAGAAGCAGTATGAGAAAGACAGAACAGGAAACAGACTAGGCATTTGAACCACTCAAACCTGTATGAACATCTCATCTAAGGAAATAAAACAAAACTACAGGGTCTGGTAAGAGGATCCCCATACATTAAACAACAGCTTAGTGAAGCCCAAATAAAAATAATGCCAATGTCAGACTGGTCCAAAAATCAAAAGACTAACTGGGGATAAAGGTTTGAGGGCATAAAACACATAAATATAAGGGTTGGCTGAGACAGCAGAGATAATTAACAGCATCTTACTGCAGTGTGGATTTGCAGTACACGTCCCCTGACACCAAAGCAGCCTGGGGGGGCCATGAAAACACTCAAGACAAAGCAGCTGGATATGTGGGGTTGTGTGTGTGTGTGTGTGTGAGATGGAGGGGGGGGGTATAAGGTTTGAAAGTGATAGGTATCTGAGGTAAAAACAAAGAGCCAGGGCTGAGCAGCACTACAGCACAGTACAACCATCCATATCTACATGTTAAATGCCAGCTCAAACAAATGATCCAGTTCTTCCAGGACGAGCAGGTTTGCACTCAAAGAGTTCAGTCACAGTTGTGTTGAACATGTCTCACTCTCCTCCACAAAGAGAAAAACACTGATAATTAAATCCTGATAAATGATGATTTATGTTGTAATGGACAAGAATGAGTTGTTTCAGTTTGACTGCCTCTCTATACAGATTCAGGACTTTAATAAAACTTGTCCCCTTTGTTAAGAAAAGGAGAACTACATGGTATTCCACTTCTAAAGGATCAGCTGCAGCTGAACTTTTACCTTCGCCAGAATAATCTTGTCCAACAAGATTGGTATACAATACTGAGGAAATACTGGGTCTGCTTAGTATAAGAAAAAAAGGAAAGAGAGTTGTTAGCCTAAACTTGAAATTTACCAAAATGAAATGTTTACAGAAGCAGACGCTTAATATCCATTATATATATTACGTGGATGCTTAAAATTAAATATTAGTCAAGCAAGGCTGGCGCCTTATCACCGTCTCAGACTTTTGCTTTTTGAGTCATCTTGAGTGGGAGATCTATAATCCCAAGCATATGACACAGGCAACAATTCGTCTGAGACATGTGACGTGTAGTGCACCTCAGAGAGGCAGAAATAGACCTTTAACGTTTTCTAAAAGTGGGAGGATAGAGGGGGACTACATGTAGTGAATATGCTCAGCAGCTCATCGTTGAAAGCTTTATTATGTTTTTAACCTAAACCGATCAATGTTACATTGTGTGGCACATCTGTACACACACACACACACACACACAAAGAGGGAGGGAGCTTAGGGGGGACTACACGTAGTGAATATGCTCAGCAGCTCATCGTTGAAAGCTTTATTATGTTTTTAACCTACACCGATCAGGGCTACATTGTGTGGCACATCTGTTTAAAGGTATGTAGTTTCAGAAATACTCCAAGCTGTACCACTATTCGAATCAAGCACAACAGATTTGCCAACTGTTGGTATGTGATGCAGGATTATTCAAAAACAAACGTTTTTGCTTAACTTTTACAAGTAAATTTTCACCCACACCTCAGTCTGCCAAATGTCAACACACTATAGCTAAACTAACGCAACGTTTAGCGCTCCTCTACTCCTCCTTCGCTCACTATTTTGAGTCAGACATAAACAACTGGAAGAGGAGAATTGAGGATATGATACATTGTCAGTTTGTGTCAGATATGTCGGACACCGACAGAGGACAACTGTAACACGGATAGACACGCCGGTATTTTTTACAGTAACAAACAACACCTCTAAGATCAAAAGCCAAAAACAAGCAAACTACTCACCCCTTGTAGTACGCCAATGAGGTAGTATTTTCCCTTTGTTAAACTGGCTTGTAATCTAGCCTCTATTTCTTGTCAAAAACGAATATTCGCTCATATCTCAATTATCTGTTACAGTTACACCTGATGTCGTTCAGCGTACAGAGACAAAGTGCGGGACCCCATTTAGTGTGTTGAAGGGGCGGTTCGTTAGGTCATATGGTTTCCTGAGAGTCAACCAGATGATCCAAAATGCAATGGCAATATTTTCCAATCCACGCATCCGTTCAAGCGGTTTCCAAAGGCAACAGACGACGAAGAAAGACCTCCTAATAATTAGAAGTTACAATTGTGACACGTGCGCTGTAGGGTAGTAGCAGAGAGAGAATACAAAGCGATAGGGAGTAAAAAACTTGCAAAGTGGAGGTTAGAGGGAGGGGCAATGTTTTGAAACGAGACCCTTCGTTGCGTAGTGTATCGATTGTCTGTTATAATGTCAACCCCTAAGGTGGGGAGACCTCAGTAAGCACCTGAAAACTGGCCACTTACAGTGAAAACGACTTGTGAGACTAAAAAGACGAAAGGTGTGGCGAATTTTTAGTGCTAAAAAAATTTTAGGCGCTAGTTTGAGGACAGGACCACAAGCGTTCAAATTCGATCGATAGATGGACACTTACTCAGACATATTTAATACACCAGACGTGTAGAGAGAAAGCAGAACGTTCTTCTGTCATTAGGAAATGAATTTAACCTGTAAGAATTGAAAGCAATGTGTAAGTACTCACAGAAAGCAAAGATTAACGCCCTGCACCATTTTTCTTGACGGTAGGATTTATCACCCTACAGAACCAGTAATTAGGTATAGAGCAGTTGTAGTTAACTAAAAATACACTAGAAAATAGGCCTACGTTAATTTGTCATGCAGAGAAGATTATAAAACGGGATGTGAGTTCGGGTTTACAGGTTAACGTTTCTACGATATGATATTCTTGCAGAGGTGGCCTGAACAGGTCGCGGGGGATGCTGGAGGCTATCCCAGAATTCATTGGGCGAAAGGGGGACAAAACACCCTGGACAGGTCGCCAGCCCATTACAGACTGTGAACATTACTGTGAATTAATTGAAGGGAGGGAAAATGACACCACGCCATATTATGTTTACAGAATCCACAGGACCGTCCTTGTTTCCAAGCGCTCGAGACGGCAGATCCATACGAAAACTGATTTTCACGTGACGTGATAGTGTGGAGGGCGAGTGCGGGCTGAACTTTCTTCATTAACCTGATGACACTGCGCATGTCTCAGAGCACTCCCTAGAACATGATGAAAGTGCTCCTTATGCAAAATGGCGGTCTGTTTAGGCATGCCTACTAGTAGTTATTGTATGTCTGAGGTCCATAAATGATTGGTTTCGGTAGAAAGTGATGCCACTGCACAAAATCGATTTGCCTTCCAGTGACAGCTGTAAGCACATCTGTTGTTTGTGAAAATGGTCTGACAACAAGTCCAGGCTGGTCTCTGAAGAATGAACGGCATCCAAAATCTACACGGGAGATTTTCCCTGCCTAAGGTAGATTCTAACTTTCTTAAAATGTTTCCAAAGTACCCTACCGGACTGGAGATATGAGACAACTCTGCCATCTGGAGTTTTTCACATAGTAAATACCACATCTAACAGATTAACAGGGTTCCAACAGTTAACTGACCTGTGTGTTATGTATCCCTGAAGCATAATAATAAGAATAACTGCTTAATAGCAGTTTTCCCTTTAAAGGTTTACTTTTTCTTTTTTGCAGGAACTACAAAAGGTCTATCATCATTGTAATGCAGAGACAGAAGAAATCATCTTTATTTAATCTTACATAAGTTCAAAAATGATAGGAAGTAAAAAATGATAAACACATAAATAATTTCAACAACGGACAAATTCAAGATATCACCAATATGTACAGAAGTTTGAAATAATTTCTACAAATGAGAGATTGAATAACAAAATTGCTGAAAACAAAATCTATTGGGGGTGTTTTGTGTGTTTAAAATGTGTGTAAAGTGTTTTGAGGGAATATGCGTACTGACATTCAGAGGAAACAGTAATGAGTAAATGTCTGATATATGTATATATCTCCTGTTGCAGCAAAATACTTCTAGTCCTGAGAGGTCAAACAGCACTTCAATAACCCAAACAGACACTGATGACTGAGAATACACCTTTACTTAGGCTTACCTCAGGTTTCAAAGGTAAACCATAAATACCTGATGTTGAGGGAAAAGTGAAGGCCTGCACATGAGAACACTGAACTGTCAAATGGCCTGTTGAATATGATTGATTTCTGATGATAACCTCCTGGAGTGAGCCCTATGGTTTTGTAAAACTGAACAATGAGACAGATTTTATTGTCTAATGTCTGAAGACATAAACGTGTAAATAACAATAGAGTCAGACATCAAACCAGACAGATTAAAAAGTGTGAGTTCAGCTCATGCTCTTTTATAATCCATTTTTAGCGTTCATCAGTTGTCAGGGTCTCTGGGTTCGGAAGAGCCACTGGGAAAGAGTACATCACTCTCCAGGGACAAGTTGCTGCCGAGACCTGCCATGCGACTACGCAGCAAAAAGTGAGTCCGTCGCTGCAGCAGCCGCTGCTGTTCCTGCTTTAACTCCACGTAAGACCGGGAGAAGGTGTGGAAGATAGACGTGACGGGGAAAGCCATGAGCAAAATTCCACTGAGAATACTGCTCAGGGCGACCACCTGCCCAGGAATGCTGCGTGGTACCATGTCGCCATAACCAACCGTCGTCATGGTGATAACAGCCCACCAATAAGTTGCTGGTATACTACTGAACTCCTGCGTGGCTGCTACTTCATTCTCGATAAGGTAAAGCAGCGGTGAGAACAGCGCAATGGCAACACAGAGAAACAGCAGTAGCAGTCCAAACTCACGGGTGCACCTGCGTGCTGTGAGTCCTAA
Source organism: Chanos chanos (assembly GCF_902362185.1). NCBI lineage: Eukaryota > Metazoa > Chordata > Actinopteri > Gonorynchiformes > Chanidae > Chanos > Chanos chanos. The sequence continues at coordinate 24,043,563 of NC_044497.1, read as the reverse complement.
CGTCTGGAGACCGAGAGAATGCCTCGCTAGACGCATCACGTAGAGTATACGCAGTGCCCGCAACACACGAAGCACAAGACCGACTTTGTCCAGGTAGCTACTCCCAGACCCTAATCTCTTCTCACCTGTGGAAGTACTGTCGACCACCAGCGTGATATAATAGGGCAAGATAGCCACCACATCAATGAGATTGAGTGGTCGCCTCAAGAACGCCAGTTTGCTTCTGTCCTGAATGAAACGAAGTGTGAATTCCAGGGAGAACCAGGCCACACACACTGTCTCCACGATGAAGATGTTGTAACACATTTGGGAGCACTTTCCCTGTAACAGAGAATAATAGAAATGAGTGAGCTACTTTGTAAACTTGCCCATTGACCATTCAAAAAAGATATGGTCCCTTAACCAAAAAAGTATTTAAGACATTTTTTTTCAAGATGTACAGAAATCCCTTTATCCATTTAAATTAGGTTAGTACAATTAAGTTCAACGCCCTCACAGATTTATGCCAATAACACTGCATCAGATATATGAGTCGTTCAAGATGAACAATTACAGGGCTAATGCAGGCTAAGACCATCTAATACAGTGATTCTCAACTCCAGTCCTGGGGGCCCACTGCTCTACATGTCTTTGTTTTAACTCAGGACTGACACACTTGATCAATTAATCATCAAGCTCTTGATTAGCTCAATTAACTGTGATAATGAAGAGTTAAAACAAAGATGTGCAGGACAGTGGGCCCCCAGGCCTTGAGTTGAGAATTACTGATCTACTAAACAGATACTTTTATTTCACTGCTTTATTCACTATAGGCCACAGGGGGGAGCCAGTAACTAATGACATATTGCTGACAAACAAGTTTCCCAGCAAACATTTTAGCAGCAACTGATTTCCCCTGTCTGATACATTTTTCAGATCTTTCTTTCTCTCTTTATTTATTTATTTTTTTCTTGACAGCCACTCCCACTTCCTTGAAATCATTTCACTCCCAATTACTCCCTCCTTGGTTTTTCTTATTTCACATTTATCCTCAAGATTACACCTTCTGGTCTGTCGCTGTGAGAGCTTTGTTAAAAAGTGCTTGGGAACATGTTGCTTTACACTGGCAAACTGCAGTGAGACTGCCTTCAATTCACTCTTCCTCAGACACTAACAGTAACTAATGATAATTTTATATATCCCTCCTTGTCTATCAGTTGGTTAGTTTTGATATCTGCTCTTTATTGTATTTTATTTTATTTTATTTTATTTTATTTTTTAAGTTACTCTGAGCACACTTCTTACCACACTGCCTCACAGTAGGCTTCCTCTGCCAAAAAAAAAGGTGTTATGAAACAAACTCCCACAAAGAAGGAATTGACTTCAGTAGCAGCCACACTAGCAGAATTGATGTCTGAAGTGAGTGTATTATCAGGGTAAGCCTAAGGAACACTAGATAAAACACTAGGTGTACTGAATCATTAATAGACGGTGGTCCAGACTCCTGTTGGCTTTTGTCATCTCTGTATCTGGATGTTTTCAAACATTCCTATTTTCCCAAATGTATCATCAATCATAACTGTACTGAACTCTACCCTCACACCTCAGTTATTACCTTACTTGATCCTATGCCACAAGCTATCTATACAAACTATAATAGTGCGCTGTCTTATGACAGTTGTTTCTAATTCTAATATTTGCAAGTCAAATATCAATTTGAAATAGATTGGCTTGGCCAGGTTTCCTCTAAACAACAACTCAGATTGTTCCTCATCAGGAGAAAAGGGGAGAAATCCCGGGTGTTGATAACTGCACCTCCAGGAGTTTCTGGAATGTGCTGCTTCTCTAATAACACAACACTAAAAATAACTGTTAACATAGAATGAGCATATCCTGGAGGAAGAGGCTTCTCTAAAGCCAATGCACTGTTAGCTTATGAATATAACTCCAACCTGTATATGCTGCTTTTTTGCTCTGCTGTTTAGGGCTGCTGTGTTAATTAGTCCACTGATTAACACCAAGCAAGATAAGAAGCATCAAAATTCAATTAGCAAAAGAGCCCTCTAAATCTACAAGTGAGTAGCAATACAATAAATTAGCTCTGAATGAAGGTGACCTCCTACTATGTTGGAAGTACTTCAAATCTGTGTGTGATATACTGCAGTAATTACTTTCATGCACTATGAATTACACAAGCCAGAGCCTCTTTCATTCACCTAAGTATTAATATTTGAAGGCAGTTTGTGCAGCAGAATGTGGACTTTTTCAAAGAACAGCAGGACCAAAATTACAGTACAGGAAGACCATTCTTTTCATACTGACCTGGATTAGAAAACATGACCGACATTTTTACGTTCCCAGTGATGCACAGTTTAACCATTAAGTTGACATATGGGCAAATTAAACACAAACCTACACTAAACTGGCCCTAGATGTTCAAAATTTGACAGTCAGTGGCAGTTCTTCATGTTTCTCATAACTCACATCATATAGTTTAAGCTGAGCCCCAAATGTGTGGAAATCCTAGTGACACAGATAACAGCTCTACCATGAGGGCCTGAGTATATGGTTCAGTGTTTCAACATTCAAAGCATGAGGCCATGGTACCTTTGTATGACTTGTTAATCAGCATTTACTATTAAAGGAGCCAGAAACATTCTCTTAGAACACTGTCAGAACAAAAAAGTCTTTTACAGTTGATTAACCACTGGTTTTAGAAGGTGCCCTGTGTTTTGAAAATAGTTTTGATTATTATTTGCTTTTTAATTGAGATTAAAAGGCTCAGTGACGTGACCCGTACAAACACAGTTGTCATCCAAAACACCATACTTGGAAGACACTCACCGCCTCCTCTTCCTCCCTCATGGCTGGCATGGTGCTTATAGACAAGTTGACAGCTGTGATGGTTACGAAGAGTACCGACAAACAGGCGAAGATTTTCCCCGGCAGGCCGGAGTGTGGTTTCTCCACCATGTCCCTTAGTTTACCCATGCACCTGCCAAGCCGTGATTCCCCGGTCAGGCTAGCTTCCCTCCGCCCACTGTCACTGTCATCCTCATCCTCCTCCTCTTCCTCTGCAGCCCGCTCAAGCTCGTCACACTCCTCCACCCGCTGTAGGAGGCGCCGGCGGCAGCACCACTCCAGGCTGTCTTCAGGGACGCCCCAGTAAAGCAGCTCCTCTCGGAAGGAGAGAGCGCACATCTCGCGGAGTGAGCGGAGCTTTCCCGCACGCAGGAAAGTCAGAATGGTGCGGAAGGCGCAGGGGCTTCGGTCGAAGAAGAACTCGTTTCGTGCAACGTCATAGTCGTCACACACGCGCATGATCTCATCGAAGCTGCTGCACAGGCGCAGCTGTCCAAGCCGAGAGAGGGGAAAGTCCTCCAATGTGGTCCAGGGCAGCTGGTACCTCAGGCCCCCCACGTTAATGATAACGTGCAAGCGGCGGGTACCCGACAGGAGGTTGTGGGCGTCGGCAGGTTGAGGGACATTGGTGGCAGGAGTTGGATCCCATGTGGGCAGGAGCTGTGCCCGCTTGTAGTACACGCCCTTTAGGCTCTCACGCTCCTGGATTGGGGGAGGGTTCAAGGAGGTGTCGGAGGCGCAACTCAAAGCACTGTAGTCATAGTCAGAGCCGTCACCTGCCAACAGAGTCATTTTTCAGGGGACCACCTCTGCCCCAGGGGCAGTCACATGCCGGTGGGTCAGGAATCACTCTCGCTCCATCACCTGTACAAGATGGAAAAGTTACTGAAGCAAACTAAAACAATATGTCTTAAGATATCAGAAATGTATTCAGATACAGACCAAAGGTAATATAAAGGCAAAAAAGGTAACTAACTAAAAAATGTACTACTTTACCATTTGCTCTAGATGCTGTGGCGTAGCAGCACTTTTGAAATGAAACAACATTAATCAAATAATATTTTAGACAGCACCTAATGTGCATGTATCAAATAGCACCATGAAAACGTGTCTCATAGTGATGAAAGGAATCTGGTGTTTGAGATTTAAAAATAAAGCATCCAAAATGCTTATTATGCAAACTGACACCAGACAGACTGAATTGGCAGCTAAACATACTTGGGATTTCTAATTTATGCATTACAATCCTAATTACCCACCAACAAAACATTAAACGGGACAAAATAAGTAGTGCTATTACATTGAGTTCTGGCCCTTGGATATTTGGCTGGCTAATGATGTCACGTGTGGCCACTGTCTTCTCTAATGCACTAAAAAGCACTTTTGCCTGGATGCTGAACGGTTCAATTTAGTCCATCAATATTCCTGGCTATGAGCTTTTAGAAAACAGTTTGCAGTTCATTGTTCCTAACGAATGAGGTAATTGGAGTATGGGTTTAGACTGTGCATGGCACACCATTGCCAGAGAGTAAACATTTTAACCATTTAAACATTTTTGCCATGCTGCTAATGCAGTGTTTGGAGAATCAGACAGCACAGAGCACTTGTTGGCAAGTGTGCTACATGGAAGAAGCTTAGGTTGTTGGGTTCAACATTTTCTCGCAAACAGCATCTATTCCTGGAGCCCATTGAATCACACTGATGTTATGGACACATACACTTGTGATCTCTCTCTCTCCCTCCCTCCCTCCCTCCCTCCCTCCCTCTCTCTCTCTCTCTCTCTCTCTCTCTCTCTCTCTCTCTCTCTCTCTCTCTCCACACAATGAGGAATATCAAGACCATCTGGTAGCTCAAGACAAGAAAACAGTTACCACTGCTTTTGACATGTTCTTTACAACATGTCTTTGTGAAAAAACAAACAAACAAACAAACAAACAAACGAACAACAACAAAAAAAACCCATGATACTCCCATAAAACAGAAAGATACCTTCCCTCGGCATACCCCAGTCTCCATGCTGTTGGGTGTATCCTGACAAACACATCTCACAGTCTCTCCATGAGGCTGGTTCGTTCATTTTTATGGAGGACATGAATGCACAACAGAATCTGTTTCCCACGACAAAGTTATTTATATATATATATATATATATTCTTTATAAGGCTAAGCGCTAAATTTATCTGCAGCATTCTTACTTTGAATCTGGCCTTTTTTGGCAATGCTGTGGAACCTTGGCAATGGGTGCTAACAACAAAGGGATTAAAAGAAAAGCTCTGGTGTGTATAAGTGTGTGACCACAGTCAGCGCAACAATGTTCACACCATTCTGGCTTTGCAGCCTCTGTGGCCTGTGTCCAAACTAATTATATCAATTACAGTTATTCAGGGGCATTAAGTTAGCAAGTTGCAAATTAGCATCTGCACCCCCCCATGTGCTCAGTCACCCAATCAGGGGGCAGAGATTGCAGCCTTGGGGCTTCTAAAAACAAGATGTATGTGCGTCACTGGATGCTTATTAGGCACCTGTGCTGTCACTCAAATGCAGATAATGATTACACTTGGCCTTTTATTTCCGGCCTGTCAAATTATGCCCCTCTGAGCTGCTCATGGACCAGCTGGTGCTAACGTTCACTTTCTCATTGTCTTCAAACTCTATAGCTACAGCTAGAGTGTTGTGGTGTCAGGAGAATGAGTGGATGAGAATAAGATGGAAAGAAAGATGCAGAGAGAAAGAGTGACTAAGAAACTCAAAGATTAAAAGATGTTAAATCTTGAAACAGAACCTAAGGGTGTAAAAAAGATAGTGACTTTTACATAGATTTGCTAAATGGCTGTAGTATACACATCAAGTGTAAGGAATCATAAAGTAAATATATTAACCACACATTCCTAGTCTTTCTAAAAGGTTGTGTGTGTGTGTGTGTGTGTGTGTGTGTGAGAGAGAGAGAGAGAGAGAGAGTGAAAGAGAGAGAGAGAGAAAGTGCAGGAAATCAGTTGAAAAGTGAAAAGAGAGCCAAAGAAGTGTTTTTGCAGCAGATTGGCTGAGGTCTGCTCTCTCTCTCTCTCTCTCTCTCTCTCTCTCTCTCTCTCCCTCTGTCTGAGGCAGCGTGATCACAGCTTAGCTCCAGGGCTTTTTCTCCAGATTGCCTGTGAGTCACTAGGCTCTGGCTTCTGTCTGCAGCATCATGAACATCCTCTTTAAACCTAACAATCCACACTCACTCGAGTGAGCAGAGTCCCCTTTTCCCACAGTACAACCCCACAGAATATGTGACATATACCTTTCTGATGACTAATGCTACATTGTCCCACAGTCCACTACCCTCTTCCTGACACCAGTCAGGAAGGTACAAAGTCATTTGGTGTCTGTCTTATTCCTCGTAGTCATTTCAACTGAGTGTGGTGTCATAGTATTTGGAGTAAAAAAACATACTTACTTAATGCAAAGTATAAACCCAAAGTATAAACCCAAAAGTATAAACCCAAACTGATAATTGTTGTAAGTACAAAGAACAAGTTATACATTCTGACACTTTTTGGTAATTGTTCAACGATCAAAGAACTTTACTTAAAAAAAACAACAAAAAAAACCACACACACCTTGAAAAACCATAAGTTTCAAACATGTCTTGATATCAACGCAAACTGACTGACGAGACCCAAATTTAACGAGCTGACAAAGAGACTCAAAGACTCATAGAGTGTTAATGTTTTGGTTATCCTTAAGAAACATCAGGTTTTTAAATGCTGAATGTGTGGTAAAGCATTCTGCATCCACAGGAGTGCTGAAGGTCAGAGAGAAGGAAGGTTATTGGGTAAGATTAGCCAAGGCAACAATCTCTCTCTGAGTCCACACTCTGTTTGTTAACTGTCAGATCTCATTAGTTTGATTTCTCCATAGGTCTAGAGGTCAGGAGTGCCCAATTCTGATTCATGGGCTGAGTGTGTGTGTGTGTGTGTGTGTGTGTGTGTGTATGCTTGCATGCGTTTGTGTGTGTGTGTGTGTGTGTGTGTGTGTGTGTGTGTTTAATACAAATCTGTGTCAACATATTCATCAGGCTTAGACTGGGAGTAAACATTGGTTAACACCCCCCCCCCTCCAAAATCATGCATTTTAAGTGAACTATGGGCTGGAGTTGCAAAGGAATTTTTGTTCACGGAATTAAGGAAATTAAGGGGAAAAAGAAATGAAAGAAAGAAATTAAGGAAAGCTAATGAATTTATTTTAAGGAACTGTACATTTGTCTTTGATAGCAGCTCAGCATACAAATGTACACAACCACTTAGACTTCAGCTACCCCTCATCATTTCCACTTGTATATTATTATATACTAAAACCTCAATGAGGGTCTACTACCAAAATTTCTAGAGCCTTGCAAGATGTTATAATTGTAAATGCCATGGAGATGTTGAAAATGGAAGCTGAGTTTTTTTGGTAATGAGGCCACCCCCCGTGGCTGGCAGGATGAGACTGTTTGGCAGTCTCTTCCCACACGCGCCCATGCCCGTACTCTTCCTCAGCTCACTACAGTGTTTGGTGGGCATCCTCTTTTTTAAATTTTATTTTATGTTCTTCTCTGTGATCTCTGAGATCTCCTCACCCACGCTGATCCACTTCAGACCATCTCTCAAGAGATCCTCTGGGAAAGCTCCATTTTCTTACTATCCTCCAGAGAGAGCTGACCTGTCCTTACCCCTCCGTTACACACCACACACTCCCAATGCTGCGTGTTTGACTCTAAGCCCAGTCCCACATTATCAGTGTTAACAGTAGAAAGCAATTAGTCATAATTAGGTCTAAGTAGCAGATGTGTCAGTAAATGCATTCTGTGATATATAATGCGATATATAATATATAAAGGTATTAAAGTGATGCACTGCACAGTTGTTTAACTTTGTGCAGTTTGTATCAGACAGACATCCTGCACAGTGCATTCTGTTTACATACAGACATTTATAGACTCACTATCGATATGCTAGATGCTGGATCCACTGTACTGTATGTTGTTGTTCATTTTCTTTGCATTGCGCTGAAAATCATTAAACAGCTTCTAAGTCCAACCCTATCCCTAAGCTATATATTGCAACTTTATGCTAACATCTTGGCCTTGCGGCAGGCAGGATGACTTCTGCTGTCAACTTTGGGGTGTCTGAACATATGTCTTAAACAATCCTTTTTCTTGCTTTTTTTTATGGGAGCACTACATAAAAAAAAGCAACACCACACTTTAAGAACTGAGTTTTCAAACATGGAAAACATGCCAGTTCAAATATGCCCAGAGCAAAATGTTCATTGTAAGACCTCTTATTGCACCATCTCCAGCAGGAATAGAGCGAAGAGAGAACGGAAAGAATGTTTTTTTAGATGTTAGTGGGTGGATTTAATAAATCGTTGAATACATTGGAAAAGCACACATCTTCAGGGCTGTAATTGCCTTCACCTCTTCCTCTCTGTCATCCACTATGTAGAAAGAAACTTGTGCTCTTTTTTTGGTGGGAGGGTGTCCAGCACCTCAGCCTGTTTTTCTGTTATCACACTGTGCTTAACCTTTGCCACCAAGCCGCTGCTATTTCTGGTTGATTTGATTTTTTCTTAGACCATAACACTCGTAACAATATTCCAGTTTCACTGTGCACAACATCTTTGTTTTCAGAGGCTCTCTTTGCAGATATGAAAATATGTTGGTTTTCAGCAATGTGCATGTGATTCCACACTGGCATGCACAGCATTGCTGTTTTTGTTGTTTTTTTATCATTGTTGTAGATTTGTTTTATAGTGCTCTTCAGTGTGATGTCTATCTGCAAAGTAGCTGACAAAACAAACATGTCTGATATTGTACAATATTAAGTGAGCTGTTCCTGCATGAACGTAATTCTATATCAGCAACACACATTAATCATTTAAACACATTTAAACATTTACCTTTGAGTTTGTTGGAATAAGGAAATCACAGCTGACCTATTCTTAGAAATATATGACAGTTGTGAATTCATAGGGCTGCAATGACATGTGTATAACATAGATATAAACATGTCATCGCGGTTCTGTCAGTGTTAATCAGCGATTAGTGACGTAGCCATGTTTTACTCATGTTTTGACATATATTTGTCTATAGAATCCAGCTCATGCATGCATTGCCACCTGGTGTGTACGGCAGTACCCATTTGAGTTTACTGCTGGTTTGGGCGTGGAGTCTTCACTAGAGCTCAGTAGCATTGCAGAGTATATGTGATTAATTAACACCACTCTGATGCCACAGTCTGAGAACAGGAAACACCTTTCCTACTAGTCTTCACACAACTGTGCTCTCCTCCATACTTATTTAAAAAAAAGAGAAGGGGGGAGAGAGAGAGCAAGAGAGAGAGAGAGAAAACCTTCCTCACAATGCCTGAGATAACCTTCCACATTTCCCTAAAAAGAGATGCAAAAATGTGGTGTTCTGCGACCGGTATGTGTTAGCTGTGCTCAGGAACTAAATATGAACTTTTATCTGAAAGTGTTTTACCTCACAGATTATAATAATATAATCACTGACATCTTAGATATTTCTATTAGTCCAGTGGAGAAAATATGGAATCTTTCAGTACTGTGTCTACATATGCTGGAGAAATTCATAGGGTACTGTTGCCTCAAGTGGATATTAAACGTCTGCAGGCAGTAAAATATTCCTTTTAAAAACACTGTGATGGAATTTTGGTGCTGACATTGCAGGACTGAACATAGTTCACCAGCTGTAAACAGCTTGGAGGAATGAAAGTGATCTGTCATTTGTAAAATAAAAAGACAAAAAGGACAGGGAAAGGAAAATTATATATATACAGTATATATATGTGTTCCACTCGTATACTCTCTTGTTCTCTCTCCTTTTCCTCTATCATTGATCTTGCTCTCTTTCTTGTTTTCTTTTTTTCTTTTTTGCACGAGTAGCAGGTACAACACAATGGTGATACAATACAACACTCATGGCAAAACTTGCCCAGACCTGGCCTAGAATTACATAACAATTACATAAGTTTCCACTGCATGCTTTATTACGTATTAATATTAGACATTATACTGTTTCACTCTTTTTTCTCTGCCACCAGTCTCATCGCCATGCTGGTGCAGTCCTGACCAGGGCACAGGGAAGAAGCCTAAACCTCTGTCACTCCTGTGGACAGAGCATGTGATTAGACAGCTCCATTAGTCAAACCCACAAAAAACAAAAAGCCAATCCACTGAAGAATAGTCTTGTCTCACAGAGGCAGAAGGCTGAGCCATCAAACAGAAGACAGAGGGCAGGAGTCAAGCAGAAAATGGGTTTGAAAAGGAAAAACAGCAATCAGGTTCACTCACACACACAAACACATACACACATGCACACACATACACACACAGAGAGGGGGAGAGAGAGAGAGAGAGAGAAATTCACTCCAGAAAGAATTACTGGCTGGTATCAGCAACCTTTGTGGGGATGGGAAACTACTTTGGCTAATGGAATAGTTTAAATGGGCCTGGTTCGTATCATGCTTCAAATAAGCATCAGGATGTGCGGGGTTTTATCTGTATGGTGATGACTAATAACTGAGAACTGGGCATAAACCACAGATCTGAAGCCATCTGCAACGTCCACAGAGACCTTTATATGTATAAACAGCACATTTTTTCCCACAAACTGTCAAATTATAAATGTGACATAGTCAAGACATGCGTCAAAACACATTTGTTTATTGAAACAAAACCTCATTACCAGGAATGATAAATCTGATTTAAAACTTCAGTAATGCACTGTATCCATACATAACCAAGGCTGATTTAAGTGTTTTATTCAGCCCAACATTAATTTAATAGCAACAACATCACAGACATGAATCTGGATCTATAGGGGATATTGAGGAATATGAATAGGCATCATTTTAATGATAAATGGTTTACAAGTCCATAAAGCAAGATAGAGTGAGTGAGAGCAGTTTTTTTTTTATTCCGTTTGGTTTCAAATATTCAGTGCTCTCTCACACTGCCCATGTCAGCTCATTCTCTAGTTCATTAAACCTTGTGTTCACCTAGGAGTCAGGTTAATTGACAGAAGTGTTTTGTAACTATTCAGGTTTTAACTGTGCTTCTTGCTGCCCCCTGTTTCAATAACCTCTCAGAACGTCTTCAAATGTGGACTGCACAGAGCTTCGACCACTAGGAGTAACATGTAATTATTACTCATATTCTGCATGGCTGGACACAAGTACAGAAGACAAAGAGGTATGATAAGTCATTAGTCAAGCTCCTTAAGAGGCAGTTGTTGTTTACAGTGTTATGTTCAGTGATATACATGATAAATCTTAAAATAATACACATTTCTACATGGACAGACTCCTAAAACCATTCGGAGAGCACAATAATTGTATAGGTAATAATATATGTAGGTATAACAGATGTAAGTCATGACTACCATTGTACTTATTGAACACTGTACTTACTGCTTACATGTTTATGATACAAATAATACATTATATGAACTAAAAACATTCCTGATGAGTTAAAATTACAAATAATATGGTCCAGATGTACTATTGTACTAATTCTTTTTATATCTCTTCATTGATACAACACACACACACACACACACACACACACACACACACAAGGCATTAGTGGTCCTCACATCAAACTTAAACAGATTTAAATGTCTCTGTCAACGTACGCTCTTTCAGATGTTGAAGAGAAATGGGTTTGATTCCAGAAAAAAGAGCTAATATTTGTGAAATAAAACTAGGGAAAGAATTACTCTGTCTCCATGTGAAAAAAAGAAGGTTCTGTGGGTCTGTATATGCCTATAGAAACCATGTATTACTGAGCTAAATGGACAGACATATTGGATTGCCAATCAGAAATTCATGACATGCAAATTTGAATCACTCCTAACCTCTAGCTAACCATCTAAGTGAACAACATTATGGTCATATTTCACTGAGGGGACACGTGACAGACGGTCTTGTGAAGAACTCCCCCACCCCCCACCTCCCCGGTACTAATGCATGCAAACAACACTGAGGCCAGTCTGTCTCAGTCAGTATCTCCTACTGTAACCACAGGGAAGAAAAACAGATGACCACACACACCTGCTCATTACTGTCATAGCTTAAAATAAAAGTTATAACCGTCAAGAGATATCTTCCATGTTCTTCTATGTCACAACCTGTTTTTAACATTTAAACCTACAGTATGGGGATTTGTACGAGCACAGCCAGAGCCAAAGAAATGGAAAAAATGTTGGAAAGAGGTTCTCATTCACCAAAGATGATTGGCTTGAAAAGAACTAACAAATACTTGAACATCAACAAACTTAATGTTATGCTCCATATATCCTTCACACTATTCTCATTTACATTATCACCCTAACTGTTAAAACTGATATACATTCATTGTATATGGAAAAGAACCAGTGGGGAAGATGGAATGAGGGCTTGGGGAAGACATTGCTGAACAGGTTCAGATTAAACATTGAACTGTTTTTTCTCACTTTCAGACTAGAATGAGTAAAGTCCATTTTGTTTTTGAAAACTAGAGAAAAAAATTTCACAGCCATTTCCACAGTCTAAATGAATGCAAAGTGATAACTCTGGATGTCAATTTTTCGTTTGTCAGATCTGACAAAAGGCAGCAGACTATTCCCCTGCCTCGTGGTCCCCTCAGCTCGCGTGGACCGGAAACCCGTTCCAACTATCATCTAGAAACAGTCAATGAAAGAATGAGGCAGCCAGAAGGCAGAAAATATGTTTAAAATAATAGTAATAATACTGATTTTAACCTTTGTTTTCAAAGCTTGTGCTGGCATTCTTTAACTCAAAGAAGCTGTATGCTTCCTGGACAACAGCTAAGGTACAAGTCTTGGTTCTTGTAAAGTCTCCTCAATTAAACAGTTTTGAATGGAAAAATCAAGGTGCTTGCTTTATTCATTGTCCTGGTACATTCACATGCACAGTGACGTGTCAGGACTCCGTGTGACTGAATGGACTGAAGTCAAAGAATAACAGAATAATTGTCTTCCATTACACAGTATTTGGTCGACTGGTCAGATCATTTTAACTGGACTGACTGGTTACACCATTTTAACAGCTGGTGATGATGGGTTTCTCATCTGCCATTCATCACTGAGCATCTCTCTCTCTATCTATCTCTCTCTGTCCCTCTCTCTCAGTATTCTCTGTAGATTTTTTGACATTAAAGTTCTATAGAAAGAGGCAGAGATAGAGCAGTTTTCTTACCAGTTTTGTGCAGAATGACATCTCTATACTGCAAAATAGGGACAGTTGCAAGAGAATCTGTGATATACTCACACAACATGGTGTCAAGCACCTCCTACATGTGTGTTTTTAGCTCCGCAACTCATCTCACTATATCTGTAGTCATCTGCCTAATGAATCTTGTTCTGAAGAGCAAAGCCAGCTCATGCTACCAGATTTACATTCCATAAGAACTCATATGTCAAACAAAAGCTTTCCTTGTATTAAGCAGCACTGAATGAGCATTAAGTTAAAACAATAACTACCAATCATTGTCAGTAGAAGCATATTTCAAATGAACTCATAAATGTTGAGTTCAAGCCAGAAATATGCAGTGAACCAAACACAGCAGTACAAGCTTCTACCTATTCACCCCTACAAAAAGATGGAAAACTTGAATCAAGTAAAGTGATTTCCTATTTAAGCAACAGAAACACATCTGGAGCAAGAGTGTATTAAGTTGACTAATTTCCTTTAACAACACAACCACATAACCACGACATACTTTTCTCTTCTTTTAATTTAATTCAAAGCCATTCCACACATATTTACACAAGTTCTGAAACAAAAAAAAGACATAAAAAAACAACAACAATTGAGTACTCACTGTGATTCAGTTCATCCGTAGCTGAGTGAATAGTGTGCCAAAAAAAAAAAAAAAAGATTATGAAATCAGAGAAGCCAAAGAGTCTCAAGAGAGCAAAGAAATAAAAAAAAGAAAAGGATTTGAGGAAACAGGTGACTGCCTGACGGAGCGACCGAGCCTCGTCTCTGGGAGAACAGAGCTTTTAGAGTGCGGGCGGCTTATTTGATGATCAGGAGCAACAGGCTACAGCTTCCCTGCCTTTCTTACCTCCCTCCCTCCCTCCCTCCTCTTCTCTATCCCTCCCTCTTTCCACACACGCGCGTGCACACATACACACACACATCAACAGCTTGAAGCTCTGACATCAGAAGTAGGATGTGCTCTTATTCTGAGCACTCAAGAGAGAAATCCATAGCAACCAGCTTCTTGTGAGTGCTGGATTCCCTCCTCTAAACAGGAATAACTGCTGCCTATCAACTCGATGTTTTTTCCTTTTTTTCTTTTCTTCTCTTTTTTTAAAATCTGCGCTCTCTGAGTTCTCTCACTGAGAGAGGGGTGTGCTGGATCTCCCTGTTCTCTGGAGTACTTGAGGCCCTTTGTGACCTGACACAGAATTAGCCCAGCAGTGTGACCTGAGAGGCTGACCTGTAGGAGAATGCACAGATAGTGACTGACTAATGCTTCACACTGTATCTGTGATGTCATTCAGTTTCTCTTGCTGTCCTTTAAGTCAGCCAGTCTGTTAAGTCCAGTGTTACAGCATTCAGTTATCACAGCATTAGCTCTATATGACTTAGTTGTGTGTACACTGTTAAAAAACTGTATGACTGCTTTATTCATTTTTATTTTACGGATTTTTCTTGAATTTCAGAAATACAAGTGCCTCCCGCCCCCAGCGACTGTATGTCAGTTGAAGCACGGTGCTAAATTGCTCAAAGAGGACTGGGTCATAAAATGCTGTATGGGTAGCATGAGGTTCTATTGTAACAAATATTGATCAAATAAGCAAGGTTTTTACATGGAATTATGTAATAATACACATGTTCAAACGGCACAGTTTTGTCATTTTAAGTCTCATTATTTGTATCATTGCAGGAGGAAGTATCTTTATTTAAATGTTAAAGACATACAATTTGTGCAATCTCACATGAAATTAATGTGACAAACGGTATCTTAACCATGGAAAATTACTGTATTTTTATGAGTTGGTTAATTTCTGTTATTTTACAGTATTTTACTGGCACTCCAGGTGCCGGAATGTTTCCGTTTTTGTTTTGTTATTTTTATATAATGTAGATACAGTTTTGACTCATTTTGGATTTCATTTAATTGTATGGCCAAGTCATTGGACATGTATATGTATAAACATAAAATCTGCAGCACTGCTCCAATCGGATGGACTGCTCTTCACACTGGTGCTCCATCCCTGTGTACAAATGTCTATGTTGCAATGCTATGTGAACAATGTAAACTTACAATCATTGTCAAGGACCCTGAGGGTGCCAGTGGAGTGAACATGGCTTAATGAAGATGGCTTATAAGTTTACAACATAGCAATAAAATACAGTAGGTGTAAAAACATAAATGATGACAGATTACAATAAAAGTAAATGTATTTCAAAACTTCAGATGAATTAAAGGTGGTTGTACATAGCTTGACATTATTTCCTTCTTGAAATGCAAATCTTAAGATTACAATCTGAAACAATATAAGCCATGAACCAGTGTTCTTTCCTGATTTCCTGAAATGACTTCCAAGCAGCCACTCATACTATTTTGGGAAATCAATTTTTTTGTTTGTTTCTTTTTGTTTTTGATGGAGTTTTCTGGAAAACAATCATGCTGATGAAGCATAGAGTACATAGAGAGTACATAGAGAAACCATATCATACTAAAAGTTAATTGCTCATTAAAAATCACAAACAGACAGTGACAGACAGAATACATAGTGTGTAATATTTTTGAAACATTGGCTTCTATAAGGTATAAAACCTGTGTATGTTCATTATTCATGAACCATATATTAATGAAGCTGTGATATTGAAATTATGAATGATAAATTAATGTTCAATTCTTGTAACTCTAACATCCAAACTAGAATTCTTTGCTGCGTTAGAATAGTGAGATTTTGCAATAGCCAGATTCAGTGATATATAAGATGTTGTGAATACTGCATGACAGAGGCCATACACCCTGGCAGCTGTCCAGCTGGACTTGCATGTAAGAATTATAGACAAATTTTAGAGAGAACAGAATTACTGAAGCCTCAGATCATCCAAGCTAACATGAACTAAACTGTCTTCTATATGCCTGTCATGTAGGATCATCAAACATTATCTCAGAAAAACAGCTGTATGCATTAGCCACCTTTTCATTTCCCATCAACTGACGCCTCTCTCAAAACTGTTCGCATGGCTACAGGTTCTGAAGCTTAAAAGTCAAATTACAAAGCCAATTACTTTTGCTCCACAGTCCGCCACATTCCTTTAATAACAATTCAAAGATGCAGGTTCAGACCAGCTTCCTGCTGGTGTGGATTTGAGCAGCATCTTTTATCATTGTTGCTCAACCAAAAAGTTCCAAAATTATGTGATGTGCTTTGTATAATTTGACAATGTTAGACAAACACATAGCATACCACTACAAATCACTACACAATAACAAAAGAAATTTAACACTTGAATAATAAGATAATAAGATATAATAAGATAAGAAGTTTGCTCTTTCACGTGTTTAGCTTACTATTAAGAATTCTGGGTTTAATGCTGGAAATGGTCATACAGACCATCCACCACACTCACTCACTCATTATCTAAGCCGCTTATCCTAATCAGGGTCGCAGGGGGTGCTGGAGCCTATCCCAGCGCTCACAGGGCGAAAGGCAGTGAAACACCCTGGACAGCTCACCAGTCCATCACAGGGCAGACACACAAACATACACATTCATACCCGTGGGCAATTTGGCATCTCGAACTCACCTAACCTGCATGTCTTTGGACTGTGGGAGGAAACCTGTGCAGACACGGGGAGAACATGCAAACTCCACACAGAAAGGACCCTGGCCACCCAGCCGGGAATCAAACCCGAGACGATAGCGCTACCCACTGCACCACACAGTTGTAATTAAATTTCATATAAATAACTTCACAAATGAGCTCCAAGCCTGTACACACAGCTATGGTAGCTTCAAGGCCAAGCATGGTGGGATACAGTAAACGTTGGTGGCTGTTTTACTGATCACTGTCCAACATGTCTTTGAGTAAAAATATTTTACATAGGCCTATGCTAAACTTTAACATTAATTGCAGGACTATTATTTTTCTGTATAATCTGTAAATTCTATACTGATTTTGTCTGCTTTTTTTTTTTTTTAAACACCCATAATTGACAAGAAACTGCAAAATCTCATATCCCAACACAGGAATGGAACAGTAAGGACAGAAGTAATGAATCATATTAAAAAAACACAAGAACTGCTTGACCAGACAGGTGCAGGTGTATGTCACTGATGGTTTAATGTGTCTTACAATCTTATAACAGGCCTAAATGACTCAGCTGATGTTTAATTATTTATATCCTTGTATTTTCAAAGTTTCTTTCTTTTCTCAAGTAAAACCCACAAAGTATGTGTCACAGCCTGCACCTCATTTTGGACTTTTAGTTTGTCATGTCTTTGTGCGCCTGTTCTCTGTCTGTCTCCGCCCCCCACCTGTTCCCGTTTGTCTCATTATTAACCTTGTTAATTTCTACCAATCCTGTGTTGCCCTGTTTAGTTCTCCCTCTATTTAAGTCCTAGTGTTTTCCTTGTCCATTGTCTATCGTTGTTTGTGTTTTGTGCACACTGTTACGCTGCACCTTTTTGTTATTGGTTTTTTGGTCCTTTTCTACACCTGTATTTTGATCTTCAGTTCAAGTAAAGTCCTCTGTTTTTGTCACCTTCATCATTGTGTCCTGCACTTGGGTTCTGCACCACACCGCCAGCGTGACAGTATGCATGTGATAAATACCACAGAATATTAAATGTATCAGATACCTTGTATCATGTATGCTGTGTATCAAAGCTAAGAGACATAGTTAAGATGAGATATTACAAATGGTGATGGTTCTCCTTTTTAATTTGATAATATTTAAAGCAGAAATTGCTACAACATACAGGGGAGTTTATGTACCACTCAGTCCAGCCGTTTGTTATTCCTCTTGGCATGGGAGGGTTACCATTCAGAGAATGTGATTTTCTTTGAATAAGGCCTTCAGAAGTTAATCTACATTAGTTGATATGCAAAGCTGATGATGAGGTTTTTGCCTTTGACTCATTCATGTGGAAAAGGGAGAATCCCATGAGATCCTTGAGTCGTGGTTCAGCTGGAAATGTCTTCAGGAAATGAAGGTATTTCTTGGATTGATAAACTGTTCTTGGCACTGGCTCCAGATTGACATTTTCCTTCAAACGGAGGAGAGATGCTCCCTCCTTATGACAGCTCAAAACTTTTCTAACCATAACTATCAGAAACTTAAAATATCTTTTCCGTGTGTGCTCCTGATGTTTAATTTTCAAACGGACAGACTGCCAGATTGCTCAAGATTGTCAGATGGTGACTGTAAAATATAATTGAAATCTTGAGATATCAGATACCGTGTCTGCTGATTTCTGATAAAACACTCAGCAGGACATTTTATTTTTATTACATTTAGGCATTAAACTCTCAAGCTAATGAAAAATTGGAAGACCAGAGAATTATTTCTTTCACTTAGTTCAAGTGTAACGGGAAATATAGGAAACGTTTGGTTCTGTTTGAAATGTATTTCAGTCTGGACATGTTAAGGTCAAGTTTAGATTAGTGGTCAACACCTTTGCAGAAATGATGGTCTCCAAACACTAGGGGATTTCCAAACACAGATGTTTTGTACAATCCTTATCTTGTCTTTGGTGCCATATAAATGTCATGCCCTTTTACTTCTGTTTATATCACAAGCTTTGTGGCTTTGGTTTACTCCATTTCTATCTGCCTGTTGAGTGTTGCCTGCGACAGAACTTTCTTTGATTAGCTGATTAGCAATTTCCATTCTCTAAACCTCCTCAAGATCCCGTTTACAATTTTGTCACCTCAAATCAATTCAGCACCAGTAATTGTCTTGAATTTCTTTGCTCAGGGAATTCAACAAGTTAAAGTCTTGGGGGAGGCTATGTGGAGACATATCATTGGATAGAAATCATGTTGAGAGTTGTTCATTTGTTAACCTCAGTTACAAAATTATCCATCCATATGACACCGTGGTGGGGAATTCCTCCTCTTAAGAACCTCTTTAAACGTCATTTGCTTCAATTACATCCCTCACTGAGAGTCAGAGGAGTGGGCATGCTTGTTGGCTGTTTCATTTTTTTTAAGTCAAACATGCAGATTTCCCATTGGTGGAGTAGGGTGGCATCTATGGAGATTTTCATATGCAATTTCATGCATTTTTCAGTGTCTAATGGTTCTGAGCCACTCATGGGCCCATACATGCTGACAGACAGGCCATGGGGAAAAGTCCTGTAACTGCACTGCAATGTAATGATTTTGAATCTACAATCTCTTTGCCAAGTCTTACTGTAACATTGTAAAGATACCCTGTGTCAGTTTGTTCCTCTGAATTATTTCACGTAAGTGGTGCAAGATCTCAATCTTTGTTCCTGGACACAGTCTTATGGACGTCATCGCATAGAGAATCCCATTAGGGATGTATCACATTTCTTTTTATCATGAATATCATCCTGATATTTACGTATTCACATTACTGAAACATGCCCCGTCCTCTGAGCTCCTGAGGTATAGCAAGTGTTGTGGAAGTGCAAATTTCAAAGAAGAAGAAGAAGAAGGAGAAGATGATGATGATGGTGATGATGATGATGATGATGATGATGATGATGGTGATGATGATGACCTAAGGATGCAAAAGAACATCTTACATTAGTACAGTTGGTGGACAGAAAGATAGAAAGAGAGAAAGAGAAATGATTGGTTATATTTAAAGGTTTACACCAGTTTCTTATACTTTTTCCGTGAGCCTCAGTGGAGTGTGTTTTCCAGTCACTTAAGTCTCACTTAATTAACTGAGAAGCCCACCACCTGGACAAGCTAAAAAAAAGCTTCTAGTTGTACTTGAGACTGTTTATGTTTTTGGCCCAAACAATGCAGAAACCATCGGTTTTATGAATGAATCTCTGGAGGCCAGCTGTATGTTCCTTACGTTAAAACGTCCTCTCTTGAATTAGTGGTTAGTGGAGACTGGGGACAATCAACAACTGCTGAAGTGCAGTGCTAGCCCCCTGACCAGTGTATATAAATATTTTTCAATAATGGCAAACCCCCTACATCTCCTTCAGCTCTTAATCTCCTCTCAGATTATTCTTTAACAGTAATATAGTGGTGACTGGAAATCAGCAAAATATTCAGTACTCTTTGCATAATGTGTTTATTTGCTTGCCTTCATGCTATGCTAAAAAAGACAATGTTAACAGCCAAGTATGAAGGAAACTCTCCAATACCCAGATAGGGAGATGACCTCATCCTGTGTTCAGTAACACAGAGACAACCCAAGCCTCATGTACTGTTCCATTACCTGGTAAACCAAAAGTGAAATGTTTTATTTCCTCAGAGTACTCCTAAACAAAACATTAAATGTGATTAACAGCAGTTAATTTTGATGAAAAGATGTTTGAATGAGGGAGGTTGTTCTTTGTTTTATGCCCCCTCTTTTATGTTGGTTTAAATGACCCGATTAAAAAAACAGCAGGGACTTTCACAGTAGTTCCACAAAAATTGGAGAATAACTCAGAATCTCCTCAGCAAGGTAACGACTGACGTGTCTCAATGTGACCTCCAATCACATATGAACAGAAAATGAGAAAGGAGATAGAGAAAAAGTGCTCACTCTAATAACCAACATTTTCATCTTCCATTCAGCTCTGTGGAACCAGACTCTAAAAACTGGTTTAGGAGGTGGTGATGCGACAAGATGCTTTGAGTCAGTTTGGAGTCACATCTCAAAAAAGCCATTCAATTTCATGCCTCACTGGCCAGGCCAAAGAGAATGTCCCTCAGATTTTACCATTGATTTTCCACTCTATTCACAAATGTATAGAGGCCCCTACGATCCATGAATAAGACTGGGACACACCAAACACATTCAAACGTTGGATAAAGATACTGAAGTGAATGAAGTAGAAGCGCTATTGATCCATGTCTATTCAGGTTGTCGGCAACCCTCTTTGACATTAATTTTGTTGATATTCTAGAGGTGCATGAAATATTTTGCTGGCATCTTAAGCTTAGAGAAACATGAATCCTATCAATAATCCACTATCCATATGCCTCTGTGTTACATATTTCTAAATTTGTGGATTTTTTTAATGTTAGGCGATCTCATCACTGATCCTCATCTATTTGAGTCTTATGTCTGAATGGTGTCTTCTGCATTTCAAAACTCTAATGGTAACAATACCGGATCTCTTGTGGGTAAATCAGGTGTTTAGGCATTGTGGCTATGCCTTACGCATACAACACAGCCTTCCTGGGCATCCATTCAAGATCTGCTTTCTGCTAATTAAAGCCAAGGTGATAACATGAATCACTGTAAAGGCCTTTTCGCACCAAATCAGATGCCAATTTTGATGGCAAAGATCTATTCATATTGTGTCTAATATGCTTTTTTCCCTCTCTCCAACCATTTCTAATGATGAATGATGTGTGGTGTCCTTGGTATAAAACAGTAGTGAGAAAAATTTCATTATCTTTTTTTGTTTTCCTTTGGATAGAATGAGAAAAAGACGGTATTTAGTACAATATTATGAGTTCACAGAAGTCAGCTTGGAGTTGCTAACTGTGGACTGACAGTGGGAAGTGGAAACAGGCAGCATTGACTTTGCAATACACAATACACCATGATTTTGACAATGCACTGTTACACAAACTGGCACAGCTTCTGCAGACCTGCTTACAAAGGTACAGATAACCAGCTTTCATTTCTAAACAGAATATGTTGTTGGTGTATTGGCTAGCCTGGCATTGTCTAGGTCGTGAATCACTTACTGATTAATGAAGGTGGCTAGAACTACAATATGTCAGGGTTTTCACATAGTTTTATAAGGGTCCAACTCTGCCACCATCTGCTTTGTTATACCTGCTGTTCACTCTGCTTGTTTCAAGCAAAGCTGAGACATTCTGTATTAAAAGTTTCTTTTTTGCTGTTTCTTCTCCACTTCAGTTTCTTCCTCTGTTGGTGTATATACATGTCCCAAAGGCTTCTCCACAATTTTTAAGTTCAACTGCACAAATACCTTGGGCTGTTTATTGTTTTTATTATTGCCCCTAAGGCAAGTAACATAATTTGGTAGCCTGGCATGCAAAGTGGTGAAGGAACCCATGTGTGCAATACATTATTATTATTATTAAATCACACCACCCTTTGCTGTGTCTTCGTCAGTGGGTTTCTAAGTTCTTCATGCTCAACACAAGCAAACAAACAAAAAAGCATAATTGCTTAACATGGCACTCAGAAGTAAAATAAGTTAAAGCTAAACACAACATTTACTCATCATTTACTAAGTGTCAGAAACATTTTTAGACACATTTCATTTCACTCATTTTTGAAATCTCATTGTTTGTTTTTTCCCTCCAACTCCAAGTACCCAATTTCATATGATCCCATTAGACAAGCTGCATCATGTGACACTGTGTGAGGATCCCTGTGTGTTAAGTCAGCAGAAGAAAATAGATAGTTACAGTGAGGGGCACATTTGACTTGTAACCTAACACGAGTGTCTAGTTTTTCGTAGACTGTGAGAGTTAAACTGACTGCCTAGCTAGGTTAGCAGTCAGAATGCGTGTTTCAGGGTTCATCCACAGAGCAGGACGCAATGCCAGAGTAGAAGGCAATGATTTTAAGAGACTATTTTTTGAGCAGAAGCTGGAAGTGTATCAGTCCTATGTGTTTTGGCAGATAATTACTTGGTTTGTCAGTTAACTGTGGCATAAACAGGATAATGTAAAGAAAACAATTAAACCAAGATCAATTTCGAAATGAGCCCTTTCAGGTGATTAAGCCCATCGTACTGAAACACCACTCTGGCCACTGTACATCACCCCTTACATAAACTGATCCTGTGTCAGTCCACTGCCCAGCCCACTGTACATTTCCCCTTGCATAAACTGATCCTGTGTCATTCTGCTGCCCTGCCCACTGTACATTGCCTCTCACATAAACTGAACTTGTGTCTGTCTATTGCTATTTGGGGAATAAGATTATGAAATTATAAAATCTATTTAGTGCACTGACTATTAAAAAAAAAAAAAAGAAAGAAAAGGAAAAAAACTGGTTAGAGGAATTGTTGTAACTGCTGTCTTAATGTGTTTGATGGTTATAGTGAATTTGTGTGTGTGTGTGTGTGTGTGTGTGTGTGTGTGTGTGTGTGTGTGTGTGTGTGTATTTCTTGGACATTGGTATTCCTGGCTGGGTGCTGATGAAAAGTGCTGACCTCTGACAGAGGTGCAAATAGACTTTATGTGTGTGTGTGTGTGTGTGTATGAGAGAGAGAGAGAGAGAGAGAGAGAGAGAGAGAGAGAAAGAGAGAAAACCTGTTGTGAACCAAAGCCACACACTTTCTTTGATGGGATTTCTGGAGGAGGATAGATGGAATTGCCACCAAGTTCAAGTCTTCCTGCAAATCAGCTTAAGTATGACAGTTGTTTGAAAAGAAAAGGACAACACGCCCACAGGGATGAGAAAAGTGGAGCATTGTGTCCTAGAGGTCAGAGTGTTTGCCAAAGCCTGTTATACTCTGGTACATTACCTCTATTGATGATAAATGAACTATGCATCATCAATTGACTTGTCAGTCATATCACGCTTACTGAGTCCTACCTGCCCAGCCTCTCCCTAGAGACAGCAGCCACAAAGTCCAATCCATGAAACAAGTGTCAAAAATTGACAGTTTCAAAGTTCAAGACAAAATGTGACAGCACCTTAAGAATATTATACTTTCTGATCTTCATCTAAAACCAAAACTGTCAGCTTTGCTCGACACTGTTGTATGTAATCATTATGTAAATTACTTCGGGAGAAAAGTATCTGCCAAATGAAAAAATGTGAATTTGATTTGGGTTGATTAAATATAATTGTCATGACAATTTTTAATTCTTTTACTGAAGTACAAAACGTAAAGGCATTATCAAATAAAAAAGGAAAACCAATATTATTTCATTATCAACTGGCAATGAATTTTATCAACAAGGTTAACAATATGCTTTGAAGACATTGTTAAAATGCCAGTCTAAAGGGAAACCTTTACGTAAATACTTCATACATTCCACACAATCATTGTGAAGATGCATGTTATTCTACAAGATTCATCAGTTTTTGAGAAACCCAACTGAGCACAGTAAGAGCCCAGCAGTTCCAGAAGCCTGTGCCCTCCAAGGCCATCTGAGAGAAGTGGATTCCATGAGTCTGACGGCAGATAAATTGTGTGCTAAAAATCAAAACTTTGAGATGCAACAGAGTGTCATTGTAAAAAAATACCGTTGGTGCTCAGAGAACCCATTCACAGTTGCTCAAAGCTTAAAGCAATTACCTATAAAATTGCGGTGATGGACCAAACCATTGTGTTTGTGGACAATTGCTCTCATCATTGTGTGAGAATAATGATGTCGATTTTCTGTTTGGCACTGAATGGCCAACCATCTGAAAAAAAAAATCTCAAATTGCTTCTAAGTGCATGTCCTGATGGTCCGAACACCATCCATTCAGTGCAGTGACCAGACACATCATTGTCTGGGCACTTTTTTCAGGCACAACGGGAAAATGTCGCTGGAGATGAGAAGGCAGGGCACTTTGCCTCAAACAACACAGTCAGTCCATCAAAACAGTCTGCCCAGTAAAGAGACCACAGTTACTGCCATGCCATTACAGCAGGTCAGTAAAACTAATGAGTGAAACATAGACGCTGTTTAATGCAGTGTCCACTCTGACATCCTAAAGCTTTACCCTGGACAAATACATTGGCGTAAGGGAGGGCAATATAATCGACAGTAATGTTTTTACTCTGCCTTCTCGCTTCTCTCAGTCCCTCCATGCATAGCTAATATTGCTGATATTCCGTCTCAGGAAATGATTACTCAGAGAGCCTGTTTCGAATAGAGGGGACAGACAGGGGATAACTTGATTTATCCATGTGCAACTCACAACGGACTGATAGTGTTCCTCTGACAATGGTGGTGGTTTAAAGGATGAACCATGTCGATCAGATGCAAGTTCTGATAAACTCCATTGTCTTAATAGTGAATCTGAAGCATAAACCACAACATCATATCAATGTATGGCTAATGTGGAAAATGTACCAAAGGTAAAATACACACAGCTTTTTGGGGAAAAAAGAGAGGAAGGAAAGCAGATTCCTCTTTGAATAGGTTTATCATGTCAAGTTTCAGTGACTGATGCAGGCCACACCTGCAATAGTAAAAATACTTGCGTAATTTCATTTTCCACGTTTTCATAGTGTCTAATCAAATGATGTCGGTGAGATGAGAACCTGTAAATAAAACCAATTTATGATTTAATAAAATATGTAAATGACATACTAAATGGACATTTATGGCATTCAGCTTTTCAAGGTCATAATCCTCAATCACATTTAGAAATTCATTCAAATTTGCAATTCTAATTTTCCTTATTTCAGATCCAGAGAGTGTAAAGAGATCAATAGTTATGTCTTCAATTTGTGAATTGTTACCAAATGTTTGGATTAAAGGAAAACTATGCCAAGTAACAAACTAACACAAAGTGCAGAGGTGCCAAGGTTCAGCATTTGGTTCAGGTGCATACCTGTAATGTAATCTACATATTTTCCATCTTAGGTATGAAAATGTTTGTAGGCTGAAATGGAAAGAATGCTATTTACTATATCTTTCCTGGAAAGTTGTGAGTCTGAGAATAATGTTGGAATGATAGGTTTGTAATTGTGATATCAATTGGTCTGTAAGAGGCCTGGGTCCCTTTCTGTCACTGTGTCTTTGTAATATTAACTGACATGTTTAGGTGGACATTATTTTACAGTTCAAGTTTCTGTTGACCAACACTGTTAAATATGTCAGTGAAATAATAAATTATTACTGTATGTCACTCATAATGGTCAAATAATTTTTTTGTTTCCTCCTCAAACAAACCATAACGCTGTAGCAAAATGACAATTATTTTACATGCTGTATTTTCACACATTGCTGGGCTATCAGAGCAAACTCTGGGGTTGACAGTGAGTAATGGATCCGCACCATTTTCTGAGAAGATACCTCTTGTACTTGTGGCACCTTGCCTTCACAGATGAGTATATTCTGTCTGACCATTAAAAGTTTCACATGTTAGTAGAAGCAGAACAACAAACAGAGAAGTCCTAATTATACCTCTTTGTGCAATCTTTGTCCTCTAAATCCAGAGATGGTCCATATGTCAGTGTATCAGTGTATCAGGCTGGTTATCTGTACCTTTGTAAGCAGGTCTGCAGAAGCTGTGCCTGGAGAAAAAAAATGCTCCGCTGAAGAGGATGAATCCATAAGCAGGAATCAGTAATGGATCACATTCCTATGTGCAGACATCCATCATTTTCATGGCAATATTATGGCAATCTGGCTGTGGGTCTGATCTCAGTCATAGCCTAAACCAAATGATGGTGAGACCTGTGGAGCATGGCTGATTCAGGCTTCCCTCCTCTTCTTCACTTCTGATGAATACATGTATGTCTCTGTCTCTGGCTTGTAGTGAACAGTGACCTTTTACAAACATAGCTACAAACATAGCAAGGACATCTCCAGACTTCAGTATGAAACTGCCCCCATGCTTTAGACTTTTAATTACCCTTCCAACATCACGAAAAGGTTCCAGAATTAAATAGCTGACTCTGAAGGGTTTTTTTTTTCTTGTGCTAAGGGCACAACATTTCCAGTGAAAATTAATCCTTGGGCAAAATGAAAGCATTTGATTTAAAAGTCAAGAGAGTAACCTCTGCTGCTTCCCCCTGCTTGAAGCCCAAAGAGCTCATTTCAGCAGAACCAAATAATGGGTGAGAATCAATTTCCCTTAAAAGGCTAAAGGGATCAAAGGCATGAGGCTAATCAACTACAGGTTTTCTTTTTTTTTTTTTTTCAAGTTACAATATCTAGTAAGTATAACTGGAGAAACAAATCAAGACACAATATGGCTGACAGATGGTCTTTGCATTGATCAACACCATTATAGTGCTCTTAGCTAATGTGACTTAATTTAATTGATTTCAGGTCCACAGGGATACACAAAGTCAGGGTGAAATTAATATATTTTGTGTTACTAATTAAAATTGTGATTACTTATGGTTTTCAATGAACGTGTACTGTAATTTGACTTGTGGTAACTGTAATTTCAAAGCATTAGCACAAGTGGTCTGATAAAGTGTTTTACACAGGCTAGCCTAAGGCATAGTGGCTTGAATAAACACATACTGGGAGCAGTTCACAAATGTTTAATTTTAGCTCACCTAGCCATTCACAACCTGCTGAAGCACGTTTTCATTTAAACACTATAAGCAACGTCAAATAATTGAGCACACTGTGTAAGTGGATAAACAGTTTGATTTTGTTTAAATCAAACTCTTTCAATACAAGGTCCCTCCCCCCTTATTCACAGCACAGCAAATAGGATAAAGATGGTGGAAGGTGGAGGAGGAACTATGTACAGGTGATAATAAAGGAAAAGCAAATTTTGCAGAGGAATTACAAGGGGAAAGGAGAAACAGAAATAAAACAGCATAAACAGCATCACAGGAAGCAGTTTTTTCAAACAACGGGTGTCTACATAATGCTATGGACCAAGGACTGACTGTAAAAACATTCTTCTAGAATTAAAGCCCTCTGGCCAATGACAGCCTTTAGACAGCCCTTTGGCCAATAACAGCACAGGAATCATTTATTGATGCCCCTTAAAACATTGTCAATACGTGGTGGACCTTGAGTGTTTCAATTCCATACCAATGAAAAAAAATTTGCCTAAGGCTCAAAGGAAAATCGCATGAAATATCTAAAGCGTCAAAGAAGCTGTCCAGATTTGCCCACAAGATGGCCTGGGGTCACAGATCTGTTGAGTTATTTTGAAACCTGTATATCAAAACAGGCTGATATATTCAGTTATGACAGCTGTGCACATTTGTCCACAGGTGGTGAGGACAGACCAGGTCAACAGCCTATGTTCAGGTGAAATACTGGATTGAGCGTCCATGATGGTAGCTGATGTTGTGACTGAAATGTAGAAGTTTGACATGTCTGTCAGGTTTCCTATAGGTGGCGCTAAGAGGGAGTAAATCTGACAACTGCAAAGTCAGAGCCTGATGAGTCATGTGACCATATAGTTTCATTGTTACTGGTCAATGCATTATCCAGATATAGCTTACTTCCTGTTTGCCACATTTGCCGTTGATATCTAGTGCTTCATAACGGCTACAAGGTTTCACATGGAGGTTTCATTTTCTCAGAGTTCATAAAGCTGGCTGCCATATATTGGAACTTAGCCTGTTGGTATCTTGGTATCTAGCATCTTTCAAGTATTCAAGTTATTCAAGTTATCACTGACATGAAATTTTTTTGCAGTGTAAGGATGTTCTACCAAGGTGTTATACATATATGTTCAGTGAAATTGAATCCTATGGGTAATAGCGGCATTCAGTTATAATAGTATGGATTTTCCCAGTTTGGGTCAATTTGAACTGGTGGTGGTGCTATAGTGTACAGTGGCATTGGTCTGTATGAGTGTAAAAATTTTTATAACCCATCCAAGCAGATATTACAAAACACATCAAAGAATTCAAATTCTCTAAATGAGGTCAGAACCCTGTATGAGGGAAGAATCGTTCAATGTCACTGAGATCAAAGACATTAAATTGCAGTGCTGTCAAGTCAAAAACAAATGGGTTGAATTGACCCATAATAAAGGATGTAGCAAAATAGCTGTTAGCTCTCCATGGTTACTACTGTGATACTGTGGCTCTCTGATCAGTGATGGCCATCAGCCGAGTCTGCGGTACGCATGTGCAACGTTTCCACACATGCATATAGCAATTATAGTTTACAACACTACTGGCTTTGCACTACATTTTTACGACATTGCATCATTTTTCTGCGTCCCCTGCCTGATTTGCACCATGCATGTATACTATTTTATTATTTTAAAAAATTGTAAATAATTGTAAAAATGTTTTACCTTGTAAAAAATTGAAACCTTACAAGTGTCGAAAGCAAGTTGTCTGTAACTGTCTGTACACTTAATCTTTGCAGCGAAAACACTATACATTTCTTATGCTGTAAAATGTTTGTGTGTGGGTGATATATATCTGCTTGTGTTGGAAAATATGATGGGGTGTATGCCTGTGTGAAAATGATGCACATGCATGTCACAGATCAGGTGGGCGCCACATGTTACAAATGCATTGCTTTGTACACTGCTTGGATTACTGCCAGTTTTGGAGTTAAGATGCCCACCTTATTATTAGTACTGCCTGGTGCTGTGGAAGGCTACTGGTGATCATTAACAACAATTAAAAACTAATTACAATAACAATAGTTTAAAAATAATTTTCTCTGTTAAGAAGCATTAACAAAACAGCTCTCAGCTCAGAAAAAAAATCAAAACAGTCAAAAGAGATGAGCTGTACATTACACAGAGTTATTCAGTTTCCAAATGCTCACACTGTAAAAATATCATATCAGGCAACAAATTAGACCTAATAATCATGCAGTTGCTGTGAACTGGAGACTTCTCTCAACCCCAGTGTCTCCAGAGACACAATTTCAGTGTGAAACTTCAACAGTCTTTCTCATTATCAACATGCTACCATGAGACAACTTATGTTTTGATTGGATCTCCACAAAACATTGTTACTGTGTTTTTAAATGTGTGTGTGTGTGTGTGTGTGTGTGTGTGTATGTGTGTGTGTGTGTGTGTGTGTGTGTGCGCGTGTGTGTGTCCCTCCGGAGGGACACCATGTTGTCATGGTGGAGAGGCTTGTGTATATCAAAGATACCAAGAGCGATGCCGTCTGGAATGTAACTTCCTGTTAGGGTCACCCTTGGTGGTAAGGTTGAGAGGGAGGTACCAGACAAAGCGCGACCCAAGAAAGACCTCAACAGTGAAGCAGGTGAAGGATGGTCTCCAGCAAACAGGCAGATCGCTACAATGGCTGTGAAGGTGAAGGAAGGCTGCAGCAGAGGGGGGCCTCCAACTGTCATGGAGTCCATGCTGTTGGTTGCTGGTCTGTCCCTTGCAAGGACCGTGTGGTGGCTGTCCACGCACCAGTCTCTCCACGTTAAAAGAAGTCATGCACAGGCGTCCACACGTAGGGTAAAACCCACACTGCACATCCTATTTCTCAAGCCCTGTGGCTATCCGTAGAATCCTTCGGCACCTTCACCCATAACTGAGCAGCCCTTTTCAGGGTCCACACAGCTCACCCCAGTAGGGAAGGGGGCTAGAAAAAGTGCCCTAGAATTTGTCTGCCTCACCAACTTCCTGGCTGGATTACTGCATCTAGTGGGATCTCATCATTGCAGAAACACAGAAAAATGAATTTTGGAGCCTGGAATGTGCGCACTCCTCTGGACAGCGACTCTTGCGAATGGCCAGAGAGATGAACAGCCTTTATAGCAAGGGGATTACAGAGGTTTAACATCGATATTGCAGCCCTATCTGAGACCAGACTGGCAAAAGAAGGTCAACCGAGGGAGGAAAAGGGAGGATACACCTTCTTCTCGAAAGTGAAGCCTGCTGGTGATACAGGATACATAGAGTTGGCTTTGCTATCAGAAACAACACGGTCAGCCAGCTCACTGAAATGCCCCAGGGCATCAGCAAACGCCTAATGACAGTTAGAATAATAAAGCTGGACAGCAACCAGATGGCCACTGTTGTGAGTGCATATGCTCCCACTATGGACTCGCAAGAGGACGTCAAGGAAGCCTTCTACACCAGTCAAGACAACATTCTGTCAGGCATGCCAAAAGAAGACAAAATCATCCTTCTGGGGGACTTCAATGCCAGAGTTGGTCGGGACTGCAGAACGTGGAGCGGCACTATTGGGAAAGAGGGTGTAGGAAATATCAACGCCAATGGGGTTCTTCTCCTGACCAAGTGTGCAGAACACAATCTTATCATCACCAACACCCTTTTCAGACAGAAAAACAAATTCAAAACATCCTGGATCCATCCTTGCTCCAAACATTGGCATCTGATTCATTATGTCATCATCTGAGCTGCAGACAGACGTGATGTACATCTAACGAAGGCAATGACCAGTACAGATGGATGCTGGACAGACCACCATCTCATCCGCTCAATTATGGCCATCAGACTTAATGCCCAAAAGCAGGGGGAAGAAAAAGCATTGCCGCCCCAACTTAAACATCAGGAACCTGGAATTGCCTGAGACACGGAAGCTCCTCCAAGCTGCACTATGAGACAGCCTGCCACCAGAGTATTCTGATGATGTCGAGGCACACTGGAGCTCACTGAAGACCACCATCCTAAACACTAGCTGAGAAGTCCTTGGTTTAAACACAAAGAGAAACCAGGACTGGTTCAACGAAAAGGATGAAGAAATTGAACATCTTATTTCCAAGTCAAGCCAAGAGGGGAGCTCACTCTAGAGCCAAGGCCTTTGTCCAACACCAGGTAAGGGAGCTTAAAGACAAATGGTGGACAGAGAAAGCCCATGAAATTCAAAAGCTTGTGGAAGCAGGTGACACAAGTTGTTTCTTCAATGCCACTAAAGCTGTACATGGATCCAGCTACTGTGGATCTAACACCCCCTGTCTAAGGACAGACAAATAAATCCTGAAAACAGTTGATGAGATCAAGGCCAGCTGGACAGAACATTTTGAGGAACTGTTAAACCAGAGAACAGCAATTGATGAGGAGGTCCTTGACAAAATTCCACAGTGTCCCATGAGGGAAGGCATTGGTGATCCACCGAAGATGTTGGATGTTTGTGATGCCATCTCAATGATGCAGAACAACAAAGCTGCTGGCCCTGATGGGATTCCAGATAAAATTCTGAAGGCTAGAGGGGATAACCATAAGCATATACATGCCCTCATCATTAAGATATTCCATGAACCAACAGGCCCGGTGGACAATCTTGTCAAAGTGTGGATGTCCAGAAAAAAGTACATTAGGATTCTGAGGCTCCTACAGGATGGCATGTCAGCAACAGTCCTTTGTAATGGCAGCGAGACTGAACCTTTCACTAGAAAATGGTGTAAAAAAAGGATGCCTCATTGTCCCTACCCTATTCACAGTCTTTATTGCAGCCATTCTCCACCTAATTGGTCACAGCTTACCCCCAGTGTCCAGATCATCTATAGAACAGTCAATTACTCAACTTAAACCGTTTCAAGGCCAAGTCAAAGATCTTTCACACATCCATCATGGAGATGCAGTATGCAGATGATAACACCATCACACAGAAAAAGATCTTCAGTGCATACTCGATGCTTTTGCCAGGGCATATGTGACCGGTCTGGTCTGTCACTGTTAGAATTCTGCGTTGTGTTGTTTGAATGTATAGTGAGGCGACAATCTTTGGTTAACCAATCAGGGGGCAGCATTTATTCTTTTCTTTTTTTTCCTTTAACAGCATCCAACCGACTCTGTGTGACAAACAAAAAACAATAGTACAAAACCTCACGCGATCGTCTATACCCGTATGTCTCTCTCCTCATTACAGCGTCCAGTCAACTGAGGAGAAACCCGCGAATTTTCCATTTAAATGCTAAGAGCTAGTATTAAAGTTAAACGAAAATATGATATTGTAACAAAATATACACTATGCTTACGTAAAACAAGATTAATCACACAAAACAAATTGACACGACAAAGTAACAAAAAGGGGGAGCTTACATACCTGTGTGACAAACAAAAAACAATAGTACAGAACCTCACGCGATCGTCTATACCCGTATGTCTCTAACAGAAGAGCAAAACAGACAATTAAACAGTGTAGACCAAACTCGCGTTCCGCTAGCCTAGCCAGAGACTAACATTCTATGCAAAAGTACTGTACACGATAAATAATAAAGAAAATGTACATACACACAAAACAAATATTACACCAACAAAAGAAACAGCATCTGTGACATGTTCGGGGTAAGATTTTAGCCTCCATTTAGTATTTCTACACCCACTTTACCATACTATAGCATGAGTATCGGGGCAAACCTACCTCTCTTCATTACAGCGTCCAGTCAACTGAGGAGAAACCCGCGAATTTACAAAGTAACGTCACGAGATGGTCAGAGGTCACACAACAAAATTACAAGAAACAAAATAAAAGCTCCCCAAAGGAAAAACATACATAAGCACATGTATACAAAAAACAACAAAGAACAAAGTGCATACAGAAACTGAAAATGGATTATTGGTGAAATAAAATAAAAAAAACCTATTATATTTACACATCGGCTACATCCACCCCTCCTAGATTTCACCAAAATCCACACCATATCTTAAAATGAACCAATCTAACTCCAGGATAATGGACACAAAATATGAAAACCTGGCTAGGGTTCATTGGAAAAACTCTAAGCTTTTCCATCAGCTGTATAAGCCACCTACTATATAGGTTCAGAGAGAACATAAGGGTGATCAGGCCTCAGTCCCTCTTAGATTAACATGATGCCTTTTACACCATATAAACTCCCTGCCACTTTCGAACACCTAAACATACTGTCACATTGTCCCTCAGAAAAAACACTGTCATAAAACTTCACACAATTTTTTTTTTTTTTAACCCCCTAAAACAGTGTAAGGAGTGACTGAGACTTTCTACTAACTGAACCTGCTAAATCCCTGAAGCCAAAGGGCTTTTGAACCATGGATTCTATGAGTCGATTGACCCCCCTTCTAACCCGGCCTACCCGTGTCCTGAGTACCTGCCCTGTGTCTGCTGTCCAGTGTGCTTGTGTGCCTGCATCATGACCTACGTCCCTAGAACGCTCCCGAGTATCTATGTTACCGTCTCCTAATTGTGCCTGTGTCTCTGCGTCACCGTCTGTGTCTGCTGAGGGTAACTGAGTGTTCAGGTGCCCTGAATGTAGATCTGACATGAGTGGTGAATCTGAGTCAAGTTCTGCAACTAAACTGTCCAGGTCACTGTCTCTGTTTAAGTGGTTCTGGTCCCTTGGAGAGCACTGGGTTTGATCACATACAGACTGCTGCTCATAGTCTAGAGTGCCCCTACTTGACTGGTCTGGGTCACACAGCGCTTCATCCAAGCACTCCTGACTCTGAGTGTTCTCTGATTCACTCATAATCCATGCAGTTGTCCTATCCCTCGCATCCTCCTCCTCCAAAGAGTCCCAGGGGTTAGTTACACGCAACATTTCCTCTGAGTCAGTGTCCCGCAATTCCTCTTCAATTGCCACCACAGGCAGGAAGCTGATGTCCAGGACCAAGTTGCGGTGCACTACCTTTGTATTGCCTTTACTGTCCTCCAGCTTGTATGTGTTAGTCTGCAGGTTTCTGTTTTTGACCGTGTACACTGTTGCATCCCACTTGTCAGCTAGTTTTTTCTTTCCCCTCTCACCTTTGTTTGCAATGAGCACCTTGTCTCCTATGTTCAGGTGAGTGCCTTTTACTCTTCTGTTGTAACCCTTTGCTTGTTTTTCTTGTTCTTTAACTGTATGATTTTGGGCAATTTTAGCTGCTTCATGAAGATGTGACATGAGTGTTCTCGCATAACTTCTGTAATCAACAACCACCGGGTCATGCAGTACTTGCTTGAACATCACATCCACAGGGAGCCTTGGGACTCGACCGAACATAAGATGGAACGGCGCATATCCTGTGGTCTCATGTACTGTTGCATTATACACAAATGTCAGAGTTTGTATCTGTTGAGGCCATTTATGTTTCTCTTTAAGGGGAAGAGACCGCAACATGCTTCCAAGTGTCCGATTGAATCTTTCAGTTCCTCCATTCCCCATGGGGTGGTATGCTGTAGTGTGTGATTTAGAAACTCCTGAAAGCCTGAGCAGTTCTGCTATGAGCTCACTCTCAAAGTTTGCCCCCTGATCAGAGTGGATACGATCAGGGAACCCATACACACAGAAGACGTGATCCCACAGCTTCTTAGCTACTTGTTTTGCAGTCTGATTTGTGCATGGGAAAGCATGGGCCAACTTAGTAAAGTGATCTGTCACAACAAGAACATCTACCGAGCGCTGCTTGCTATCCTCTGCACTCCAGAAGTCTAAACACACTAGCTCCATAGGAGCAGAGGTTCTGATGCTCTCGAGTGGGGCTCGAGCGGAGGGGTCTGGTGTTTTGGCCAGAATGCACCTTCGACAGCACTTAACATACTCCTTTACATCGGATTCCATCTTAGGCCAAAAGAACCGCTGCCTAGCTAAATGCAGGGTCCTTGCCTGCCCCTGATGCCCAGCAACATCATGTATGCCACGTAATGCTTCTTCTTTGAGGCTGTCAGGCAGAACATACTGGTGTCTCTTTTGCCTACTGAGATGGTCTTTGGTAACCCGGTAGAGGATGCCATTTTGAAGCCTGAGTCTCTCCCATTGTTTGATGAGCACCATAGCCCTTGCATCAAAGCCTGCTCTTTCACGCCTGGAAGGTCGCCTTCTGCGGATGACAAATGGTATGATTTTTGAAATGGTGGGATCAAGTTCCTGTCTGCGCTGGAGCTCCTCCAGCGTGAAAACCGGAAGTGAGTCATGCCCTGGTGGCAACAGATCCTGAACAGTCTGAACCAACTCTACAGCCCTCGTCTCAGTAGCAGCCTCCCACTGATCATGAACATCCAGAAGAGCCTTAACAGTGGCACCATCACAGATTGATTTTCTCACCTGTTGGCACTGGACCTTTAGTCGGAAGGTGTCTTGAATGCCATCGTGACTAACACTCTCAGCTTCAGCAAGAAGGTGGCTGTACTGCTCCGTGATGAGCCTGTGGCTGACTGTTTTTGCGAAGGGGTCTCGACTGAGAGCATCAGCTACTACGTTCTTGGTGCCAGGTATGTGTTTCAGGTTAAAAGTGTAAGGGGCGAGCTTAGACACCCAACGCTGCTCACAAGCGTCGAGCTTAGGTTTCGTCATGATATAGGTAAGAGGGTTGTTGTCAGTCCATACAGTAAAAGAATGGCCTCTTAGCCAATGACTAAATTTCTCGCACACACTCCACTTCAAGGCTAAAAATTCAAGTCTGTGCGCTGGGTATTTTTTCTGGGAACTATTCAAAGTCTTACTGGCGAAAGCAATGGGGCGTGCTTTTTCTTCTCCAGCTGGTATTTGTGACAATACCGCTCCAAGCCCGTCCAGTGAGGCATCAATGGATAGGATCAGGGGCTGAGAAAAATCTGGGTGTGAGAGGACAACACAGTTCAAAAGACTACCTTTCAGGTTACACAGGGCCACATTACACTCCTCTGTCCAGTCGGAGGGTCGAAGTTTCCGGTAAGAGCCAGCATTGGTGTTTGTCTTGACTTTCCCACGTCTCCTCTGTCCAGCAGTGAGAGCGAAGAGTGGCTTGGCGATGGAGGAGCAGTTAGGGATAAAATGTTGGTAGTAAAACACCATTCCCAGAAAGGACTTTATCCTCCTTACTGATGGCGTGCAGCCATCTTCCTCCATCAGGTCTGCCTTTGACATCTTTGATATGACCTCAATTTTTGCCGGGTCCACTGCCACTCCATTGCCATCTATAATGTGACCAAGGAACTTGACTGAGGATCTCATCAAGTGGCACTTCTTGGGGCTCAGTTTAAGGTTATGGACTCGGAGGCGCTGGAAAACAACCTCCAGTCTCTCCAAAGCCTCTTCTTCAGTTGCGGCAAACACGAGTAGATCATCAAGGTAACACAACAAACTGCTAAAGTTCAAATCTCCAAATATGCTGAGCATCATTCGCATGAATGAGGCAGGACTGTTACACAAACCTTGCGGCATCCTATTGTACTCATACAGTCCCATTGGGGTGGTGAATGCAGTGTATTTCTTGTCTTCCTCAGCCATTGGAATATTATAAAAGCCAGAGGTCAGGTCCATTGTGCTGAAGTAGCTGTTTCCGCCCAGCGCGGCCAGACAATCTGACTGGTGTGGTAGTGGGTGTGCATCCTTGAGAGTCCTCGCATTTAACCACCTGAAGTCGGTGCAGAGCCTCAAACTGCCATCTTTTTTCCACACTAGGACAAGTGGGGAAGCATACTCACTTACTGACTTCCTTATGATCTCCTGTTCTTCCATTTCAGACAAAACCTGTCGCAGTTTCTGGTAGTGAGCTGGTGGTACCCGCCGGTAGGGGAGGCGGAATGGTCTTTCATCAGTGAAACGGATGCGATGCACAAAATCTTTCGCCTCACCGCAGTCTAATACATGCTTTGAGAAGATGTCATTATACTTTTCAAGCAGCTCGACCAACTTCTCTTTCCCCACTTGGCCAGTGTGGCACTGGTCAATATCAACGTCAGTGAGCCCCACCTGTTGTAATCGTTCTTTGAGATCTGTTGGCCTGGCGTGATGCTCTTTCCCCTGTTCGGCTTTTTCAGGTTGGCTGGTACCCTGGAAAACCTCAAAGTCTTCTACAGCTAGACAGGGAGACACATCTGCCAACTTACTGTTTCTCTTCAAGGTTATGAGGTTGTTGGACATGTTAGTTACTTTCATTGGAACCCATCCATCACCCCACAATGGTGTGATGACACGACCGACCATGATGTTACGAGGCATGGACTTGGATGAAGTGGGCTCAACAACTACTGTGCTGCCTGGTGACATGGGAACATTATTTGGTAACCTACCCCAGACCATATGTTCTTGCCTTGCCAACAGAGTGACTGACTGTTGAAGCTTAACAGTCCCTATTCTCTCCGAAAGCTCTCTGCCTCTCCACCGGGATGAGTTTGCTAGGAGGTCCAGAAACTGTTCACACTCTGGAAGATAATTACCACTGGAGACAAGATGCCAATAGTCACTGGTCATTTTCAGCTGATGCTTAAGAAATCTGATGACATTTGTGCCTATGATCAAATCGTCACGTTGGCCAGGCACCACGAGGACAGGCACAATACAGCTCTCTCCATAAAGTTTCATTTCGACCTCATACATGCACTTGGGTTTGCTTAGTGTCCCCCCACAGCCTACTAACACAACCTCCTGAGTCATGGGAATGGGTTCTGAGAGTATGTTCTCACTCGACATCTTCAACTCCGCTTGCTCGCTGAGTGTACAGGCCATGGAACCAGAGTCAAGCATCCCCTTTACCTGAAATACATTGTTCACACTCACAGAGGTATAAAAAAGTTCATCAAAGGGGCCAATTCTTTGTGTGTTTTGCACTATCACTTTAACACCAGCTGGTGCTGTTGCGCACACTTTTATATAGTGCTGCTCAAGGTTACCATTGTTGAGGGATTCTTTTTTTGTGCCCACACGTCCCCTCATCCAATGCGGGCCAGCTAGTTTAAAGGTTGGCTGTTTTGTGGAAGGGGTGCACGTTGACCTTGGCCAGGATGGCGATTAGGACAGTTTTTCTTAATGTGATTTGGCTCAAAGCATGCTAGGCATAAGCGCTTCTGCCTACAGTGGGCTAGGGTGGAGTGCTCCAGAGACTGGCAGACTTTGCAGGATCTATGCTGGAATTGTTCAGAGGAGATTAGGTTGTGTACAGCATGGTTGTTCTGTGACAGCGCGTGGTCAAAAAGACTGACTAACGTTTTCAGGCAGTTATCATTACAAGGGAGTCTGGAGGTCGCATTGTTCTCACCTTGTACAAGTGGCTCTCCTGGGTGGTGTGTAATCCCTGCATCGTCAGGTGTAGGAGCCTGTACATGAACTGTCACCGGTTTCAGGCGCTTTGATTTGGAGAGCACCCGCTCTTTCATTTCAGCTTGATAGCGATCAATATGCTCTTGGATCTCACTGGCTGTCCATTTATCTGGTGCTTTAAACTTGAAAACGGCAGCAAGACTGGGGTCTGGGCAGTATTTAACAAACATCATGGTTACCTCCTGGCAAGGATCTTCCATATGACGCCCTAATCTCTTCAGGCCCTCCTCTGCTGCATCAACTGCCTTGTTCAACCGGAGCCAGTACTCTACAGGGGTCTCCCCTGCCACTGGAACTGTACAGTAGAAATCAGCCATAGGCATGCATGAATATGCCACGTCACTAAAATGTTGTCTGAGGATGTCATAGATAACTTTTGGATTCTCTTGAGGTTTCATGGATGGACTGCTTCTCAGAGTTATTCTTACTATGTCCTTAGCCTTTCCCATCAACCTAGACATTATTTCAGAGTACTGTTCTGCCAGGGGCATGGCTCGCTTCCTGAAGTACACTTTCATTAACTCTTCCCACTCACAGACTGTGTTCTTGTCAGATCCATCCCCTCTGAAGACTGGAGGCTCCCTCACATCTGACTGTAGAACTAACTTTGCACCAGTCAAGTTAAGGTAAGTGGAGTCACCGGATGGCTGGCCTACACTGCTCTGAGCTTGTGTGCCACCAACATCTCTTCCTTCACATTCACCCTTTAACTGATCTCTTATAGTCTGTCCTACCTGCTGAGCAATACGTGTTATGAGGTTACTTAAAACCGGGTCAGTTGGGACTGGGAGATCTGAAAGTATATCACCCTGACTTGTACTAGGAGCTACATGCCCAGGTATGCGAGTGGAACAAAAAGCTGGTGAAGCTATGTTATCTGTACCTCTGACTGGTGTACAAGGTAACTCACCAATAAACCTCCCCCTTCCAATAGCAAAACTGAAACTATCAGTTGGAATTTTGCCCTCATCCATTTTTCTGACATATGTCACCCTAATCCACTAATACAATGCTTGACTGTACACAAAGTATATTGAAAAAAACAAATTTACCCTCAAAAATATAAAAAAAAAATATAAAAAGACTTGACAGAAAACAGTCTCAAAATTTTTTTCTAAAACCTCTTAACTTTTCTTCAATACCAAAATGTACATTAACATAAATGTGTGATGCACAGCAACCTCTGGTGACCAAACTGATGTTGATCCACAGCTCCAGGAACGATGACAAACCAGTCTGAAGCAGCGTTGATCCGGGTCACGGCACCACTGTGACCGGTCTGGTCTGTCACTGTTAGAATTCTGCGTTGTGTTGTTTGAATGTATAGTGAGGCGACAATCTTTGGTTAACCAATCAGGGGGCAGCATTTATTCTTTTCTTTTTTTTCCTTTAACAGCATCCAACCGACTCTGTGTGACAAACAAAAAACAATAGTACAAAACCTCACGCGATCGTCTATACCCGTATGTCTCTCTCCTCATTACAGCGTCCAGTCAACTGAGGAGAAACCCGCGAATTTTCCATTTAAATGCTAAGAGCTAGTATTAAAGTTAAACGAAAATATGATATTGTAACAAAATATACACTATGCTTACGTAAAACAAGATTAATCACACAAAACAAATTGACACGACAAAGTAACAAAAAGGGGGAGCTTACATACCTGTGTGACAAACAAAAAACAATAGTACAGAACCTCACGCGATCGTCTATACCCGTATGTCTCTAACAGAAGAGCAAAACAGACAATTAAACAGTGTAGACCAAACTCGCGTTCCGCTAGCCTAGCCAGAGACTAACATTCTATGCAAAAGTACTGTACACGATAAATAATAAAGAAAATGTACATACACACAAAACAAATATTACACCAACAAAAGAAACAGCATCTGTGACATGTTCGGGGTAAGATTTTAGCCTCCATTTAGTATTTCTACACCCACTTTACCATACTATGGCATGAGTATCGGGGCAAACCTACCTCTCCTCATTACAGCGTCCAGTCAACTGAGGAGAAACCCGCGAATTTACAAAGTAACGTCACGAGATGGTCAGAGGTCACACAACAAAATTACAAGAAACAAAATAAAAGCTCCCCAAAGGAAAAACATACATAAGCACATGTATACAAAAAAACAACAAAGAACAAAGTGCATACAGAAACTGAAAATGGATTATTGGTGAAATAAAATAAAAAAAACCTATTATATTTACACATCGGCTACACATACACACTCCTTGGTTTAGTCATGAATATAAAAAAGACCGAGGTTCTCCGTCAGCCCACACCAGACTCCTCTGCACCCCTGCCAACAATAACAATTGACAGTGTAAGCCTTGAAAATGTGGAGCAGTTCCCCTACCTTTGAAGTCACCTTTCCTCAAGGGCCAACGTCGACAGCGAGGTACATCATCGCATCTGCTGTGCCAGTGGGGCTCTTGCAAAGCTCCGTAGAAGAGTCTTTGAAAACTCTGATCTGCCTGCAAAGACCAAACTAATGGTCTACAAGGCAGTTATTTTGCCCACTCTTTTATAAGGTTCAGAGACCTGGACTGCCTACAGTAGGCATATAAGAGTCCCGGAGATCTACCATCAGAGATGGCCTGTGAAAAATCTTGCGTATCAGCCGGAAAGAGAAGCGCACTAACATCAGTGTTCTTGAGGAAGCAAGCATCGGCAGCATTGCCTCCAGCATCATTAAACACCTGCTGAGATGGACTGGCCATATAATACGAATGCCTGACACACACCTCCCAAAACAGGTCCCCTACCCAGAACTAAATGCTGGCCAACAAGCTCCTGGAGGTCAAAAAAAGCATTTCAATGACAACATCAGGACAACACCTAAAAAAATTCCATATAAACAGCTCTAACTGGGAAGACCTTGCTCAAAACAGAACCACATGGAGAAACAGTTTACATGAAGGAGCCACATTCCATGAAGACAATCTCCAACAGGCTGCCACAGTCAAGCAGCAGCAAAGAAAAGAGAGGGTCCCCACCAAAAAGGCTCTCCCACATTCCACTTCCAGCACCTCACATCAGTGCCCACACTGCAAAAAAGTTTGTGGTTCCCTCATCAGTCATTTGAAGACCCTAAATAAGGACCCCCCACAAGGACCATTGTACTCAATTTCAAGTGATGGCCAATGAATGGATGAATGAATGTGTTTGTGTGTGTGTGTGTGTTTATGTGTGTGTGTATGTGTGACATAACATCAGTTTTTAAGGGCTGTTTTACCAAATTTTATGAGGAACGCGCAAACATTTGCTGTGGGGAAAAAAAGCACAAAGGAGGAATATTAGCTGCCAAAGACAGTGTAAAGTTCCACAGATGTTAAAATGAAACCTCACATTGTCATACATTTTGATAGAACTTACATGCACTCACAACACTGTCCATGGAAAAAAATTAATAAAACGCTGTGGGGAAAAAAAAAGAAAAACGTGAGGCTTTGGGGCCTTGTGCAGCCCCTGGGGACATTTTAACTTTCAGCCCAGTGATTTATGGAGCAATGGATACAACCTTTTGCCTCCAGCAGCACTCTAAGCTTCACCCACTTCTTTTAGGTTATCTCCAAGGCCCTGGGGTTTTAAATTGTCCAGTGAACCAGGATGATGGTTCTAACTGGCAGAGAAAGATGCTGACCCATCCAGAGAGGACTGAAAAGAGAGAGAGTGACAGGGTCAGAGAGAAAGAAACTCAAAGAAAATTCAGAATCCTGAGGATGCATGGGTTTGAAGGTTCAAAGACAGATCAGACCATGCTTACTTACAGTGTCTGAGTGTCTGACATGTTTGCCATTCTGAGTCTGAGTGCAGCTGCTTGCCTGGATGGTAAAGCTTTTGACTGAGCTAAGTCATACAGTGAAACACACAGTGACTTCAAACTCAACTCACAGTGAGTTCAAACACCAAAGGAGAGAGTCTCTGGTTATTGTTAGTGCCCAAGTTCAAGATGGAGCATTCCTGAAACACCTCACCTCTTAAACTGTGTCTGAATTATTACAACTGTCAAATATTGGTCACTGTAATATATGATAACTGGCATTTGCTATGGTTTTTTGCACATGCAATCAATATGGAGCTTTCAGCAACTACTGTATCTAAGTAATGCATCAATACACAAAATGTATCGACAGTACAAGCTTATAGAGCAGTGATATAGCTCAATAAAGTAAGATATGTTATAAGCATAAGCCTGAATGGAGTTCTGGAGAAAAATGAATGTATGAAGAAATGCTAAGGATATAAAGGATATTGATCTTAAAGCATTAGCAGGAAGTGCATACTAAAACAATCCCTTAATCATGCTACTGCCTGTGGGTTAAGAATAACAAAAAAAGGGCTGCAAAGATGTATAACAATTATATGAATTACACAATACATAAAAACATCAAAATGGTGCCAAGAATAGTGCATTTCAATACACAGTATGCTCTGAAAAGTGAGCCAAAAGTGGGTGAGTGACAGATTTCTGTCTGTAACCCATAATGAAAAAAGGAGCTCCAAAATGATCTCCAAAAGCCCCTGCGTAGGGTTTCCAGCTCCAATTCAAATGATTCATCTGTCTCTCAACTGACAGCATGACAAAGAGTACAGTTTGACATTCTGTCTGGAGCACCAGTTTATTTAAGAGTGGATCTGACAACTACTGAGGCAAAGATCCAGTGTTTTAAGAAAAGGCATGAACATAATATGGTTAAGCCTTAAACATAGGGACTTCAAAAATGACAATTTTTTTTCAGGGGAAAAGATGATGAGTTTAAAAACTACCACTTGGAAAGCTTAGGCCAAGGAACAGAAAATTGGGCAGGTAAAAGAGAGGTGACACAGCAAAGTAATCAAAAGCAAGAGTTGAATGTGATGTTGGCATTTTAGATTTAACCTCAAGTAAAACATATTTCTCTATAACAACTTATCATTAAGATCTCAAAGTCCATTGTTTTGGGCACTTCTGTTAACAGTGGGGTGTATATAATTACTTCTCTGATGGCGAATCAAATGAAATAGATTTATGGGAAATGTGTGAAATTGTTGGACGAATATGTGAAATTATTTCACACAGGGGTCGTTTTTGTGCTTTTGCTTATTGTCTGTTGCATTGAAAAAAAAAAATTCCAAGCACATCAACTAGGAAAACAATTGAAGTCATTCACACAAAAGACTACCCATTTCTAATTAGAGAATCCATATTTAGCATCAAAAAGACAAGAATACAGTTTTGTTTTAAGTTTAAAGCTGTTTCTATGGATACAGTGTTGTTGCTATGTGACAGTGGTAAGAGAATGGAAAGGGGAAACTGGGAAGCATGTGAAATGTGCCCTGGTCTCTCCACTGAAGATATACGCTGCTCCTATAGAATATGTTATCAAGTATTGAGGTCATTTCAGTACAATAATAGTTACGATGGCCAGTTTCATCGAAGGATAAAGGCCGCTAATGCAATATGCCTTAATTGCACCATATGATTTACTGGTAAAGGACTTAGTGTTAAGCTATACAACAAAATAATGTTCTATAATGTAATGTTTTCATTTACAAGGCTCAATACATGAAGCTGTTAGTTCTTGAATGTTAAAAGAACCAACAGCTTGTACAATCTCATGTATTTTCATCACAGATCACTAAATTACCAGCAGTCACTGATGAAGAACAGAAATAGAAATCTGTTGTTGTCAAAGGAATGTCAATTTTGGGTGTTTGCTACATGACAATCTGAAACATGAGGTACAGAAGTTCATTTTTGAAAAAAGGAAACCTGGCTGTGGTTTTCTCAGGCAGAGGATACCTCAGATAGAGCATATCTAAGGGAAGGTAACTGAGTGAGGGACTACATACAGCTGAGCCCATTAATCCAAAGCATGAAGTCTGTGAAGATACAG
The DNA here is from genome assembly GCF_902362185.1 of Chanos chanos. Taxonomy (NCBI): domain Eukaryota; kingdom Metazoa; phylum Chordata; class Actinopteri; order Gonorynchiformes; family Chanidae; genus Chanos; species Chanos chanos. Next base: position 23,999,107 of record NC_044497.1, on the reverse strand, counting down.
ATAAGAGAAGGTTTAACAAACTCAATACTGAGCCATTTTTAAAGTGTTTTTTGTCTGCCATTATAATGGTTTAGGCATTAGCATCAACTCTGCATTCGACAAGAGTAGTTTGTTGTTTGTGCATCAAACTTGCATCAGTTCATCATCGCTATGGATTTATCTGATGGTGTTTGCAGGTGGCCTTTGTTAGTTTAAATAATGTCTCCTCAGATTGTGTGTATAACCAGGGCACAAGTGATATTTTTAAATACCTTAATCTGTAGTCTCTATCCTTAAAAGTCCATGTAAAAAAATAAAGCAATATTTGCATGCATAAAAAATCTCATACAAAAAATATAGAATAATAATAATGAGTAAATAAATAAAATTTGGTTCTTTCAGATGTTCACACAAGCTGTTGTAAAAACATGCCAGAATGCCAATAATGAAAGTGGAGTCAGACCAGTGACTCTAGGAACGGTACGTTCTCTCTGAGGCCTAGTGACAGGCTGCAGGGCTGATCAGAAATTTGGATGTGGCAGGGTTTCGCCTGCAAGGTGGCAAGTGTAACAGAATGATACGCCTGGAGGGATGGAGGGGTTTGAGGGTCCACACCTGTTGATCACCGTGCTTTTGTTTCTTGGTGTGCCGAGAAACAAAACAAACACTCTTCCACAAACACTCTTCGACAATGCAAGCCTCTCTCTCTCTGTCTATTTCTGTTTCTGTTGTCAGTCAGGAAGTTTAGATTCTCTCTCAGACCAGGACACACACTGTGGGAGCTCTGATTCCCTTTTTTTATTTTTTTTTTTTGACCAGCGCTCTTGCTAGTACAAACGAGAACGTTCTGTTTCGGCCTCTTTGTCAAATAAGACAGGGAGTGTCTACTATGGTGCTGGTCTTTGGCCTATACTTTATGTAATGAAATACTGTAGTATAAGAAATCAGACTTAAGGGCAAATCCTTCATGGGCTGTGATAACTGTTGTGAACTGTATTATTCATACTACACATATCACAGTTGAGATGAGGAGATTAGTAATAAAAACTAAACGTTATTATTTCAACGGAAAGTGTAATGCTATATTACATTGATTACTTTTATAAATACAATTCTAAAGTCACCTAAATACATACACACACACACACACACTTTGATACTAAGACCTGTGTCACACACCACACATGTGATCATATGAGCATGCACCAAAGAGCTTAATAGTAGGAACAGAAATGTTTCTAAATATTCTAAAAAGTCTAAATGTAATTTAATTTAGCATTACAGCTCTGAAAGCAGACATACACAAGTATTATAGTATAGTATAGTAGAATACTTTCAAATGTGACTCTAATCATATTAATGTTTTATATAATAAAATGTACGTACTATAAAAACACTATGCAAAATAACATATAGTATCATCAACATCTTTGTCCAAGTATTGATAGTAGTTCACAGACATAAACAAAGAGGTGCAGATGCAAAAGCTGGATTAAGTGTGTGATTTTAGGATTCACATGCACAGTGTTATGATTTTCAGATTTACAGTATAGTTTCTGAGTTCCATCCATTAACATTACTGTGTACAACGTGCATGTCTACTCTCTGTGTATGTACAGTGGCACCAATGTCTATTAAACAGATCATCATGCAGAGAGGAGAAGACCTTTGGGGCTAGAAAAATGTCTCAATCCTTTTTTAAACCATGTTGACTTTCCCAGGGACATCCATCACCATTAAGAGCTGAGTGAATCAATTTAGCTTAGATTGTATTTTAGCTCAATTCAGAAAAAAAATTATGAAAAGTGCAAAAAGGTAAAAAGGTTGACCTTTCTGACGTCAAATGCAGGGAAAAACTGTGATAATGGGCTCATGTGGGAAAAAGGGTGGACCTCCCCTTGAATCCTCATATCCACATCAGGTCCCTAAGAGCAGTCCATAATATAATCAGTGATTCATTTGGGGAGGTATGGAGTTAATGGACTCCGTTGGTCATTATATAGTCAATAGCAGACAGCTCCCCAGCCCTGAACAGAACTCTATGTGATCTCCAGGGAAGGAGAAGATGCCATTAAAAAAAGAGTCAGTCATTAAAACTTGCTTTCTCATCATGTCCTGAGGTTATTCATACCACGTCCGCTGACATTCACACCAACACTAAGTCACATTTTCTCTGTGTAAATTGCCTTGGGGACATGTTTTCTTTTCCTTCTGGGTTTTTTTTTTTATCCGACAGAAAGCTTCTGGGTAGCTGAATTCAGGCAGATGGATGGACTCTCAGTTGTAATAAAGTTGGGATCACAGACAATATGAACTCAGAAGAATAAGTCAGACTTGGCAGAATGAATGACGAGGAGGAGAGGAAAAGGTCAGAGCTTCAGAGAAGACATGCCATTGGCTCTCAGATGCTTTGATGGACATGTCCTAAACTATGGAACAATCTTCCAAACAATGTCTGGGATTCTGACACACTATCTCAGTGGCCCTGTTTACACCTTGCATTAAGATCCGATTTTGGTGATCTGATCGTCCGTTTACACCTGGCTTTAGAATCCGTGTCTCGAATGACCACTCGAGATCGGATCTCACTTCCCCGCTCTATATGCAAATAAACACGTAAATCATTTCCAACACTCTACCCCTTTCACTGAATTTCACTTTTGCTTTTTAAATTAGAAATAGTGCTTATAACATGTGAGATGTCAGACAAATTTGGTGGTCATTGATCGCTGTTTTGGGATATTAAGGCACATTAAGCTGTAGTCAGTGTAATGGTAGTCACTTCTAACAAGAGAAGTACGAGAGAACTTTGGTGATCATCGATCACAGTTTTGGAACATTAAGCCATGTTAAGCTTTTTCTTTTTAAACGTTGTTGTTTTTAATCGGCGGGAGGCATCAATGCACTTTCCGTGCCTAGTCTGTCGGAAATTAAAAGAAGAAAAAGAAGAAGAAGAAGAAGAAATCCAAACTATATCCATTTTGCCTGTTGTTGTTGATGCCTGTTGTTGCAATTTAATATGACGGGCGAGCGAATATGCAGGCTACATACACAAATGAGTTCGTACTTCCGCATAAGCAGAGGACATCAGTTGAGTAGGCGGTCGTTCAATGTGGTCGAGTTCGCATTCGCGTTTACACTGCTATAAGAAAGTGGTCATATGCGGTCCAGACCACCTCCGAATGTGGTCTGAGTGACCGGATCTCGATGCGACCTCAGTGCGCATTGGATGCATTTACACCTGTACTTTTGAGCTGTCCACTTGTGATGGGATCACCAAAATCGGATCTTAATGCAAGGTGTAAACAGGGCCAGAGTAAGTCTAGACCAAAGACCTACCTATTCAGCCTAGCATATAGCTAACTATCTTAGCCAAAGGGGTTGAGCTTTTTGGTGAACTGAGATGTCGATGCTGTCTCCTCTCTATTCACATCCGATCACTTAAGTTTGTTGATGATGGAATGGAGAGTTGTTTAGAGACCATGCCATGCGGCCAGTTGCTTTTTTCTGTTGTCCTTTGGATCAACACTGTAACTCTTTTGTGTTTTGGGTCAACACTGCATTAATTAGGACTTGCGGAGCGCTATGGCTGCACTTGAATCAGAATCAATACCATGCAAAAACATTTTTAAAAACTACTGCATGCCTCAGTTTGCTTAAATTTTCTTGTTTCCTCTCTTCTTTAATCTTCACTTCCCTGTCCCAATACTGAGGTATCCATTCTGAGGTCTACAAGGTGCCAGTCCCAAGCATCTGCTCCCAGAATGAGGCCTATATACTTCTGACCCTCCTGCCCGGACCTCCTGCAGGAACACCTGTGATGCTAATGAACCTGACTATGAACCAAGAACAACCTGTCCTTTATAGCCATGACGAAAGTATCAGTTTTAACTGTAGTAAAGCTGCTTTGAAACAATTTTGACTGTAAAAAGCGCTATACAAATAAATTTGAACTTGAACATGCCTTGTCCTGCACTACACACTATTATCGTTTAATGGACTGTCACAAATATTGACAACTTCTGAGTTACCTCTGGGTAATAACCTCTGTCTGAGTAGGTCATAACAGAAAGGGAAGCAGATCAGCCAACAGGTCAAGAGTAGTTAAACAAAAAAAAGGGAAAAAATCTTTCTTGGCACCAAATAAACCAAAAGCACCAAAAAGTGGGGGAATGAATGTAAAACAAAGCTAATTAAACCTCACCTCTAATGGACCTAATCTAACTCAGATTCAAAATCGCCAAAATGAAGACTTCTGAGTTCCCTGTCTAAGCCATTAAAAGAAACACAGGTACAATGTATTTCTCCCATTGGAGCCCAAAAGAATTTTTAAAAATGGTAACAAAGAAGAGCTTCTCACGAGAGTCAGCTAATTACTAAAATTAAAATAAAGCCCAAAGAGTCATTAAAAATGACTGCGTACTGCAAATATACACATTAAGGAAAGGCTTCCCACAAAAAGTGTCTCCTAAGTCAAGCAGTGTATAAAATATGACTGACTGCTGCATGTACGAATAAAACCTGAAAGCATAATTCAAGTCTGTATGTTTGGTGAATGAGTTCAAGTGTATGAGCATTAGTTATCCCACCAGTGAGATGTGGCCACACTGCACTACTGGAATGCAATTGGTTAACTTATCTGGCCAATCACGTAGCGTAAATTCAAGTTTAATGTTGCCAGGAATTCCCCCATCTGTTAACAAACAGCCAATTACCTTTATGAACCATGTCATGGTTCCTGCACAGTAGGTGTTAAGAATTGTTTAGAAATGTAAAACTTTACAGTATAAACATGCTTAATTTGTAAAGATGCCATTTGTTGGGCCCATGACAGAAAACTCTTTTAGGCCCAGCTGATTGAACAGACAGCAAAGTTTTGACTAAGAGAATTTTGAGTCATTTGTTTTAAGATTTCATAAAAATGAAACAATGACCCCCAAATCCCAAAGTCTCATGTGCCACAGATCTTGCATATTTGGCAAAGATTTCAGCGGTACATGGACAAATGACTTGCTTGAACACATCCATACTGAAAAACTCCAGATTACACATGCTGACACCACTAAGTCAAATGTGTGTTTATATGCCTTTATTCACCATTTATCATACTGTGGTTATGTGATCTTTCATCTCTGCCTAACTGATCAAACTGGTATTTTGATATTTGATATTTTGGTATTTCATCACAACGACAGTTTGGAAAGAAAACAATAAAGCAAACAAACAATTGATTCACCCTTTTATGCTGTCGCCATCATTCCTCTTGTTTACCTAGGGCTCTGACTGGAACTGAGTGTGCGCGAGATCTAGCATCACAATATCAGCGAGTACTCGACGATAATGTAGAAACTCGAGAATGCAACTGCTGGAGTACTCGATTGGTCGAGCACTCTGTGCAGCCCCTAGTTCACTGTCAATAAATCAGCCTGGCTGATGGCTTCCACACTCTTTGAACCTCAGATCAGACAGCAATGCCATTTACAGATAGGTTTGCTATTTTATTATATTTATGTAGTAAATGATCAGATTAGTTTAAAGGTATGAGCGTTACTTCTTCATGGATTGAGGAAGTAAAATAGTTCTCTCATGTTGTTGTGTTTCCAGTCTTTGGAATACTTTTTTCAGCGACTGCTCACTAGAACGAACATTAGATTATTGTGTGATTATCAAAATGGTGTGATAAATATTGATTTTATCATCTCAGATTAGCTACATTTATATTAATTCAGTGGAACATTAAGTTAATTGTTAAGCTGTGTTAAGTAGAGCTGATCTGATATTTATCATGTCCAGTTAACATGTATGTATTATAACTCTCCTGGGACAGTGACTGAGTTTAATCTTAACGAAGCAACAAATGAATCAGTAAATGAATTGGTAAGGCAGATCCAAGATTGAACCCAACGTTTTGGGTTGCTTAACAAGTTGGATATGTAAATACTTAAGATGCTGGTCAGTCGGAATTTCAGCAGAGAAGTCTTCATACATTTTCGAAGAGATGTGATGGTGTGGGAGTTGTTTGCTGTCTTACATGTTCAGGCCTTCACCCTCCCAAATCAGTGGTATCTTTAAAAATCAGTCATGCCAAAGTTACAATAACCAGCTCTGATCCAGCAGTGCACTCCAGACAATATGGTAGCATATTTAACATTACCGATCAGCACAGTATTTGAGAGTGGACTTCTAAAATGTCTCATGAAGCAACTGAGAGATGTCTTTGGAGAGGGAAAGACCAGATCTGTCAGGCAATATGTAATTTTCAAAACCAGAGAGGAGATTCTTATGTGTGTGAACATTGACAGTTCACCCACACAGACCAGGGTTATGTTCACAAGTTTTAACTCGTGCTCTTCTATTCACCTTTCCTTTCTGCGTCTCTCTTTAGTAATAGTGTGCTCCATATTAAACATATATTTATATTAAACATGTATTTTACATGTGCAGCTTTGGACTCGGGTTTGGATCAGTGCCATAATGATGGGGGCAAATGCTGGCTCTGGAAAAAATTGTTGTGAAGATACAATTTGATCAGTGTGTTTGTACTTCTGATAGAAGTAGTTATACTAGCTGAGATACTTCAGCACTTCCGTGGCAATTTAAATAGTTAAATCATTAATTATTAAATAAGAAACATAAATATTAACTTAATGAATAGTGAGAGCCAAACACCCATCAACACCTTGGAGGAAGTGAAAACTGCGCTGTGTCACAATTAATTGGGAAAATCGCATTACTCTCATGGTAGTTAGTGTTAGCTGTTAATCCCTGCATACAGAGGGCTCATTCAAAAGAGTGTTTCCATAGTTTCTAATTAATTTTCATCTGGCTTCTTTCTCTTTGAATTTCATTAAGGGAGCATTGATTCTGCCCTGTTTGAGAGAAGCGGTTGATTGTTCCAGATGATTTGGGGGACATGCCTAATTATACACATTAAAGGAGTGAGTAAAAAAATCACACATAAAGGACTGCGAAATTAAGGTTCCCTGCAGCTTGGCCTAATCAGTGACTGTGTGTATTTGCGTGTGTGTGCATGTGTGTGTGTGCATGTGTGTGCATGTGCATGTGTTTTTCAGGAGCACCATTAGGCAGGGATGCAGTACAATTTGAATAGCATGAAAACAATATGAATTGTTCTTGGCCAGAATAACTCTACAGCTGCATGACCCTTTGGCTTCACACATATGTGTGTGTATATGTGTGTGTGCGTGTGTGTGTGTATGTGTGTGTGTGCGTGTGTGCGTGCGTGCGTGCGTGCGTGCGTGTGCGTGTGTGCATGTGTGCATGTGTGCGTGTGTGCGTGTGTGCGTGTGTGTGTGCATGCGTGTGTCTAACACTGCAGGTGGTGGGTGGCAGTGATGAGTGCACAGATGGCCTTCTAACATGACAGCGCTGAGAGACAAGCGTAAGTGTGCTGAGATCATCTGCTCTTCTCCTACAAGTGTTTGTTTACTCGGTGGGGGTTTTTTACACCATAATTTTAAATGCATCCTGGAATTTGCCCTTTACTGTAGCTAAGCCGTGGTTCTTTTTCACACTTATTACATTGCTCAGGGCAGCCTCAAAGCCCCAGACCAAAAAAACATATGACAAAAAATGTCAAAAAATGTTTGACATCTGACTGAACACATTCAGGGTCCTTGCGCCTCCTGTTATTATGTCCCATTTAAACCTGTTTAAAATGAATATGAATATGAACCACTTTAATATCTCAGCTCTTCTACGAATGACAATTTCACATCGAATCATCTTGACAACCACCAAACTTGGTCCTCTTTTGAGGAACTCAATATCTGACAAACAAAAAAAGAACTCAGCTCGCTTTGTATTCACACTGTCCCTCCACCTGAGAGAATACTCTGTTGATCCAATTCAAAGCACTCAGAATCTAACCAACTGCATGGAATTCACGAGGCCAAAATAATTTGACTATAGAGGTTCTGACGAAAAGTGAACTGAGAATTTTGTGTTGACAGTCTGCATATAAAGAGACCACATTGTAAAATTAAGACAAACTGCCCTGAGGGTCTTTTTACACTTGGGTCTTTTTTGTCAGTTTCACCAAATTCAAAACATTTTACTGTACTTTTCACACATATGTGAATGAATGTTACAAATGAACTCTGACTCCTCTGAAGGGAACCAAACTGACACCACCTGAGGAGTTTGTGACACGGTTTGACCTGCTTGAGTGCTGGGAATGTTAAGTGCTCCCAGCTCACTTGTTACCAGAATCTTTTATCACATGGTCTTTGAACGCTCTTCCTGTCTCTCAAAACATAGTGATAGAGTGACCAAAAGTGCAGCATCTGACGAGACAGTGGCATATTTTCATTTCCTCATCCATCCCGCAACCAAGAAGGTCTTTATTTTCAGATAGAATATGCTAAACAAATTCTTGTTAATAATTTCAACACACAGTTATACCTTGACACTGCTTGGCTTGTCACTGTTGCTATAGAAACAAGGTCACACTATGCTATCAGTTTCAGCAATTCTTACCCTGAGTTCACACATGGGCAGAATTTCGTTGTGAGAAGTGACCATTTTGCTGTCTGCAGTGGTTATGTCGGGCATTGCAATATGTTGAAAAGGGAAAAAAACCCTATTTTTCTGGCACTGACAATTCCATTATAATTAAAGCTCTACTTACCTCGACTGATTTTCAGTGAGAAACAGCCGGTCATTGGCAGGACACAAAACAGCAGCTGTACAAAAATAAATGAGTCACTTTAGTAATTCAATTCAGTAACAGTTTCTTCCCTGTCTCTAAAATCTGCCCAAATGCATATGTATAATTTTTTGATAGACAAGAAGGGAAGACTAAACATAAAAAAATATTATTTTGATCAATTGACTGGCTAGATTTTCACCAAGTAAAAAGTTTTATAATTGCCAGTAAGGTCATTTTACAGCTCCTTGTGGATGGAGGTGAGGGAGAAATGAAATAATGTGAGGTGAGGACCATGAGAAAACCCACATTGTACAGACGGAAGAAACTAAGAAAATAATGTCATTAAAAAGATATTTGTGGAATAACTTGCATGGACAACATGAAGATTCCTCAAAACAACAACAAAACATCCTCAAAAAGCTTCTTCCGTGAGTAACTTCAATGGTGAAACGGTGATGCACTAGAAAAGGGAATTTTTGCTTTCACTCAAAGTAACCTAAAGAAATCCACCTGGCATTGTCTTTTCGTCCTTCAGATTGACTAGTTAGACCTAGTGGCACTAAGCTAATTAATTAATTCACATTCCTACTGTGATCTTTTGCTTATGTGGTAGATAGCTAATCCTGATCGATGCACTAATTGTAAGTCGCTTTGGTTTAAAAGTGTCTGCGAAATATCAAATTGTAAATTGTAAATTGTAAGCTTAACAGTAGTGTAGTGATTTAATGAAAAAAAGGAATAAGAATGACATTATTTCCACCAAACTGAATGCAACCATCCTCTGAATCAGCCACATACAATGACAAACAAAATTATATGATGTGAAGTTGAATGAAAGATGGTAGTGTGAATGGAAAGTGCGCTGAGATGTCATCAGAAGGGCCAACAAGTGATCTGAAGAGAATGAAGAGAGAGTATGAATACAAAGTGTGTGCACTGAGTTCTTTGTAATAGGACACTTTATGAAAACACATTGAGTTTTCTAATATTTGCTTAAAGGGATCAGTTGTAAAAATTGTAAAAATGCCTTAGATCAGTCCAGGTTTAAGACTTACCAGCAAGACAAAGCTCCAAAGGTTCTTTTTCTAGAAAGATTCAAATGCACAGCCACAAGCATAAATAAATAAATTATTACTTTTTATCACTCTGATTTAAGCAGGTGGATAATTCCAACCAGGCACAACACAGTAACCTAATGTGCAAGACTATACATCGCTTATTTGTGTGTGTGTGTGTGTGTGTTTCACAAAACCAAAACATGCCATATAATTAGGCCCCATATTTAAGGTGTGAGGACTGGTTTTGAGCCATTAGGAAGATCAATGATGTGCAAACCACTTTGGTCCACTGGTTCCATGGTCAGTGGTGAGCAGGAAACAGATTCTAACATGAATCACACAGCTGGGTTCTTCAAAGGTACATGAAAGGCTTCTGTCAGGAAGGCCTCCTCTTCCTCTCCCATTCTGACTCTAATTGGACAATTCTGCCCATGCACATCAGCAATGGGTGGTCTAAAATGGAGAAGAAAGAGGAGGATTTATTTGTCCAAAAACATCTAGCCAGACTGGCGATTAATATCATGTGGTTAAAAACACCACAGTGTGTGTGTGTGTGTGTGTGTGTGCTAATGGGGAGACAATAGAGAATGAGAGCAAGCAATAATGTTCCACAGATTTATATGTTCACATTCAGAGAACTGCAGTACAATATAGTACAAATTAAATATATTTTTGTAAAACAGCACAACAACACCACGCAATTTCAGCACAATATGGTAACATTTCAGTAAAATGCTGCTTAAAGATGATTTATGTCTTAAAACTGTGCATGAGCACAGCACATTTCCACTGGATTACTGGATTAAGCCTCAATTGTCTTTTTGGCTACAGCTGGCACCCTTTAGGTTTACTACTGCAGTGTACTGTAATTAAAAATTTCATTGCTCAATTTAAGCTCAGCTGTTGTTTAAATTCTACCATAACAATACTAGTTGAAAAAAGAAGACAGACTACAGTAAACTAGCAGGTTAGCCAACTGCCTTTGCCCATGATTACTCTTCCATAGGATGAGCTAGACGGTGCTTTGCTCTGGTGGCTATGTGGTTTGATGAGGTTTATATAGCCTATATAGGCTATATATATTGTCTAGGCTAGAACCATAATATGAGCATCAAGTTTTTTGTGAACTTACTCAGAAAAACAAATACACATACGTAACAGATATATATTAACTGGTTACCTAAATTTTAAGTGAATATGTTTGTTCATAACCAGTGGTTTTTATTTTATTTCTGTTTTTGTTGTTGTTGCTGTAGAAAAAAAGAGAAGTCTTTTATTTCCAGTTTGATAATTTGCAGATTGTTTCTTTCACAATAAAACATAGTTTCTCTCAGGAACAGCTACTACCATTTGGCTGAAAACCTTTTCTACATCAGAAGGCAGCGTAGTCTCAGTTTCTTTCTTGGTTTCAAAAAACAGAATGTACGGAATGTTGAGCTAAAATGTCTCATGTCTGAGATCATTTATCACTCAAAGATGAACAAAGTTTGAGTTGAGCTAAGCAATCTCTTCTTTAGAGAGGATTTGTACTAGCCGGCAACACTGTGAGTTCTCACTGTGGCTTTTCTGTAGGCAGGACAGAAACAAATCCCACACAGGGCCTCCGTGGACCCTCCCCATCCAGCATTCGCATAAGTGAAGGCATTTTTTGGGAAGTGTGGACTCTGCTTTGACCTGCATGAATCTTTCATCATGAAGTGAAAGACTCCACCGCTCCCAAGTTAGTAGTTCCTACTGGATGGATAACAAAAGTTTGTGTGTTAAACAAAAGATAGAAAGTTTTACTCCCCTCCTGAAGTAAAAGAGGTTGGTAATCAAATATTAATGTTACCTGGCAGGATATGTAGCTCATATTGTCATATCTTACCCGTAGATCATTAATCATTAGTATGACAGACTTTTGGCTGTCTGTATCTTAAATAAGAATCTTTAGGCAAATTGTCCACTGCAGATTTAGACTGGTAACACATGAATAACAACACTCAGAGTGGTGAAGATTCACAGTGCACAGCAAGCATCATGTATGAGGTAAAATGTGTGTGGTAGTGGAAAATGGCAGTGAAAAGTCTAGGTCAAAACTATAACTCACAATCATATAATTAATGAACTAATTAAAAAAAATGAGTCCTGCAAGTTTAAATATGCAGGACACAGCCATTTTAATGAGGGTCTCTTCAAACCTAAAGATACATGGTTTTCTTTTAAAAACCAAAACATAGTGCCCTGTGAGCTCAGAATTTTGAATAAACTGTCCTGTCCTTGTAAAAACATCCGATACTGCTCTGATAATGTAACACTGCAACTCAAATTTTGCCAGAGCCCATTTCTTTACACTATTTTTCATGGTGTATTCTATCAGAAAAGGTCAAATTAAACCATTGCTACAGGTATTACAAAGAATATGGTTTTACTTCAATATGACATAAATCATTGAGATTTGTCAACTTCTTTTGTCAGAACTCTCTTTTATACCAAAATATATCTTCTACATCTGCTATCAATTAAAGTGCACCAGAAAGTATAACAAGTATTGGACTGGAAGGTAATATGAAGTTGTGGCTGTGTAACTGAGGCATGGGCAGGCATGGGCAACTGAAGGCAGGGTCCCCAGTTCTGAGGGAGGGCGAGCAGAGCAAGATGCTAATCCCATCAAGCTTTTAGCATTGTAGCGTTGTAGCAGCAGCTGGCTATTAACTTGAGGAGTCCTGCATGGTTTTATTTTTGCTGTGCTGATGGCATATTAGGGTGCATCATATTCTGAAAAAGATACACAGAGAGTGGCACCACCTTTCCACAGAGCTGTAGTCTGGTAACATTAAAGACCTAGTTCATGCTGAATAAGCAGCATGGGTGCCTGCTGAGTCTGGTTGCACCAACTGAGCAGAAGATCACCCGCCGAGAAGAAACGAAATTTGATCAGTACCTTCCAGCTTCTCATACTAATACTAATTATAAACCTAACCACAAGCTGCAAATAGTGGGGGTCTGAGAAACATGCTCTTGTTAGGATTTTTTCCCCTGGTATAGAGACATTAACTAACTGGCTGAATGATAAAACCAAAAAGAAAAAAAACTATACAAAAATTTCACAGAGGATGAAACGTTCAAAGTGCTGGGGATTCTTGTCAAACAATGGAGGACTTCTTATTTGATCATTGCGAATCCCTTCTTTATAGTGCCATCTAGTGGCTGACATTCGCCATGCTGCTTTTCAGTTGTCTATCAATCCTATGTACTGTGATTTATGAAAGTCAGTAAATGTGTCCATGACATTGTTTAATCAAAAGCTTTACCAGTGCTAGAAGTATAAAACATGTCAATAATAATATAGGCTTATATTTCAGGGATTCCTTTCAGCCTGAATTGGTGACATCCAGGTAAACAAACTGAGACTATCTCACCACATTAAGCTTTGTTAAAATAAGTGAATCAGTAAAATTGTTGGAAAATAAAATGGTGGATAGTATGACCTCTTGAAACAAAACTGTTAATGGTAAAATCATGTACCTGTTAATTAAAGCTGCATAATTAACCGCTTTGTGAAGATGGCACAAAATGACAAAATCTCCTGCTGTTTCAAACACCTCCTGTTTCAAATCTGATCATCTCATGAATGTGATATTGCACACCTGCGATTATGACTGAAATGAGAGCTCATCGAACTCATGAATAATCAAACTCATGAATAATCATTCTATGTTTCCCCGCCTTTCGCCCTATGTGCGCTGGGATAGGCTCCAGCACCCCCCGCGACCCTAATCAGGATAAGCGGCTTAGATAATGAGTGAGTGATGATGAATAATCATGAATAGCTTAAACCCCCCTTCACACATGCAATGCAACCCTAAAATAATCAGGATTCTAACCGGAGGAGCTGTATGTGTGAACAAAAATGTCCGAATCAGTCCACTCGGATTCTAAACGGACTTTACTCTACCAGCCCCCTAGTACAAACTCCGAGCGGATTATACTGCGGAGTATATACAGCGAGCAAGTGGGCGTGTTGATGCCGTTTCTAACATGCAACTGCCGCGAAATCGGAAGAATACAAGCATCCGAGGATGAAGAAGGGTTATTTACATGAATACACCGAATAAATTGTCTAAGTGAAGAGACGATAAGATTCGGGAACGTCTGACGGTAAGGGCCGACACCGAAATCGTCAGACAAAACTCGATAGCCTCGTCCGCTTTTTTCGATTAGTTGTAAACAAAACACTGCAATTTACTTTTTGCGTCATGTCCTGCCTTCTGCACGCTCTACCCAGACGCCACCCCCTCCTAAACCAAACGGACTATTTCGAGTATGTGTGAAAGCGTCTGGCTCGGACTATCTGCTGCTGTGTGCTGCATGAGTGAAAGGGCAACTTCAGACATAATGCGAATCTGATTCTGCGGTTATAGTCCGTAGTGCATATGTGAAAATGGCTGTAGAGTCAAAGGGTCGAGAACATATAATCCAGTGAAGGTCCTTATATTAGGAAAAAGGGAAGAAAAGGTAAGGGAAATTATTTGTAATTGTGGGAAATCAGGAAAACAAACAAAAAAATTATTCGAAGAATGAAAAGCAGTCTTATTTTAGCCGCACAAATGATTGGGGCTTTTGTTAAGTAAACAGAGGATTCTAAGTGTTGTAAAGGCCATTGACTTTGAGGAAACAGTACCCTCTACAAGTTTAGTGAATACATGCAGTTGTAGTTAGTCAATGAGCTGCCACCATCGGATAGCTACGGATAAGCCTTAAGCAGTTTAGTAAAGACGACATGTCTGCCGAACAAGCACTTCATGTTCATCTGTATTGTGCATAAATGACTAAGGAACCACACAAAACACACCCACACAGATTTGCATACATTTAATGTATGAATATCCACCTACATTTACCCCCTCTGTGCATTGCTGTTCAAAGACTGTGCATTGCTGTTTGGATTGACCATGCTTTGCTATTTGGATTTATTTAAGATTCAGTAAAGTGAAGAAATCTCAGATTGCCTCCTGTTATATATTCCCTAATCGGCATACTGTGGCGAACGTCACTCCGACCACTGAGTTCATACAGTCCTTACCAAACCTCCATCACACTAAGTAATTCTGTCTCTCTCAGAAAAGTACAAGGTTTGCACGGTCTGCATTTTGTTTAGTTTGGATGTAATCAAAACTAAAGGAAAGGAACAAGACCTAACAGAGATGGGCACTTGAGGATGTAAAGTGTTGGAGAAGGAAAATAAGTACAAAGAATAAAAAAAGAATTATGAGTTAGCAACTAATGTGACTATGAACAAAATAAAGCCAAAATAAAGAAATAAAAATAAAGATGAGACCCCACACAAAATAATAATATTAGATACTAGGGCCACGCTATCATATTACATTAAATTATTTACACATTTAATTTCAATGTTGCAACCAGTGAGTCAATCATAACAAACATGTCAGATTTTACTTAAGCACAACAGTTGACCATATCTGCAATATTAAAGTATATGGTCAATGATCATAATCAAGCAGAGTTTATTAAGCATACAAAGGAGACGAGTAAGGATGTGACTCAACGATCAGAAGTGATACATCGGGAAACAAAGGAATTCCTTCGGAGTTAGTTTCAGGGATGTTTGAGACACGTTCTCACTACTGTTGAGAGATCAGTGAAAAGTCTCCATGAGTAATTTATGGTTATTATTCTTATTATGTGATCCAAATCAGCATCGGACTTTCTTGGGGTCCCCTCATTGCCATTCCCATAATGCTGTATGATCTGCTAATTTGATTGGTTCACAAGATGGCAGCACAGGGCATTCCCTTTCACTCTTTCCCATAGTAAAATCTGAGTTATGGTGGAATCTTCATCCTGAATTCCTGTTCCTGATATACTTTTCACTTTTTACAATGTATGTAAGACCTACTAACTAATCAGTAAAAAACAAGTCGCGTGTGTATATGTACGTGTGTCTGTGTATATGTATTTGTATATGTATATGTATATGTTTATGTATATGTCAGCTTGCCAGTTATTACAAGAATGTTAATTTTGTTTAAATTTAGCTGTGACAGAATTTAGCAGTGTAAATTATTTATTTTACATGGCTGAAGCAGAGTGCACTGGTTAGGATAAGACTGCGGAGCAAATTCACCAGTGTTGCTGTCTTAGTGTTCATTTAACAGTGATGAATTGACTGTGTGATATTTCTATGTATTGTAATGATGGCTCTCATGGGCCCACCACCTGCGAGGGGAGAAATAGGGGCCGGGTGCGATGCCACACGGGTGGCAGGATGGGGCGAGGGCCCCAGCGGACTGGACTTACGGTACAGAAACTGGCTTTTGGTACGTGGAATGTCACCTCTCTGGGGGGGAAGGAGCCGGAACTTGTGCGGGAGGTGGAATGATACCAACCAGACATAGTTGGGCTCACCTCTACGCACAGCCTTGGCTCTGGAACCAAACTCCTGGATGGGGGCTGGACTCTGTCCTTCTCTGGAGTTGCCGGGGGTGAGAGGCGACGGGCAGGTGTGGGGTTACTTGTTAGCCCCCGACTGAGCGCCGCTGTGTTGGAGTTTGTCCCGGTGAACGAAAGGGTTGCCTCACTGCGCCTTCGGGTTGCAGGGGGGAAATCTCTGACTGTCGTGACGGCGTACGCACCGAACGGCAGCTCAGAGTACCCAGCTTTCCTAGATACACTGGAAAGTGTCCTAGTGAAGACACCATCTGAGGACTCGGTAGTTCTACTGGAGAGACTTGGAGGGAGAGACTTGGAGGGGAGTGATTGGGAGGAACGGCCTACCCGATCTGAAACCGAGTGGTGCTTTGTTATTGGACTTCTGTGCGAGTCATGGATCGTCCATAATGAACATCATGTTCGAGCATAAGGCAGCTAATAAGTGTACCTGGTACCAGAACTCCTTAGGCCAACGGTCGATGGCGGGGGAGGCTGCCGGACAGACCTGGTAAACCCAAGCGCATAGTGAGGGTGAACTGGGAACGGCTGGCTGAGGACCCTGTACGGAAGATCTTCAATTCACACCTCCGGAGGAGCTTCTCCCTGATCCCGAGGGAGGCTGGGGACATGGAGTTTGAATGGACCCTGTTCAGAGCCTCCAATGTTGAAGCGGCAGCTTTGAGCTGTGGCCAGACGGTCATCGGTGCCTGTCGTGGCGGCAACCCAAGGACCCGGTGGTGGACGCCACCGGCCTCCTTCTTCAGCCGTCAGGCTGAAGAAGGAGGCCTTCTGGGCTTGGCTAGCACGGGGGACTCCAGAATTGGCTGAGAGGTACCGGCATGCCAAAAGGGCTGCAGCGACAGCTGTCATGGAAGCAAAAACTTGGGTATGGGAGGAGTTTGGGGACGCCATGGAAAAGGACTTTTGGTTGGCCTCAAAGAGGTTCTGGCAAACCGTCAGGCGACTCAGGAAGGGCAGGCAGGGCCTCGTCCAGGCTGTTCTCAGCAGGGATGGGGAGGTCCTGACCTCAACTGAGGATGTGGTCGGACGGTGGAAGGAACACTTTGAGGAGCTCCTAAACCCGACTGACACGCCCTCCATAGAGGAGGCAGGGCCAGAAGATTCAGGAGGGTCATCACCCATCTCTCTGGCAGAGGTCACTGAGGCAGTTAGAAAACTCTGCAGTGGCAAGGTGCCAGGGGTGGATGAGATCCGCCCTGAAATGCTGAAGGCCTTGGATGTTGTTGGGCTGTCATGGCTGACATGCCTCTTCAGCGTTGCGTGGGAGTCAGGGACAGTGCCTGTGGAGTGGCAGACAGGGGTGGTGGTCCCCATTTTTAAAAAAGGGGACCGGAGAGTGTGCTCCAATTATCGGGGTATCACACTACTCAGCCTCCCTGGGAAAGCCTACTCCAAGGTACTGGAAAGGAGATTGCGGCCGATTGTCGAACCTCGGATCCAGGAGGAACAATGCGGATTCCGTCCTGGCCGTGGAACAGCGGACCAGCTGTTCACCCTTGCACGGAGGGATCATGGGAATTTGCCAATCCAGTCTACATGTGTTTTGTGGACCTGGAGAAGGCTTACGATCGTGTCCCTCGGGGTGTCCTGTGGGGGGTACTGCTGGAGTATGGGGTGCCAGGTTCGCTGCTGTGAGCCATTCGATCCCTGTATAACCGTAGTGAGAGCTGTGTCCGTATTCTCGGCACAAAGTCAAACCCATTCCCAGTGAGTGTTGGACTCCGCCAGGGCTGTACCTTGTCTCCGATCTTGTTCTTAATTTTCATGGACAGGATCTCAAGGCGCAGTCGGGGTGAGGAGGGTGACCAGTACGGTGGCCTCAGGATTGCGTCTCTGCTTTTTGCAGATGATGTGGTTCTGTTGGCCTCATCAAACTGTGACCTCCAGCATGCATTGGGGCGGTTTGCAGCCGAGTGTGAAGCGGTCGGGATGAGGATCAGCACCTCCAAGTCTGAGGCCATGGTCCTATGCCGGAAAAAGGTGGCTTGCCCCCTCCGAATTGGGACTGAGTTCCTGCCTCAAGTGGAGGAGTTCAAGTATATTAATATATTACACAGCACTGATTATGCTGATTATGTTGATAGTAATGTCTGATAATTATACCCAGCACAATGGGGGTGGGGTGACTATGAACCTCCAGATGGAGACTGATGATAATGAAGACTGTGTGTGTGTGTGTTTGGGGAGGGTGGAGGGCAGTTTGCAATAGTTCATGTTTTTTTGTGGGATTGAGAGAGATCGGAATGAGTATTTTTTTCCCCCTAATTCTCCCTGGGGGTGCTATTCATGTTATGTCCATAGTACTCCAGATAAAACATTTATGAGGTAAAAAGATTATGCCTGAAGGTTACAAACCAGACCAACAACATCTGCCTGTGGAAATATGACATCATAACGGGATTTTGTTAATGCTGTAATTACAATAATTAATTACAATGATAAAAAATTCAGACCACCTAATTGGGAGAAAATGTCAAGAGAGAGAAAATTCCTCAAAGACATCTAAAATCTAATCTAAAAAAATTGCTTGGAAAAGCAATGTTACATAAGCGAGTTGCGAATGCCTTCATCTGTGACAAGCAGAATCCGTTCTCGTAAAGTCAGGTCTCTCTGCAGCCAAGAGTTTCACTTTTACTGAGGTTTTTTATTTAATAATTCAGCTAAGGTTAAGAGAAGCACCTGGCCACCTCATTCTCTGTTTATAATAATATTCACATAATCAACTTGTCTACTGACCAGAACATTATAAATAAACAGTCTCTTACTAGATTTTATAGCTACAAATTCACTCTTACTAAAGTTCAAATAAACACTTCACAGAACTGCTTTGGAAGTTCAGCTGTAGTCAGAATCTAGGAAACATCTTTCAAGAATAGTGTAGTGTAATCCACTAAATGACTAATGCCAATATTCCTGTCAAAAACAGCTACTCCCTGTAATTCACCAAAACAGACAAATGTTGTGAGACGTTGAAAAACAACTAAGAAGATACATGGAGAGATCAGGCAACCCTGTCAATTAGTTTGACTAAGCTTTTACTAATTGTTGGAGGCACAGCATCCTTCTGCATACTTTATATATAAAACTTCAGGCAAAAAGGGCATGAAGTTCTTTAGAGAACAGCTTATATGACATAACTTCCCTTCATTCCATGAGGATACATTATTTTTAAGATCTCCAGTAATTTTAATATCTCCTCTATTGTAAATATGGTCACATCATTGCTTTTCTTCTCATGCAATTTATTTACTGCATGTGATGGAGCTTTAAAAGAGGAGGCTGGTTTCTCTTGGTATCCAGATCTACAAAGATTGCTGTAAAAGTGGAATAAAAACAGGCTATTTCTTTATGATTAATGTAAATTTTCCCATGAACATTTAATCACTCCATGGTTGAGTTTTGTGTTATTTTTCTCTGGTTTGCAAAAGTAAGCTGAAATTTTCTCATCTTTTTCAATCCATTTCTTCTTTGAAGTCTCATCCAACTTATTCTGCAGCACAGTACATGTACTTCTCAGTACATGTTATTCTCAATATATGTCATTTTTTTCTGAGAAAGACAGGTAATTTTAAAAATCACATCACCTCCTTCTGCCTTTCTCATTTTAAGAAGGTTACTATCAAAGTTCCTCACAAATTTGCTGATTTTCAAATTTAAGAAGTTCCCAGTTACTAAGATATGAATTCTACTTTATGGTTTCAGTCCAATATAATCCTGCAAAACAAAGAATTCCCTGATTACTCCTTTAATTCTCCAAAAGGAAGCTGTATAGTTTCCAGATTTTACCTTTAAATTGCCATTGAAGAAAGTGCAGATTGTACTGTTTGCTGTCTGATAAGGGAGCAGCAGGAGTCTCAGTAGACATGTACTCATATCTGTTCTTATAGGTATCTTGATATTAACCAGAAACCAATGCACGACTGTCTAGTGGAGCCTTTATTACTTAAAGTATACAGCTAACTGAACGTGATGAGATCCTCCTCTTCCAAATATCATGTTTTTGTAAAATATTTTCAACGTACCATTTAAATGTCGGTCTACTAAGCGTCGAGGGGGGCGCCAGAATGTCTCGAGTGCAAAAAGGACAAACATTTACTTACACCACATGTTCAGTAGACCTCGCCAATGAGAATATTTCGAAGCCTTCATTTTTGATCGCCCTTTGTGGTCAACTTCTGTATTCTAGAATGATTCTGTCGCGCGTCACAAACAGGCCACATGGGAACGCTGCCGGAATTAATAAACTTTCCCCCCCAAAACACTTCCAGTTTGAGCCCTTACGGTGAACAAGGACAGCGTGATTTAGGCTATAGAAATCAGCATTCTGACAAACCCATATGAAACGCTGCAAATGACACGATAAGTAAGGTCATTATTGATGATAATTGTCAGCGCAAGGGAAAATTAGATAAGAACGCTGTATGTCATAATTCCTGTCAAATTTGTGTGCTTGTTTGCGCGTGTGCAGCAGATGTAAAGATGGCAGAAGCTGATTTACTGAGGGATTTAAGGACCAACCGGATGAGCAGATCTCTTGTGTCTAACCTTTCAAAGCAAGAGGATGAGAAGAAAATGCCGGTGAGCGATTAGATGACAGTTCATTACACGGAACAGAACTTTATCCGTTAAAACCCTAGAAAGTATTCATGATTTGCTATGGATTTTGAAACCGAATCCGTGCCATGAATTAGCTTGTAGCACTCACATAATATAACATGCTGGTTTATAGGGAAAAAATCTTGGATTGTATCCTACGTCTCGTGAAATCGCTTTGGATGAAAGCGTGCCGAAAGAATAAACGTACATGTAAATATAAATAAACCACTGAACTATTAACCGCATCAGAGAATTTAACGACAAATAGCTGTACGCTATAGCGCTTCAAATTTATGTCAAGACAGTTGACACAGCGTTTTATTTGTTTGTTTGTTTGTTTGTTTGTTTGTCATAATTCTTATCATTTTTAAATAGGCTATGAGGCTTCCAGGAGAACCATTTCACTTGGTGAAACTCGCACTCTTTAGATATAGCCTACAAAGTCTATAGACCATTTCGAAACCGTAACTTTTCACATTTTTTTGCGCACTTCAGCCGAACAGCAGAAACGCGAGAGAACAGTTTTATGATAGAGTGCGAGTTCTTTTATTTCTGTTTCACGTTATTTTCCTGACTGGATCGCCACAATTTAGTAACTTGTCATTTCCTCTCGTTGAATCAGTGCGAGCTAATCTGAACATTTCAACAAATCATATGTATATTTTAAGGAAATACTTTGGTTTTCAGATTTTTAAAACTGTGGCTTGAATGGAGTGGGAAAGCACTGGAGAGCTGGAGTAGCCTATTCTAAAACAGAGAGGCTGTTAACTATGTGTGCTCCCTCTCCTTATTGGTCGTCAGAAGCAGCGACGACTGCAGGTGCAAGACAAGAGCACGTACAGTTCGCGTCTCAGAGCGGACTGTGGCGCTCAGCGGCAGGAGCTGAAAAGGTGGCTGGACAAGGAAGCGCCTTGCCACACAGACTCAGATTTTATTGGATCGATTGCCTGGGGTGTGTGTAAGAGAGAAAGCGTGCATGGTGAGAGAGGATTAAAATAGTCCTACATTCTTCAAAGAAAGTGTTTGAAAGCCAAAACATGTAACACTTGAATTACGACAACTGTTGAGAGAAAATTGCCATGAGATATAACGCAGTCATTATGTATTCAGATATGACTTGGAGAACCTTTCCTCAAGCTAATTTTTTCAATGATTAGCTGACAGTAATCAGTAAAGTGTACTAAATATTTAATATAGTGAACATGCAAGCTCAAACGAAATACTTATGGAGATGAGTGGGGAAAGGCTGCTCCAGGGTTTGCATTGGTAGCCTACACCTAAGATGACTGTGTCAAAGACCTTAAGATTACAAGTGCTTATTACCAAAACCAAATGTTTCCAAGTGCCAAACACAACTCTTCCTTTGAGCCATACAGTGCTGAAAGCTGTGGGGACGTATCAGAGATGCTCTCATTTTCTGTTGATGACCGTTGAGTTTGTGTGTCCCCCCTCAGAGCAAGAATCAATCCACGAGTACCAGACGAGGATTCAGGAGATGATACGGCTGAATGTAAGACATACTACCACATGTTGCTCTTCCTTTATGTAAATATGAAATGTACAATAACACTGCCACAGAAGTGTCACAGTTCTATCCCTGTGTGGGCTTAGTTTGTCCAAGTTGTCACTGTCTTTTTACATTCTTTGGCCTCTGCTGATGGGTTGACAAGCAAATGTTTTCATATGTCTCACAATCTGTTGTCCTGAAAAAGTTTTGCCAAAAAACATTTTCCTTTGTTCCTTAAGTATTCTCTGGCAGTGAAGAACATGGACATGCAGGACCTGAAGAGGGAGGCAGCACTTAGGAAAAAGACAATGGAGAAGGAAATGCAGTCATTGGAATGCCGTGCTGCACAAATTGATTTGAACCTGAAAACCCAACATCAGCACCTGGAGAAGAGCCAAGCACTGTACTTATGTTCAGCACGCATTTTATAAATACGTATAACAAAGGTGTATTGAAGCATAAGTGACCATAATGTACAACTGTATAGATTTAAAAAAAAAAAAAAAAAATTTTTTTTTATGAAAACTCAGATCGGAAATGATGTTATCAACAGGAAACTACAGATGTTTTTTCAATACATTAGTCCAAGAATTCGGTTTGTTTTTTGACAGTGCTGCATCTGAAAAAAGACGGAGGTTGGAGATAGAGGCCAAACTCAATCAAATAAAGGATGAAATGAAGGAACTCATAAGGTGGGATGATAGAGAAGCGCTCAGGCTGGTGGGATGTCTCTTTATGTTCTAAACTGTACAAATATGCATATGCTCTAGAATTTCTGTTGTGAGGAGCTCTTGTGTGTGTGCATGGAGACATACTTAAATTAGTATCTGAATGTGCATAAGTTACACTTTTACTCTTTAAAAAACACACAAATTTCTTTTCTCTCTCTGTTCTCAGTGAAATCAACATATACAAGGGAATGATAGAAGAACAGTCAACAGCTCAGGACTTCCTCTTTAAGGTGTCTCCTCCTGAATGGCAGAAAACTGAACAAATCAGGAAGGAGAAGTGGGAGATGATGAAAGCTGCTGCCACAGAGGAGTCGGAGAGTGCTGATGGGAGCAATCTAACAACACGTAAGTTCACACAAGTGGTGCCAGTCGAGTGTCCCAAATCCAAAACAACTGCCGTTTTATTATCCTGTATTCTGTGTCTGATTAGGACATGTGACATCCATTGTCTGAATAGTGACAACATTCCATCAGTTATTGGAGCAAGCATTATATTTCACTGTGGCGGAAAAAAACAGTATACTGTATATGCTAACGTTTTCCTGCACCATGTTTGTTGGGCCTGTGCTATGGCAAAATTAAGCAAATTTTTGCAAACAAGGGAAAAAATTGATTTTTTTAAATATTGTGTCTAAAATTCAGCGGGGTTGTAGTTGTGCTTGCATTAAGGATTGTCTTATCATTAAGCTCATCTAGAACAAACCATGACAACAGCGCTGTCTTTCTTGTCTAGCTAAAAATCAAAAATGCATTTTTTTGTGGGAGAAACAAAATTGGTAACATTGAATGTGATACAGTCAGTGTCTAGTTAGCTTGTCAGAGGAATGAGGGATCATTGAGGGACGCTAGATGAACAACTAACAAATGTTTAATTGGCCAAAATATGCTGATATGTTTTGTATTAAGTAAACAAAGGGGTTTTGATTGTGAGATGGACCTCTTTCAATGGATACCTAGTAAATGCTACATGATATGACTGTGTTGAAAAATAACATTCTTTTATTGATCTCCATTGTGTGGTATATGGTGTTTTCAGTATATGGTCCACATATAATTTTTATGGACAATGCAGATAGGATGAGTGATGCCACAGCCTGACAAGCATTCATGACAGTTTACAGCACCTCCTGTGAGAATATCACACCTGGCTTTTAGTGAAAAGGTATTGTTAACCCAACAGGCAGAAACACTATAGCTGAAGGGCCAGTGCCAGTGATGAACCCGTGGAGAAGACGGAGACTTAGCCTCCTCCAGGCTCCAGGGGGCACCAAACTGTGAGTGACACTGAGTACTAGCACTGCACTCAGAACACACACCACAGCACCAGAGAGTTCATATTAAGCACATGATTACAAATGTACACACAAATTACCAACAGCTGATACAATGACATGTGAGTACTTAGCTCCTACTGCATAAGCCCCTTAAACCAGCATGGTACCGTAGCAATCACTCTGCTCTAATGAAATCCAGACCAATGCACCACACACGGTAGAATAGCGCTAAGGTAATATGTCTCAGCAGAGCCAAGTTCATAACCAACCAGTTCTTCTGGAGTCTTACAGTATGTTAACATGAGTGGTAACTAGGTGAAGATCTGATATTCCAGTAATCCTATTGTAAATGATTAGAATCCTTTTTGTTTTGGAAATCTTTTTCTTTGACATCAACTCGGCATCAATGAACGTCATTAGACCCATGATAAAAGTGGAGCTGAAGGGAAACCTGTCTGACTATGAGGTGAGATAGCTATTTTCTGCCTAATCTACTGATTAGTTTGATTTTCCAAGCAAGTGTATTTTTGCTTTTTGTTATTCTTTTTATATATCTATATATATATGCACACACACAACATGATTTTCACTGACTGGGGGGGGGGGTATTCTGACTTGAGATACACACATGTAACTTCATGTAACTTGCCAAATTTAACCACCCATCAGACATTTATGCTCTTTGGGCAAAAAATCACTGAAGTCAGAGTGTGTCTCATTAAAATACCTTCTAGTCCTTTTCTGATCTTTTTTTACCAGCTTCTGTTGGGTGAGTCAAATTCCCTGTGTCAAACTGACTTTTGAAACTTCTCAAAGGAACATTGTATTGTACTTGATCACTACATAGCATAGATGCTTAATAACAACTCAGTTTATTGTACTGATTCAATTAATAAGTAGCCCAAAGGAGATTTAGTAACTACACAGCATGTTTGGGATTGTGTAGACGGCCTTTAAATATTATCTACATGTTTTATATATTCTCTACACATGCTTTTCAGCAAACATGTAAATGTGTTTGTGTGCTGATGTACAGGAACCCCATATCTACTTCAGTAATCCACAGCAGATTTTGGAGCAGCTTACAGAGTTGAAGCAAAACATCATGTTGTCCTGTCAGCAGCGCGAAGAGGAAGAACAAACACTAGAGAGGTTAAATGCTGCCCTGAACGACCCATGCAAGGAGATGTGAGTATCCATAAAAGAAGAACCATGCATTATTTCTCTCTAATTAAACAACAGATTGAAAAAACTTCCCAGTGGTGACCGGTGAGTTTCTGATGCACGATGTTGTAGTGAGAAAATACCATTACAACTTCATGTTGTGGTATGTTAACCATGCGGTCATAGTCATAAGAGGTAGAATAAGTTTCTGTTGCATTGTTCTTATCAGACACCAGTACATTGCTTGACTTCATTTGAAATGGCACTGGTTTTGTCCACCAGTAAAAAAATAAGCACAATAAACTTTCCTTGAACACAGCCCACATTTCAGGGTAGTGGATATTCTAATAATTAAACACATCCACTCTCCCTGATGATTGGCAGGAACACACAGCAGTTTTTTGAGCCCAAGTTTGTCTGATGTGTTCTGTTTGTGTTGGGTATATTTAGGATAAAGATGGAGGAAATGAATAGTATATTAAGAGACAACATAGAGAAAGAGAAAGGGAAAGTTGCTGAGCTGATGATCAAAGCTCAGCACTTCTTTCACGGCGAGTACAAGCCAGAGATCCAGGTAAGATTATACACACCATGGCTTGTCAGTGTTACCTCCTCT
Organism: Chanos chanos; assembly: GCF_902362185.1. NCBI lineage: Eukaryota > Metazoa > Chordata > Actinopteri > Gonorynchiformes > Chanidae > Chanos > Chanos chanos. Next base: position 23,973,055 of record NC_044497.1, on the reverse strand, counting down.
ATCACCTACTCCTCCTCCTTCAGCATAATGCACCAAATTAAAAAAACAGAGACCTTGAATGAGCTCTTTATTACTGAATACATATCAAAGGGCCAATTATTCCCCCCATTTGTCTCAGGATCCGTTGCTGGAGAAGATCAAGAGCAAGATGGTGGAGGTTTTTCGTCAGTGTGTGGGTGACTGTGAGGACAAACTCTTCACTCTGCACATGCTGACCATGCTGGAGCATCTTAGGGATGAGCTTGAAGAAAGCTTTGAGCTGATTCCCACTAAATATGTGGAGATGGCAGAAAGGGCGTGTGAGAGAGAGAAGAGAATCAGGTCAGCAGAGATAAGCCATGTTCTGTTATCCTACTGTAGTGATATTCTGGGGTGCGAGAGAAGAAGTGAAAGTCCTTGTCATTGGTGTGACCAAAATATGGAAGGTCATGAATGGTCATGTTTTCTTATTTGGTTTGGCTTATTAAACCTGTGTCAGATAGGGGCTTGTTGGATTTTGCCTGAAATCCAGTGTGGACAAATCCATAATTAAGATACAAATAGCAGTGCTCAAACAAAAAGCAAAAGTGTGCTGGGTGTACTTACTTGTAGTGTTTCTTAAGATCAGTATCCGAAAGCCAGTCTGAATCTATTTAAATTCTTTGAAATAAGATATATGTTCCGAACAATACTGTAAAAACTTCTATAAAATAATTGATTTTTACAGTGTACTGAGGTGCAGATCAGAAAGCAATGTGAAATGCTCGTTTAAAATCACTGTCTCAGTGTCTTGTCCATCTGCACAACAGACAAAGGGAGGAGAATCTGAGGCTAAAGATCCAGCAGCAGGATGAAAGGAGGCGCAAAGGACTGGAGAGAGCCCAGGCCGACACTAAAGTTCGCGTGAGTGGACGTGTACCTGACTTGTATTTCATTTTACGGAACATCAGTAAGGAACATACACATGAAATTGTTACTTTTTTTTTCATGAGTACAGACAATGAGGAAAAATAATGATATAATATGATTCAACATAATCTCCACTCACGCCATAATGTGTGCGAGAGTGGAGATTACATCTAGTCATAAAACCGTTATACAAATACTTCTCTTTGTTCATTTCATCCAAGATTTTAATCTGTACCATTAAATTGTCAATTATCATTCAGTACGAAATAATTTACTCTATGGAGACTGTATCAATGCTCTGTCCTCTTCTTTCTCCAGACTGGGAGGAGACCGAGGCCTCGCATGCTGCCCCCAGTAAAACAGCAAAAAGTGAAGGCTGATATGGAGAAACATACCATGGAGTTAGACAATCTGCAGTACTTCTCCTAGAGTCCCAGAGCATTCCATCTCACATGCTGCTTCATCACACCAAATATCTGTGCTGCTTAAGTTCTGGACTTTGACTGAATTTTTTTTCGTTAATGTTTTCCTTAAAAAGTTATTAAAATGTTTAAAAACTGCATTTCTAGAATTTATCAAAGGGAACAGCAGAGGTAAAGTGTCTAGGATGCATTTTGTTGAGTAGAAATGTGAAGTATATCCGCAGAGACACGTATATCTAAATATAAAACATTCATCTTTAGAAAATCTGAAATTTTATTATTTAAATGGTACTGTTGAAAGTCATAAATGATCTGAACTTTAATGTTTTTTAGTTCTTCAGGACACTGACAGTTTAGTGCTGCATTTGACTCTAGGGACCACAGTGTACTGCTACATTGACTTATATGTTGGTTTGGTTCCTTTTGGACTAACACTCAACTGACTGGCAGATAGTACGTTGGTATTCATGGCAACCATGTTCTAGGGAGCTTCTCTATGCTGTTCCATGGGGTTATTTTGGTCTGTTTTTATTCTCTTTGATACATGATTTTGTCTGGTATACTTATCCCTTCAAGCAGAGTCAGTTTCCATGGCTATGCTTATGACACCCCTGCCTGTAGCATCAGGTGACAATGACACTTAGGAATTCTCATCAGCACAGATGCAAAGAGAGAGCATACTGAACAATACTGGAAAACTGAAGTGCCACAAAGACGTTTTCTCTCATCTCAGGAGCACTGCACAAATGTAGATGGACAGTAATGAATGCATGAGCACATGCTTTGGCAGCTTTAAAATAGCACAGACACAGTCTATTCATTAGAAGGGAAAGAATTCTGATTCCCAGGTATGATGATGATGCAAGCGTTTTACAGGCAGTCAAACTTTTTTTACCTTTAGTCAGTTGGCAACCTTTAAGGTAGCTAAGGTTACAGTTTACAGACAGTACTCAGGGTGAAATGAAACAACCCCTCCCCACCTCCACACCCCAAAACATAATAATAATAATAATAAGTTTATGTAGAGCCCAGTATCACTATTTATCGTCTCAAAGGGCTTTACATGTCTATAACAAAGTCAAATCAAAATTATATTGTCCATAAGCTCAAGGGATGTCTGGGCGACCCTCCTCAGCCTGCTGCCACCGCGACCCGGTCCCAGATAAGCGGCAGAAAATGGATGGATGGAAGATAAACCGAAAAAGAAAGGGGCGGGGGGGGGGGGGCATGGAGAGAGAAGTCGGGGACTAGGTGGGTGTTGGTTAGGTGGTCTTTCATAATTTTACCCAGTTGAAGTTAAATGTAATTTGAATATTGAATTGAGTCTGCTATTTGTTGAAGCAAGGGTTGTATTCAGCTCCTTGGCCAACTAAAAGCACCCAAGCCTTACATGGACAACAGAAAGTCATTTAGCATTCACACATTCATTACTGGCTTATAAAAACATACAGGGACAGTGCCAGAGGGACTGTATGAACCGAAGCAAAATTATTTTAAAATCTGCAATAGTAAAACAATTGTCTTGCCTTACAAAATGAACTGTAACCCATTGGATAAATGGATGACAAATATTTTGTTTACAATGTTATTTTGAGACATATTTCATCAGTTTTCCATGCGATGCATTTCTTTTTACATTTTCTTTTGAGGAGCGTCAATGAAATTAATTGATGCCATACTATGGCTGACATTGGCCGTAACTGTCAAATCCCATCTTGATTGGCAAAGTAGGTGAACATGCACTCCTTAGTTCTAAGGGAAAGCAGTCAGTTCATGAAACGGAGCGGAGAAATTCAAGAAATTACAGATTAAAACATAATTAACTCCTGTTTTCACATTCTAAGTATCCTGGAACAAGTTGAAACAATTCTGTAAAGACATTGATGATGATAATTTAATGTTGGATTACTTTAACTCTGAGTCAAGTTGATTGACTTTTATCAAACCGGTTCAGTTAGGATATGTTCTGTTACATTATTAGCTTTTTGATCTGACCAGCGATGTACATAAACCTAATTGTTATTGTTTCTTTGATGCTGAATGATCATTAATCATTTGCTGATAATTATTTTGTGTTTGTGTTGCTATGTGTCAGTGAACTTTGCTGTTGATAGAAGAAAAGTTAACTGATCTTGCTAGGGGCATTATAATTTCAAGAAGGTTCTCGCTGTCAAAGTTGTGAGCTTCCTGGCTTATTTGCTTTATTTACGTAGCTGTCGTAATTAATATATCATTGAATATTGATTGTTTGCATCATACATACAAATATACATTTCAAACTGTTTGATGAGGACATCTTTCACTAAATATGCAAGGAGATTGACATTGATGACTGGTTTTAATGCACTTGAGGTAAAAGGTGGTGGTATGACTGTGTGGTTCACACACAGGACAGGGACATGCATACAGACACACACAGATACATGCATTCACAGTGATATTTTGTCCATTGATAACTATCAGTGAAATTGTTTTAGAACACTGATTTTTATATAATGTTCCATTTGTTCTGTCACACTGTATTTGCTTTGCATCATGTTTACATTATATTTTGCTTTGTAATTTTTCTCTAATTACTTTGATTGTTTATCCATTTCATTTGCTTATTTGTTTTTGCTTGTTTTATTTTATAACCAAATTTATCAATTTAACATTAATAATAATAAAAAAAAGTATTTAGCCAATGAAGTAATTCTTTCATTTCAAACAAAGGTGTCTATCACATCTCTCCCTTCAAGCCTAGACGTGTCTTCAGTAGTGGTTCTAGCTTGTATGGCGCCCTGGAAGTGTGACTGATTTTATTAATTACATTAGTATTGTACAAAGTTAGAAATGTGCTATTTGATAGATTCACGCGCTCCCCCTACCTCAGACTTCGCATGCGGAGACCTGAGGTCAACCTACCGCCGCCCCCCTCCCCATCTCCAACTTCTGAGTGGGAGACCTTCCCAGGCAATAGCCTGCCTAGCTCACAAACTTGAATCAGGGTGCCCGCAAGGTTAAGTGACCCACACAGTTGACATAATATCATTGACATGACGTGCAAATGAGTGTTAGAAAACCGATCGCGCAAGTATCACCATTCCGGATTTTTTCATGAGGGCGCCCGGTGCTGCCCCCGGCAAGATCTGCCACTGTGTGTTCTTATCCTAGTAGGTCACATAACCACAGAGGCCTAGGTTCATTACTCTTGCAGTTACCTTATTTCTCTGTGCCACAATTAAAACTCTCTTAAAATTGTGTTTATCCAACATTTTACATCATAATGAACAAGTAAATCATCCATCATTTAACCTGAAATGACGGGTGCATTTTCTCATCTGACAGCTTTTGTCTTGTCGAATATAGTTGTTGCTTTTTGTCTGTTGAAAACATGTTTCAGTAAAACAGTGCAGTGACAAGAAGTTGTATTGTCTAAAAGTATTTAATTAACAGTACCACATTTTCTATTTGCAGTCATTGCTTTGATGATAATACATGACTAGCTTTTCACAGGAGGAAACAGCTTATTGGATTTCTACCATAGATGGGTGTGTGTGTGTATTGTATTTCCAGCCCCGTATGCAGAATTTGCTACCATTAACTGGTAGTTTCCAGATCTGTCCACACTTGCTGCTACCATGAGGAGCACTGCCTTCCTTTTCCTCATCCTCATGATTTTTGTCAACTTTTGGACTAGTCTGTCACAGACAGAATTCTCTTTCATTTGACAATGACAGCACTTGACCTAAAACTCACACAGATATGTTAATGGCAGACATGTAAAATGTACTTTGTTGTAGTGTAAGTTACTGAAGTTACAGACATCTGAAAACCCAGGAGTGTCACACTAGAGAGACAGTGTAGTGTTTGGTTAAAACTTTGAAGTATAAATCATTATTCACTGTGAAACGGACTAAAGAGGAGCATGTCAAGCATGACGAAGTCTGAAAAAAAGAATGATTTTTCTTTTTTTTTTTTTACTATTTCTTGGAGATCTTTGAATGGTCAGTTGCATTATAGTTCTGTGACTGACACCCTTGAACATTCAAAGAACCTTCACAAATAACATCTAAGCAGTAAAAACATTGCTGCAGTGTTTTGAATGAGCTGCAGCCTGTCAGTATTCGTTTTACGTAACACATTAAAAATATGTAGCAGTAGACAAAGCCTGAGAATCAGTGAGTCAGCTTGGCATCTTGTGGTATAAGGTATGGTCTAATATTTGCAGGATTCTGGGGATGAAGGAGAGCAGTTTTAGTTGTTCTTCAGGTTTCCAAAAAATGCTTGAATAGACTTGTACTGATGGGAATTACTATATTTACTTGATTCACAGAAAATCACTTCACTTTGTTGTTCAGAAATAATTAGACCAGACAGAGGCATATAAAAAGAGAATAAAGGCAGACCAAAATAACCTCCAAGAATCCCACAGTATTGTCTGCTAGTCAGATGAGTGTTAAACCAGTTCAAGGAAGCCCCAGAGAAACCAACTAAATTTTCAACTCAGTGATAGTATTTAGATCATTTACTACTTTTATCAGAATTATTTCAGTTCTGTAACCAGATCTGAGCTGATTTCTTTCTCAGTGAACAGATTTTTGCTCAGGGAAGCTACAATTACTTAAATCAGATCCTAATCTGATTTTCTTGAGTAGGACTTTGATAGAAAGGGTTTGAAGTATATCAGTATAGACACACATTTCAGTAGAACAAGTTATTATGTTTAGCCCTTTGCTCACATTAGCCTTTACTTTTTGCGGTTTTATGCAAGGCTCGCATGTTTTCAGTCTCCTTCTAGTCTGGACAAACAATAACACATGGCATGAGAATACAGTCGCGGGGGAAAAACCGCAAATATCTCTAGGCCCCCCCAAACCTTCACTCTTAATAATGTGGTGGCCTATATTTATGGTAATAAACGATAAAACAGATCAATAATACATATATTTTATGCATTTATGACTTACTAAACCGTTTTTAGTTTTCTTTATGTTACACACTTGAATAAAACGATGTCCGAAATAAGTGTGTTCATAAGTTTTCTTCGTTTATTCTGTAACAGCATAAAAATACACATCACTCTGATATTTCATCTCGCTCTGTTCTCTCTTCTCTTATTAAGTTTTATTTCCTCTACACAAACTCTCTACTATACCGACAAGAACCATGCTACGTTACTCAATAACTCCTCTTAATGGTATAGCAGCAAATTATGTCTCAATGCAACAGCATGAAGACTAACGTAAAAAAAAAGACTACAGCATCCTGAAAAGGACACAAAAAGTACAATTATGGGGGGTGTACCACATTTACACTTTCTGGTCTACGCAACGTGGCTGCGATTTTCCGCAGTAGGCCTCAACACTCCAAAAAAAATCCCATTTAATTATTGATGGCAAACTCGTGAATAATCAAATCCACGAAAGTTAAACCCGCCAATGGGAGAAACCTCCTTCTCCAGCCACCCGAGTGAACCCGAAACACCAATACCGACACCGATATAACAACAGTCAGCTTTTTATTACTATATATAATTATTTACAAAAACACAAAAGACTTCAGGGGTGAGCCACGCTAAAACAATAAACAAAATACATCTAACTAAAGGGAAAAGAGAATAACCTATCCAAAAGAGTACCAAAATAAATACAAATCAACTTCCCTCCCTAACTAACATAAACAGGAGAAAATACATTCAAACTGAATCGGCACCCACCCCCTACAAGTGCTGACTACGAAGAGAACACAAAAGAAACCAACAAAATTACCCAACTATTAACAACTATTTACAAATTACATTTGTTACCAAAAAGATTTTATACCAAAACTCTATAGAGGTGGCAGCAGGAGTTAGTCAGGAGGTTCCGCCAGATGTGTCCTGCGCAGCTGTCTTCTTTTAAAATTCCCTCGGATGTTCCCCAGCCAATTGTGACCCACCAGCAATCTGAAAAGAAAAATGGGGTGGGGAGCGAGAGAGAGAGATAGCGACAGAGAGAACACCTGAGCAGTAACAAAAATAGTAACAAAAAACACCAAAATAGTAGCTAAGGCTAAGAAGCCACACACGATTGGCAATACGGTCATATTGCCAGCAGGCACAGCAATTGTCAACAAAATGCAAGGCCCACAAGCACCAAAAGTTTCTGCTGTCAGACTGTACAATTGGAAGGCAAATCTTGAAAGCCACCACATCAACAAATGTGGCTGCATTGAGAGCATTATACTTATTGGCTAGCCGTATTGCTAAGGCTAAGAAGCCTTTCACTATTGCCAAGGAGTTGATTCTACCTGCTGCTAAGGACATTTGCCATGAACTTTTAGGAGAAGCTGCAGCTAAAAAGATAGCACAAGTTCCTCTTTCAGCTACCACCGTCACTAGGTGAATTGATGAAATAGCGGAGGACCTTGAGGCACAATTGTTAGAGGCTTAAGGAGTCACCGTGGTATGCAATCCAGGATGACAAATCTACCGATGTACTGATAAATCTACCAATGTACTGCTTGTTTATGTGCGATATATATTTCAGGATGTGCATGAGGATTTGTTGTGTGCGCTGTCACTGCCGACTAACACAATGGCCACAGAACTATTTAAGTCTTTGGATGACTACATGTCAGGAAAATTGAATTGGTCATTCTGAGTTGGCGTATGCACTGATGAGGCTGCTGCCATGACTGGATGGCTGTCTGGTCTCACTACCCGGGTTAAAGAGGTTGCGCCTGAATGTGAGTCTACGCACTGTGTCATTCACAGAGAAATGCTGGCTATCCGAAAAATGCCACCTGAATTTAATGCCGTATTGAATGATGTTATTAAACTTATCAATCACATCAAAGCACACATTCTCAACTCGCATCTGTTTGAGCAGCTTTGTGAGGAAATGGACGCAGAGCACAAACACCTTCTCTTATACACAGAAGTCAGATGGCTACCCAGGGGGAGATCACTGGTCAGAGTGTTTGAATTATGAGAGCTGCTGCAGAGATTTCATACAGAGAAAAGTCACCAATGGCAGCACATTTCAATGATGAGTAATGGGTCGCAAAACTTGCTTACCTGTGCAACATATTCAACCTGCTCAACGACCTCAGTCTGTTACTTCAGGGGAGAATGACAACTGTCTTTAAGTTGGCAGATAAAGTGGCTGCATTCAAAGCCAAACTAGAACTGTGGGGACGGCGAGTGCATAGGGGCAGATCTGACATGTTCCCAACATTTGTGGGGATTTTGGGAGGGACTGAGACTGGGCCGTCCTTCTCCCAGCTGGTGCACGATCACCTAGCTTTGCTGTCAACGGAGTCTGAGCATTACTTCCCAACCGCCAAAGACCCACAAAGTGCGAAGGAATGGATCCGTGACCCATTTGTGAATGTCCCAGGTGAATCGTCCATGTCTGCGCAGGAAGAAGATTAACTCCTTGAGGTTACAAATGACGGTGGCCTTAAAAGTATGTTTGAGAGAACTTCTGCCGACCTTCTGGATTAAAATCAAGGATATCCTGAGATAGTGACAAAAAGACACTGAAGACATTGCAACATCCTATCTCTGCGAAGCAGGGTTTTCCGCAATGATGGCAACAACAACAAAATTACAGAGTAGGCTTGGACATAAGGAACACACTGTCTCCCTGCACCCCTGGATGGGATCGTCTTGTTGCCAGGAAACAAGCTCAGGGCTCCCACTGATTCAGCGACATGGTGAGTTGCAATGTTTTATTATATGGTCATTCGAGCAAAATATGCACTTTATGTTTTTATAATATCACCATGTTAGACCTACTTAAACTAAAATGCTATGAAAAAGCAACTGTACTAAACTTACAGGCCTAATTGGTATTCCAGTCGTGTTGTGTAGCCTATATGTCTATATGAAACCGGTCCGTGGTGCAAAAAAGGTTGGGGACTGCTGATCTAGCAGACTAGCTAATGTAAAACAACAGCCTGTCTGGAAATGAGTTTAAAAATCTAAAAAGATCAAATTGGTCGCAGGCGGAAACGGCATTTTTCCTGAGTTTGTGGTCGGAAAAGTCCATTCAAGAGAAACTAGATGGAACATGCCGCAACAGAAAGGTTTTCCACCATCTGTCAGCGAAGCTAGCCGAGGCAGGTTTCAGCAGGATGCCAGAACACCTCAAACAAAAGCTCAAAAAATGTAAAAAGGAATACAAAGAGGTCAAGGACATCACTTGTCCGTTTTTCAATATTGTGGACTCTGTCATGAGGGACAGGCCAAGTGTTGAGCCCTCAGGTGGATACGACTCAAGACTCCCTGGCTATGGCTAATGAGGAGCTTAGGGGAGAGCAGGATGAAGATGGGAACGAGTCAGTTGCAGAGGAGGAAAGGATGGATCCTGCAAATGAAAGCGCTTCATCACCATCAGCAGGAGAGGAGTCAGATCAAAACATTCAGGTAGGCTGTTCTCAAACACACTCTGCACACATTCCGCATCCACTGTGACATACACATACAAACAGACACCTCAATCTCGTTAACACGCACACACACATGCACACACAGATGAGTCTACCTTTTAATCAATTGCTTAGCCTTGCTGTTGAATTGAGACAGAAAATGTCCATGATCTCAGATTTTTCTGAAATTCGCCACAATTTATTGAAATACAGTACAGATTAGGGATTGTGTTGACAGGCCTACATATAAAAGCTACTTAACATTTCTTAATATTTTTAATTGTCTAACTTGAATGAATTTAAATAGTCTTTTTTAACATGACTACAAGAAAAGAAAGAATGTGTTGCAGCACTTACATTTTATTCAGAACGAACTGAGAAAAATAAAATACACTACGTCTTCAGGACACGAATAAGCATAAATTAAATTTACATTCAAATTTAAATGAAAAGGCCCTGGCTGGACTGACACAAACTCGTCACTGACACTGTACTATAACCATAGATACATTGGCTATATTGAAGAACGAGCATTGTTATTTTGAGCCAGCCAATAAACATAACCATTAACTAATAATAAACTAAACATTACATTAACAAATGATAAAGTAAACATTAAAACAGCCATATGTCACTTTATGGTAACAATACATCAACATCATAAGAACAGATTGCCACATCATGCCACCGGTGCAACTTTTCTGGTAACTTCATTTAAGACCTGGTGACTTTCTTCGCATTAAAGTCTATTATAGCCAATTAAACTTTTAATGTTTTCCTTGTCGTTTACTAAATTCCTTAGCATTTAACGATTAGTTGTTTATAAGTCACGTCCCTAGAACAGACACAATCAACAAATAAAAAACGGCAAAGCCTTTTTAGCTTACCTTTACCTTCACCTCTCTAATCCACAGCCATGTCTTACAGTACACTGTAAGGGTTAAACCGATATCAAGATTGTATCTTCACTATGTTTAGAGTAACAATTACAGTAACAGTGTCTTTTTAGAAGCATGTATACCCCCCAAAAGTGTCAAAAATGGCAACTTAGAGCTCATAAGGAACATTAATGGTTTCATTTCAGAAACATCTGAAACGTTATGGACATTTTCATTCTCAGTTCACCAAAAAATGCCCACTTGTCCCCCCCAAAGATATGTATAGATTTTCATAATGCTTGATTCATTCCTCCTGTTAAAAAGTTATAACTTCTTATTAAGTATGCACTGTTTGTTTTATGTTTATAGACAACTACAGCTAACCAGAGGAAGACCAGAAGGAGAGGCAGTGCTGAAGCTTCAGAGGGCATGGTGCAAACCCTCATTGAATATCAGCAAGCTTCAAAGAGGGAGTTCATGCGGTGGATGGAGGAACAGGAGGCGACAAGTGAGAGAAGAGAGGAGAGAAGGCAACAGGAGGAAAGGGAGTATGAGATTCAGAATACTGGGGCAGATGTTGATGGGGCAGCCTACTGCATACTCCCAGAATGGTACATATGAGGCTTGGTAAATCCCATTGAGTTCCCCTTTATTATTTAATCACAAATCAGTTCCTGCTTAATCACAACACTTAAATGCCTGTAAGACCAATCAGTTCCTGGTTAATCTCAATACTTTAGCCTTCTTGTATCACCAATCAGTTCCTAATATTTCATTGTATCAGTCAGATCAGTTTGTGCAACTCACTCAAGTTTACTCTCTTTGAACAATTTATCTACAACATTTGAGTGTTTTTTTGTTTAGTCGTGGTTTTGTGAAGTACATTGCCACTAATGTATATCATTAAAATTGTATAAATGTGACCTGTAGCCTTGATATTGAGTTAGTATTTTCTTAGTACAATAATCAAGTGTCTAATAAGAGTGTTGTTATGGAGTAGTTAATAGTAAATCTTTATGCAGGTGTCTTTTTGAATGACCACAGAAGAGAAGAGATTGGGTAATAAGAAGTATGTTTATTCAGTACAAATACTAGATTTCAAGTAATCACTCATTCAGGGAAAATCAGTGAAATCAGTTGTAGTATGCATGTATGTGTGTGTGTTTGTATGTGTGTGTGTGTGTGTGTGTGTGTGCGCGCGCGCGCACATATGCATGTGTGGCAGCTGCAAAATGCTGCACAAAGGCATTGTGCACTAGTGAGGCATCCTCAGTTGGGATCTCAAGTTGGTGATCTGGATCCTGGACTGGATCCTCTCTCAGTGGCAGTTCATCACTGAAGGGCACTCCTGATGACTCACACCAGTATGAACACAGGCACAGTGGTTTCTCCCACCTCACATGGGTTTGGGGGGCACAGCCTTCCTGTCTGGCCTTGCTTGTAGATACAAATCCTCCCAAACACACGGGCATCGTGGACACTCCCTGGGTATTTGAAGTTTACATTCATAAATCAATACTGGTGATCAACTAGACCTTGGGGGACCACTGAATGGAACCCCTTCCTGTTATATAAGTCACTGGGATAGTGCTTCGTGCCTGTACGAGACAGCACCAAAGCACTGTGGGAAGCTCCACCTTGCTTCAAATCCATGGACCACCTCTAGATGATCCACCACACCTACTTAGATCAAAAGGTGCAGGCTATTTGAATTGGCATTCGTGGCCTGGCGCTCTCTTGGTTTAAATCTTATCTCTCTGAGAGAAAGCAGTGTGTCCACTATAATAATGTGACCTCTGAATACCACAAGCTTAACTATGGTGTTCCTCAGGGATCAGTCCTTGGCCCTCTTCTATTCTCTATTTACATGCTCCCTTTGGGTGACATTATTCGTAGTTACAACATTAACTTCCATTGTTATGCTGACGATACTCAGATTTTCTTACCTATCCAGCATAATGACCGCTCTGAATTGGCTAACCTTGAGGCATGTCTTTGTGCTATTAAGGGTTGGATGTCTTCAAATTTCCTGATGCTTAACGCAGGCAAGACTGAAATGCTGGTCATTGGTCCCCCTACGCACAAGCATCTTTTTAGTGATCTAACTCTAAATTTTGACAACTGCATCATCTCTCAAAACTCTTCAACTAAGAACCTTGGTGTGATTTTTGACTCTAGTCTCTCACTAGTCACTCATATCAAGAACACAACCAAAACTGCCTTTTACGATGCAGGCTATTTGTTGGTACCTTGAGTTGTGATGGCTACAGCAGGGGGCAGAGCCTTCTCTTACAGAGCCCCCACAGTTATGGAACAGCCTCCCAATTAATGTTCGAGACGCAGACACAGTCTCTATGTTTAAGTCAAGGCTGAAAACTTATCTGTTTAGCCAAGCCTTTTGCTAACAGCTCTTTACTAAGTAAAGAAGCAAATCTGGAGGGTTCTCGGGCATAGAATGTTTGGTGAACTGGGATGTTTGGATGCTGTCACCCCCCCACTCTAACATGTTCACTCAGATTTGTTGATGGTGGAGTGGGTGGCTGCCTTGTGTCCCAGAGTGCCCTCATGTCCGTGTTACCTTCTACCTCTCCCTTTTAACTATGCTGTAATAGCTAGTCTTGCTGGAGTCTCTGCCTGCACTCGGTATATTTCCCCTTAACCATTATGTGGAAATGAACATCTAACAATGTCTCTCTCTCTCTCTCTCTCTCTCTCTCTCTCTCTCTCTGTTGAGCCACACATGCTACTCGCCACACATGCTACTCCTGAGATACCAGTGATCCTGACTCCTCCCGCCCTCTGGACTGATCCATCCTGGTGTTATCATCTTTCATCCCCCTGTCAGCCTCCCATCAGCATCACCATGCCCTTTGTTCATGCTCCAATTCACTTGCAATTGTAACTGCCCGCTGGGTCGGCACCTATTGCACACCTGTCTGGCCAAGGAGGGGTCTCCTCTCTCTGTGGTCCTTCTCAAGATTTCTCCCATTTTCCCAATTCCCTTTTGGGTTTTTGGGGAGTTTTTTCTTGCCCGCCATGAAGATTAAATCAGGGGGTGCCGTCATGTTTTGATTTTGACTGTTGTGGCCTGTAAAGCCCTTTGAGACTGTAAACAGTGATATTGGGCTCTAAATAAACTTGAAACTTGAAACTAGAGCTGCTTTGATTGAAATTATATCAAAATCAATTTCACTGGCTACCTGGTTTACAATGCTTAGTTTCGGAGGTGTATAAGTAGGAATTAGCTGGTAGTTTCGCTCCCTCTCACAGCTTGCTGCTCATCTCTTATACCTGGGCAATTACATACTGTGTGTGCCCTGCTGTAGCGTAAGCGAAAGTGACAGGCTTGTCGTACTAAGACTCGATCGTACAAACACAGGGGAGTCCATTGGAGGCCACTCTCAAATAATACTGTAATTAATAATGTCTCCTACCTAAGTGTGATCTCTTTGTTTTATGTTGTTCATCATGGTATGTGATTATTTTGTAATGTCGCAGTCCTATCAATCATGACTTGAAGCACTTAAGCATTGAATCATGTAGGATATAGCCTAGTTTAATTCAGCACTGTTTTATTAATGATGCATGTTCATATGAGGTTGTGTCCAGTTGTACAGCGTCTTCACGCTACTTCATTAGATGCCCTTAACTTCTGTAAGCCACTATGGAGAAGAGCGTCTGCTAAATGACAAAAATGAAAATGTAAATGTACTCCGTGTACAATGTTGCAGACAGTGGACACACCCACACCAAACAGCTGCCCGAGTGTTCTATATTCAGTGTTGGTGGCTAAACGCCACAAAGTTAGGGCAACTTTTCGGTTTACCCCGTCTGTCTGTCGAAGACTTGTGTCTTTCTTCTCGATGTATAGCTGCAGATTATTGACGAGAAAATCAAATGTCGTGTTTGACATCCTAAAGTGTTTGATCCATTCCGCTTCCGTAAATGTTTTGACAGCATCGTTCAAGTTCAAGTTCAAGTTTATTTAGAGCCCAATATCACTGTTTACAGTCTCAAAGGGCTTTACAGGCCACAACAGTCAAATCAAAACATGATGGCACCCCCTGACTTAATCCTCATGGCGGGCAAGAAAAAACTCCCCAAAAACCCAAAAGGGAAATGGGAAGATGGGAGAAATCTTGAGAAGGACCACAGAGAGAGGAGACCCCTCCTTGGCCAGACAGGTGTGCAATAGGTGCCGACCACGTGGGCAGTTACAATTAGTGCCACCACTGGTCACTTTTTGTTAGTGATCAAATCTGTTGGTTAGGCGGTGGTACTTCGCTAGACACAACACCCATTAGACATAAAAAAACAGCAACATCTCCTTTGTTTGCCACTGCTGGAAAAGGTAAAACAATACACGTCTTCTTTTCAGTCTTTCCTTTCTCTGCTGTTCTCTCTCTTTTTGATGTTTCAGCAACGGTCTCACATAAAGCCCTCCTAATGGTGACATTTTAACTGCTTGTACTAAAGAGTAGTCACATGTCATTCGAGAATGTAAACATTAGTCGTGTGTTCCAACGGACATTTAACCCAGGGCTAGTAGAAGTGCAGTGTCAATCGTAAAGCCCTGTGCTTAGGTTAACCCTGGATTAACAGTGTGTGTGTGTGTGTGTGTGTGTGTTAAAAGGGGCTAAGTTATTCCAGGGTCAACTCTTGGATAGCCCTGGGCTAAGAATATGCAGTGTGAAAAGCCCTAGAATGTTCCTGATAGGAGAGAATTTTGCATATGCAGAGTTGATTGCAGATGCACGATGGTGCATGAAACTTGTGTACTTGGCAGACATTTTGAGGCATCCCAATGAACTGAACGCTATAAATGCAAGGCAAAGAGGAAAATCTTCTCACTTCATCTGACAAATTGTGTGGATACTAGGGATGCAACAATACATGGCATGTTGTCGAACCATTCGGTACGCCCCCTACAGTTCAATACACACAAGTGAGCCGTGGTATTATAACATGCCTGTCATTTTCCTAGAATTTCCAAAACTTACTTATTGTGCTGCAGACTACACGCACGTTGTACATTGAGATCCACAGAATGTCTCTGGAACCTATCAGAATTTCCCTGGAGCCTATCAGCACTCTGTATACAAATACGAACTGGTGAAGAGAGGGAAAACCAAAAACAAAATGTATTCTCTCAGCTCCAACCTGACACTGGCGCTAGGGCTAGCGAAAGAGAGAAACAAATCTGAAGAGGCACCGCCCTCTTTCAAATCTGCAACGGATTGTTGGGGCCACATTGAGGGAGGAAAAAATTCGGAGGTTTCGAGAGTAAGGTCGTTATATTACGAGAATAAAGTCGTAACTGAGAAAAAAGTCATAATATTATGATAATAAAGTCGCAGTTTAATGAGAATAAAGACATATTTCAAGAAAAAAAGGTGTAATATCGTGAGAACAAAGTCGTAATTTTACACAGAAAATTTTGGCAGGTTGCTGTTCAGGTATTTCCACTCTAAAATAACATGTAGCCTAAAATTACTAAACTTTATTCTTGTAAAATTACGACTTTATTCTTGTAATATTATACCCTTATCCTCAAAACCTCAGTTTTTTTCCCCTCAATGTGGCCCTAATACTCCATCATACAAATCCGCTGTGTGGGTGTCAGGCTTGGAGAAAGATGGATGCATATGCAGGTTAGCTTTACTAAACTTAAACATTAACATGGTTACCAAAAACTCACAAATTGTAGACATGGCAGACACATCAGGGAACACCAAACAACACAAGACAAAGAAACAGGAAAACCAAGGAGTATTTATGCAAACCTAAACGAGGCTTAATGAAAGTAAAGACAGGTGAACTGAGCTGAACTTAACAGGACTAAACCAAAAGGGGACTAAACCAAGGGACAAAGAGGACTGGACCAAAAAAATCAAGTGCAAAACAGAACCAAAACTGGCCACTAGAGGGGGAAAAAAAGAAACAAACAAGAACAAAAAGAGACAGGGCGTGACAGTGGGAACATTTTGGATTCAGTGTTCAAGACGATGACGAGGGTTAGAAGACCATAAACAAAGTACAGTCTGCAAGCATTGTTTTGCTACTGTTGGCCTAGTCAGTCATGCTTCTGAATGGAAAGTTTAATTTGTCTATAGGCAAAATAAAGAGTTCATTGTTTAAAGGGTCATGCGTTATTATATTTTTCTTAAATATAAAGATACCGAAACCATATTGTTACCGTGGCCCAAAAACCATGATACAAACAGAACCGTGGGCCCACTGTACTGTTGCACCCCTAGTGGCATCAGATCTAAACTCACACTCGAGTGCTCCTTAGTGGAACAGGGCAGGCTCGAGATGTTTCGCTTGTGCAGTCAACATTTAAACAGCAGCACACTTTCTGGCCTTATCTTTTAGCATCTGAAAATTCTCGACAAGAGATTTAGTCACTATTTTCCATCAGAGTATTTTGTGCAGTTTGACTGGGTCCGTGACCCTTCGAGTTCATGTGCACTGTAAAGCTCAAAAGACTTGTCACTGCTGGCACAGGAGCAACTGGCAGAGATCAGGGAAGATCGCACATTAAAAATAAAATTTCAAAACATGGCTCTGGACAGGTTTTGAATATTATTGGAGAAGGAGTACCCAAATAGTTTCAAGTAGCAGCATTGCAATTCTGCTACCCTACTCTATGACGTATTTGTGTGAACTGAGCTTTTCAAGCTTAACTTACATCAAGAACAAGTACAGTAGCCCCAGAGCGACTGAGGGCTGTGGACCAGGAGCTACATGTCTGCCTCTCATCCATCCCTGCCAGAATAGGGTGGTTGTGTGCATCATCCCACTCTCAGGTTTCCCATTGATAGTAACCCCCCCCCATCCCCAATAACCACTTATGGGGGGGGGTGGCCTTCAGTGGGATGCAGAGGGTACGTTTTTTAAATATATTTTAGACTGGGGGGGCTTGAGAGTTTGCATACTTTTAAAGGGTGCCATGACTGAAAAAAGGTTGAGAAATGCTGCACTAGTTGACTATGCCTAAAAAACAAAAATGACAAGAAATAATCTTTTGCTTCTGTTACCAGCTCTTACATGTATGAAAACGGCAGCAATCGTTAAGTAAACTCAACTCAAAATGCATAAATGTCAGAGAAGCATCTATATTTCCCATGTGTATTACTGACTATTTAAAAAGGCCCATTGATTTTTCAAAAGGCCCATTGAGTGTTGGTATTGAGTGAAGAAAAAAGTTATCTGCATTTGGTTTCAGTGAAGACTGCCATGACATGTCTCTGGTAAAATGGAAATACATTTTTCAGACATTCTTCTGGTTTTGTGGTTTCAGACTTTTCTTTTCCATGAATGAACTTATCCCACAGACTTTCTTGATGTAAGGCAATGTTTTAGTGAACAGCTACTGAAGGTAGTTGTATCATGTTAAATGTGCTGTAAAGAGTTAGTAAACAGTTCTGTGTCATTCATTTCAGTTCCATCACTCACTACGCTAAGTCTCATCTATGACATCAAAAAAGTAAACCAAGTATTATGAACTTAAGTATTATAAGACTACTAATCACTTATAGTCACCTGAATACCACAGAGCTAAATATGTGGTGTTATATCAAATTTAATCATAGTTGTGTGCAGCAACTGACAAAAAAACACATTACTTTGGCAAATAGAATATTTCATCAATTACAAAAATGGATTTTGTTTTACTTTGGCAAATAGAATATTTCTTCAATTACAAAAATGGGATTTTGTTTATAAAATGTGTAAATTAAAGCTGTTATACTAAACCTGTTTTTGACAAATCTAAGTACAATGGAGCTACTTTTATTGTTGCATAATGACACTGGCAGTGTCAGGACCAACTTGTCTGCTCTGGCCATTTCAGAGTAGGTTTGCAGCAGAAGGTTCGCAGACACAGACTGATAAATATCTCTGGGTCTTGGGTGTGCTCGGTGGATCTGATTCCTTCTCAGATCTGTGAATCAACCACCTGTATTCATGCTCAGCTTTCATGGCATCCATATCTCTTGTATAATATGATGTGAGCTCCTACAGACTGCTGGTCCTCACAAGACTTTGTGAAGTAGCTTGTATGGTTCAGAATTGGCAGCATCTCACTGTTGAATACACAGCGTGCCATTTCGGACACAGCCCATATCGTGGAGACTCACCTGGGAAGTTCCACAAGGTAAGAGACCACAGCTACAGGCTCAGACTTTGCAGTGCTTACGTCTAGCGGGACACAAGTGAAGGCACTGTGCCAGTTACAGATGAGAGGAGCTTTCTAGCCACTGCTGTGGACGAGAACGCAAGGGCTCTCCAAGGTGAGGTGGCCCAATGGATAAGGCGCTGGCCTCCTAAGCCAGGGAGTGTGAGTTCGAGTGCCATCTGGGGTGTTGGCAAGCAGAGTGGCGCAGCGGAAGCGTGCTGGGCCCATAACCCAGAGGTCAATGGATTAAAACCATCCTCTGCAACGCAAGCAAGTTTGCTTTAGCTTCAGCCCAGGACAGTGGATTTGTGGACGGGTTTATCTGGTCCGAGAAACAACATACTTGGCTGTACTGCTCAGGTCATCCTGCGCTTCAAATGAGTAAGAATGGCTTGTATTGAAAGAACCCAACTTAAACCAGTAACCTGTGCTTTAAGTGTTATCTCCTGTGGAAGAACCCCTACCTGTACAAAGCCAACCGAAGTCCGTTCTAAAAAGCACTCTGGCCATGAAGCAAATGCTAATTTTTAATATGAAGCCTGGCCCTTCTAATTCTAAAACTCGCCTTTATCTCTTGTTCTAAGATTGTCCCTATCCCTAACCCTAACCTCAGCCCATACTCTAAGCCGAAATCAAGCCCTAACCGTAGCCCTTCTCTCAGCCCTAACCCTTACCCTGAATGTAGCCTTAACCCAAACCCTGACCTTAACCCAAACCCTAACCGTAACTAGGTATAAGTCCAGGCGGCCTTTCATGGCCTGTGCTGAAAGCCAGTAAGACCGATTAACATAAGAGGAAACTCTTTTCAGCCAGGAACCTGTGTTTTGAGTGCTATCGTAGGTGTATGGAAACTTCTCAGGCCAGATTGAGGAACCTCTACGGCCCTGTTTACACCTTCCGTTCGGAGCCACCAAACTGTGAAATGGCTGTCAGAGATACTGCATACTTTGAAAAGTAAGGTATGAAAGAATGAAATTCCTGTTTTGTGGTGTATCTAATCCCTTTACAATATGTTGGGCTAACCAAGCCCGCTAACAGAGATAAGCGATGCCTTGCCCGTATACCTCGGCTCAATAAACTGATTGCAGACGACACGATGACACGAGATGTGTGTCAAATGTCTATACCAACAGAATTATTGTCGTAAATTTGTAGCGTGGTTTACTAGCGATGTGGTATCATGTGTTGCTCAGGGGTCAAATATTCATTTCAGAAGTGTTTTGTTTAACCCATCGACTTGTAACATGAGTTATTTACCTCAACGTCAGTTGAGTAGGCGGTCGCTGAACGTGGTCGAGATCGAGTTCGCACCGGTAAAAGGCTGTGGTCACATGCAGTCCAGAACACCTCCAAATGTGGCCCCTTCTGCTACGCTTTAGGAGGCGCTGACGACGAGGATGGGATTCGAACCCACGCGTGCAGAGCACAATGGATTAGCAGTCCATCGCCTTAACCACTCGGCCACCTCGTCTTGAAGCGCCCTTGCGTTCTCGTCCGCGGCAGTGGCTAGGAAGCTCCTCTCATCTGTAACTGGCACAGTGCCTTCACTTGTGTCCCGCTAGACGTAAGCGCTGCAAAGTCTGAGCCTGTAGCTGTGGTCTTTTACCTTGTGGAACTTCCCAGGTGAGTCTCCACGATATGGGCTGTGTCCGAAATGGCATGCTGTGTACTACATACTGCACACTGGCCTAGTATACACTGTGTACTGCACACTACTCCCCACCCTAGTATACAGTATAGCATGCAAGTATGAGAACTTTCATGTAGTGTACTACACAGTCACAAGACTGCCGCGGTCCGCCAGGTTTTTTGAAATTTTTGGAGAGTTGGAAATCACTGCGCTGCATCATGGGATGCAGTACCCGGCGAAGTGAGCTCTGGCTGTATACTGCAAATTTTCGCCAGAGTAGTACAACATCCGGGTGACTGTCAGTGTACTGTAAAATTTTTATTTTTCATGTACTGCATACTACTTACTAGTTTTACGTCAAGATGAGTATACGAGTAGTATGTAGTATGCCATTTCGGACACAGCCATGGTCTAGAACCTCTCTGACCTCTGTAGCCTGTCCGGGCACAATCTCAACAGAGAGGACAGCAAATGGATTTGGGTCGGGTGGTGGCGTACGGCTCTTCGCGCTGCTCAGCGCTCCCATATGGTCTAGTGGCTAGGATTCCTGGTTTTCACCCAGGCGGCCTGGGTTCGACTCCCGGTATGGGAAGGGCCTTTTGCCAAACGCAGCATACAGAAAGCTCAAGTTCAAATTTATTTGTATAGCGCTTTCTACTATCAAATATTGTCTCAAAGCAGCTTTACAGAGATCGGTGCCAGTGAGCAAGCCCGAGGCGACAGTGGCAAGGTAATGAAAAACTCCCCAATGAGGGGAATAGGAGGAAGAAACCTTTGGCAGGAGACCCAACAGGAGGAGCCCATCCTCCTCTGGCTGGCAGATAGACTAGAGGCATTTACAGTATTAAATGAGTCCAGGGTCGCCAGATTCAATGGCCTACAGTATATGACTTGTTTACAGTGTACAAGAGTTCACATTTAGAGGTTGTAGGAGTTCTAGGTGCTATCAGATATAGATTAATTCGATAATCAAGCAGTGCTCACGTCAATGCCTTTGTCTTTAAGTCAAACTGCATAGTGTCTGAGAATCATTAGCTTTACTATTGTTAAAACTGAGACTGCCATGTGGCTATAAAGGACAAGTTGATCTTGGTTCCACAATCAGGTTCAGTTAGCATCGGGTGGGCCACTGGCTCAGAATATGGGCTTGCAGGAGCTCTGGGCAGGAGGGACTGGAGTATACAGGCCTCATGCCGGGAGCGGACGCTAGACCTCAGAATGGACACCCCAATGTTGGGGCATGGAAATGGGGGTAAAAAGAAAAGAGGGAACAAGATTGTGAAGCCAACTGAACCATGAGGTAGAGTTCTTTGGGACGTTTTAAAATTATTTTGATTCCGATTCGAGCACAGCACTAGTGCTCCGGCAACCCTAGTTCATGCAGTGTTAAACCAAAAAAAACCCCAAACAAACAAACAAACAAACAAAAAAAACCTGAAAAACAAAAGAGAGGGCAGAGGCAGTGGGTGCATAGCCATAAGGAGTCCCTGAGACATGAACAGTTCTCCAATCCATCGTCAACGAACTTGAGTGATCGCACGTGAAAAGAGAGGAGACGGCATCCTCATCTCAGTTCACCAAAAACAATGTGAGCACGGTCTGCCGCCTCAGACCCCTTGGCTAAGACGATTGGCTGCGTGCTAAATAAAGGGCACGTCAGAAGTGGCAGCTTGCACATGCAGTTGCACAGTCAGAGCGCTTTGCGTCAGCCACCCAAGTCAAGCTCTCCCCATGCGTTTGTCCGCTTCTCCCTCGCTTTGCGACCAGTGCCCTCGACTACGAGTGCGACTGCATAAACACCAACGAAACAGCCAGACGCCTGACTGTTCCCCATCCTTTTCGCAGCCGTGATCGTATAGTGGTTAGTACTCTGCGTTGTGGCCGCAGCAACCCCGGTTCAAATCCGGGTCACGGTAGCTTTTAGAACTTAATTGAGGGACCCAGAGAAGCGTCAAAGCTGGCGCGTGTGCCAGGGCACTTGTTCTTTCTGACCAGCGATCCCTGGTAAGAAAGTAGGTGGAAAAGTGCCAGCAAAAGCCAGAGCTACTCCAGCTCTGGTGGCCGTACCTGACAGCGATCGGCCGGCTAAACACTTCCTAACGAGATCCTAACTCAAATCCTAACACTGTGAAGAAAGGAGGCAAAAGAGCCAATCAGTTCCTAGCAAACGATGGGATAAAGGATCCAATCAGCAATCAAGCTCGACGTACGGTCGTCCCATTCATGCTAATCTTGCCGCTGATTGGATTTCTCACTGTATTCTCAATCAGCAATCTCGACGCACGGTTGTCTGATTGGTGAGTGACCGTTGCCATGCAAATCTTGCCGCTGATTGGACTGTATCGTCAACTCGGAACAAAAGTTTCCTGACGCTCCAATCTCAGGTTATCATTCTGAGGTAATACAATTTGACAGATCAGCGCTACTGTCCTTCAGGGTATTGACAGTAAGTACCAATTTACAAATGAAACAAGTGTTAACTTACTTGTTTAGGCTGTAATTTGTGTTTGAGAATATAGTTTAGTCCGTTCGTAATGCTAATTCAGACACATATAGTGGTGTGGTTATAGCTACAAAAATGTTAATTGTCGTGTAACAGCCATGGGTAAAGTTATTATCGTAAGTGATGAATGTTTAGATGTAGTATATTGTTTTTACGTTCCCCGTATCTTTTAGATTAGCCTGGGAAACGGTGTTTGCATGCTGACCACCGTACATTACGTGACCGAGGGAAACTTATATATCAGTAGCTTCCGATACTTTATCCTTTGATGGGGTACTGTTCACTTGCTAGACATATTACTAAAATATTAAAAATAAAGTGTTGTTTGATGTGAGAAGTAGTTGCTGAAGTAAATCCGTCTGTTGCCTAACAATAAAGTTCTCCTTTCAAAGTTCTTTTCCATTTCTTGTCTGACATTTGAGCCTGATATCTGCAGAAATTACAAAGACAGGTCAAACTGACTCATACTGGGTAGGCGTCCTGTACCAGTATGCCCAGGGGAAGTACAAATTCTCCACAGGCAAGAAGCCAGGGTCCATTGACGCCTGTCCTTTGACGCCACTATACAATCAGTCCGTCAGAAAATTTGACATCTTCAGGAAAAGGATTGAATGTAAATGTGGATATCATAAGGTAAGTGATGATGATACTGACTAGTTTGATTAAACCTGTGTAGGTGGTGGTTGCCAGAAATCATTCTGTTTCAGCTTTTCCAATAACCAGTTTGAAATATCTATACTGTAAAATGCATGGTTTTCTCATCGGTTGTGCTTGAATTGTTTCACAGTGTTTAAGTGTGATTACAAAATTAATTGGATGTATTGTCAGGCCTAGGGAAAATGTAAACCTTTTTTTCCCAGTCTGCTGTGCAGGCAGGGTCAACAGAGGGAGCCTCACAGAGCCCTGAAAGTCAACCTAGCAGTTCCAGTGCTATAAGTCAGTGGCCAGAATCAGCCCCACAGACCACATCAGGGACACAAGAAGGACCGGCTCCACAGACCAGTTCAGCGACAACTAAAGAACCAGCTCTGTGTAGTGTTAGTGAGTTAAATTCAATTACATGCTCTCTATGTAGCAAGGAGGTGAGTGTTGAGGATTACTCTCAGCACTTGTCAGACTACCATGTTCAAGAGCGTTGTGACCAGTGTGGTGTTGATGCCTGGGGGGCAATGGGACTGCTGCAACACATTGAGACTGTCCATCTTTTTACTAGTCCTGCAGACCAGAGCAGTTTAACTGTGGATCCACCTGCTGCTCCTCCTACAGCATCACCAGTGATTTATGATTCGGCTGCACAAGCATCACTCGCATCACAGGCCCCACTCGCAACACAGGCACCGCACACATCACAGGCCCCACTCGCAACACAGGCATCGCACACATCACAGGCCCCACTCGCATCACGGGCACCGCACACATCACAGGCCCCACTCGCATCACAGGCACCGCAGACATCACAGGCACCACTCGCATCACGGGCACTGCATACATCACAAGCACCACGAAGATCTTACATTACTCTGCGGCCTCCCGAAGTGGATTGGGTGAGTTTTCTTCCAAAGCAGTTCTCTAGAGTTATAATGCCAGCGGACCAGGAGTGGATTTCACAGTGTCTATATGATAGCACTGGACAGCTCAAGCGAGATCGCTCCCAGAACTGGTTTCATCCACCAAGCCCATGTAAACCCACAACATCACCTCCTGATCCACACAGCTACTTTAGACAACGCATGTTTCTCTGGGCTCCAATGAGGATGTTGGGCATTCCTTTGAAATGCACGCAGTGCAATATGAAGATACACCATTCTGGCATTTACACAAAAGTGAGGGAAGTCATTGACGTCGACTCCAAGTACTATTTAGTTGGTGGGGACTATCCCCGTTGCAGTAAATGTATGATCCCGGTCTGCCCTTGGAGCATTGATATTCTTAACCAATTGGATCCCTCTCACAGAAACAAAGTTCCAGCTATACTCACAACTCAACTTGCACTGGACAGAAAATGTGTAACATTACTGAAGCCAAGAACTGTAGGGAACAGCTCAAGCTACCTCCAACATGCACTTCAGGAAATACACAGTGAGGAGTGAGCAAGACGGACCATAGAGTACTTGACTGATTGTGAACTCCACAAAAAGACATGTGTCCTCACCCATTCTGAAGCTGCTTATCAACAGCCACCACCCTTTTGCCCCTTACCCCTGGCCCAGTGGTTTGAGACGGTTCATGGTAATAAGATCCTGGGTCATCTTGATGAGCTAAGAGGTGTCATTACATCAACATATGGTAGAATCCTGAAGCCTGACTACTAAAAAGGTACATGTGAAGCTAAGTAAACTTCAGTTGATTTTCATTGATGTTTATTTATCATACATGGTTGTTTCTCTGATTTATATGTTAATCTTTATGTAGATCACGAAAAACTTGCTGGTGGCATTGAAGACACAGCCGCATGGATGACCAATGTCGGAAATGAATTTGGCCAAGTTCTAAATTGTGTGCTGACAACTGGTGAGGGGGCTGGCCTAGACCACTTGTGTCAAGGAATCGTCAGGAGGTAACAGGATGCTGGGGAGCCAGAGCCAGATGCAATTTATGTGGACAGGAACTGCTGCAGTGAGACAGGTGTGTGACCCTCAGTGTGTGTGGTGATGTTTTTTTGTTCTAAATTTGATGCATTTGATAAACAATTTCGACAGAAGATCAATACGGTTTTTTTTAAAGCAATGTATTTTTGGAAGACGGTACTTCATCTGACATATGGTAAGTTGCCACCATTTGCTGCCTGTTTAATAAAATTTACCTTGGTTACAACATACAGGTGCTTAATGATGTGCTTAAGTGTGACGGATCAACTCTCCGTCACGTATGGACTGTTTGCAGGCACGAACTGTACATACACATTCACCACATAATACGGACAAAGTTCAAGTTAAACATTTATTGATTGTTGTTATTGTGATTGTGTCGTGTGTGTGTGTGATGTCCAATGTCTTCGTTTATTGATCTGTGAATAGTAGAGGAAAGAGACTAGCGTTAGCATTCTATATCATTCCATATCATTTCCGATTAAGTTGGCCAACAAATCCATTCGCATATTCCATTATCCTCCGTTTACCGTTAAAAATGCTACGTTAGGTTATGTTGTCTATGTATAAATGTTTGTTGATTGTTAATTGTAAAAGCTGTTGCTTACCTGTGCGATGCTTCCGGGAGGTGAGGTTGTGGCAGTAACGCCAAAGAAACTGGCACGTCACAGCCTCAGGTATTTTAAAACAAAAGTCCCGCGAACTCCGTAGGAGGTCCGCGGGCGTCACATCCTGTTTTTAACTATAAAAGCCCTCCATTTTGTTTTAGACGGGGTGGGATGTTGTTGGTTGGTTGTGGAAGTTTATAGGAGTGTATTTAGTGAAAGAAAAATTATTGAAGAATTTATGTCTTGTTTGTTTTCTACTATCAATAGTGTAAATTGCCCCCTCCGAGTTGGGACTGAGTTCCTGCCTCAGGTGGAGGAGTTCAAGTATCTTGGGGTCTTGTTCACGAGTGAGGGTAAAATGGAGCGGGAGATCGACAGGCGGATCGGGGCGGCGGCGGCAGTCATGCGGTCGTTGTACCGGACCGTCGTGGTGAAGAAGGAGCTGAGTCAGAAGGCAAGGCTCTCAATTTACCAGTCGATCTTTGTTCCAACCCTCACCTATGGTCACGAACTCTGGGTAGTGACCGAAAGAATGAGATCGCGGATACAAGCGGCGGAAATGAGCTTCCTCCACAGGGTGGCTGGGCGCACCCTTAGGGATAGGGTGAGGAGCTCAGACACCCGGGAGGAGCTTGGAGTAGAGCCGCTGCTCCTCCGCATTGAAAGGAGTCAGTTGAGGTGGTTCGGGCATCTCGTCAGGATGCCTCCTGGGCGCCTCCCTATGGAGGTGTTCCGGGCGCGACCAACTGGGAGGAGACCCCGGGGAAGACCCAGGACACGTTGGGAGAAATATATATCTCGGCTGGCCTTCTCGGCTGGCCTGGGAACGCCTTGGGATCCCCCAGGAGGAGCTGGTGGATGTAGCCGGGGAAAGGGATGTCTGGGCGACCCTCCTCAGCCTGCTGCCACCGCGACCCGGTCCCGGATAAGCGGGAGAAAATGGATGGATGGATGGATGGATGGATGGAATAGTGTAAATAGTGTAAATACGTTCTTATTTTGTTTTGTTTGTTTTTTTTTCTTTCTTTCTTTTCCTATTTATTATTGGCACAAAAATAAATTCACTGGGTGTTCGGCACAATTCACAATTCTGACTCCTGCTGCCTCCTTGCCTAAGACGGCTCCGTCACATTAAGTGTAAATAAACGGAAATGCATATATTTACAGTGTGTTGCTTATTTGTACAGGTGTGAGCCCAGTTCTCACTTGGTTTCGACCATGGAAATCGAAAGTGAGACTTGATGTTTTCCATTTTATGAGGCGATTCATGAATGGTCTTTCGACTGAGCACCATCCACTGTACGGCACATTTTGCTCAAAGTTGTCCAGTTGTATTTTTGAATGGGACAAGGATGACATTGGGCATCTCAAAGAGGCCAAGAGGGCAGAGCTCATCAAAAAGCATCAGGGTCACGTACCCATAGACACCCAAGTTTTGTCCAACATCACCTCCAGTGAGCTGGCCAAGCACTGCTGCAGGAGAACTCGAGGGGTTGAAGAGACTCGTACCCTGATTCAAAAACTGCTGGACTCTATGTGGGGACTGACCGTCACCACAGGTTTATGCCTCATAAATCAAGAGAGCATGGCACGTGTATGGAAGGTGCAACAAAAACACTTGCCCTGCATCCAAGATCCATCTGGTGTTCAGCTGTACACAAATATGGGATCAAGGTTAGAAAAGGGAGACAAAGCACTTGATGTTCTGAGACGTGGCAGAGGGTCCTCTTCTCTGGAAAGCTTTCATCGTCACCAGTGCAGTTTCATCCCAGGCAAGTTGAATCCGCACATCTCTTAGACATTTCTTTTATATGACTCTTGTTGAATTAGTTGTCACAAGATAAAAAAATTTCTTATTTTTTGTTGTCAATCCTTTTGTTTTGCAAGGGTGGAGATGCAATGCTCTACATACACAGATGTACATGCTTGAGGGTGCATCCAGATGGAACATCAATTGTGCTCATCAAGCTCTGAATATGAGTGGTACATCACAAACTAAAATCTGTGATGTACGTTTGATGTCTAATCTGAATTTCCTCAGCAACAGAGTCCTCGGATGTACACTTCTGCCGGAATTCATACCCCCTGGGAAACCCACTGGTAAGATTCTCAGGAACAAAATGGGCACCAGACAACATTCTTTTGGTGACCACAATGTCAGCTATTGCATTCAGTCATTATGCTACTGTTTTCTCACTCATTGTACTTCAATCTGTGAAGTTTTTCCTGAAGCGTTTTTCTGCTGATTCTTTATGGCAGGTGGGCGTATCGCTGTGGAGTATTTGCTGGCACAGTCTGACAGAGGAGACCTGCTGGGTCCACTAGAGCAGAGTGAAATTGGCACCACTCTGCCAGAGATGCAAGCTGAAGTTCAGGAGGATGAATGTCCTGATGTGACAATATCTCATGTGATTGACATCACATTTGATTCTTCCCAGGCACCCAGCAGTCCTAATGTACCTGTTCTGTCATACCACTCATTATCTCAGGTAATGTGAGAACTGTTTGATCGTCTGTCAGTAAAATTGTGTAGGAAACGTTCATTTGCAGGTGCTGATTTTTAAGATGAGTTGTGTGTGATTGACATCTCAGATCAACATTTCCTTTTTGTGTAGCATGGATTTTATACACAGTAAAATTTACCCCTCTCACTACTGTTTACAAATAATTACTTTAGGAATCTACATTTGAAAGTGGTGTCTGTCACAGTCCGGATAGTTCAGCACTTGAGGACATCTGCTCCCGTGGGCCAAACACATCAACTCAGGTAAAGTTGGTCATGTTTGATCATCAGAGATGCTGACTGGTTTATCTTCTCTATGAAATCAGTTTTGTAGGAGTTGGTTTTATTTTCATTTCTTTTGTCAGGATGGTCGGTGTGATCCAAGAGGAATTCCTGGTTGGGAGGCAGTTGACGACTTGGCAGGGTACCTTGTCAGACTCAACCGTACCATAGCTGCTTTGTCAACCTCCGAAATAGTGGAGATATTGTGGTTGTATTCCTGTTTGCATTCTGTTGACCAGTCTCCTACCAAATATTCACTTAAATGTAAAAAGAGGACCTTGCCTGGGCCATGGAGAGCTTCTCGGAAGCGTAGTGGCTCTGCACTTGGCCAGCAAGCAGCTGAAAGGTAATTTATACATGTAATTTACATGTGTATGTATCTGTATACAAGTCCGGGGTCCTTCATCACCCTGTCGGGGTTTATTTCGCTATAATGACTGGCTCGCTGTACATTATCCCACTTATTACACTTATTATGTGTGTGTGTCTATATATATGTGTGTGTATATATATATATATATATATATATATATATATATATATATATATATATATATATATATATATATACTATGTATACTAAATGATAAGATGCAGTACTGATCTTTTCATCCATCCACAGACTGTTCATGACTCACGGCCAGGCTGCCCACAGACCTGATGTAAACAGGATTTCAAAGTGTGTTGCGCTCAGACTTTTCAAAGAGTTCAGGGAAGCCAGAAATAGGCCAAAGGACAACAAAGGAAAAACCTTCGGCATTCCCCAGTCAATTGTAATGACATACTGTCACATCAAACAGCTGATTGAAGACTGCAAAGAGATACTGGACCAGACCAACTTGGTTCTAGTGACAATAACTAAAGGTAACAATAACTAACAACTAACACCACAGTGTCTTCCTTGTGAGTTGATTTCTTTGGCTTCATACCTTCACTTAGATATGAAAACATATTTTATATTCATAAAAACAATCCAAACAAACAATACTTCCATTATTAAGACAAGCTGGGAAAAAAAACTTGTGCTTTTCTGAAATTTTTCTCCAGGCTGCATGATCGGCAGAAGAGAGCTGACCGGGATTCCTTGCTGCAAGGGGTACAGCTTCCCCAGCAGGTCCATTTGGCAAAGGATTCCCTTCTGGAGGCCAGGGACCTCCCATTTGCGCCGGTACAACATGGGCATGCAGTTATGGAGTTTCGGGAACCTGAGAACCGTGAGGGTGAGGCAGTGATTCGCCGACGTCACTGTGCCAGAGCAGTGTCTTCCACTGCACACACAGACACTGCAGGAGCTGCACCTGGCGCCAGCTCCACGCAAGCAGCACATGACTGGCCTGGAGCACAGCACCATCCTGGGTGGGATGCTTGCCCTGGTTCGTTGGACCTTGCCTACTGTCAGCAGGGTCAACACTCAGCACCAGCACCTCTCTCACAGGGCTGGTCCCCTTACCAGCCATCACTAGCGCCAAAACCTCTCTTTCAGGGATGGTCCCCTTACCAGCCATCACTAGCGCCAACACCTCTCTCTCAGGGCTGGCCCCCTTACCAGCCATCATCAGCTCTAACACCAGGACCAGCTTCTCAAAATCGACACCGTGAGTGGAGACTGCGAAGGGCAGCTCTTGAGGATCAGGAGCGAGTGACAAGAGGGAAGCCCCCAAAAAAGCGACACTGCAAAGAAAGCTACCACTATCAATGCAAAACATGTGGTCAGTCAAAGAGCAAACTTACTGGCCATACTCAGGTACGGGGGAAATGGTACTGTCCAGCATCTGGGCAGACCATCACAGAGTGGAAGAGCACCATTAAAAACAAAGATGTGTCTAGCGCTGAACCACCACTGAAGTGATTGTCTATAGTTAAGTATATATATAGCTGTATATAGTTTTTGGTACAGTTATTTTAAACCGTTGCATTTTGTAACTGCTGTGTTTCTATTTGATGTGTTTGTGCTCCCCTCTCAAAAAAAAAACAAACAAAAAAAAAACTCACAACTCTTGTGGTGTAACAGTAACACATCCATCTTTTGGGTGGAAAAATCCAGGTGCAAGTCCTGGCAAGAGTGTGCTACTTGGTCAAATCAGTATTTCATTCAAAATTATTTTTATTGTGTATATAATTACTATAATAGAACAGCTGGGATTTGAACCGAGGGCCTCTGTTTTGTAAGGCAACAGTGCTAACCACTGAGCCACAGCATTTTTCCCTCCTTTCTGTTTCTCTTTTCCCCCTTTCCCCTCTTTTTTTCCTTTCCTCCGTGGCCCACCCGATGCTAACTGAACCTGATTGTGGAACCAAGATCAACTTGTCCTTTATAGCCACATGGCAGTCTCAGTTTTAACAATAATAAAGCTAATGATTCTCAGACACTATGCAGTTTGACTTAAAGACAAAGGCATTGACGTGAGCACTGCTTGATTATCGAATTAATCTATATCTGATAGCACCTAGAACTCCTACAACCTCTAAATGTGAACTCTTGTACACTGTAAACAAGTCATATACTGTAGGCCATTGAATCTGGCGACCCTGGACTCATTTAATACTGTAAATGCCTCTAGTCTATCTGCCAGCCAGAGGAGGATGGGCTCCTCCTGTTGGGTCTCCTGCCAAAGGTTTCTTCCTCCTATTCCCCTCATTGGGGAGTTTTTCATTACCTTGCCACTGTCGCCTCGGGCTTGCTCACTGGCACCGATCTCTGTAAAGCTGCTTTGAGACAATATTTGATAGTAGAAAGCGCTATACAAATAAATTTGAACTTGAGCTTTCTGTATGCTGCGTTTGGCAAAAGGCCCTTCCCATACCGGGAGTCGAACCCAGGCCGCCTGGGTGAAAACCAGGAATCCTAGCCACTAGACCATATGGGAGCGCTGAGCAGCGCGAAGAGCCGTACGCCACCACCCGACCCAAATCCATTTGCTGTCCTCTCTGTTGAGATTGTGCCCGGACAGGCTACAGAGGTCAGAGAGGTTCTAGACCATGGCTGTGTCCGAAATGGCATACTACATACTACTCGTATACTCATCTTGACGTAAAACTAGTAAGTAGTATGCAGTACATGAAAAATAAAAATTTTACAGTACACGACAGTCACCCGGATGTTGTACTACTCTGGCGAAAATTTGCAGTATACAGCCAGAGCTCACTTCGCCGGGTACTGCATCCCATGATGCAGCGCAGTGATTTCCAACTCTCCAAAAATTTCAAAAAACCTGGCGGACCGCGGCAGTCTTGTGACTGTGTAGTACACTACATGAAAGTTCTCATACTTGCATGCTATACTGTATACTAGGGTGGGGAGTAGTGTGCAGTACACAGTGTATACTAGGCCAGTGTGCAGTATGTAGTACACAGCATGCCATTTCGGACACAGCCCATATCGTGGAGACTCACCTGGGAAGTTCCACAAGGTAAAAGACCACAGCT
The DNA here is from genome assembly GCF_902362185.1 of Chanos chanos. NCBI lineage: Eukaryota > Metazoa > Chordata > Actinopteri > Gonorynchiformes > Chanidae > Chanos > Chanos chanos. The sequence goes on along the minus strand of NC_044497.1, from coordinate 23,940,754 downwards.
ACAGGCTCAGACTTTGCAGCGCTTACGTCTAGCGGGACACAAGTGAAGGCACTGTGCCAGTTACAGATGAGAGGAGCTTCCTAGCCACTGCCGCGGACGAGAACGCAAGGGCGCTTCGAGACGAGGTGGCCGAGTGGTTAAGGCGATGGACTGCTAATCCATTGTGCTCTGCACGCGTGGGTTCGAATCCCATCCTCGTCGTCAGCGCCTCCTAAAGCGTAGCAGAAGGGGCCACATTTGGAGGTGTTCTGGACTGCATGTGACCACAGCCTTTTACCGGTGCGAACTCGATCTCGACCACGTTCAGCGACCGCCTACTCAACTGACGTTGAGGTAAATAACTCATGTTACAAGTCGATGGGTTAAACAAAACACTTCTGAAATGAATATTTGACCCCTGAGCAACACATGATACCACATCGCTAGTAAACCACGCTACAAATTTACGACAATAATTCTGTTGGTATAGACATTTGACACACATCTCGTGTCATCGTGTCATCTGCAATCAGTTTATTGAGCCGAGGTATACGGGCAAGGCATCGCTTATCTCTGTTAGCGGGCTTGGTTAGCCCAACGTATTGTAAAGGGATTAGATACACCACAAAACAGGAATTTCATTCTTTCATACCTTACTTTTCAAAGTATGTAGTATCTCTGACAGCCATTTCACAGTTTGGTGGCTCCGAACGGAAGGTGTAAACAGGGCCGTAGAGGTTCCTCAATCTGGCCTGAGAAGTTTCCATACACCTACGATAGCACTCAAAACACAGGTTCCTGGCTGAAAAGAGTTTCCTCTTATGTTAATCGGTCTTACTGGCTTTCAGCACAGGCCATGAAAGGCCGCCTGGACTTATACCTAGTTACGGTTAGGGTTTGGGTTAAGGTCAGGGTTTGGGTTAAGGCTACATTCAGGGTAAGGGTTAGGGCTGAGAGAAGGGCTACGGTTAGGGCTTGATTTCGGCTTAGAGTATGGGCTGAGGTTAGGGTTAGGGATAGGGACAATCTTAGAACAAGAGATAAAGGCGAGTTTTAGAATTAGAAGGGCCAGGCTTCATATTAAAAATTAGCATTTGCTTCATGGCCAGAGTGCTTTTTAGAACGGACTTCGGTTGGCTTTGTACAGGTAGGGGTTCTTCCACAGGAGATAACACTTAAAGCACTCGGCCACCTCGTCTTGGAGTGCCCTTGCTTTCTCATCCGTGGCAATGGCAAGGAAGCTCCTCTCATCTGTAACTGGCACAGTGCCTTCACTTGTGTCCCGCTAGACGTAAGCGCTGCAAAGTCTGAGCCTGTAGCTGTGGTCTTTTACCTTGTGGAACTTCCCAGGTGAGTCTCCACGATATGGGCTGTGTCCGAAATGGCATGCTGTGTACTACATACTGCACACTGGCCTAGTATACAATGTGTACTGCACACTACTCCCCACCCTAGCATACAGTATAGCATGCAAGTATGAGAACTTTCACATAGTGTACTACACAGTCATGACTGCCGCTGTCTGCCAGGTTTTTTGAAATTTTTGGAGAGTTGGAAATCACTGCATTGCATCATGGGATGCAGTACCCGGTGAAGTGAGCTCTGGCTGTATACTGCATATTTTCGCCAGAGTACTACATCATCCGGGTAACTGTCGTGTCCGGAAAAATATTTATTTTTTTATGTACTGCATCCTACTTACTGGTTTACATCAAGATCAGTATACGAGTAGTATGTAAGAAGACCATACATGCTAGTGTTCACTGTGATTAATACAGATATGTGTAATTTATTGCATCCACGGTTTTTGTTTTGTAACATATTTCTTTGTAGTAATTGTTTCCCAGTTAGTCTACAGTGATACAATTTTCCAGGTCTGTATGTGGCATATGATGTTCAGCTTTGTGTGTGTGTCTGCACAGATCAAATAAATTTTTCCAATTTATTGGAGATGTACAACTCGATGAGAATCTTAATTCACAGATGTAACAGTATGTAATAGTTTGCAGAAGAGAGTCAAGACCTGTGTACAAATTGGAAATTTTATTTGAAATGCAAACTGTAAAATACCATAGAAATTATTACTGAAACACCATATGGTCAGTCAGATTCTCCCCAATATGGGAAGAAGTAATATGATGACCAGAGTTTCAGCTAAATTAAACAACATCCTCCTAACAAGAATAATATTTACAACTTCAAACACAGAATAGAAAGAGGTGAAGGGGTAGGCATTATTAAAAAGAACAACCCAGTGCTCAGTCCTCTCAAAATGACAAAAAATAAACCAAATAAACAAAAGGAAAAAATCTAAATTAAGAAGTTTAAAGTATAAATAATAACTTGGTCTTTGTACATTACTGAAAACAATATGGCTGAAAATTTAAAAGAAAAATCACTGAGCATTTCAGAGGTTATTGTGTCTCCATTTGTCAAGGCTGTGAACACCAAAAAGGCAAACGGCACCTAGCAACAGAAAGTCTGTACTAAGGAAAGAAAATAGTTTACTTTAGACAGACAATCCAAATGAAACATGATCCAGACAATTCCTACAATAATTATATAAGACTGAAGATAACCATACAGTCTGTTCTGAAACACAGAGAGTGATTTTATTTTGACATGTGTCTCTCAATTGTGATGAGGGTGGACAATGGAGTTCATTACATTTTTTCACTTTCAGAGTGTTGAAATGACCATAGTAACAGTGCCGGACTTGTTTTTCCTGAAGGGCAGTGATTCACCCTCTTCCATGATTTTATCTGATAATAGTGATCACAGATTTATGAACACATTACTAGGTATAATGTACAGAGTTAATACACAATGTGACAAGAAAATACAGGATGTTGAAAATAGGAAATTAAAATATTATTGCACTTCCAAACAAGATATAAGCATTCCAAATGCTCAATTGTTTTCCCTTTGGAAGCAATACAGACATGTTTAAGATGTTTAATGCTGTCCATGACTCTCTCTCTCTTTCTTTCTCTCTCTTTCTTCAACACCTTACTGACCTTATATTTGGCTATATCAGTTTGCTCTAGGGACACAATCTTATAAAACCCACATTATCCCACAGATTGATGAAAGGGACAACTGAGCAGTTGGAAAAAATCTCTCTCACACTCACACAGACATACACAGACACACGTCTTCACACTTAGAGGCACACACACACACACACACACACACACACACACACACACACACACACACACAGATTATTATAACAGAAATATAGGAACCAGACAGATGTATCTCAACACTTAGTCCCTGGATGAGGCTGCTGCCTTGGAGTAGGATTGCCTTTGAATCTTTGTGTCAGTGGTTTTCAGGTTTTGACCTTTATCAACAGCATATGGTAATTAATCCACATATTACAGACCCACAGATACATAGAATAATGACACCTCACTTCAACATGACATTTTCACGTGTCAAGATCGTAAGAAATGATTGTGTACACTGGCAGTCCAATAACCCTAACTTCACACGTTGCTCTATTAGCACTGACAAACTTCCTCAGCAGGACAATCCCAGTCCAGATCCACAGTGGCAGGCCTTAGACTCAGCAATGCATCTATGAACTCATAACAATTCCCATGGAATCATGTCAGCCGGGATGCTATATATACAGACTGTACAACGTTCTTCAAGTCTTTCTTTCTCAGTCCAGCGCAAGCACCTGCCTTGTCCCCACTCGGCATGCAAGAGTTCGTGGAGGCAAAAAGTTGATTTCTCTGTTTTGGCAAAGCTCATCTCTGCTTCAAAGCATTTTGGCAAGGTTTCACAGGCTTTTTATGGATCCAGTCATGTCCCAGATGACTTTCAAGGTACTGCCATCACTTGTAACAACGAACTTTTGACAAGGCAGAAACATCAATCAGCAGGAGGGAACACTCAAACTCAAGGAACAGCCCTGTAGGTCAGATTGCCTTTGTGTTTCTGTAGAGTTCCATAGAGTGCAAAGTGTCTGACCTGATCCAAGCACTGCTTTTCCATGTTATTACCTGAGACAGAGGCCATTTACCAGAGAAGCCTAAGCAAAAAATAGCCTGATTCTACAGAAAGCCCTTTGTAAGCTCCAAACCCTCATTGTAAAATTATAAAGTGTAAGTAAAAAAACACATTTCCAAATACCTTTTAAAATAGGTAAAACAAAAAAAAGAGAACAAAAAAGAAATTAACACATGGAGACAGCGGAAGTGTGAGGGTAAAGATTTGTTGTACTCAGAGACCTGTCAAAAGAAACAGCTGTTCTAAATTGTCTGGATGAAGAAGATTGTGAAAGATTGCATTTAAAACTACAGAATATGGTTAGCAGAGATCTCAGATCCCACCTCAAATCATTCTGAGATGACTGAATAAAGCATTAACAGTCACCTCTGCTAGCACCAAAAAAATAAGTTGGAGAGTTTTAAGCAGTGAGTCTAAAAAGAATAAAATGATGATTAAAAATGACACAAGTGCAGGTTGAAGCAAAGCAGCAGGACTGTCTGGTTCTGCTCTTTGCTTCAACTCTCCTTTAACAGGTTACAATTGAGTACCCTGTTTGAGAGCAACAAAAATTCTATGGTACTACTGCTTACTAGGGTGAAAGCAGACACTCTTCTTGATAGATAAAATTCAAACCCACAACAAAATAAACACAAAATAAAACACAATAAAATAAAGTAAAAATAAAAATAAAATAAAATAACATTCATTTGGCTTTGAGTTCCTTGGGTGTTTTCTTCTAGTGCAGTGCAGTGGTGCTCCAGTGGTCTCTCTCATCTCAACCCTTTGACTGCAGTCTAGCGTTCCTTACACAGTTCTTATCCTTCCACAGAACACTGGGCCAATTCTTCTCCATTTCTCTTCTCAGAATCTTTCTTTGCACTTCTTAGGCTTCAGATGCAGCTTGGGGCTTCAGTTCGGCTTTTTCCATGGCTGTGCCGTATGGCGTTCGCTTGAAGAAGCCAAGCTGTGGAAATATGAATACATCAGGCAGAGTTGAATGCAATTATGAGAGTTAAACTATTACACTCTTTTTTTTTCTATTTAAATAATCTCCTCTTTATGCAAGTTTAGCGCAAGGGAGAGCAAGCAGCCACGGAAGCTTGCTAATTTTAGAGATCGTCTCACTAACAATAAACACAGACAAATTGAAGACTTGTACTGACCACTAAAAAATGTCATATGTTGCAAATGCAAAGCAAATATGGCAGCCACTCACTTTGTAGAGGACGTAAATGAGCAGCGCAAGGAGCAGAAGACCAGCCAGTATGGCCAAGATGATGATCCATAATGGGACGGCATACTGACTGTCAGGCTTGTTCCACACCACCTGTGTGACCACCTGCACAGACATCAAAAAGCCATGCCTCAGTGCTGAATCTGCTCCTCTATTACACAGCCCCCCCCCCCCCCCCCCCAAAAAAAAAAATATGGAGAACATAGACATTAGGCATGATGACTTCGCCTACCTTTTTTTCACCTCTTGGAGTCACCTTGGGTAAAATGACATAGGGCATCTTTTCCACTGTGTAACTGGCCAAACACTCCAACACATAGTTCTTATACTTTCTCTGCAGTGAAAGAAACCATTTGAATTATGCATTAGATTTGAAGTACATTGTGTGCTTACGTACATGGTCCACCATAATCTGCCATCGCTGGCTGGTCAGGTAAGTTCTTATCTATCAGTAAAACAGTTTGGTTTCTAATGATAGGCACCATGAGTGTACATAACCACTTCTGCTCCACTGGGGTCAATGGCAAGAGCGGAAATCTATAAGTAACATATGAACCGGACCTGATGGGTAATATAGTGCATTGTAACATGTCCTCCAGCAGATGGCAGCAACACTCTTTAGAGAGCTACGCTATGACTACATGTCTGGTTGGCCTTGATATTCATACGATCCCTATGACATTCCAATCCTATGAGAACCCAAGATCGCGACTTAATGAATTTTCAATGCACTCACACATAAGCTTTATATTGGCTGGAGCAGCAGAGAACATGTTTGGTTCTCAACTTTCTCCCTCACAGACACGCACACATATACATTCATAAACAGCTGTTTACTTCCAATGCCATCTGTCCATTCTGCTAAAGAACTATACCTAAACACGGATGAGTTCATTACTTAGGCATTAACACTGACATCCAGTCTGTATTAAAATGTGTTTTGGTCTATGTTTTTCATGGTTATCATCATTACATTTTGCCAAGGAAATGGCTTCACTGCATACTGAACAAATTTACAATATACTCTTTCAAATAATATTTCATGTGAGAGCTGGCTCATGCCCTTACCTCAATGAATGTCTCCGCCCAGATCCGCGAGCGCACTTTCAGTATGGCACTGGTCCCTTTCTCTAATAGGCCAACATTACACTGCAATGTCCAGCACTCAACATTGGAGCAAGACTAGACATAGAGAGAGGGAGAGAAAGGGGTGAAAAGAGAGAGAGACAGAGAGACATAGAGAAACAGAAAAAAGCAAGGGATCATTAATATTACCTGAGCTGAACTGCAGAGAACATTGTCTGTGTATTATTCTGTATGCTGTGTTTACAGCAGACTAAGAAGTATTCCATCTATTGGTGAAATATGAAGTTTACTCATTCCTGTTATCCCAACTGAAGTATTGCAGTGATTCTGATCAACAAACAAAAATGCAGTACGAGTCTGCCAACTTTTAATTTTTAACAGTGATGTGGATGATTACCAAACAGACTTTCAGGCAAAAAGAGCAGATTGGGGAAAACTGATAACCAATTCACATTCAGGCATGACAATTCCAAATCATATATAAATTAGTGAGGAGTCAGAGAGGAAAAGGAATGAGACCAGTGTTGGCAACATAGGCTAAACCCCAATGACAAAAGGCCCAATGTTAGCATCCTTACAGCGGGCTGCCTTAGATTAAAGCAGGCCTGTGGCAAAGTCATAGGACTTTGCTCCACACATTCACTGCAAGGCAAATTACGAGCACACTGCTGAACTACACTTTCTGGCTTTTTGTCTTTTCATCAAAATTTTAAAAATATTTTACAAACATTTGACAAAATTATCCAAAAGCCTCCTAGTGGCAACAGGCTCATTTCATTGTGCAGCTGATGAAATTTTGGTTGATATCCCGTGCTGTCAGTAGATGGACCACCCTGGATGGGACAGATCTTACAGGCCAGATTTTTTGGGGGGGGCAGGGGGTTGGGGAGGGGTGCAAAATGAGCATGTGGATCTGAAAACCGCAGTGGGCAGCTGGTTTCCCAGCCACTCTGCAGTGATAAGTCTTAGAAGAGCCACGATCAAGGAGGGCAAAGAGACTGGGAAAAGAACTGGTCCATTTCCTCTCAACGGGATTCAGTGATGGCCCCAGGCAGGCAGAGAAATATGCTGGCCCCGTCCCAGTTCACTTAAATGACTTCCTGTGCTTGTCTCCCTCAATTCATGAACAACAATCTCCATGAACTGAATGAGATAGGAGAATAAGGGGAAAAACCTTGGGGTTATCTACATCAAATGCAGTTAATCCTTCCCCTGATCCAGAGTTATATCAGCAAATTTAATGACATAGAGGCATGTGAAAATAGATGTTATGTGTTTTGACAGGGGTATGGATCAGACAGCTTGAGGGACAGTGTGCCATTGATATAGTCTTCAGTTAATGACTTCTCAGCTTTAAAATGACGTTTTCCACTCGGAAAGACGGGGACTGAGGTAAGGTAAAGGTGAGGTGAGGTAAATCTCCGACTAAGGTACATGAAACACTCACTATGGCAAATACTCAGCTTGTTCAGTGTGTTGAGTGCAGGATGTTTAGCCATTCTTCCTCCGTCATTAATAACAGCTCATTTTGTGCTAAATGTACATTAGTTAGCTCCCTGACGGAGAAGATTGTAGCATTAGAGATGCGCATCCAGATGCTAGAGAGGCTTAGTGAGAGTGAGAATAGCCTAGTTCCTGAAAAGGAAAATCTGGATGGCTCAGAAAGAGTTAGCAGCTCCCTGACTCCGGCACTAGAGCCCTCACAGTGGGGCGAATGGGTGACAACTCAGCACTATGGGTGCAAAGCCAAAGCTAACACTAAGGCTAGCCCATGAGAGACACACCACTCCCCGCTTCACGTGTCAAACAGGTTTGCCCTCCTCAGTGAAACACCCACTGAGAAACCTGAAAGAGCTCTGGTTATAGGAGATTCCATTCTACGGCATGTGAAATTAGCTAGACCTTTAGGGGTACCAGCAGCCTTAGTTAGCTGTATACCGGGAGCCAGGGCGCCGGACATGGCAAGTAATCTTAAAGTGTTAAGTAAGCATAGGTTTTCAAAGATAGTTTTTCATGTAGGAGCTAACGATATACGCCTTTGTCAATCAGAGATTACTAAAAGTAATATTGTAGAGGTCTGTAAATTAGCGAAGGCGATGTCCGATGCAGTAATATGCTCTGGCCCCATCCCAATCCAGCGAGGCGATGTAGCTTACAGCAGGTTATGGTCGCTGAACTGCTGGATGTCCAGGTGGTGTTCTGACAACAGTGTGGGCTTTATAGACAATTGGAATAGTTTTGAGGGCAAGGCTGGCCTCTTAGGGCGGGACGGTGTCCATCCCACTCGGGAAGGTGCTGCTCTCATTTCTTGTAACATAGCGCATAGTCTCAGAACAGTTAGTCTATGACAATCCAGAGCCAAGGCCAGGGAGCAGACAAGCAGGCTAAACCGACCGTCTGCTAGCTGCACAGAGTCGTCACCCAGGTTAAACTATATTGAGACTGTGTCTGTTCCCCGACCTATTAGAAAATGTAGAAACACTCAGAGAATTTGTCCTAGTAACCTAATTAACATAGATTTAAATAATCATACTGAATGTACCGCCAGCACCTTTTATCTTAAGCTAGGACTGTTAAATATTAGATCTCTTACACCTAAAGCGCTTACTGTCAATGAAATTATTACTGATCAGGAGTTTAATGTACTGTGTTTAACAGAAACGTGGATCAAACCAAATGAGTGTGTCGCATTAAATGAAGCTGGTCCTCCCGGATACAGTTATATACACCAGCCTTGTCTAACTAGCAGAGGAGGAGGCGTTGCAGTTATTTATAATGATAATCTAGGCATCATACAACAACCTTTACATAAATTCAAAGCGTTTGAAGTTCTTTATACAAACATAACATATGTAGCCACAAAAAATAAGTCTACCCAGTCAATCACACGAATTATTATTTATAGACCCCCTGGGCCGTACTCTGAATTCCTCTGTGAATTTGCAGATTTCATCTCAAACCTCGTTATTTCTTTAGACAAAGCTCTAATTGTCAGAGACTTTAACATTCATTTTGATAACCCACAGGATCCTCTGAGAACAGTGTTCGTGTCCATTCTAGATTCAGTAGGGATTAATCGGGGATTAATTGATTAATTCAGTAGGGATTAATCGATTAAGACGGTCATAGGGCCCACTCATAATGGTGGCCACACCCTCAATCTTATACTAACACTCGGATTAAATGTAGGAAGTATAGTCACATTTCCACAATCTTAAGCTATCTCAGATCATTATCTTATTTCATTCAAAATGTTTCTTAGTAATAATATATGCACCTCGCCACGCTATCGTAATAAACGAACGTTTACGCCAGCTACTACGCAGAACTTTATCAATAATCTCCCAGAGTTATTAACCTTGATTGGATCACTGTCACACCCCACAGAACTTGATCAGGCAACTGAATCTTTAGAGTCAACATTCTGCAACACCTTAGATAATGTGGCCCCACTTAAAAGGAAAATAATCAGAGAGAAAAAACTAGCTCCCTGGTATAATGAGCACACACGCACCTTAAAACGTACCACTCGAAAATTAGAACGTAAATGGCGCCAAACTAAATTGGTAGTATTCCAGTAAGCATGGAAGGAGAGCCTCCTGAGCTATAGAAAAGCTCTTAGTGCCGCTAGATCAATGTATCTTTCCACCCTAATAGAAGACAACAAAAATAATCCTAGATTTTTATTTAATATTGTATCAAAACTAACTGGGAATAAGAGCACCTTGGAAACAGGCACACCATTAATATACAGTGGTGACGCCTTCATGAATTTTTTCAGTAGCAAAACTGAAAATATCAGGCATACAATTCAGACTATAAATTTAAAACCAGATAATTTGATAACTACCACTGTAAATAACAATATAAGTATATCAGATCAGCGATTAGAATCTTTTACTCCCCTTCAAGCAACCAAATTAACTTCACTAATTTCTTCATCAAAATCACCAACTTGTGTATTAGATCCCTTACCTACACGTTTCCTCAAGCAGATACGACCAGTAGTCATCGAACCTCTTCTAAAAATAATTAGTTCCTCTCTTAGCACTGGCTACGTACTTAATCTTTTAAACTAGCAGTTATCAAACCCCTAATTAAAAAACCTGACCTTGACCCCTGTTCGTTGTCCAACTACAGGCCAATATCTAACCTCCCCTTTATCTCCAAGATCCTAGAAAAGGCTGTAGCACAGCAGTTATGCTCATACTTACATAGGAATAACATTCATGAAATGTATCAGTCAGGATTTAGGCCTCATCACGGCAAAGAGACAGCACTGGTTAAAGTTGCGAATGACCTATTACTGGCCTCTGATCAGGGTTGTGTCTCCTTGCTTGTGTTGCTTGACCTCAGTGCAGCCTTTGACACCACTGATCATACTATTCTCCTTGATAGACTAGAAAATGTTGTTGGAGTTGAGGGAATGGCCCTCTTATGGCTTAGGTCCTACTTGATTGATCGTTATGAGTTTGTTGATGTAAATGGTGACTTCTCTGCATATACTGAGGTAAAGTTTGGAGTCCCACAAGGTTCTGTTTTAGGTCCACTGCTTTTTTCTTTATATATGCTACCTCTAGGTGATATTATTCGTAAACACGGTATTAGCTTCCACTGCTATGCTGATGACACACGGTTGTATGTCTCAGCGAAGCCAGACAAAAGACACCAGCTTAACAAAACTGATGAATGTCTAAGGGATATTAGGCACTGGATGCTTACTAACTTCCTCTCACTTAACTCTGAAAAGACAGAAGTACTTGTACTAGGATCACATGCAGCTAAGAGTAAGCTTTCCGATCACATAGTAACTCTGGATGTCCTTTCTCTTTCATCATGTGCAGCAGTAAGAGACCTTGGTGTAATTATTGACTCCAGTCTTTCATTTGAAGCTCATGTAGATAACATTACCAGGATAGCCTTCTTTCATCTTAGAAATATTAACAGGACAAGAAATGCATTGTCATTTAAAGATGCTGAAAAATTGGTTCATGCTTTCAATACCTCTAGGTTAGACTATTGTAATGCCTTACTGTCTGGATGTTCTAATAGGTGTATAAATAAGCTACAGTTAGTTCAGAATGCAGCCGCCAGAGTTCTTACTAGAACCAAAAGATATGATCACATCACTCCTATCCTATCCACACTGCACTGGCTCCCAGTCAAATCTCGTATTGATTATAAAATCTTACTATTAACATATAGAGCACTAAATGGTCTTGTGCCACAGTACCTGCACGAACTCCTGATCTTTTATGATCCACCACGCCTACTTAGATTAAAAGGTGCAGGCTATTTGTTGGTACCTCGAGTTGTGATGGCTATAGCAGGGGGCAGAGCCTTCTCTTACAGAGTCCCACAGTTATGGAACAGCCTCCCAATTAATGTTCAAGACTCAGACACAGTCTCTATGTTTAAGTCAAGGCTGAAAACTTATCTGTTTAGCCAAGCCTTTTGCTAACAGCTCTTTACTAAGTAAAGAAGCAAATCTGGAGGGTTCTCGGGCATAGAATGTTTGGTGAACTGGGATGTTTGGATGCTGTCACCCCCCCACTCTAACATGTTCACTCAGATTTGTTGACGGTGGAGTGGGTGGCTGCCTTGTGTCCCAGAGTGCCCTCATGTCCGTGTTACCTTCTACCTCTCCTTTTTAACTATGCTGTAATACCTCGTCTTGCTGGAGTCTCTGCCTGCACTCGGTATATTTTCCCTTAACCATTATGTGAAAATGAACATCTAACAATGTCTCTCTCTCTCGCTCTCTCTCTGTCTCTGTCTCTGTCTCTGTTGAGCCACCCATGCTACTCGCCACACATGCGACTCCTGAGATACAAGTGATCCTGACTCTTCCTGCCCTCTGGACTGATCCATCCTAGTGTTATCATCTTTCATCCCCCTGTCAGCCTCCCGTCAGCATCGCCATGCCCTTTGTTCATGCTCCAATTTACTTGCAATTGTAACTGCCCGCGGGGTCGGCACCTATTGCACACCTGTCTGGCCAAGGAGGGGTCTCCTCTCTCTGTGGTCCTTCTCAAGATTTCTCCCATTTTCCCAATTCCCTTTTGGGTTTTTGGGGAGTTTTTTCTTGCCCGCCATGAGGATTAAGTCAGGGGGTGCCGTCATGTTTTGATTTTGGTTGTTGTGGCCTGTAAAGCCCTTTGAGACTGTAAACAGTGATATTGGGCTCTAAATAAACTTGAAACTTGAAACTTAAGGAAGTAGAGGCTTGATTGACATTTACAATGAACTTCTCTTGCTTCCTGTCCTTACATTCCCAGCAATTTTCTCTCATTTTTTAATCAACCTACAAAACCATCTGGAAGTCTACTGTAGAATAGTGCTGGCTTGCCAATGCTCTGACCTTGAGAAGGCCTCCCCAGGTGTGGACTTGCATTGCAGACTGTTGCCAAACCTGGGCTTCGAATCTCTAGCTGTGTTCCCACTGAGGTTCCTGTCAGCAACAGCTCTAAGCACTAACATACTTCCACCACTTCTAACCAACACATTTTTTAGAGAGAGCCTTCCATTGCACCTCATCCTCCAAAGCAAAAGTACTGGGCCTCCTAAAAGGTGTTGGTGAGTGAAGAATGACAAACGAGGTCACAGGACACAAGGCCTCTTTCACTTGGTCAGGTAAGTTAGGAAGGAGAAGGCTACCTTCAGGTGAGTGCATCAATGGGCTTTTGTCTGAGGAAAAACTTGGGGTAGCATGAGGACACACGGCCACTTATCTCTTCAATAGGTAATGGAACCCTGTTACTGATGTCATCTCTCACACTAACACATACACATTAACCTTCCAGAGTGCCCTCCATCTGGGTTGTCAGAATAGCTCTTTGACCTCTCATGACCTCATTCACTTAATTACATGACTTAGTACTTGTGTTTTCCCCAATCACTCAAAGGTAGCAGGCAAAGATGATGCATTTATATCTTGATAGTTCTAGGGAGTATACCTACTGAGGCCCTAGGCAGGCGACACAGTGAATGTGTCTTGTCTTTTCCCCTCCCTCACCATCTATCCACCGATCAGTTTAAAGAGCCTTACCAGGTTGGTCAGTTCAGCCAGCATGCCTTTATGGGTCTCCCTTCTCTCAATATGGTGCTTTTGGCTTGAGCTTACCAAGGGTGTCTGCTCTGTGGATGACTGCTGGATCTGGAGCAAGAAGAGAGAGAGAGAGAGAGAGAGAGAGAGATTAACAGGAAAGAAGGAAATTCACCACCCATTTAGATAACACAGACTCTGACCTTTGTACCACTCATTGACTCAACATGGACATGTAATGGGAGGTGTCCTGCCCCTGTCTGACTTGAGATGGCCATAAAAAAGTCTGACCTCATACTCATGAATAATATGAAATGTGTACTTTTACAGTCGACCAGCTGTTCTGTCCATAGATACATAACCACCTTAAACCCATGTTATGCAACATAGCCCTGCAAATGCACATGCACGCACGCGCCCACACACACACACACACATCCCATCAAAACCATGTGAGGATGCTTGTATGAGGGAGAAAGCGAGGCAAGAGCAGTTCTAACTCGGCTAGTGACTATGTTTTTTTATATACTTTATTCATGAGTGGATCATCAAACATGGTGACGGACAGACTGAGATGAGAGAGAACTGGGAGGATCAAAAAGCGGCTTACTGTCCTTGGGTGGGGCTCTGTGTGTGTGTGCGTGTGTATGTGTGTGTGTGTGTGTGTCTGAAGATGTTCCATAGGTTTTAATTTACTGGGTAATTAACTGGCTGCTCTAAAGTGTGCTGACATCTGCATTACCTTATATTACTGTGTGTGTGTGTGTGTGAGTGAGTGAGTGAGGGAGAGAAAGAGAGAGAAAGAGAGAGAGAGAGAGTGAATGACTTCATGTCGGACCATCGTCCATGCAAACTGTGTATCTGTAAACCAATCCTTCACTTACTCGTGCTTTTAGGCTCAAATTTAAAATTTATGCTTCGCTTGCACATTATGAAATGAAAATAAAACTGTTCTATCACTGAATAAATGTGGCCATTCTGCTCCAATTGTCAATACTGAAAGGGAAGCTGGGGAGCACAGCTGAAGAACTCATACTCCATACAACGTTGTAGCATTTGTCTTACCCTGAGGTTTCGGCGGTTGACTACATTGTTGGAGGAGCAGTTGACAGGGCCTTCTGTGTTAACCTCCAGTAGGTACATGAAGTTATACATTTGCAGACTCAAAGGACATTTCAGCTTGAGCAAAGCATGACTGATGCGACTGGGCCCTTTGTTCAAAAACTGGAGCGGGGGAGAGAGGGAGAGACAGAGAGGGAGAGAGTTTTTCCCCCAGGAGAACATTAAACATTAGGCTGTTGTATGTAACTCTTTTCAATAGAGGCTGTGGTTTGAGTCTTGGTTCATTCATACTCTAAGAATCCACTCAATCACACCATATTCAAACACAATCACAGCTGACCATTACAGTGGAACTATGCAGAAGCCATCCACACACAGTGATATCACAAAGGGATGGTCTGACATCCTGTGTTGCTTAAATTAAATGGTCCTGAATAGGTCATTGTAAGTATAAAGCTGAGGGCTTCTCACTCATGTCTCTCTAACTCATCTTTGCTGGTCTGGAAGGACGTTTGAGCCCCATAAACACTAATGATAGGTCTCTGTGGCTTGTGGACTGGCTACAGGACTGACACAACTGCGTACTTCATAGACATGTTGGACTGGAGGCCCGACGTCTTGCTCCATCACCAGATTCTTGGTTCCCTTCCAGTTCTGTGGTGGGAAAAAGACCTTGTCTGGCCGTGAGACCCTTCAAAAGAGAGAGAAAGAGAGAGAGGGCAAGTAAGACAGGCAGGAATTATCTAAAGAAAACTTCACAGAAGCTGTGACTTTGTGGGAGCTTGAAGAAACAAACAACTGCATCTTTGGACTCACCCCTGTAGAAGAACGTCGGCATGCACTACCACCTCCAGCTTATACGACACAACCTCACTCTGAGAGTTATTCTCATTCTTACTGTGGAGGGAGATGAGACAGAGAGAGGGAGAGTGAGAGAGAGAGAGAAGTGGAAAGAGAATGGTGATGAGCAAAACAAATGATTTAAGGACGTAAACAATCGGTACAAGTTGAGTATCCTTTATCCAAAATGCCTGCAACCAGAGGTGTTTCGGATTTTGGATTTTTTCAGATTTTGGAATACAGTCATGTGTTGCTTAATGACAGGGATATGTTCTGAGCAATGCGTCATTAGGCGATTTCGTTGCTGTGCGAACATCATAGACTGTACTTACACAAACCTAGATGGTATAGCCTATTGCTCCTAGGCTACAAACAGCGTTACACGGCATACTGCTTTACAGTAAACTTTTTTTTTTATAAGTAGAAAGAGTACACTCTAAAATAATGATAAAAAGTATAGTGTAGTAAATACACAAACCAGTAACATAGTTGTTAATTATCATTATCAAGCATTATGTACAGTACATAATTGTATGTGCTGTATTTTAATACGACTGGCAGCGAAGTAGGTTCGTTTACACCAGCATCACCACAAAAACTTGAGTAATACACTGTGCTGCGATGGTACAACGGCTACGATGACACTAGGCGATAGGAATTTTTCAGCTCCATTATAATCTTATGGGACCACCATCATATATGCTTGACTTTCTGTGCTATAGATAAACATAAATGATTCCTCTTTTTCTTATCACTATTACCCATAGGGGTATCTGCAGCCCCTTCTGACATTTTCAAACGATATTTTTGTATCACAGAGCAGAGAATAAGCAAAAAACACAGTGAGTAATGCACTTAGGTCTGGCGTTGGCGATGGTTGGTAACAAACTGGCGCCAACAGAGCATCAGAGCCACACATGGGCAAGTGAGGTCAGGTGTAGAATATTCCACTTGTGGCATCATGTCGGCGCTCAAAAGGTTTTGGATTTTGGAGCATTTCGGATTTTTGGATTAGGTATGCTCAACCTGTATGTAGAATTTCTTTCAAATAGACTGGGTGTGTGTGTGTGTGTGTGCGCGCGCATGAGTGCATGTCCATGTCATACCTGCGGATCTGTAAATCAAACTGTACGACCTTGCGTGTGTCTTTTAGTCGCGGTACAGTGAAGCGTAGACCTGCCAACAGCTGGAAACAAAAACAAAGGAATTTAAGCTTCTAAAACTTGGCTTTCAAAATATTTCTGTAAATTGAAAAATATTAATTGAAGTACTAATTTAAAACTATTAAGGCACTTGTTCTACATTTATTAAATCACTTCTCCCTTAAGTTACAAAATTATAATATTTCTTCAGAACAGTACATGTAATTCCAAACCATCACTGGTTAAGTGGGCTTTAAATGAAGGATTAATCGGCTGACGCTGCAGAGGCCAGTGAGACTGACTTAAACCCTCATGATTCAAACAGAAGACGCCAGAGGATGTCCAGCGAGAAGAATGTCCAGCAAGTTCTGTGTCTCTAATACAGTCCACTTTGACAAAAAAAGCAAACTGGCACTACTGAAACAGTCTGATCTGAGCAGGTATAGTCTTGGGTTAGAGGACTGGAACCCCCCCCCCCCCAATCATTTGCTGTGAAAACTGAAAATGGTAACTGCTCTTGAATGTCTTTTTTTTTCTAAGAATCATGAGGATACTGGGTATGGTATGTGCTAGCACTCCCTGAAAGAGGTCTGGACTACTTTTAAATCTCTTAACTCATACATGATGCATTTATTAGCACCGCATACACACTGGCTGGTGCCTCTATAAGAGCATGTAATCCCCACTCTTTTGGGCATATGAGATCTTGACTAGACTGATCTGAGGTCAGCCTGGTGTCCTGAGCGATCAAGTCTCCTTACACCGGTCCAAAATATTTTTAGGCTATTACAGCTGCAGAGGCTGATACGTGGTCAGTGAGAGATCTCGGACTGGACAGGTTTCAGAGCTGAAGGTCTAGACTGTACAAATCCCACACACTGTACACACACACACACACACACACACACACACTGCACAAAGTAGAGTATGAATCCTTCTTTTTTTCATTTAATTGCACCTGTGTGTGTGTGTGTGTGTGTGTGTGTGTGTGTGTTTAACCAATAAAACACAACTAATAAATGTTTCCTTACAGTGAATGAAGCATTTAACTATAATATAAAGCTGAATTGCTGTCCAGACAGGCTTTAACACAACGATTAAACTCTGTAACTACTGAACTATTTATTCACCATGTCTGAAAACTGATTTTGAGGAGTTTAAAATGTAAACAGATTAAAAGTAAATTGGAACTTCAGTGAACTGAGTTCAAAACCATGTCGTCAGACAAACATTTTTTCAGTTGCCAGAGAAGAGAAAAAGACAAGAAGTGGGTTGTATGGGAATGCCAACTGAACAGGACACTTTGTACGGGCACCTACCCCCAGAGAAAGCTTTCCTCCACAGACACAATTAAAAAAAAACACACAACCCATTCTGTGTTCTGCTGTTAAGAGGAGGGAAATTCCCTGCACAGAGAAGAGTGGCCAAAACGGACAGCATTTCCTGTTGCCCCCAAAGAGAACTTCCTGAACGTCCAACATGCTTTTAACAAATGCTTTGGCGTCAGTCTGGACACTTTCCTTTGGCAACACAGAGACCACACGGTTACCTATGAAGTAAAATTCGTTTTAACTCTTCTGCTAGATTCATGTAGCTTACACATGTCTCTCAAGAATGAGTCTTACTTCTTGGTTTACGATGCTCGCTATTACGAGTGAGCTAGATGAAGCTTGAAACCTGAGCCAGAAAAAAATGAGCGAAAACTCTCACCTAGGGACCTACACAAAGAAAAGCATTTTCAGTCTGTACACAGTAACCTCTGTGTGACGGTGAAGACGCAGCAGTGAACACAAAGGGCTTTCAGATGAGGTAAGTGTCATGTTCCTGGTACTTACACTGGTGCCAGATTTCATGGGGTTGCCCAAGTCACAGCTGAGGTAACGAGTTTGATTCTCTGTTTCATAGCTGCAGGTCAGCTGGGCCAGACTCTGAAAAGGAACCAAAAAAAGACCATAGCACCAACACAAAATACAACAGTCAGTGAAAAAGAACAAAAACACAGGCTCAAGAGGATTAAATGTGATGAATTACTTCACAGTTTGGTTAAATACTGAAATTTCGTAGAGGGATTAATTGGCTGACACTTGAACAATGATAACATAGCGTTATCTAGTGTTACAGAGCTGTGAGAGACAGTATCTTCCTCTACAGATTATCAGTAATTTGTGTCATCTTATCTACATACAGAACCTACCCTCCATAATCTCGCTAACAGAGAAGTCTCCAAGGCTGTTTATGAATGAACAAGGTCCTATTGAACCTAATTTTAAACATATGTCAAAGGAAAAGGCTGGGCATGTTATCCTGGCATCAAATACCCGGAGCTCTCAGGTAACTCACTTCGTTATTTCGGGCTATTCCGCTGTAGTCAGCTTCAGGAGGTAAGACCACGTACAGCTCGGCCTCGTATGCCCCTCCCCCATCATTCCTTGCATTGAAGGTCAGGGTCAGTGAGTTTTCATCACCCATGTACACTTCCTTCCTGTCTCTAGAGCCCCACCCCGAGAAAAAAAGAGGTGAAATACACATTTGAGCTGGTGTTTTACTGCTGATAGAGTCAAAGGGCAATTTGTTAAATGAACAAAACATAAACAAAGGTGAGCAGCAGAAAACAGTTGAATTTGGCCAGTGCAGTGACACACACTGTGGTAAATGCGCTGTAAATTAACCCAACAAATGCAAACCTTCACCTATGTGTTTCTGCTCTGCTATTCTTGGGCTTATGAACCAAAAATCAATTCATCTCTCCTGCTCAGTCGCACACTGTGTTCTACACGTCCAGCAGATTTAGAGTCAGGATGCATCCCAGATGGCAGGAGGAAGATCCATCTTGCCAGAAGTTCATCCTCCCCCTCTTTTTCTTCATTACACACTCTCTCTCTCTCTCTCTCTCTCTCTCTCTCTATTTTCCAGTGTAGCAATAAAGTCGTACAAATGATGAATCAGAAAGCAGGATTGCAAAACTCCACCTCCTTCCTCTTGTCCATTTCTTTATACTCTGCACTCCTTTCCTCCTCCCTCCTTTTTTCTACAGCTCTGAACACAATGAGAAATTCCATGTGAGGGCCACACAGACGCTTCCAATTACACTCTGGCTTCGTAAGGCAGCACAGAGGAAGCAGAGAGGACAATATTCCAAACGTCAGTGCTCCTCTGCATGAGTTCCCAATGCTACGCTTTCCAAACACTAGCTCAGCGCCATGTTAAAAAGACTTTTAATTCAGGCCGACGATCAGCACTCTTTCAAATCTGTGCTCTACCAATCCATAAATCATTGCTTTGAAGTGTAACTTTGATTGCTCTGCATATAAAGACACTGCTGACTCTTTGAAGATTTATTTTCCAACTCACATCCAGTTGCACTGAAAGCTGCATGGAAACAGCATTAAATCAGTGTTTGTTTGTGTAGTTGGAAAGAGTGAAAGGGAACAGTGAAATCTGGAAAACCCTGACAACAAATTCTAACTCTAGAACAGAAAAAGGGATAATGTCACAGGTTACAAACCCTAGAACCCAAGAGGGCTAATGTCATCACAGGTTACATGCACGGGCAGAGAGAGGATCAAAATGAGACCGTGAGTATGCCCTGACTTCACAGTATGGTCAAAATACCACATGAACCAATTCCCTAAGCCACTATTAAAGTTATTCATTTTGTACAATGTACTCTGGCAATCACTTATAGGATATCTCAGTTATCCAGTATGTTAAACAGCTTTACTCACTGCCCACATACTACAGATATCCTATATTAACAACAGCTTAAGTCTAAGTCATCTATATTGTAGCGGTGTCCAAAGAAACATAAATATCTTTAGGTAAGCCAAAGGGAGGAGCAGTCATTTTTGCAAGCCTGCACATTTCTGATATCAAAGTGAGGCAGAGTGTGTGCTATAAAAATAAGTCTAGCAGAGACAACTAAACTTTCCAAAGTGAGCTCTTTCATCTATCCTCACAGACCAACAACCATTCCTAATACCTGTACAACAGTCCTCCTTCCTGTTTTTGCTACATATGTCCATGCATGCGGGTGCTGTTCCACTTTCACTTTGGAATACTTTGACTACTGACTGAATTCTGATTTCTTGACCAAGACAGTAAGTTGTAAACTGTTTCATTTATCAAAAACATAGTGGCACAAAGCATCCCTTTCTCATTTTCCAACTGTCAGAAATGTGAGATTTTCTTTTCCACATCCCCACTGGTAAAGTCTAAAGTTTACGGCTACCTAATTTGTCTTAACAGTGTAAGTGAGGGTAGGTCCCAGCCAGATATCTTACCCATGCACTGACAGTTTAAGGTCGGGGACACAGATGTTGTCATCTCCGCAGTCCAGCAAAATCTGGGCCTGAAATATGAGAAAGTCAGGAGGGTAAGAAAAAAAGGTGAGAAAACAGAAAAGGATGGAGAAGAAGAATGAAAGGTGCGTGCATTCAGCATGAGCAAAGGCAGCCGTTAAGGTGAGCACAAAAAGTGCAGAGTCACTTCCTGTGCTCTGACATGCTAAACAGTGAGACCGTTTTGGCAGTTTGGCAATGATGTGTCCACTTCACCAAACCCACCGTTTCATTCAGGTGTGACCCCTTAAAGACCTTTAAATGCACTCACACAGTTCTAGCAGGCAGATTTCCACACAGAGCATTATTCATTATTCATAAAGCATCTAGACATTCATCAATACCAACTGATGTCCTCTTTTAGTAGAAACGGCCTTTGCCCTCTCATTAGTGCCTTCATTTGCTAACATTCGCACGTTTGCTGTATAATGGTAACTCTGTACTTAGTTCCTTAGGGTGACTGTTGTGAGAATAGAGGGCTGGATCTGAAGAGCAGCTGGGCAGATTATGAGAAGCTGTGTCATAATGCACTGGTATTTGCTGATGTGTTCCACAGAACCACCATCCCAAACCCCCTGCCAGCCAACCACATCACAGCCAGCCAATGGCCATCCACACTCTCACCACACGTGACGCCACCCAGCACAACAAACAACACCAAACACATGTCAGTCCAAGTCAGCCAGCAGGAGGGATCACTCGGGGAGTGAGGCAGAGGAACAATATACCACTCCAGATAAAACTAAGGGGGACCAAGACTCGGTAGACATAGAAAGGCGGGAAAGTCCTGCCATAGTGCAACTGGTCCTGCATGCAACCATGGTGCGGCATGTTTGAGGGGTGACATGAATGACATGGAAGATAAAAAAAAAAAAAAATAGAGTAAGAGATTAGAAAGAATGAGGCATCCTTCTCTGTAATCACAGAGCCCAGGGGTTCTAATTAGGGCAGGGTGGCTTCCACCACATTTCACTCCGAGCCATGTGCTGCCTCCGTCTTTGACTTCACAGCAGGGGGGGAAAAAAGCTATTTACGGGAATTGCTGCAGCTAAACAACATCAACAGTAGACAGTGAGCCAAGAAAAATCAGCAACTTACAAAATATTAAGATCACCAAAGAGTATTACACCAACCCATAAATCGCTTTCATTTTTTAATGGAAATGCCATGTATAACCAAATGGAACATTCTGAATGGAAAATAAAAACCTTGGGTTAGGTCACCAGGAACAGCAGGTATTACAGTTAGCTCTGATATGCTATGGTTAGCCCATGTGAAGTCTGCAAAAAAACAGCAGGCAGGACTGAGTGAAAGACAGTTCCTGGGTTTGGGAGGTGGTCTTACAGGATAATGAGCCTGTGCAATTAGAGACAAAAAAATCCAGGAAAAGCAGACAAAGAAAGATATTGTGACGTGTGTGTGTGTGTGTCAGTATGTATGTGTTGTGAGTGCGTGTGTGCGTGTGTGTGTGTTGTGAGTGTGTTTTATAGAACTGGAATGTGTCTCTGTGCCTTGGAGGAGCCTCATGGTAGTCTTAGTGCTGTTTTTGCAAATCCGTTATGGAGCTCCCAACAAGCATGTGGAGCGTATTAGTTGTTGAGAGAAAAAGCCACTGAGAGGCATCGACGATCTCTTATTTTCACACAGCGCACTGTATTTTTTTTTCTTTTTCACACAGGGCATCCAGAGAACCCCTAAAGCACACACTACATACACTCTTCCATTCACGTTCATCAATAAAAATAAAAAAAATGAAGGTATGTGTCCAACTGTGGCCTTTGGTCCCGTGGTTCTATCTCTAACCAGCTCTGTGTTTATAAAGTGCTCTATTTGCATGGTGTGCTTTCAAAGACATATATCTTAGTATGAGGTTTATAGCTGAAGCATGTTCTCTCCCCAGCCTTGACAGATGGCTTTTGCACCACACTGTGACTGCTTCTTTCTTTGAAAGAATCTTACCTTTGACCCCCGGTGAAGCTGATTCCAACACAATAAGACACCACATTTAATCTACAGCTTCATTTAGCCAATCAT
This sequence comes from Chanos chanos, assembly GCF_902362185.1. NCBI lineage: Eukaryota > Metazoa > Chordata > Actinopteri > Gonorynchiformes > Chanidae > Chanos > Chanos chanos. The sequence continues at coordinate 23,917,993 of NC_044497.1, read as the reverse complement.
TTAGAGGGAGCACTTTTTGCCCTTTGGGGGGAAAAAAGGGGGGGGTGAAACTGAGATGCAAGAACAAAAATCAAAGTGAGGATTCATTTCCAAGAATTTTCCCCAAACTGCTGGTTTCTGACATTGGTTTACATATGGTGCGTGGCCCAGTTAAAAGCGACCCACACGTTGAGCTGGGTTTGCCAGCTGTCTGCTGCCAGAAGAAAACTGGCAAAATCCAAACAAATCCTGACCAGATGACATACGGCCTTCAGAGGGTTCCACCCAAAAAAAAAATCTATTAACCCGCAAGGGGTGTGCAAACACCCCTGGAACGCGTCTCTTAGGGATCATTACCCAAAAAGACCTGAAAGACTACTCCTGCTGGAACAGTGAAAATTTCTCTGTTGTACATGCTTAACATTTTCCCCCCTTATTTCAGGAGGGGGGGCACCCAGAGCCTTTGGAGCACTTCCCAGATGTATGCTTGGAAAATGCAGAGGTAACAAAGCCTCAGGGGGTAGAGAGGAGTTCTGGGTAAAATAACTGCCATCAGGTCTGAGTGAGTGTACAGCCAATGGACTGACTGTTCAGATATAAAAGGTCATTAAACTTAAGTTAATCCAGACAAAAACGTCAGGGCAGAAATAGGTTTGGATAAAAAGGGTTCTCGTGTTATGTCAGTTCGGTGGAGTTTTTTGGATACCTTCTGTTCGATGAGTTGAGCAGTCTGGTAGCTGAGGATGGGTCTCAGGCCATGTTTGTCTGCAGCAGCATGGGGATTCAGACCAAAGTCCACGGATACCACAATGGGGGAGAGCTTATCCCTAAACTCCTTCTCATCCTGCACTCAATCACACAAAAACAGATCATCATCTTAGCACCTCATCAGAGATACAACATTACTCAACAACACTCAACACTGCTTACTTCACCATCTGATACAATTCATCACGTTTTATTTACAACACAAACAGCTGTGCATGTTGGGGTTAGACACACTTGCAAGATCAGGGGTAAATGGCTAATGACTATGTTAAAGGGCAAAAGAACAGACTTGGCTAAAGTCACAGGTATCCTTACCCGTAGATAAATCTTGGTGTCATGACAGACTCTGGCCCCTTTAGGCACCACCATGCTCTTCTGAAGACTGGGCTGCTCCGAGTCCAGAAATAGGGCCCTCCTTACCGCTCCCTTCTGTTTCTGCTTGTGACTGTCCAACTGTACCTCCACATTGAATGCTACAAAAAACAAAGCAAACACTCAGAACAATCTGTCATTGGCCAAGGAAATAATATATAATTTTGAGTGACGGCAACATTTGCGGACAAATAATCTTCGTGCACATTTTTCAGGTATTTGACAGGTTTAGAAATCTGCTGGGCACTGTTTAAAAACAAATGAGGGAAATAAAGTAGACTACATATGGTTTTGTGTGTGTGTGTTTGTGTGTGTGTTTTCCATGTAAAGCTAATGGTCAGACACCTGTGTTGAAATGCAAACATGTGCGAGAAAGTTATTGTATGCACTCAGTGCCAGCATCTGGCCTCGCCAAGCTCCACATAATGGCAGTAAGAGTCACAGACAAGTGCATAGCACGAAGATAATTAGAGAGAAATTATGTTGTGAAGGTTACATTCGAACAAAGAGGGGCCCGCAGAGTGGACCGGAAAGCTAATAAAAAAGGGATGAAGAAATACGGGCGTGATCAGGCTTCAAATGCAGGTCAGGTCTGAAAACTTGCTTCCAAAATAACAGACTAACATTATCACAGTGGTAATAAATTAAAAACATCCCGTCAGTGTCCTAACTAACACCCAGTGGTGTCTGTTATAAATATGTCTTCATATTTATAAACAGAGATCTAACATACACAGACAGTCAGAGGCAGATATGGTGTGTTGGCTCACCTAAATTATCTGGAAGGTGTTTCCCACTGGCGGCGAGGCAGAAACTCAGGTTGACACTGTTGAAAAGCAGCAGAGGATTGAGGCATGGTGAGAGTAGCATATGCACTAAGAGTAAGGAGTGAACGCAAGTACGTGTACATGCACGCCCGCACACAACTATCCATCTCCTAACTGCGAAAACTGTACTCCTGCCCTAGGTTTCTCACCTCTCTGCTTATCAGGGGACAGATATCACTGCTCTCTTCATCTCTCTTTGAGTTTTTTGTATATTTCAGTGCTTGAAATCTGAGAGAGCTCCACGGCACATCACAGAATGATGGACTACACTGAGCACAGCAGTGATATCAGAGGACTGGCTTGGCTTGGTGAGGAGTGTTTTATCTCCCTCCTCCTGTGTCTGCTCAGTTACAGAGAGGAGGCTGAAAACGCGCGGGCTTCGGTGTTGTAACGACAGGGACGGTGGAGAAGGGAGTGTGTGTGCACATCGGTCTGAAATGTTCTCGTAAGATGCATGACATCAGCGAGTCATCACAGCCAAATATCACATCCAAACCCCTCTCCCTTTACAACATGAGTAGCATCAGGTTAAGGGGGAGGGAGAGAAAGAGAGAAAGGAAAATAGAAAGAAAAAACACAGAGAGGAAAGGAAAAGCTGCTTGACACAAAAAATAAAAGCAGGACGTGTTTAAAAAATAAACAGTAAAAAGAAGTGGGGCAAATAGAGTGAAAGAATAACATGAAAATGAAGGCAAATTCACAAGTTAAGACTGACTGTCAAGACGGATTTTAATTTGTGCAGCAGTAAATATGGTTTCTCCTTGGTAAGACTGTCCCTCTTGTACATAAGCATTTGTGCTCCCATGTGTGATTTTATATGTGTGTATGTGTGTTTATGTATGTGTGTGTGTGTGCGTGCGTCTGTGCTTGTGCTCACACACGCGTAGCGCTCCTGTGTGTCCTGATGTTTCCCAGCTGTGTTCCACCGCTAAACAATATCTCATTCAAAACCACTGCCAGTTCCCCTCCATTCCTCCCTCTTTCCTTACCTCCCTCCCTCTTTACACCCCACCCTCTGGCCCCACCAACCGCTCCGTTGCTGGGCAACATGCTGTAATCAAGACACATGTGTACACAAAGTTTCCCCTTGTGAAGCAGAGCAGGCGGAAGGCAGACATTTGAGCAGACTCAACCATATCACATCGATGAAGGGATTCCATAGGATGCACTTTTCAAAACACACTGCTGTAGAACTAGACTATGAAAAGAGAGAGACATATCATGTTCTCTCCGTCTTTCTAGCTAAAACATTCTTCTAAATTCTCACACAGAAAGGCCACACCCTCAGTTTAAACTGATTTGATATCTGGCTATACCACAACTCTTTTTCATTAAGATCACCTGTTGAACAAAAGTTTTTTGTAAACTGTTATCACATGTTAAATGAATGCCTGGATAAATGGATAGACAAAAAACCTTATAATGTACTATAATTAGTGATGGGGCGCTGCAGTTCTTAATGGGAAAGACTACAGGATTAAGAATATACAATTAGCATTTGGCATCTTCAGTTTCCAAAATACTGAAGTGAACAGGGCAGACGTACCATGGCACAGACATACTCTCGTTGTCTTTGCTTATCGTGCAGGTCTTCTCCTCTGGGTTGATCATGGTTGGGTTGATGGATAAGGTGGCACTGGTGTTCACTATGGGTCGTGACCTATAAACAGGGTTAGAAGAACACCATCACCACTCTCCCATATTTTACAAATGCAAATTATCCAAAATATGTTATGTTTAATTCTGCTTGATGCCCAGAGCTGGAACAAAACCAGCTAGAGATCCAGTACAGAAAAACAGCAAACTCAGAGGTCTGAGCATGGCTTATTATTATTATTGTTGTTGTTGTTTATTCATTTACTTATTCATTTATTTTTTGTATGAGGGAGCGTACCGGTAAAGGATTGCTTTGTCAGCTCCGAATGCTCCCACGATGAGATCTGAAGTAAAAAAAAAAAAAAAATCATAATAGACCAGTTATGAAATGACAGCTGGACTTCATATTCTGTGAGGTTACATTTGACAACAAGCCATGTTACTGACTGTGAAGCATGTTCCTCCAGTCCAAGTTCTCACCTGGATAACCATTGCCATCCAAGTCTTTGTTCCCCCGCAGGGCAAACCCAAAGCTGGCAGGCAGAGATGCAGAGGCCCACTGGCCTGATATCACCTGAGATGGTTTGTCCCTGAGACCTCCAGCATGTCCATTGTAGATTAGGACCAGTCCTTGTTTGTCCTCCCCACCAAATGGACAGCTAATGGCCACATCTAGAGGAATGAATAGATGATAAAAGGATTTTCCCTTATTTACTGATGAATGGGAAAATGGATGGATAGACAGATGGGTGGAGGAGTGGGAGGGAACGTGTAGAATAAGACATTAGTAAATGCTCCCTCTCACCGTTGAAACCGTCCTGATTGAGGTCCCCCAAGGGAGCGATGGAGCTGCCGAACCGCCCAAACACCTGGGTTCCGGTCAGCTGAGGTAGTTGGGGTGTGAGGTCAAGAGGGCCTTTCTGCAGGTACACATAGACCCGGCCAAGCTCCTCCAGACGACCGTCTGAGTCTCGCACCATGAACATGGGAGCACCCACCAGCAGGTCCATCAACCTAGAAAACCGTACCATGAAAATCAGCCAGTGTATATACAGACATACCTGTACAATGCATACTCCTAGAGCTGTTCATTTATGATTGGTTAAATGATCAAACTTGGGCCAGTTGTTAAGAGAACAAGAATAAAGAATATGTGTACAGCTGGCAAGAGAATCCTCTACAGCTGAGGTAAAATGCATGTCCACACTATCTGATTTCCAGTAGAACTCACCCGTCGCTGTTGATGTCCGTGGTTGCTAATGAGTAACCGTAATAGGACCCCATCTAAGATACATGGAAGTAGATGGTTAATGTCTTGCACAAGAGCCAGTCATCATTCCTGTCTCAACAAACTCTGGTCATAAGTATAGAAATCTGACTGCGCAAACAGTGTATATTGAACAACTCTGGCATACAGTTATGCCAAGAGAGACCTCTGTGTTTATCAATATTTATACTGCATAACTTTCAGTCAAATCACCTTGAAGACAAGCACTGTATGTCAAATCCAAAAGACAAACAAACTCAGCAGTCATTAGAAAAGCCTAATGTGTGGTAAGATGCAGTCTCCAATTCCACTCCACTCCAATACTCTCATAACTTTTATCAGAGATAGCACAGACACTTTGTCTTCTGTCAGATGACTGCATGTATATTTATACAATTTGATAAATAAGCTCTCGTTGTCATGTTCATTCCCAAATCCAAACCATTGTTCTCCCTTTTTTCCTTTCTTTTTTTTTTTTTGAGAGCACAAACAGAAATCTTTGTGAGAGGCAGAAATGTCATAAAAATCCGTGAGTGCTTAAGTAAGCAAACATAGACCGTTTTTGATTGTATTTATTCAGCTGAAACAATCAGCATGTTCAAAAGAAAAAAAAAGAAAAAAAAAGGTGCTTGCACAGTTTCCATTTGCAAAACCGTGGGGCTCATTTGTGCAAATTGCCCCTGAGTTCTTGCTTAAATGATTGTGCTTTACGGCTTACCACAGAGCACTAAAGCCCAGTTAACAGAATCTTGTAAAGGAAATAATTTTGTTAAAATCATCAGAGCATTAGAGCCTGTGGGCCTGTGGACAAAGTCATGGGACAAAGTTGTGTATGGCAAAGAGAGTTGCAGTTATGTTGAATAACTAAAGCAAGCATTATCAACTATATTCAGTCATGTGAAAGAGAAAAATAAAACACGGAAATCTATTGAAAAAGCAATCTCTCAACTTTGACCTACAGTGGAGAGTGAAGACTCACCTGTTCTCCAGTGAAGGTCTTCAGAGAGTGTAGTGTGCCATTTAGTATGGACACCTGAAAAAAAAAAAAAGACCAGAGAGGAAAAAGAAACTCTGTAGACACTTACTTCTCAATGAGTCAGCCCTGGAACAACAGCAATGAGGATGGAGAAAAAGAAAACTATTAATCCGTCACTGCTTCATAGCTCTGTTAACTCGTCTTTCACTGTGTTTGTGGGTGAGTGAAAAACAGGGGAAAGGTTTCTAACCTGCCCGTGCAGTCGGACTCCTCTGGGAATACCAGTCACAAAATCTAAGAGACAAGCAGACGGAGAGGAAATTAAAAGAGGCCATAAAAATCAAAATGGAAAAAAAAATGACGATTTAGGGATGGAAACATGGAAATGTCTCCAGGAAGCCCAGCCTTTAAAGTTTTGGCTCTTATTGGCTGGAATTTTCATAATTGGTTCAGAGAACTGGTATAACATAATCTTTCTTTCAAAAGTTTTTTTTTTTATCTCCACATAATAGCTTTGTTAAAAATCTATATTCAGTTACTGAGTATAACTTAATGCTTTATTGAACAACTACTATTTGCCATAACATGATAACTTGAAGTGTGCATATGCATATGTGTGTGTGTGTGTGTGTGTGTGCATGCGTGTGTGTGCGTGCGTATGTGCATGTGCGTGTGCGCCATGTGAGTGTGTGCATTTAGTGGCACAGTATTCACCTTCCTGGTCATCACCACTGAACTCGCCAACAGCAACAGAGTAACCTACAACAAAGAGTCCAACAAATGTTAACTGTTCCATTCATACAGTTTTCTTTTACACCATACAACAGTGAAACTGAACAACTCACCCATGTAGTTGTCGTCAAAATTTGTCACTGAAGATTTCTGCATGGTTTGAATCTGGCCCGTTACACTAGTCAAGAAGTAGTCTGGGTAGTAAGCCTTGATGATCTCCTCCTTCACTGCCGAGATGACCTGACCTGGTGGGTGGACATGGAGTGGTTAATCACTGGATCCCTCCATGCTGCTCAACAGCTTCACACAGTATAGACAGATAAGGAGTTCAAGGTTTCCAAGTGCTCTACCTTGCCAAAAGTAGCTACCAGGTCCTCCAAGAACCACCTTTCCATCCTATAATATGATCAAAGACAGCAACTGTTTACCCAGGAACCATTCTCACATAAACATGGCCTTCACATGAGCATGGAAGAGCAAAAAAAGTGATCTCTGATAAAAGTGATCTTTACCTTGGTAAAATCAGCGCTAAATCCTCCCTGACAGTAGCCTTGGCCCTTTTCCCCATGGAATTCTGGAGCAGAGAAGTAAAGAAGTCAGTTACACCAACTCCATTCACACACACACACACACAGAGCCATAACCAAAACAAAGCTTTTTATTTTTATCTATTTACTTATTTTGTTTAAACGAATATCTACTTAAGCCACTACTCTACAAAGAAACAGAGAAAATACTGCCTTTTCACCTGAAGATGTAAACTTTTTAAAAGCCAAGCTGTTTCAAAAATAAGACAAAGAGCAAATGCGAACAATGAGCAAATGCAGATAAATCACATACACACACTCACACATTGCTAAAAATAAGCTAAAAAATAAGCACTGGAAAATAGACGAGGTGAGATTGCTGTCCAGTGCTCATATCTTTCTCTATGTAACTGTGATGAATCTATGATATATAGCCAGTTTGACAGCACTCTGCATGGCATGAAAGGCCTACCTGTTCGACAAGGGGCATACTCAACAAACTTGGTAAAGTTTTCCACAGACAGATAACAGGATCCAGTGGTATCCGAGTGTGCCTCATCCTGCCCTGTCCTCCAGGAATACAGTGGAGCACAAGCCTGCCGGAAAAGTGGGAAGAGAACTTAAGAGTTCACTGCCACGGTAACACAGACATGCAAACTCACACACACACACATACACACACGCTCACATGGGCTTGCACACACATATAATTGCATGCACACACACACACGAACAGCTGAGCTCCTTGAGGACCCTGAGAGAGGTCAGTGTTACATCTGGAGTAAAGTAAACATGCAGAGGTGTCCAGGTCAGCCTCAGTTAATCCAAGAAAACTCCAACACCTTGGTTTTGATGTTACAGACATCTCAAATGCTGAGGTAATCGGAACCAAGCAGTCACAAGGTTCAGTTATGGTACAGGAAAACAAGATAACCACAGCTACCACTGGAAACAGAGCTATACCAGTCCGGATGAATAAGTGGTAAAAAGTAAACTATACTGTGTCTTACCAGGATCATGTTATCATGGGAACGCACCGTGGCCCCAAACCACTGACGGGACTTGAATTCTGCTTGATGTACTGTGTCATTCAGCTTGACTGAGCGATCCCCTGTAAGACACAAAAGAACATTAGCACGCAATCTGGCTACTGCTCCCATCTCAACACCAATGCCAGTGCAACAGGACAGGCTCATGAAAAGTTGACTGAAGCTGAATGGACACACACAGCTAATTTTGACTCTCTGGTGTTCCAGGCCCAAATGTACAGAGTGGTAATAATCTCATCCAAAGCTAAGAAATGAAAGGCTTTCTAGAGGCTAAGTCCTCAGCCTGCAGAGATCCAGTTGCCTAGTGATAGACATCAGGCAAGTCACTGGTTTGACCTCAGTGACCCTCAATAGATCGAGCCACCTGGTAGACATGTCAATGGCCACCACTTGATGAGCAGTGAAGGACCACGGGAGAAGGCAGATGGCCATACTGCGACTGAAACATGACACCTGTTGGGCAGCCCAAACTCAGAGTCTCTTAGATGGAGTGAAAGCTGGTAACATTATGAGTAACTCAGATACTTTTTCAATGAACAGCTCAGGTAGGAAGTTGTTATCCTTGTTAGATGAAAGAACCTCAGCATCCAAGAAATGTCTTTTGGGAATTTCATAGCCCTGATTTTGGCTCGAGTACTCATCTGCCAAGAGCAAACAGTTTTCTTTCTCACACTCAAATACTGGAGTCTGCCGCAAAAATTTCTCCAGTTGCACCGTAATTACACGGATGATGTAAAAGTGATGCATGTGTGAATAAGAGTGTGTGTGTGTGTGTGTGTGTGTGTGTGTGTGTGTGTGGGTCCGCCTGAGTAAGACGGAGGGCCTGTAACATCATCCTCTACTGGTTTAGTCTTTGCTCATCTGGTTCAGAGGAGATCTGGGTGAACAGTGCCTTAGCTCAGCTTCACTGAGGAGAGAGGGGGAAGAAAAAAAACGCAAGAAACTCCAATCCAAAGAAAACAGGAGCTCTGGCGCTGTAGCAGTAAGCTATCCGTCTGCTTTACTCCTACACACACACACACACACACACACACACACACTTCCTCTCTGTTCAGTTGTCTCTACTGTCCTCTACCTACCCTAATCTTCATCTCTGCATATCTCCTGCTCTCCCCTCTCCCCCACTCCCACCCCCATCTCTGTCTTTCTCATCATCTCATCTCTTAATTTCTCCTTCACATCCATCCTTGTCCAATGGCTCCCTTTCTTTGCACACATATTCACCACCGTCGCTACAACTTGTCTTTCCCTTTTCTAACCCCACTTTCTCCATCACACTCTCCTTCCCTTCCTCCTTCCCTCCCTTTCTTTCCACTTTGCCCTCTCTCTCTCTCTCTGGAAGCTTTGATTCCCCAGTAGGAAAGCGGTGAGGATTAGGCTCTTCTAATAACATTACAGACAATCTGGGCCTTAAGGCCACCAGCTGACTCTCTCTATTCCTCTCTTTCTCCCCCTTTTCCCACTTGTTTTTCCCCCTTCTTCTTTCTTCTGATCTCTGCCAAGGAAAAGAGGCACCACGATTTAAACTGACAAATGACAGCCAAGCTCCTGTTAGCGTTTCTATGTCAGAGAATTGCAGGATGACTGCTCAGCTTCTTATAGTTTTGCCTCAAAACTGGCCTAGCACAGCATGTCTCACATGGGAAAAAGGAGCCCTGAGACCTAATGAGTACATCAAAAACCATGCCATCACGAAGAAAAAAAACATAAAGCTTTTGTTGCTGAACAAAACTGAAATCAGAGAGCTCACTGAAAATATGCGTCTTTGTTACAACAGACTTCTTCACAGCTCAGCTCTGCACAGAGCAATTCAGCGGAGCATAATTTGAAATGGATCATCTCTGCAAGGTCAATGACAGTCACAGCATTGTGCTCAGTTCTGTGAACATCACTGAACACGTGGGGCGGGGGGGGGGGGGGGGGGGGCAGGCATTCAAGTACGTACCACAAATCACAGTGTCGCCCAATGAAGTGATGACCCTAACCCAATAAAGTGATGGATCGTTTTAATGCGGTCTGTATGACTGCAGCAGACATGAAAGACCTTTGGCGTTAGCATCACAGGCCTGAGTTATTCTCTCACAACAGCTCACAACAGTCATGCGAACAGCTCAAAGCCTTACACAAGTTCACAGTCGAATAGCACAATGTCTGGCTTTAATTTACAATTACAGAAAGAAGATTTTGCCTCAGTTGCAAAGACAGTCTCTCAAAGCTTGATTGGACTACAGTGCAAGACAAATGTGGACAGTCATTTAGTTTAGTCCTATAATTCTTAAACTGCAGTTCTCTCTCTTCCTGCTAATCCTATGTATAGACTTTCATCAAAGCCAAGGCAACAGGACATGACTCCCTCTCTGAGGCCAGCTCTCCAGGGACAGCCATGGGTGGGGGTCTGGTGTTCCTCTCTTTGAACTGAGTGCAAGCACAGCCATTAGTGTAGGATCAAAATCTGTGTGTGTGTGTGTGTGTGTGTGTGTGTCTATATATATACCATGAGAGTGGTTTGCTTTGGGTGGGGGTTGGAGAAGGCATAGAGATGAGACAAATGGTCAAATTCGGTCATCCCGTCAACCCCTGCTTGAGGAGTGCAGGGGGGGAGGAAGAAGAACTGTAGAGACAAGAATCTGAGATCTCTCTCTCTCTCTCTCTCTCTCTCTCTCTCTCTTCTTGCTTATTCTAATCTCTTCCTTTATCAGACAGGAAAAGGAAGGGGGTCAGGTGACAGACAACTGTTGATCACCCAACCTCTCTCTTCTCTCTTCAGCTTCTTGTAAAAGAGATTGGTCGAGGGAGTTTGAGAGGGAGGGCATTTCAGAGACTATGCCACTGCCCAGCAGAACCAGGAGGTAGGTAAGATGCTGTTTTCTCAAAAACTCCCAGATCTAGCAGTAGCAATATGCGGCCACCATTAAACAACGTCAAAAGTTAGAGCTCTGCTGTTGTATTGGTTAGGCTGTTGTGATTTGGTATAACATCATGTGTGATGGCATTTGAATTACAATTACAGCTAACATAAAAACAAATAAAAGTAAATACATGCATTGCATACATGTGAATTTAACATCACAAAAACAGTTTCAACACATAAACTGTTCCTTTGAGAGAGAAAAATGTCTTTCCAAAAAAAGGCGTTGGTGCCTCTGATTAACTGGGCATGCTGATGACATCTACTTAGATGATCATTCAAAAAGAAATAAACTTTGGAGAGTAAGTATGACACTACAATATGTCAGATGCCATTTAGTGTTACCATAATGAAGTTAGCCTTTCCTTTATTTTCCTGTCTCGGGTTTCAAATTCAATCAAAATAACCAGTAATGTAATTAATGGAGAGTCTGTCTGACACATACAATTTAATCTCCGCTCTCTTATGCAACTGTTGATGTTTGCATCTCCACAACACAATGCTGCAAAATAGACTCCAGAAAACTTTATTTGGATTATGTTTCCATTAGTATTCACAGGATCTTAAAGAAAGCATCCATAAATGTGCTCTATCAGAGCTGTATGAACATTCATAACCACTTTATTGGAGAATTCTAACAACATCTGTAAGTTGTCGAGTAAAATATCACATTAGAATGAAGAAAATGTCAAAATTAAAGCCCTTCCAGACCATTTTATTTCAGTCAATGTAGTTATGACATCATAATGTAAGTGGCTCACAGTGAGCAGGTTAAGACTAGCATGACAGGCTGTAGTGATGAAGTCAGAATACTGAACACATGACAGGTGGTAGTACTGAACTCTGTATACTTAGTGTGCATTGTTCTAATGGTTAAGTTGTTGTAAGTGTTCATATGGTTTGTTATGAATGCTTCATAAAAGATTCTATAAATGTTTTGTGCAGCCTTCAAGTAAAGTCACCCAAAAGTGAGACTACTCTACACAGCATCAGAGTAAGTGGTCTTGTGCCAAGATGTATACATGTCCAACACTTAGTCTAGAACAGAGGCAGAGAAATAGTGAGGAAAACAAAGAAAAAGTCATGAGTTTTTGCAAAAACGAATGAAAATAGGTCTGTTTGAGATGGAGTGGAATATATCTGGCAGAAAGTGAATGTGAGGCAGTAAATCAGGGCAGACTTTTCAGCTTGAACTTTAATGCTGCCTTCGAATTCCCAGGAAACAAGCCAACAGTTCTTCACTACACTAGATCTTTACACATGTTACACATTCACAACGACTTCAGTCTTGGACTAGGCTGTGTGTGTGTGTGTGTGTGTGTGTGTGTGCGTGCGCGCGTGTGTGTGTGCGCGCACCTGCGAGCAAGCGCATACACACGTGTATGAGTGTGTGTGTGTGAATGTGCATGCGTGTGTGTGTGTTCTGATGAGTATACTCTGACAATGCTGTTAAACACATTGATTCTGGAGTTTTGGAAAAAAATTAATTCATTCATATTTCATAAAAGGTGCTATCTTTGCTTCACTGGATGTTTAAAAGTCTGAACAGCTCACATTTGATCTGGGGAAAAGTTTACCAAACCTCTTCCATATGCGTAATAATAGGGTTAAATACTATGACTGAGCTCAAATCGTCTTCCAGAGGCATCCATAAGGCATCAACAGCAGCACTATACCATTGATAACCATGTTACCATCATTGTCCTCTTAAAGTTACCATATATTCACCAACCAACAGAGTAAACCAGAGTAGACTTCCCTTTACCACAGAAGCCCTCTCCATTTACCCCATTTCCAGTCAGCAATTCTCTGTCACCATCAGCTCTGTATAGACTTAGGCTGCTTTCACACTTGGTCCGTTTGGCTGGTCCATACCCGAGTGCGATTTATTTAATTAAAAAAATGAATTACACATCAATAGCGTTTACTTCCTGGTTTTGGATTGGATAGCTTTCACACCAATGCGAACCACACTCGAGTTCAAGTGAACCGTACCCCAGACCCCCGTTTTCTGGTGGACTCGGGTACAGTCCCTTGATCCGCACCCGAGTTCAGAAAACAGCGTTCACACCAACAAAACGAACCGTACCAACGGCTGAAGTGGACCCGGGTCCGCATCAAAAGCTCTTGTGTGAAAGCACCCTTAAGCAGCTAAACAGATCTTTTTGTGTGTTGTGCATCAACTGGTCCCTACAAAAAGGCAGTGGAGCAGGAAGAGGAGCAACAGCCGCCACCTAACCTTGGTTCACCCCCTAAAATGGCCTGCAGCCCCATGCTTTTGAACTAACACTAACTGCAGGAAGCCTGTGTCATGAAACACCCCTCCTCCATCAACTTCTCCAATCAGCCAACAAAGACAGGGGAGAGGTGAGCTATGAGCACATTTGTTTTACAGGAAGCCCAGCACTGAAGGCATCTGATGGAAGGTGTGCGCATCCGTCAACAAATGAATTGTTTAAGCGGAGGAAGTGGAAACCAAAGCTGGATCCGTAAGACCCCAGATGTGATGTTTTAAGTGCTGGTTAACCGTTGGAGTATTTAGTGACTGGGGTGCATTCTCAAGTGCTTCCTGAATGGTTATGGTTAAGGATTACAGCTAAAAGTTTCAGGATTATTTGCATGCCTGAGCTGCTCCAAATGCATGGTCTCTAATAGTTATATGAACTCATAGATAAACAAAACACCCTTAATGCTTACACATTAGATTTAGTTTAGTTAGATTAGTTTACCTTTGATGTCAAACTCAATGCTGCGGCAGTCTGTCCAGCTCTGTTCCCATGGACAGTAGAACACTGAGCCTCCCTCGGTGATGTTGGGCTGGCTAGTGTTTGCTTTGGGTGCTCCCACCACAACACTCAGACTGTTTAGGAAGACAGAGATTTAAAAAAAAAGAGCATGTCAAGTAACCAAAATTTAGTTTGCTAAATGAAGTTAAATGGCACATCAACACATCAGTTACAACAAAGAAAGTTCGAATAAAGAACACTTAAAGGATCCTTCAACAATCACAAGGGGATTTTTTTTTCTTTTAACCAAAGCAGTCCAGTAATGTACAGAGAACACCTTAAGACTCTCTGAATTAAACTAAACACAGTTTTCTTATGGTAAATTCTCATCTAAGTAAAACATACATCCGTCTATTGAAGAGCAAGCAATGAGTGTGGTGTGTGGTAGACCACTAACGATGGGCAGTGGGGGAACAAAAGACTTGGGGCTGATGATATGTACAGTGCTGCATTGCATAACATGCAGTCACAGCATGCAAATTGTCATAGCCCTGATGATAACACGTGTCTGTCTCTATTTGCTTTGCACAACACACACACACACACACACACACACACACACACACACAGTCTCTGAGGGACAAACTCAATTGGAAAACAAGACATCAGACTACTTAAGTGGAGTCACACTGGTATTTCTCCAGCTGTGTCCCTCCATGAGGGATTCACCCAAACATTAGGATGTGTGTGTTTCCTTAATAATTCTTAATATGGTGATATGACCACACACTCTGAGACATATCTAATGTCTGTTGTTTCAGTTTGGGATGGAAAGAAGCTTAATTAAGTTTATTATTCTATGTTTTTAAACAAATGAAGGACTGTGGATATCACAGGAACTGGTAGCTTTAAGTGAGCTCAGCTTGAGGCATGGGAGAGTGTGAAGATTTGTAGAGAAAGGAAATGAGTGGAAACGGAAAAAGAAAAAACATGACGGCAGTTTTATTAATGTCTCAGCTTGAGAAAATGTCTTAAAACACTTCCTCCAAAATTCCCCTTGCTTAGTTCTCACTTAACTGAATCAAAATCAACAACTGAGTACCCTGAAGAACCTGTGTCATTGTGATTTCCGTTGCTTAATTTCTGTAAAGTGACCAAATGGGCATAACACATCTATGACTGTACGTGTCAATAAAGTTATCATAATGTCCCTGCCAGTAAAGTAACTGCACCGGAAAGGGGAGGTGGGGTGGGCACACTCTTAGACACTCTGTTTCCTGCTCAGGCCTCTCTTCTTCAAATCTAACCCAGTGCTGACAGCGGTTTATCTCTCAGAAACTAAGTTTAGCATCCAGCTGTAAGGCCTCAGCAGTGGCCTCTGCCAGCATCACCCTCATCACACAGACACAAGCTCTTGGACCTGTACCACCTTCGTCAGTGTGTGCACACAGCCACTGCAGGCTAACAAATCTGACTGAGACTGGTGCAAAAACATCTTGCACGTTAATAACATCATGAACCCTACAGTTTCATGACATGGTGTATTATAATGTACATGTTTGTACACTCTTTACAAAAACCATGACATCACACCAAATAACCAGTACTAAAACACAAACTGTCTGAGTGGGCAACAAATATACAAGTGTCAAAAAAAAAAAAAAACCACTGACACAGTAACACTTATCCTGTTAAGTCTGCACGAAAATCAAATTGAGATGCGACCCAGGAGCCTGTGCTGAAAAACAAGTTGAATCCTTTAGGGGATAAAGAGGAGTAAGATAAGGGGAAAGAAGAGTGAAAAGGAAAAAGGAGTTTCCAAAAGAGGAGGCTTTCTTAGTAACAAGCCCAGAACCTGTTTGAAGAGTCAGATTCTGTCTTAAGGCCACTGTGTAGGAGAACACCGTGTATGGACACTGTTATTAAAAGATAAAAGATGAAAGGCAAGTGCTGGGGCTCCATCCCCTCCATTCCCCCCTTTTTTTCCCCTTTGAGGGTCTGGGAGGGATGACAAGTGAGGTAGTTTTGTGGTTTAAAGATAAGCATCCCGTTTTTTCATCACGAGTGCAGACAGACATCCCATCCCAAAGGTGCCGCTAATGTCAATCCCAGAGAAAAAAGCTAATGTCAATCCCAGAGAAAAATGCCTACTGCAAGTCTCTCCACAATACCTTTCATGTCAACAAACAGGGATGTCTATAGCTAGCCCCCCAACTCAACCCCCCCCCCCCCCCTCCCAACCCCCACCACCCAACCTGCCCAACCCCCCCAAGTCAAGATTAGTATATGTGAAACAGCTGCAAACACACCAGGCTGAACTGACCACACTTCCATGAAAGCCATGCAGAAACACACACACACACACACACACACACACGTGTTTTGGATGAGTACCAGCATGTATGTGGTTACTAATAAACAATGCTTTGCTCAATGGCAGTAAACTGTGGAGAGATTTTTTGCTCTAATTGCACTGGGATCAGGTTTTCCTAGATGCTAATACAGTAGTTAAAACAAAATGTTATTGTTTGAGAACTGTGTTGTTTATTTGCAGGCTGGCTGGGCCATGTGTGTTACGTCCTCCTTAGACTAGTGTACCTTTTCCTTTGTTTCTAACACAAATCAACTTGAGCAGCTTGAAAGAAAAGAAAGAAAGAAACTGGTGATTTCAAACAATTTTCCTCTGCAAATCCTCTTTTAATATCAATGCACATTGTTCTCTACAGCATTCAGAGAGCCTGGCTTTCATGTGAGTTTTCAGAAAATAAATAAATAACAGTAAGGCGATGTTTTGCATGTGTAGTATTAGCCTAGTGTTTAACATTACAACGGCGCATTTTTCAATGGCAGACCCTTTATCAAACAGCGTAACAGAAAAATGCTTTCATCAGCCTTAGTCAAAATGACTGTTGTGTCTTCCACCTAAAACAAATGTACGCCAGCCAACACAAACACATAAGGATCGCACCTTGATAGCAATCTGAGGAGAACTGTAAATAGGGAACAATTAGCATCTAATAGGCCCTTTATCTAGGTCAAGGATCAGCCCAGTTTAAAGTGCCCCTCTCCCTCAGACCACAAGGCACTTATACATGGAGCTAACATTAGCATGTGATAAGAGCCTGCTTGCCTTTGGCCTCAGTGCTGGTTTTGGAAACAGCTTTGCATAAAATGAGCCCCAGACAGTGTGGAGAAGCCTGCATTCATCCACAAACCATGACCTTATAGGGCAGTCCGCACACAGACAATGGACAGCTTGTTTGAACCAATTCTTGACAGTGGCCAATTCCTGTGCTAATTTTTACAGGACTCTTACGTGAATGATATGTTTCACATCTGTTGGTCTATTGTTGCTACAACAAGTTCAAGAAAATCCATTAACAAAAAAAAAGAAAGACAAAGAAAAAAGGCTGACATAATGGAGAACTTGTCTGAACCAGTAATAAGGAAATAAGACAGGAAAACACCCAAAGTGAGTGTTAATAAGTAGCCAGTCAGTTTTTATTCTTGGTGACTTTAAAGAAAAGGTTCATCAGTTTTTCGTCTTTTCACCATAACATTCATACCTTTTAATCTTTTCTATGTGAAAATTTGAGATTTTCCTAGTCCAATTGTTTCCATTTATATAGAAGGTAATGTGCGCATCTAGCATCAAAAATCACTGAGGTATAACACACTCCACTCACTGTGTGAGCAACAAACTTCAGAGTTGTTTTATGGAAAGTACATGATTCTTGGAAAAAAAAATTAAACAAAAAAATATAACGCTTTGTTTGAAGTGGAAGCATACTGCCGAGGAGCTTTGTGATTCCACGCAATAACACAGCCTCCACAGACCCTGTCTCCGGACGAGAAAGATTAAACAGAAAGGCCAGAGGGAGCAGCAGGTCTTTAAGGGTCAAGGGTCACTATCATTTACCTGAGTTCAGTGTGGCATCAGACAGAAAACCACGTAAGAGACGGCTCAATCTGCGTTTGAGTCAGACAATCTGCATTTCAGACTGAATCAGTCTGAGTTTAATCAGAAACAAAGCCATGACCACACAAGCAATGAACAGGGACAGTCTTCTTCAGAATGAAGGATGAAGCAAAGCTACACATCTCAAATATCCTGCAGAGTTTTGCAATAAGAGAACAAATATGGGGCTGCAGTTAAGGAGTCTTGAGCAATTCCCTGATGAGTTAGCAAGGGAAATATTTTTGGTGGATTTGTGGCATCTCCCAAAGCAACAGTCGCCACTTCTCCAGAGCGCCAGTCATCAGAAACGGCTCCACATACGCCCTTAGGCTTTTAGTTGCTAATTAACCAAATTAATTTAGCCGGCACAAAGTCATACCACTAAAATGCTAATTGTTTGCTATGTTCACCACTGACGAGACTCAGCACATCGCAACACCCTCAATTTGAGGGATTTTTTTGTGTGTGTGGTAATCAGCTGAAAAACAATAAAAATGAATAACTGCCCCGCAATCTCCATTTAAGAGAAAGAAATTAAGTTTTGGAGGTTGAAACTGCTGATGTGACAATGTGTGATACTGCTTGGTGGCCGTCCCCACAAGGTCAGTTACAGTTCCGGGGGGGGGGGGGGGTCAAAAGCATCTATTTGGACCCTTTCTTTTGCCTTACACCCAAACACATTCCTTCAACCGATCCACACTTAACTGTCTTTCTCTCAGCTGCAAGGCTTATGTTTCTTCAACAGTATTACAATTATTTAAAGGCAGGCCATGAAAACCACGCTTATCCGTGACAGTTTTAGTCAGAAAACTCACAATCACTCAGTGAAGCAACTACCATCTGCTGTAGTGAAAAGCCACTGCAAACGCCATAACCATACCAGGAACACTGGGAGTTCAGTGAGAGGCGGCATAGCTGAGGACACTGACCAGTCACAGCTAACTGTCCAGTCTCAAATGTCAAAAACAGTCCAGCCAGTCACAGATAATAATCTGATGCATATGCCAATACCAATTCATTAGTCTCAGCTTCTGAACACATGATTTATTTGTCCCATATTTTCCCTACAGTACAAACAGGGCCGCTAATTTTAACTGCAAGACTGTAGTGTGTGTTTTCCCTTGGTTGGTATCATTTCAGTCAAGAGCACTCCAATGCTTAAGCTCCCTGGCTTACTCAAGATACTCCATTTAATTATACTTACAGGTCATTGCTGGCACACCCAGAGAAAGAGAAAGAGAAAGAAAGTGAGAGAGAGAGAGAGGGAGAGAGAGATTGTTCACATTTGGACCAGGTTACTTTAACGGACTGCAGAGGGGTGTGGTCTCTCATTTTCTGGCACTGGACCTGGCGTCCATTAAAAACAAAGATATAAACAGCAGAAACAGTTTATCCTGCATGGAGCAACAGCCAGACTGACCCCAACAAACATACACCCTGTGAGTCATCAAGAGAATGTCTCCAGGAAACAGGGGGACCGTTACAGCATTACAAATCCTCAGAGTAGACACTTAATGCCCTTTGATGGAAATCTACTGCAATCAGCTTATCAGAGAGTTAGAGATCACTGTTTATCATAAACAGACTAAAAAAAACCTACAGTACAACTGACCAACAGTGTGAATAGATGAAAGGCAGGTTAAAAAATGACTGTCTGAACTGAGTAAAAATATGGTTGGCTGGAGGGGGCTGGAGCTCCACGTGCCCTGGGCTGCTGTCTGGGAGCTGTGGGACCAGAGATGATGAGCTAAGCAGTGGCCTCTGGGACGACTGGCACTGGATGACTGCACAAATACACTCCAATAGCAACAAAGCCCAAGGTCTGAAAACCAGTTCTGTAAAGGGTTAGGAAAGAGGAGAATGCAGGCTTACATAATCAGCCTGGAAACACTGGAGCTTTGGAAAATGACATTTTGGGAAGAAACGAATCAATTGAATAGGAACTAATTTTGCTCTCAAGGGCATTAGGGTATGAATTGTAGTTTGCATGCTAGGAAAGCTGCAGACAGTTCATCCTTACCACCACCACCACCACCACCACCATCATCATCATCATCACGAACCCTAAGACTAAACATTACCATGGCAATAAAGTAAAAGGTCATACAAAACCTACTGAGATGTTGTGCTTGTGTTTTAGAGCAGCATTTAAAACTGAACACACGCCCATCACTGTTGATCTGATAAACACCCAGACTGTACACAGATGGAATTTAAAGTCACCACAAAACCATTTCCTCCCAAAGGGATATGTAAGTTGCACCAGGAAGCTTGAAAATCAGCCTTACTGGGCCAGGTGCTAAGGGCATGGCCAGAGATTCAAAGTTTGGCTTCACTCACAAAGACAGAACAACAACTGAACCATGCATGTTTCAGTTAATATCCTGTAACTTTACTTTGGACAATCAAAGGAAAAGGATTATGAGGCAAATAAAAATACGCCAAATAAGACTGTTCCCCCATGGCTGCATTTTCATTAGGTGGAGCTTGTAACTAGACCAATCACAGTGGCATAACATGCTCCATTCCAACCTTATGCCCTTTAAAGAGACTGCGACTTCTTTTTTACCCAAGAAAGCTGTGATGGAGCATGTTTTATGGAAACCACCAACTGTGTCATTTTTGCCGCAGGCCACGGTTTTCACAAGTGTTAAGATGACAATTTAGAGAATCCCACTACATCTACATAAACACAGCCTGAGGTTTGACCTCTTCAATTATCAGATGCCAAATTGTTAGCTCCTTCCTCTGACTGCCCATAATTCACACCCCCACAGAACCATCAAAACCGCTGAGGGGGAATCTTTAACAGTGAGCCGTTTACACCTTAGGAGGATGATCTCCGTGGGTAGCCCAGCACTTCTCACTCACAAACAGTGGAGCAGTAAAGCTTGCTAGCCCAGCGTTAGCCAGCTGCATACATCAATCATTCTCACTCACAACATGAACCATCCCACTGCCTTTTGTCTTGTGAAAAGCTGAACGTGACAAATTGGCCAGCTGAACATTTCCTTGATGGGAAAGTCATATTGTTCTTGTCGTCACCTCTACATGAGGGGTTTGGAAAAAAAAAAGTTTAACTGAACCAAACCAACTAGGCACCCTGGAGACAAAGATAAAGACATGTGTGGGGTGAGCCAAAGCTAAACAAGGTACCACTTTGTCCCTGTATGCAGCATTCCTCATCTTTAGGATGTATCTGAGAAGTGCACTGTGCCGATCTGGGTTGGTACTGATGGAACACACTTGTCTTTTTCCACCACAAGTCTCACACACACACACACACACACACACACACACACACACACACACACACACAGAGGAATCTGTTATTGAAGTGTGCCATTATCATCCAGGCAGAAAAAACAGTGTGTTCTTCAATGTTAAAGAAAGTCTACACTGTGGCCTCAGTGAGTACAGACCAGGCGTGTGTCCATTAACCTTTAAAACATTTAGAACAACACATTCTAATGTTACCACTAGCCACGCTGATCACACAGGTCATCAGGTACAGATACATAAAACAATAAAAGAACCAAAAGTAGAACACTGGGGAAAAAAATGACTAAATTAACAACGTAGTCACATAGAAAGCTTTTCAGACAAACAGCAAACTTTTTTTTCTCTGGTACCACACAAAGGAGCTCATTGTCTGTAGCCCATAGACATGAGTAATGGCAGAACCGAGAACCTGAGAGAAGAATGGCTTGGCACCCAACACATTTACACACCCTTCACATGCAGATGGATCTCTGACTGCCATTAATAAACAGCTTCATAAACCAAAGAGGAACAGAAACTCTAATAGCAATAACAACCCTATTAGGAAACAAGAGAAAATATAGACGAAGGAAAAACAGTGCAGGAATCGGAGCGAAGCCCAAGGGCCAGGGTAAATATTAGTCTAAGAATGACCTCCTCATAGTGGACTAGCCGCAGGAGATGGATGAACATGGACGAGTATGACCTCAGTGGAGGTATGTCAGTGCTTAACCATCCATGAGGTAATGCTAATGGTCACTCTCTACACGCAAAACAGAACCTGCAGCACTGGAGTTTATGATCACAGGAGTGTGGAGGCCTTTAATCAAAAGGAGGTTGGGACAGGTTGCATCACAGCTGGAGATCTGAACAGGTCAGAATTTTACTGAGGCAACACAGAGACAATTCTGAAATGTTCTCTGTCTTTATTCACCTTCAAGAACAGACCAATGTTCAATGCTCCCTCCAAACCCTACTCACCAGTCCAAAGAAAAGGGCAGAGAAGCATATAATCCTTCTCTTGAAAAATTCTGCTTCGATCTGCTCCCTAAAAGAGGTGGTGGTTTAAGACGTACATGCAACTAAATTATTCACTTGTCTGTGAGCACACAAGTTTGGATCTTCCCTGTCTAATGTACCAAACACAGATATTTGTTTGGGATCCAACCATAAAGGATTCTCTGGCTATGACCACGTATTCCTCTGACTGTCCTTGCAAAGCTACTAACTGGCAATGAGCTGCTCCTCTCTTTGCGTTCATAGGGCTATAAATTACCGCCCCCTGCCTGGAGCTGACAAGAGTCCTCACACCAAGTTCGTGAACCCTGTCCCCAGGCGGTCCTCCGCGGTGGTCTGCTCACGGTCTAATTCTATTAGTGCGAGCCAGGGAACATGACACAAGTCTGACACGCATGGGTTTATGGAACCGTTCTGTCAGAGTGCATCAGTGTGTGTGAGGGTTGTCAAGTGGGAGGACTGCTTCATCAAAAAAAGAATAGAGAGACATCACTTTCATAAACTCACCCAGCTACCACGATGTGGGTTGTAGTAAAATTAATCAGTGAGTTATAGGATTTGCTAAAGTATGTGTGTTAGACATCAAGTGTATGTGCTTGAGCAATACTATGATGTAGAAGATGTCCAGAAGTACGTGAAGATCCTGGTCCTATCCTGTACTCTGATTGGCTGGCATAAGATTGTGCTCATATATGGAAATGGAAGCCACATATTTTTTAAAGTACTTGGAAAAAAAAGCTAGAATCATACATTCCTCTGCTTCTTGTCACCCATCCTTTTTCCTTTTCGTACTGTTTCCAGCTAAAGTTGCCCTCTTCACCAGTGACGCAGGAGGTCAGATGAAGTCATCGGCCACATAAGCTAACCGTTTTGTTATGACCTTGGAGCCAATAACAGAGCATGCAGGAGGAGTCTGGGGCAGGAGGTGGGACAGGGGATCTTCTCATCTATGCATGTGTGTACTTAAAAATCAGACAGAATTACATCAACAGAAAGGTGTAGGCTGGTGGGGTGGGATTTAACACTCTCCAACAAACCACGACACTGACTCAGTCCCAAAGAGCATCACAGACTAAACAATCATGTCAGAGAAAAAATAAAAATTCCAGATAGACAGACAGATGAAGGGAACCCAGAGACACTGGGAGCTCACTAAGAGGAAAGACCTTCAAAAAAGCTGTGGCTGGACTGGAGTATGCCCAGAGGACACAAACAGATGCTGGTCCCAGCCTTGGTCAGGGCCAGCTCTGGTTAATGATTATCTTCCTCACCTCACAGGAGAGGCCTGCACTGGCCACTCACACAAACTGCACAGTGTAGTTTTGGCACCAGAGAGAGGCAGTACCCATACAAAGACAGACCTTGACAAACGGTTTATTAATCTGCCACATACAGCAAGCCTTGACTCATACCTCTCTCTCTCTCTCGCTCTCTCTCTCATATTTCTGTTTTAGCTGTAGATATGTTTACCTGGGAAATGGCACTGAGTCCACACACAGATACTAACTAACTCCCCATCTTGTAAAATGAGGCATCAGCTCTTCTCTTACAGGTCATTTACCTGAGCTCTTACTGCTGGTTCATTGGACTGCTCAGTTTACATTGTGCCAAGGACTGATGGATCCTGCTTTAAGAGTAATGGAGTCAGTGCTTGCTGATTAATGCACTGATTGCGCAGCTGATCTTAGAGAACAGAACAAAGAAGCGACCGATAACATTCTCAAATTCCCTGTATTCACAGCAACTTCCAAAAGCAGATCTGACCAATGAGAACAGAGTGGTTCATATTTAACTACATGACTTGTAATTTATATCATAAGAGCAAAGTTATAGTTAGCTCTGACCCTAACTTTCTGGTGATCCGGGCAATTAAGAACCTCTGCCTCCGAAAAAAAAAAAAAATTAATTGTCCAAATTGCTATCCTTGCCAGGGAGACCCGTCTTCCTCCACTGATGATGTGACAAGACATCAAGAGGCAATAACTGCTGTAATTAAGGCTGATTACAGAGACTGTAGTGTGCACTAACTCCTAAGGAATGTTCTCCTCTGGGATTCTCCTGGAGGTGAGGTCATTTCTTCCTAGGCTCATGAACTCAGCGAGGCTCAATGACACATTCACAGCATTCAAGGCGTATGTTTCTGTCATTCTTATCCAATTAGCTGAGTGGACTGGAAAGTACAATGATGCATGCTTACAGGCACAGGGTTTCTCTGTGAGAGTTTTTTGGTCAGTTTCAGAATACACATGACCATATCCAGCAGGAGCAGAAAGTGTGTTTTTGGCTACCACACAAGACTGATGAATTAACACATTATTCATAAGAATAGCACACACACAGACACATTTTAATTTGATTTAAAGTCACACTAGACAAATGCTAGACTTGACTTTGAACAGGCTGTCCCTCCCCAGCAGTGGTGGCATGCTTTGATCTATTCAGCAGACAGCACACCGGTCTGACATTCTAAACATTAGCTGGGGACATTGTGGGGGACAAAAATACTGTGGCATTTTTTAATTAAGAATATCCATTGTGATTACACTTCAGCTGAGGACTTGGATTAACCCTTGTCTGAGAGATCGGCATTCTAAAATATGAGTCGCTATATAATCTTGTTTTTTTGGTTTTTTTTTTTTACTTTAGACTGGAATTGTGGCAGTTCCTAGTAGTACCATCAGTCACTCAGCACCTTGTATGAATGAACTGAACACTTTTAAGTATTGTTATACTACACTAGTTAACTGAAAAGACTTTTAAATTAAACAGTCATTTAACCAACACTGTTTTCATACAGATGTCTTAAAACTGGTTTAAACTGATCTGGATTGATTGAAAGAAAACATGTAATCAATTAAATGTTTTCTTGGGATCAATGCTGATTTCATTAGTTAGCGCTTACCATATTCAATCACATTTTCTCCTGTAGCCGTAACAAAGGCACTTGAAAACAACTATCACTTCTTCTCAGTAATTTGAAATGAACCTCCACCGAGTTGGAAACAACTCAACAAAGTAAAGGGGGAAAAAATCAACGGATGGGGAAAAATTATAATATCTAGTGGAACTTCTGGGTTCGGCTGATCAAGGCTTCACTGAACTGAAGTTTCACTAACATTTACACTTAGTACGTAGACGGTTTATCTCAGACAACGACTTACCTTGAAGATTTGGGCATGTAAAAATCCACGGAATAACCGAAATAACTGCCTTGTGGTCCGCTATACACAGAGGGGTTCTCCACGTCCAAGTTGAATGCAGCGCACAAGGGCAGGAGAACAAGAACAACGCGAAAGTGTGGAATAGAACTCCAGTGCAATAAATTAGCGGTGCTCTTCGAATTATGTCTTTTTGAACCCATAATTCTGAGTTAATCCTCCGAGTAAATCACTTTTCAATGCTTTGCCGGCTTTAACCTTTCAATTGAGACAAGGAGCAATAACAATACAAATACCCTAACCAGATCTCATACCTTTACGCACTCGCAAACGGTTTTTATTTCTCAAATTTTCCGTCACCTTCCCTCAACCGTCTCACCCCTCTTTCTCTCTCCCTCTTTACGTCCTCCCTCTCATTTAATTGAGGAGATATTGGAAGGAGGGAGCTCCTTGACTCGTGACAAACTTCGAGAGAGGTGGAGCTAGAGCCTCAATTCACAAAGAGGAGAGACATCCTGGCAAGTTTACCTTAGACTCTGTTTTGTTTTTGGTAGGTTCTGTGTGGGCTATTCCATTAATGGTCATGTATGTATTCAATACATGTAGGGGTGTACCTATATCAAAGTAGAGAAATCACTAAATGAACAGATCTCGTGATTCATTGTTTTACCACTATAAAGGGAAAAGAGCAACCCTAAGAAGTTCTCCAAGGGAGGTTCTACAGATAATAAGATAAGTCCGCTTAAACCTTCCAAATGTTGATCCTCTGCAACAACGAGAATTCGTTAGCACAGTTACAAAGCGATAGGAGCATAAATGATTAACCCTGACAGCAAAGACCAAAGTATTTTGAAAGGTTGCTATCAGCCGAAAACTATCCCCAACACTCGTCCCGTCTGCCGCCCTCTTCAACCAAAAGCTATTCGGGTTTAAATTAAGATAAAGGTTGTGAGAGCGAGATAATACAGCTTGATAAACTAACGTGGATTTTTGACGTCGCCCAAGTGGCTCACCGCAACAGTTTGCCTATTGTTACCTTTGACTACAGTAAATTACTGTTCCCGTTAGACGATGTCTTAGCGCCAGCCTAAGAACGGCACGTCAATGTAGGTCGGAAATCTGTAAGAACACAGCACTGTCTGGTGTTCAAGTCCGAACGTGTAGTACACTGTGGCGCCCCTGTTTACAAATATGACTCATTCAACACTCATGAAGTTGGAAAGCTGCTAGTCGATGATCCAGTCAGTGAAAAAAATGTATCTAATAAAAGCCACCTCGCTGACTGCAGTTGGTAGTTGTCGGTAAAACTGATTCACTTTGTGTTTAAAGGGATTGGACAGTGCGGGTGAGCCCAATTTGGCTGCGTGGGTTTTGAAAGCGCTCGGGGATGAATGCATTTAGAACCGCAGTTTCTCACGATGCCTGGTGAGAGCGCTTCTATTTGGGAAAGTGGAGTGTTCAGGGCGAGCTCACAGCTGCCATGGGGATATGTTGGATCAGAATTCAGATGGATTTAACCATTATCTCTCTGCCTTTACTAAAAGCTCTCTGTAGTGGGTGACTGATATCTTCATCCTAAATGTCAAAGGCTACACAACTTCCTAAGATGTTCATTTTTACAGTCAAGATGAACATGGATGAGGTTGAATGGACAATGATTATGGTCTTCAAACTATAACAATCAATAAATATTGACATAAAAAATTGTCACTTTGTTACAAGAAATATAAAATTTCATAAGGTCAGTGAAAACTGTGGTTTGTGCTACTCTTCTTAGTCCCATTCTATCTTATCAGTGTAGCATTGCTTCTTTACAGCACCTTCTATCATAATGTATTGACGTATTGAAAACTCTATCACCACTAACAGGTTTGTGGGGTTAGAATGTGATGGCTACAGACAGATGCTCACGGACTCATAACCCCATTGACGTAGCAGAGGTCAAAAGTTTGAGCTCTCTCTCATGAGACTCAAGGACACATAGTTTAGAGAAAGATAAGAAGCTATCTGAGTAGGCAGTGTGTCACTCTTGTCTGTTTCCAGGACTGCAGCTCTCAAAAGTGTTTTCGAAAAAAATGTGTACACAATCTCGCACACTCCCTGCACCCTCCCTCTGTGTACCAGACTGAGCCTGAACTTTCTTACCACAACTTGCAGCATGCACTTTCTGACTGCCATGCTCCTGTACTTCTGACTCATTGCATGACTCTGTGTTCATGCATGGACCAAACTGCAAATCAGTAGCAGCTACTACAAGCCTCAGATGGTTCCCCATGTGCCAGCTGGTCAGCCATAATGTGAGGAACGATTTTAAAAAGTCAGCGTGAAAAGGCTCCTATCAAACACTGACACCGTGAATGTTCAGCTAAAATAACAGGAAAAGATTAGGTAATGCTGCTGGATCTGGGATAGCTTTTTTTCTTTGTGGTTCTGTGTGAGAGCTGTCATCTGTTGCTTATTGTAGGAATGCTGTCGTACTTTTATAGGGGGAGGTTTTTTTCCCGTGCAGATATAGTGTGGTTGATTAGAGAGGTATGGGCTGAAAAAAGGAAATCTGCTGTGGTAGGGTATCCTTAGAGCTGCATTAGCAAGACCAGTCGATATGTTTCTTTTTTTTAGCCCTTTGAGCTTTTTATAGCTCTAAATGTGTGAACATGTGTGGATACTTTAAGCAGGGCCTGGCTTCAAAGCATTTGTCTATGTGGGGCAAATGTGATTAAGCTCCTATGACATCGCTGTAATAATAATGTGACATTAGTGTAGAGGAAATGGTAAAGCAGCGTCAACCTAATCTATGGGTTGGACCTACAGTGTAATATGCTTTTAGACTCCTTCAGACTCCACTGACTCACAGCTACTGCGCACTTTATGTGGAGACTACAAAATTGCCACAAAAAAGTCAACAATGAGCAATTCCTGTCTAAAACCTAATCTAAATCAAGGTGAGTGTAACAAGGGTGACTCAAAGACATCCATGTTTGGAACTAAATATTCCCATTAGTGCAGTGAAACAGAAATGATTCTTGATACTGCCAGCTGCAAAACTTCAGCTAATAATAAATCAAACTATTAACTAGTTTAAATATTTTACTGAAAAAGACAGGACTGTTAGTTTTCATAGAGGTTTTCCTATGACTTCAGGTTCCAAATTTTTCATGCTGTTGCATTTAGATGGTTATTGCTTAATCCCTTGTGAGAGAGTTCCCTAGAAAGAGAGGTGGAGTCCCCCCATACTTCCCTCGTGACATCACCGAGGCTGTCATGGCAACCAGAAGGGCTCAACAAAAACAATGTATGAAGTATTTGGCACAGCCCTTCAAACAGCTGGGTAACTTTTATAAATAGAGAACATATAAATACATGACTCACTGAAACACATATACACACGTGTCATGTTCACACTGAAGTCAAGACACATGAGGGTTTCCGCTCCGAGGCTTTTGTACAAAACAATAAAAAAATGTCTATTCATAAGGTCCCACAGCAGTTTCTGTTGAGAACATTGGTAGAGATGAGAGAGTGTGAAAACACAAGAGCCATAGAATGCTGTGTCGTAATGCCAGGCAGAGAGTGTAATCATGTTTAAGGGGACATTTAGACCACAGCAAATGACAATATGTCTTATTCTAGTTCCGTCACTTTGTAAAGCAGACAGAAGACAAATTTTTGTTTAGATACTGATGTGGATGAAAAAGAAAAAGAAAAAGAAATCTTTGATCTTCCTCCTGATGCACACAAAAACAGTCAACCCACTTCAGGGTTGTTTTGGAGTCCATTCTTAACTCTTTATAAAATGCAAACATCTCTTTTTTTTAGTTTCTCAGATGGCACACACAGCAGATGTATACAGCTTCACTTTGGCTAGTTTTTTTTTGTGTCCAGTGAAAGCAGTCTTCTAATTCCCTGCCAACATGGGGTGAGGCCATGATCTTTTAGCGTTTGTGGCTGTGGAAAGGTTTTGTTTGTTTTGTTGTTCTCTGAGCAAGGGCAGATGTTTACAGATGTTTATCCAAGTTTAAGAGAGTGAGAGAGAGAGCGACAGAAAGAAAGAATCCTTTCCTTTCTTCTTCACTTAGCCCCCATCCTCTGTAGTGACATAAGTTTAAAAGATAGAAAATACCTCTAATGAACAGACCTGGTTTCTCTTCCTCTGTTGCCGATTCTCTCATACATGTGCATTACTACACAGCGCGCGCGTACACACACACAAAACTCCCTCACACACCCTTTTTTTTCTCATTAAGTCCTCCTCAGCTTTTCCAGTCTGAGAGAGGAAGGGTGGAGAAGTGTTGCTGATAAGTGCAGACAGCTTGTTATATTGTCAGCTGAATGACAAATTCCTCATTGTAGATCAAGAATTTGGCTTTTCTTGATTGCACTGAGCTCCACCTGAATGCCCTTTCCATTACTTTGTGTGAACCATACAAACGGGAGAAGCTAAAGAACAGAATTATTTAATGTCTTTCTATATAATTGCCATCATTAGTATTTCACAAGAGAAAGTTTGAATTTTCTGTAGATCCCATTTTGAAAGACGAATTGTCACTGATGGATGATGATGAAGACCTGAGGTCGGCTCTGATTTTTTGTTATTGCTATTTGTAATTAACGTTTGAGTGGGAGAAACCGCAGCCCACGTCAGCAGCCACAAGCTGCCTCATCCTGGAGCTGTTTATCGGTCCACACTGTCCTCCATGGCAACTGTCTCCAGGACTGGTTCTTGTTAACTGTCCGTGCAGCGCGTGTGTTCAGAGGTTAGTGATCTAGAGAGGACTGGCGGACCTTCACCGTCCACCATTAATCACACCAGTCGACATTACTCTGATAGATTATTTTGGAGTTGATATTAAAAAGAGAACAGCTTTCATGATTCCTTAGTGGGATTAACCTAAAGATACTTGTTCAATGGAGAAATATCCCAAATTCGGAAGAGTCCAAAATTTGTTCTAGGATTAGTTGATGTTTGAAAAAGATGGTCTTTTTCAAAGCATTTTACAGCATTTAAGCAACAAAACAAAAGTACTACATTCTGGCAAATGGCTGGTTTACTCAGGCCCTAATCATATACAAACAACGGAAAACATGTTTGGGCTTAAGGCCATTTGACTGTGAGTAAAATATAGGAAATAAAAAACAAAATGTGACATGGCACTAACCCCAGTCATAAGTGAGCAGCACCACAACTCCCATCCTCTTTGTCTACAGTTACCAGTCACTGTTTTCCTTTCCACAGTAAGTGCAAGTCAGGCTTTTTACAGTAGCATCCCAGCAACGGCACAGGGAACTGTGGAGCAATAACCTCAACGTTTACACAGTTTAAGGATCTCGTTTAAGGGGTTTTAAAAAAGTCTTCCTGCGCGTGTTTGAGTTTTACACACACCCTTAATGTAGAACCCCCAGTCCAGTTTTACACAGCACAGGTCACAGAATGACCTCTGACATTGGGTCACTCTTCCTCTCCCTGCCACAGCTACAAATGCAGCATGGATCAGTGGGTAGGACCACATTAGAGACATCGCCTACCTCCCATCAACACGTCTGCGTGTTAAACAAACACGGTTGGAGCGCTCAGGCCAAGTCCACTGTGAAGTGTGTGTGTCAGCAGATAGACTGT
The DNA here is from genome assembly GCF_902362185.1 of Chanos chanos. Classification (NCBI taxonomy): domain Eukaryota; kingdom Metazoa; phylum Chordata; class Actinopteri; order Gonorynchiformes; family Chanidae; genus Chanos; species Chanos chanos. The sequence continues at coordinate 23,887,258 of NC_044497.1, read as the reverse complement.
GTAAACTTGTGTGCGAAAGCCCACAGGTCAGGCAGGTTAGACCAAGGCATTTGAAGCTTATGTCTCAAACATGTTAACTACTGCCCACAACACGGTGTTAAACACAGAGATACTTACCTGCCTGTTCTGCCCACAAAGAATATGCTATTTAATTTCCACACACTACACAAAGAGCACTTTCTCCGTTACATGAAACAGATTCCTTACAATAAAAAACAACTGTTCCATTACTGATTCAGAATCATAAATCTTGAGTTTGTATGGCTGTACACATCAGACTTGATACTGCCATTGTGACAGCGCTGAAGTGCCATCCAATGGCTGACCTCCACTGAAGTGCTACCGAGCGTGTAATATTTTATTTGCATGGCCTATTCGTCTCTCAGATTAATGTTCGGCCTCTGACCCCATCCTGTGTTTTTGTATTGGGCTGAGAGTGGTAAGGGGCAGACATGGGGCCCACCAGGCTTGGAATTTGGCCATAAAACGAGTGTATTTTGGGGGCGGGGTACATGGAGCAAACATGCAATGATTCAGTGTCCCATAGGTCCACACTGCCATTTTCCCACACCCACTGTTTTTAGGGTTCTGCCTGAGAGTAAACATGTTCACACACACATGCGCACACACCCACACAGAGACGCACACACACAGAGACACACACACACGCATGGACGCACCCATACACACGCATGCACAAACCTTTATCTCCCCCAAAATCTCACATCTTTCAGAGGTGTAAGAAGCAAGAAAAAACAATTTCCTGTGAGCTGGATTTTTTTAACACCTCTGATTCTGTTGACAAACTCCACACAGTTCACGGAAACTGACTGCTATGAAGCTTTTACAGAAAGGCATAGTCAAATGTAAACCAGCGTTTTTCTTTTTACATCCTTTTGCTCTGAAGAGCACTGAATTTATGGTGTTCGGCAAACTTACAAATCAAGTCATCCGCTCATTTACCAAGGCAGCTGGGGAAAGAATAAGAATGTTTAACATTTTTCGACTTTCTATCAAGCACAGGCACTCATAAGAGATTGTATCTTTCAGTCTTTTGTAGCAAACACATCTTTTCATCCGGTTAGCAAATTCCCTCTCAGGCCTCAACCCAGACAAACTTGGCCATGAATTCTGTGTCTCTGGGTTTTTGACAATGCTTGTTTACCTGTTTGTATGATATCTGAAATTTGAAGACATGTTTTAGAAGATAATTGGCTTTACTTAATCATGGATTTAGTCACATTGTACAGGTGTAGCCATGTTTTGTGTCCTACATTAAATATGACGTGAACCCAAATAACTGATAACTTCATGACCATTTAGCCTCTGTACTTAAACATACTGAGCCCACCTTCAGTTTACCTCAGTTTTCTCAAGCACTGTTTTCATGTCCTGTTCAGCAGAGGCTTTGTTTGGCAGTAGCTGAGATTCTGTTTGGAATGAATACCACTGGCATTCATTAAAAGAAAAAAAAAAGGTACATCGTCATGTTAACATGTCATAACATTCTGCTGGAGATGAAAACACGTGCTCTGAAACGTGAGTCACTGCCTTTCTTAATAAACCGTTAATTGTTGTTATCCCCCCTCTTAAAGTGACAAGTCCTTCCCTTATAAGTTCATGTTGACTTTTAAGCTCCCCAGTCTGTTGGAGGTGATAAAACCTTATATAGATGGCATTGAGACCAGTGATTATAGAATCAGTGTCATCCAAAGAGCTGTGCGTGTATTTACTGATTTAGACCTCTGAACACTTGGAGAGTCACTGTGAGATAAAACTAACAGAGGGCTGGACCAGTTCTTAACTGGGCCCAGCATACCATGAGCATCTTCCAAAAGCCAGTCAGGAAACTGCAGGGGTGCTTCAGGGAGATTCTGGGTAGTAATGTTTATCTGTGCAGTGCAGAATTTGAGGAATCAGGATTTTACATGGAGCAATCCCCTCTTACAAGATAAGGTTACATGGAAAAGAAACTAAAGCAGGCCTTGCCAAGCAAACAGAGGGGCGGTCAAGGGTTTCCATCAGAATGGAGGGGACTAAGAGCAGAATGTGTATTATGGTTTAACATGTCATTTGAAGTATTGGGCCCCAGTAGCACTTGTTCCATTTTGCCCCGAAATCCTTGAGGATTAGGATGTTCACTAGAGGTGTACGGAGATGTAATTATCTGTATCTGTATCTGCATCTGTATATGTATCTGTTAGGTTGCGGAGTAAACCAGCTGCCACACCACGCTTTTGTCTCGCTAGCTCCCGCACACGACTACATATAGCGATCACTTTTCATTAATGTGTAGCAAATGAAACGACTAGTTAGTGAAATCAAAGTCCTATGTTGCAAACAGAATGGGCATTTTTATCTTGTGGCCATTACCAATTATATGAATCGATTAGTTAAAACATAACGGCGACGCACAGACAATCATGTTTTTTTCTCCGAATAATCACGACCAACTTCGGGTAGAAGAAATATCCGCTTCCATTGCATTATTTGTGCTTTCCAGCATAACGTATTCGTATTCAGGTACAACCCCAATGTTCACCACTTGGTACCAATGTTCTCTGTAATTTCTTTTTTCAACACTGAGAAAATAGAGATCTGTCTGAGCACTGTGAGCGACTTGCGAACCTATTAATCAAACTGTACTTTCTTTACTGATATACTCTTACTTAATTAAAGTACATGGACTTTGTAAACGAGTACATTCTTCTCCACATTATACGTTGCGTAGCGAGTTTTATAGTAGGCTATCTCGTTGCGTCATCACCGATTACGATGTCTTTAATTAACAATGAAAGCCGTAATGGAATTACAGTATCTTGTTACTTTACGCATCATTTAAAAACTAGGCTTTATTTCAACTAATCGTGACGTGACTATCAGTGTCAAAATAACGCATTACATACGAACGTGTGTTATTGAAAACTGCTGTTAGAAATGACTGAACAACGAATCCGTAATACAATATGCATGTAAGTCTCCACACCAGCAATCCTTGAGTACTTACAACAAAACAACATTCAACACTCACAACACAACGAAATGCAATTGTATTGCACTTTAATGACAAGCACTGCACTTTCTTTTACCATTTCCAACAACCACATTATCCATATGTCCCAACCGCAATCATAACGCTATTACACTTATTCAACTTGTAACTTTCTTTGCTAAACTACAGTTTGTAAAACTATCTCTGCGGTGCTTTTCCTTATGTTGTTTATCTTTGTGTATTACAAACAAGTATTTGAGATAAAATGGCCTCTCGAATTTAAACTAAGTTCTGTTTGAACGAATCGTGATGCAACTATATAGCTAACGCATTATATACGAACATGTGTCATTGATGGAAAATCGCCGATCAAGATGACTTAACAATGAAAGCGATAATGGAATGATGGTATCCTGTTGTCTTACGCATCATGTATTACGCTTTATTTCAACTAATCGTGACGTGTCTATCAGTGTCAAAATAATGCATTACATACCCACATATTTAAAACGACTGAACAACGAAAACTTTGTATGCTGGGAGGCATTGAGGTAGCTCGCGACCTCTACTTTTTGTGCGCGGTCTGAAAAGTGCGCGGGTCTTTGAAATGGTCAGCGCGATCGCGTTTGCGCGCAGCTTACAGGGAACATTGCTGGGTACAGATCTGTGAGTCTGACTCACGAAAACTGGGTTCATTCAGCTCTTATAGAGTCCAAAACAATAACGAGCTACCAGAGAAAGCTCTACTACTGAACAATGCGTGTCCTCTAACTAAATACATCAAACTTCTCTCTTCTTTCTTTCTAATTGTGAAACATCCACAGTCAGTGTTGAAGATGATGAAACCACCACTTCCAGAACAAATATTTGCAATACACAAGAAAATTAACTGTGTTTTTACAGGTTGGTATGGTATATGGTGAAGCAGGGCTTGCTGTGGTTGTAAGAAAACTATGTAATTCCAAGAATCTCTTTGATGTGCTACTGATAAACATAATTAGAAGCTCATCATTGTTAAAACATTCGGTCTTGTTGTGGGCTGCAGGATCAGAGATTGATTCAACCTGAAATATGAATATGCTGATGTTCATCCTGTTTGTCTCACATTAAGCATATGGTTCAAAATGGGGAGGGTCTAAGTGGCTCCAGATGTCTGTCACTCAGACATCACTCAGTGATCAGTCATATGTGTTCTGCTCTGGTAGCCAGGGAATCCAACGAGTCCAAATCTGTTCGTGCATACCACCAAGCAACAATCTACTGATGTGCAGTACCCACAAAAGTGGAAGTGAGCCAAGTATTGTGTAGACACTGAGCTATGTTTTAACTGCGCAGTGTGGGCAAACAATCCATCGCTTCCTGGCTTTGTGCAATGGAATGCCCTGAGGATGTGTCTCATATGCTAATGCATTAGTAGAGCTTATACAGAATGGTTCGTCTCACATAGAGTGCTTGGCGATTTTAGACAAAGTGTTGACAACTCTGGCACAAAAAAGAACAATGTACTCGGGATCCAGTGCAGGATCCAGTGCACAGTGTGAGCGGAAGTAAGGATTGCCACAGAGTTCATAATTGTCAAAGCCATACCTCCCCTTACCCTGCTCAATTCTCATCCATTTTGTTTGGATGCTACGTCTGAAGGCTACAAACTGTCGCTTGGCTGCCTCCATCATTGACATTCCTGCCTATCGGAGCTGGTGCCCAGTTTCCCAAAAACACGACTGGATTTTACTTTCCAGGATTTTGGATCACTACGGAGACTCTGAGGCCACCTGGGATTGAATCAAACGCAGACAAAACATCTGCAAGTCAGTTAATCCTTTCTTCTGCTGCCCACTATTTCCACATACCAGGCATTGGATTGAAAACTGCATGCTCTTTGGCGATCAGTCAGTGTCACAAAACTTTTTCTTTTTTCATTTTTACACAGCACACGCAAACAACGTCAAATAAGAGAAGGAGAATCAGTTCACTGTAGAGGAGGGAAGCCACTTCATGGATGGACAAGCTAGAATGTGGCTAGACATCTTCTACACTTTCTGTCAAGCAAGCAGATTGGCTGGTCCATGATTATCCAAAAGCAGCCACATCTGTTATTACACAAACAGCTCCAGGAATGGGCCTAAGCCCATCACAGCCCAGTTTGTTTCTGAGCTGGCTCATCTCATAAGAACACCCAGAGAGCTGGAGACCAGCTCACCACCCTGGGATGCTTTACAAGCTTGTTTTTCTCCTTAAATTGGTATCCCATTGGTATCACTGACGAAATAGGAATATTTCCCATTGCAGCTTCTGGTTTGAGAACTTTTGACTGAGACAGTGAATAAAATGCATCAGACAGCATCAGCAAAGCCATGTTAAGTTCAGAGTTCAGAATGTCTTACATTTAGTTTTTGTTATTCAGGTCTAAAAATATCTCAAAATGTCTGGAATTGTAGGAGGAGAGGCATGTTAAGTTTTTATGTTTTATTTTACCAGTATTTTATATCCCCCAACAATAACCATTTCCGCAACGTCCAGTATACATTTGTACATTAAAGAGGTAGCGTACACTCCGCTTCGGTAGGTGCTTGTGTGGCTGTGATCCGCATTTTAACATAGAAGAAGAATGTGTTTATCCAGCTTACGATCTGAGGGCTGCGGCGGGGGAAAAGGAAAAAACCAAAAACACGGTGCTGCGAGCAAGCATCAGGCACAAGCGCTATGCTAGCACCCGTAAAATACTATGCCCATCGAGTCGTTCACTGTTACTGTGGTGGTAAATGCAGGGGGACATTTTGTTCTATTGGACAGGGTCCAATGGACAGTTTTACAGTTTTTTACAGCCATACAGTTTTTTACAGCCATACAGTTTTATTTTTGTTAATGAGAAGGCTCTTATTGTTATCTAATGTGCACTCAATATTTCTGTCATTCAGATTCAATAAAACTCAATAATTGTGTATACTGTAGTCTAGCTTGTCGATTTCTTTTGCTGCAGTAATGGTATTATTTTTTTCCTTTTAGAGGTATTTAAAAGGTCTTAAAATTCATTAAATTTGTACTTAAAAATGTGCCGCTACCCTGGTTAGCAGTGTAAGCAACAGCTCTTAGCGTGACGTTGCTACACCACCGTCGGCCGGCTTACGTCATTTCAGCGTTCCTACTGGCAGTGCGAATGCAAACAGAAAAAAGCCCTAGAACGTACGTAGTTCTAGGGGAAGCTCCCCAGGAGGTAGTTCCTGTTGAATGAGACCCTAGAACTGTTCGGTCCGAAAGCGCCTATAGGCTCCAGAGCTTTGTAGTCTTCTGTGAAATTCCAAACTTTTGCCCCCATGCACAGTATGTAAAGTTACTCACTTTTGCAGCACTTCAGTGTCAGTAGGATACATGTGGATGTGTAGGATATGTAGGTGACATTCTTGAGAAGATGGAGGGTGAGAAATGATGGCACTAACAGATAAGCCAAACTAATCATAGACCACCTGTAATAACTGCCACTCAGAAGACACAGAGGACAGAAAGAAATGGACCATAAAAGCAGCAGGTAAAGCACCCCCTCTCAGAACTACACCCCCTCCCTCCCACAAGAAACTGATGGATACATGTTTTAAAATGGATAAAAAGAGATTAGATGTTCCCATATAGTCCATGCACTCAACATCTTTTTTCCTTCGAGGTAAAAGTTGGAGGATTATCACTTTTTTCTGATCCATGGAACTACACAATGGAATATTGACCCCGATAAGACAAAACGCTGGTCCTTTCACAAGAGAACAGTCTGCCAGAGGAAGCTAAGTGTTTTAAGGGAAATGTATCAATCATTTCATATCCTGTTGTTTTGCAAACCTCTGAAACATTGAAATAACATGGTCCTGAGAGTTATTTTCGGAATAAGTATTCATCCAACAATTACATGCATTTGAAGAACCCTTTCAGAAGATATGAGTAAAGAACTCCTGTCTCTCAATGAATGATGAAAAAAGTATGAGATTCAATAAGGTTCTGGTTGAAACCTTGAGAACACAAAAGGGTTGTAGGTAGAGCCTCAAAGATGGGTTCTAGCTGGACCGCTTAGAACATGAAAGGGTGGGTACTAAACCCCTGTAATATAAACCAGGTTTTGGTAGAATGCTTTATGGAGGGGTTCTCTGTGTAATTCTTTTTTTCAGGGTTCTTGGAAGAACCCTTTGAAAGGGTCTCATGTGACCACTAAGGGTTCTCCTATGGGGACAAAGAATAAAGCATGGATCCAGTCAGAAGCCTTTTTCCTAAGAGTGTGTGAGGTTTTGAGATATTTGTGCAATTGTTTAAATCTTCACTTTCTATTCAGACTTTCATACTAGCGTCACAAAAATTGGAGATCCACCCCAGAGTATATTAGTCAGCCAAAAGTGTCATGCCACCATTAGCTAGAATGTACGGACTGTCCCAGTGACTTACAGTACTTAGTATGGTTCTAGACAGGAAATGAAGCATCTGTACTTTTCATTGAGTCATCTTTCCACCACTAGCACTCCCCCCTAACTATTGACTTTGAACCAACCTTGTGTACACCATGTATGGTCATCTGTCCTTACCAACACACTCTAATGGACAGTAACAGAGTTGTGAGAATGATTGTGTCCTAACACACTTCCATTTGACCGACTCAGGAGATCCGTATGCTAAAAGCAAATGTTATCTCTGTGTTATTCTCAGTTCTGACAATCTGTTTAACTGCTGCCATACCTGCTCTTCATTGAAGTAGAGTAGATATATATTATCTGCACAGCTCCTGATCTGAGATCTGTGATGAAGTTTTGTTCAGTGTTGAAAAGGAGCTTGGAAAGCTGATCCAAGACCTTCTGCTGGGAGCAGACAGTTGTATTAGTCAGTAGGGCACGCACACTCACTTATATGGGAACTTGGTTTTCTTCTGTTAGACAGCTAATGGTTGGAAAACACATGACTTGTTTGGAGCTTGTACAGGACACAGGGAGAGAGAGAAAGGTGTGTGTGTCTGTGTGTGTGTGTGTGTGTGTGTGTGTGTGTGTGTGTGTGTGTGTGTGTGTACGTGTGTGTGTGTGTGTACGTGTGTGTGTGTGTGTGCGTGTGTGTGTGTGTGTTCGGGGGTTGCTCTCTGAGGATATGTCTGAGTCACGAAGTTATGATTATGAATCATCTGATCTAGAGCTCCCAAGACACACACACACACACACACACACACACATTTCTCTGTCTCTCTCTCTCTCTCTTGCTCTCTCTCTCTCTCTCTCTCTCTCTCTCACTCTCACTCTTGCTTGCCCTCTATTTCTCTCAAGGAATTTAAAATGCAGGAAAATAAATTCAACTAATTGGGTGTACCATTTGTCAACATGTATTCACTCACTCTTGTGGCACAGTGGATAAGTCAAAAATAGTCTCATTCAGGGGACATTAGAAATACTATCACATAACCCCAATGGACCTCAGTCCATTTCACAGTCCTTCTCCAAAATAGGGAACAGTGTTAGCTGTAGTCCTGTCAATCCTCTTCCACTCTCACTTGCCTCACTCATGTACTCATCTGTCCATAACAAAACAGGGGGCATTTATTAAGGGCAAAGCCATACATGACATACACTCAACTTAATGTTAAACATAAACATGCAAATAAGTGTGGCCAGAACCATTAAGATTAAATATAATTAAAAACAAATATTGTGGTTACAGTTTCATGACCTCCCCTGCCTTGGAACATGTGAGAGAGTCTTGGAATGATGGTACAGTTTTCATAAAAATGTTTGATGAAAAAATGAACTTGGTAAATTTGGAGTTATAGGCTATTTTTATTACTGAAGTTTCTTTAGAAATTCCTACTCTAAATAATGTTAGATAACCACTGAAGTAGTGAGTTCTACGTGTTATGTTTGATTCTGTAAGCTCTGTAAGCTGGAGCAATACTTCTTGTCAGGTTTGCCCACTGACTTGGCAAGGGATTGTTGTACTGATTTTAGGGATTATCTGATGATTAATTTCCTCTCATTTTTTTCAGATAAACATTGGTGGCAGGGAGAGAAAATGCGGTCACAAAGAGATGTTCATGTTAGCAAGACAAGAGGAACACACTGCTTGGGTCCTGTAAGTTAAAATGGCAAACAAATGGCAAAGAAGAGAGCAAAATTCCTCCTTTTATCATTCTTTTCTTTCCTCTCATTCTCCATTCTGAAGGAATGGTGTGATCTAGCAGCCCCATCAGGTTAGAGGTCTGACTTACATTAGTGATGCTGGTGCAACATGCTCTGGACACTTTGCCTGGAAACGGAAGCCTTGATGGCTCAGACCTCCACTTGTCTCCATTACATTGTCTTGTTGCAACAGCCCCTTATCCCCCTCTTACTCAAGCCTTTTGACCAGATATTGGAACATTTGAGTGTGCTGGAGGTTTGAACGTGTGTGTAAGCCATCTGCTTAGTAGGGTGAAAGTCTCCTTGGAAACCAGAGTTGGCTGCATCTGCTCACATGGCTGACCCACCCTATCATGTTCTGGTCCTGCTGGCTAAACCGGAGCAGGGGAATTCTTGGCTCCGCAGGATCGCTCTGACGTGAGCCCAGATTACCTCAGCTTGAATAGTGGCCCACATATGGAGAGTTACAAGTACTGTGGCCTACCCTGGGAGGATCTGAGAGATGAGAGAGAAAGAGACAGAGAGAGAGAGAGAGGGAGAGAAAGAGAGAGAGTATTGAGGAGAGTCTTTGAAGAGAGGCAGATATGGTCAGGAATGGTAGGGGAGGGTAGAGAATCATCTTTCTCAGAGAACACCCACTCAGGGGATATCCAAAGTGATTCCATTAATAACTATTCTTCTAAGTGAGAGTGTTCTCATAAAGCACAGACGTCATGCTTAAACTTGAGACACTGTCCTTCTGAATTACAATTTTTGACACATATTTACAGCTAAAGTATCAGTCTCTGAAACCATACAAGCGCCAATGCCAATACAGTGAAACCGTTGTGAGGTTGTCTGGTCACAACTTATAGTAATTTTAAGCTTTAAAAATTAGTTGTTGCCAAAAAGTGCTGCAGGCATCTCTTTCACATCCAAAAGATCTTCCCCAGGGGTTTGATCCATCTTTCATTCATATGGGACCATGTCTAAAATTTCTCTCCCGTATGGTGTAGCTCACCACAGCAAAGCCGGACTTCTCTCCACCCTGCTCTAAATCCACAGCACCTCCCATCTCACATGTTCTCAGAAAAACCTCTTAAACATTGATCAGTGGTTTGGCAGGCTGCAAGACAGAGCGAACTTTGATTCCCTCTTTGCTTCCCTCAGATTTGTGTTCAACTTCTCTAAACGTTTCGTGCCTGTTTGTGGACGTAATTGCTTCCATCTCTCTCTTTGTCAAGGCACAGGCAACACTGGCTGTGTCAAAACCAATGCTGGTGGGGGAGGGGGCGGAGCCAGGGCGGGGCGAAGGCACGGCAAGAAAGGTTTGGTGGCCTCATTGAGATTTCTGCTTTTTTCTCCACATTGATGATGTGTTTCTCACGATGAGATGTCCAAAAGACCTTGAACTTGTTCTGAAGCCATGTCCATGAGAGAAAGTGAGGCCTCTCTCTCTCTCCCTCAAATGGCCAACGAAAGGCAAACAAAAGACGGAGACAGCCCTGCCCACTGACTTTGAAGAGCTCTGAGAGGGAGAGAGAGAGAGAGAGAGAGAGAGTGTGTAAGTGAAAGGTTGATTGAAAACATATTGCGAGGGGATTTGATGATATCACGCTCTCAGATATGGAGGAGGTGTCTTTGCTTTTTAACATCCATGAAAACATGCTGTCAAACCCACAGACTCTCGTAAAACTCTTTTTTAACCCCGCACAGAGGAGGCATTGTATATAAGGAAATTAATTGCTGTAGAAATACTTCGCATGGCCACTGTGGCCAAAGGCTAAAGGCTTGATTTGTAATATTATGGGCCACGAATCCTTTGTTCTGTTCATAGAATAGAATAGAATGGAATAGAATATGTTGTGTCCTTAAGGTTCAAAATAAATTAAAAAAAAAACATTATAAAGGGGCAGTCTTAAACCTTAAATTTATTGTTGTACATTTACAGTTGAAAAGCTTAAAATGAGAGAGTGGTCATGGATTCAAATCTCGTACACGAGGTACTGTCCCTTTAAGAGTGGAGACCTTGTGTGATGACACTGGTGCTGAGCCATTGAGAGGAAAAGGTACTGACAGGAAATTACGCAGAGATGGAAAAAAAAGACGTGGATGGAGAACAGTGCCTCCCATTAAAAAGCCATTGTTTCACAGAAAATGAGCTGCTTTCATGAGCATTATTTCCAGGGCGCAACATATTAGAATAGAATAGAATAGAATAGAACAGAATAGAGTGAATTAAGTGTTTGGAACCCTCAAAAGTTGAACATGAAAGGTTTTGAAGACTGTTTTTTTTTTTTTTATATGACCTGGTCCCATAGGGAACATGTGCAGGCAAGGAAACTGTATCATGCCACCAAAATAAAATTACATTGTAATTTGTAATTTGCCCATGTCTCCACCAATTTTCAGCTGACACTTTTACAACACTACACAGAGGAGAAAACATCAGAATGTGATAATGTTTGAATTTAATCACATTTCTCACACACACACATAGACAAATACCATGCTGAAAAAACACAGAATGCCTATGTGATGGTCTGGAATTCCACAGGTGTGATCTGTTTTTGGAGGCCTCTGTTCACCAGGTGTTCCCAACTCTAACATCTCTTTGATATGATTAACTGAGAGAGAGAGAGAGAGAGAGAGAGAGAGAGAGAATTTAAATTCAAATGTATTTCTTTCTTTCTTTCTTTCTTTCTCCGACAAATTAAATAAAACATGGTGCATTTCTGTCATCCTCAAACTCATGGACATGGGAGCGGGGTGTGTGGTCAGGTTTACTGATCAGTGACTCACAGCTGAGTCATAAATGGAGGTTTGGTTGGTTAATAGGATGGGGGGGGTCATATATGTCCCGATGTAGCAGCATTCCGTTTGTGCTGCCTCAGGTTCTCTCCTGCAGAGTTAATGAGGCACCCCTTCAGGGGAGTCGGCACGAGACCAGGATGGCTTCACCGCTCACAAAACGGTCAACTCATCAGATTGGAGGAGGGCAGAAAAGATCTCACGAGCTCCTGATGAGAGCAGAGGTTTCTCCCCCTTCCCCCTACCCTTTTCCCCAGCACTCCCACTGTCTAGATAGCTGAGATTAGAAACAGATGCCCTTTGACAAAGCATGCTGGTTACTCACAACCACACTTGTACACACATGCGCACACTGATGTGGTGAAAATTAGTATGTCCAGACAGGGGGTGAGGTAGTTCTCTCAACAGTCACTGTGGGTTGGAGTGTCTAGGTTTGAGAATGAGGGGGAGAGAAAGAGAGCAAGAGAGAGAGAGATAGAGAGAGAAAGAATGTACAGTAAATGACTATCTTTGTCATTATTTTCATGCAGTGTTCACATATCTGTGTGTGTGTGTGTGCGTGTGTGCGCGCGCGCACATGTGTGTGTGTGTGTCTGTCCACTTCACAGTGTGGTAAATGTTTATGTTCCTCTTTTCAAAGTCATCCAGATGCTCGGTCTCAATGGACAGTTATACAGGAACAGTTATAGGTCCCATTTTCAACCCCTCACCCCCAAAAAATGTGTGTAGTCCACTGTCATTCTCCCACCCTCGCTCACTCTCTCACCAAATTCCACTAGAATTCCCATGACGTGACAGAAAACAGGAGTCTAACTCAGAACACAACACACCAAAATATCAGACAGACAATTACTCATTTACACAGAGACTGTAGACAGCATTGAGAACTGCATGTTGAAATCTCACAAGAGAGTTCACAGCCAGTCATTCTGAGAGCTTCTTAATCCAAGTCCGCTCAATCTAAAGCTATCAATATTCAGTGGTAAACAAACTTCAAATTTCAACCATTCCCTCTAAAACCTTCCAAACACAGCCTTTTTTTTCCTTAGTTGAATCTCGGTGCTGCATGTTAACTATACAGAACCGTGAAATTCCATGGCTGACCTTTAAAGTGCTTTGAATTGAATGTGTATTTGTGTAGTTTTTGGGTCACAGTGTTTGGTGACCCTGTTATGGAGCGTGGACAGTGAGAAAGGGTTAACGCCCCCAGGTTGGGAGCGGAGCAGCAAGCACACACATGGGGTCACGTACCATAGCCTGATGGCAGGACTTTGTGCTTAGACATGGTCAAAACACACGCACACACACAGAGTGATGAAAAGGAGCAGATGGGAGGACTGAAACCATGCTGATCAATGGTAAACATACACACAGGGCCTTATCTCTCTCTCTCTCTCTCTCTCTCTCATTATGGGAGGATCTGGATGTTTTAGAAAGAAAAAGACCTGAACAGCATACACTGGAATGTTAAAACACACACTAATGCACAGGCCGCCTCCCACATCTCTTATACTATTGACTTGGCCAGAGATTACAATCACAAAAAGAGAAAACAGAGACCACTTAAGTGAACAGATGAAAAAAAAACATGGGAATATCACAGAGAGAAAGCAATGCAGCATATCTGGAATTCATACTAAATGAACACAGGTCAAAATCTGAAAGTCAAACTAAATAACCATGGGTGAAAATCTGAAACTCATACTAAAGATGACCACCGGTGAATGTCTGAAATTCAAACTAAATGACATGGGACAAAAAAGGAAACCCACCATACACTTTGTCAGTCTCACCATACTCTTTGTTCTAATAAAGGAGGGAAACACTCCAGTGACCTCAGCAGAAGAGTTCATAAAACCAGTGTTTTCATACCAAACAGGCTAAAAGAACCAGTGGAACAGGGACCACTTCACATCAAAGATACAACTACAGAGGATGTCAAATCTGTCGGATATAACAGCATCGTACTCACTGGCTACCATTTGACACATATATTTGGAGTCCAAGATTACACACCGATGACTGGACTGCTTGTTGGTCAGAGATTCTACACTGGCTTGGTAAGGTAAATAAGAGAACACATGAGAACACATTCCAAATGCAATTTTCAGCTCCCCATGCCCTAGCTCTGTGTGAGTGTATGCTATCCTGGAGAGAGGCAGTGAGTAGACCCCCCCCCCCTTCATTTGCCTGATGCAGTCCTCTAATGACCTTCCAAACTCCATTGCCCCTAGGACCAATACTAACCAAGACCTGCAACACTCTCACAACTTCCTACAACTGTCAACCATCCCTTTTTTTTAATTTCTTTTCGTTCTGTCTCTGGACTGTCTCAGATATGAGGCTCCCAAATCATTGGAAGAATTTCCAACATGTTTGGACAGCTTTTCCAGCATTTCCAGACAATCATGCTTTTCAGACACTGCCCTGTATGTGATTAAATGGTGCTCACACTTTGGTGGTAGATTTGCCATATACAGGATATGTTGGAAGACACTGTTGGTGTGTTTTCCATATTTTGCATATTCTGTCCATTCCACAAAACCTGCTCCACTCTGCCACAATGTCTGTGCTCCACTGCAGACATTTCAGGGGAAAGATCTCCACAGACAGTCAGTGACTGTATAAAGGGCCATCTTGTGAGCACCTGTGAAATCCGACATTGGAGTGGAGGCAGATGTTGTTCATGATTTTCACCTGCTTCTAAACCAGAATCTTAGGAACTCTGACAGATGTCTGTTACCACCTGTCAAGAAGAGCATTGTGTGATTCCCAGTTGAGGCCCAGGTGTTCCACTGACTTACTGTGAACAAGAAAACAAGAGCTGAGTCTCAAAACTGTGTCTGGTCTCAAGAGTGCCCAAGAAACTGAGGAACCAGCTGAGAGCTTCACAAAGCAGACCATTGATTCACCTGATGACTGATCTTGAGTAGCACCAACAGTGAGGGTCTGGACAGGTAGGAGAGAAAGAGTGTGTGTGTGTGTGTGTGTGTGTGTGTGTGTGCGCGCACATGCTGACATCCCCACCCAGGGCTAGTGGACACACTCAGCAGGTTCTTAATGAAGTGGCGGACACACAAGAGAGAGCCCTCAGGGCCAAAAGCAGCTGGAACACCCCTAATGACCCCAATGAACCCTCTCATCACTAAAGTGTGTGTGTGTGTGTGTGTGTGTGTGTGTGTGTGTGTGTGTGTGTGTGTGTGTGTGCGTGCGTGATGCTTGCTCTACCTTAAGGCACTGAAACTACACACAAAGACATTTCCGTGACCTGCAGAGGTCTCTCTGAGCAGCCACCACTCTGATCCATAGACACTTCAAAGTGTCAGTTTTTGACTAAGACAGATTACTCAGAAATGACACACTACTGCAAACCATGACTAACAAACACAGCAACAGGGATCAAAAGGACCTGTATCAACAAATGAAGAGTCTTAAAAAACAACTGAGTCCATTGATTTATTCCCAATCTGAGTGTTGGGAATCCCTGTGCTCAGCTGCATGTGTTTCAGTGGGAATGATAGTGACACATTGTCACATTATAGAGGCTGTAAATGGTAGGTCCCGAGATTAAGCGTGAACCAGCCTAGGCGATCTGCCATCCCAGCTGTTGATGGGGGAGGGTGGGAAAGTGCTCAGAGAACATCCGGTCTTATAGCCATAACATTGTCCAGTAGACAGATGCACCAATTATCCTCCCATCAGTTCCAACAGTAACCCAACACAATGACCTGGTGCATCATACTTAGGTTTCATCAATGGTGATCTGTAATTCAGTCAAGGATGATGAGGTTCAGACTGGGTCTCTTATTCACTCAAGGACCACAGCGATGTTCCTAAGAGCTTGATCAAACACAGGCCAGATTTCTGACTCGCTCAGAATTCATCTTAGGCCCTCAGAAGTCTCTCCCCATTTAGAGGAGGAGAGAGTTCAGACTTCACAGTTCAGAGAGAGAGAGATACTGAGTTTACCACTGCCTACCCATTAGCAAAGACTGAGGCAACTCATCTCAGTTTAAATTTCCATCTGAGAATTTACGGCCAGGTTTAAACAATTCTGATATCCCTCCTCTCTGCACCAGCAGTCCAGGGAAGGGGAGGGCATGCAGATTGGGTTTCATTTCTGATTATTTTATCAGTGCCCTGAAAGGGGGCCAACATGGGAGTCGTGTAAATCTGCGGCCATCCTAGCCCTCTCCTGGCTCCTCTGAAGTCCTCAGGAATTCATGTATCAGGTCCAGTTTGTGTGAGCCAGATAAATGAAGACCTGGAATAATCCCACACTGCACTGTGCCCCCCACCACCCCTACTCTCTAAGGGAGTGTGCGTGGGGGAAGAGAATCATCTCACACTAAGAATCACAGCGCACAGTCTCTCTCCACAGGGCTGATGGGGCGAGAGCAACTGAGACAGAGAATCTACTGCATGAAACCCTAAATCTCCTTGACCAAGATGCCCATAAATCACCACTGCACAGGCAACCAGTGCATACTGCGTGTTGACTGACCCCAAATTCCAACAAAGACTCTCTGCAGCAAGCCAGTGGAGTTTACGACTTCATTAACAGAACTGTAGCAGGCAGACACTGGTATCACACAGCAGAAATGAGATAAGAACCATCACTAAAGAAAAAAAATTGTTATTGGTATGTAGTCTTAACACTGGTTGATTTGTAAGCTTTACATGTTGGATTTTTTTCCACAGTCATAACAAGGGCAGGATGTTAAAGCAGTACCAGGTATATCAGATCACAGAAGATTTTTGAGATGCTTCATTGTCACAGATGGATGAATAGCATTCTTTGGATTCGATGTTAACCAAGGCCACTGGCACAAATAGCCATGCAGGAGGAGAAAGACAAATGGTGAATAAAGAATAAATTGCACAGAAAAGCAAACACCATTCACCTCAGTATGGAAATGGCAAACACCATTTACCTCAGTACAGAATTGTTTCCCTGGGCTGAACACATTCATCATTGTGAAATAAATATGTTACACAGTCAGTCGAAGGCAAGGAGCCCAGACTCTACCGCTCTATGAAAGACAAGCTCCCCTTTTCCCTTACTCTCCTGGCGCCCTCACCCGCCCCCCCCCCCCCAAAAAAAACCTTCCCTATAAATAACACCATGAGATCACCCTAAATCATAATTAATTATAGGCAGGGGATCCCTGTCAGAGGAGGAGGAAGGGGCAGAGGCCAGGGGTGCTTTAACAACCTCTTCTACTTCAGGACCCCCTCCATCACCTGTCCAGAGCTCCCTGGGTGTGTTTTCCCACCAGTAACCTGAGAGCCAGCCTAGTTCTCCAGTGTTACAACCGCTTTGGAGCACAAATCGTAAGGAAACAGCCACCCCCCCTCCAGCTCTGGTTTTGGAACATTCCAGAAAAGAAAGGTTCGTGTTCACATATGAATGTGTTTAGGCCTACACTTCCTGAAACACAGAATTAAATTACGGAGATATAAGCCATAACAACACATCAGGAGTATCTGCAGCATTGCTCTCTGTCTGTACTGTCCTCATAGCACTTTTCCCACAGTACTTTTTCTGTTGTCCTGGACAAACAAAAGTCAAACTGTCTCCATAACCTCCATGTGGGAAAAATACTTGTAGAAAAAAAAATCAAAACAGTCATGCCCTGAAATGACCCGCATAATAAAATCAACATCACGTTCAAATATGCAAAACCTCTCATGAACATGAAAAACTAAACTCTGTTCCATACTACTAACTTTACACAGAGGTTTAAAGTGTTTCTGTGTTCTTTCTGCTGTGTGAGTACACAACCATAGAACCTAATGGAATAGAACAGTTTAAAACAGTGCAGAAAAGAGGAAACACACACTCTTATGCCAGCAAAACTGTTTCATAACTCAGCTGTGATGTCACAATGGAAGAACATACAGCCAGACCTCCCTGTGGCCACCGCCCTTTAGTAAATGGAAAGCCAACATCCTTCCACCTCACCCAGTCACTGCGAATGGGCATTTGTTTCCTTAACAACACCAAAGGAGTAAAAACACGTTCCATTAACGGAAAAATGTGCCCACTAAGAACACCCTGAACTTTTCAGTGGGCACACACTTTTGTTGACTTATTTATTTAATTAGATGTTTCAGCATTAATCTGTTAAGACAACAATACTAAAGTGCACACCAAATTGGTACCTGGAAAATACTGGTTTTTGTAAATAAGCATTCACTACATTCTCATTCATTGGACCATCCTTGTTCACAACAGTAGGTTTTTCCAGGGCTCAGTTTTGAAGTTTGCCAGCACTTTTTTCAGGCATGTCCAGTATCATGTCAACAATTACACAACAAGTTACTGTGCATAACAATGAGGTTGCCAAGGTAACAAATCAAGAAAAGGCACTTGTTCCAAGCAATAGTTTTAGGATCGTTCGCCTCACTGTTTCAGAGCAGAACATGACACTGAGACAGGGAGCACACATCCTCTCCTCCTCTAATGTAAAATTCCAACTCCTCGTCAGTCTCACACCACCCATCAAAAAACGGAGTCCTCCTTCCTTCACAGATTCCTCCTTTCCTCTTGACCCACAGGGTTCAAATTCCCTTTCAAGGGCTCACAGGAAGTGGTCGGTTCACCATATGTCAGCCCTAAATATACCCCACAACTCCTCGGGATCCTCTCTGGCATAATTCCTCGTTTTGAATGATTACACTGTACTCCTGTGAATAGGGTTTTTATGGGGACAACACTCATAAAAGAAGTGATTGAGTCTCTGTTTTTTGTCTTTCACCCACTCAGTTGTTCTTTTCCTCTCCTCATGATTACAGTGCTGTTTCTTCCGTATTTGATGATAAGGGAAGTGTTATCATCTGTTTTCTCATTTCAGGCATATTTGGAGTGTCAAATGCTGGCCTGGTACTGAGCAAGCTCCAGTCACAAGATATGCAAACCTCCTCATTCTCTTCAACGCTCACACTCCATCCTCCCTCCACTCTCTGACTCTAGTCCAACTGACCTCTGACCTATCAAGCCTTTTTGCATGACCCTGGGTAGCACTCACTCTCTGCCCCACGAAAAGATCAGAGGAATCGCACACCTCTTTCAACACCTCATCTCCTCTCTCTCTCTCTCTCTCTCTCTCTCTCTCTCTGGAAAGAAATACTCCCACGAGTGATAACTGATACATAGTCAGGCCAGTAAAAAGAGGGGACTGGGGCTTTTTACATCTTAGTTCAGTCAAAAAGACAAAGAGCAGGTCTCAAGTTCTGTCCCTCTGCTGTCTTCTTCAATCGCTCTCTTGCTGTACATATTCTTTTAAGGATCACTCATCCTGTGTGTCTGTGTGCATGGATCCAGTACATATCTGGTATCTACCATGGCCATAATTTACCATAGTTTAACATAATTTTCCATGGCCAAGTATCTAACGACTCCTCCTGCCTCCATACCCAACCCTGGGAACATCTCCTGTGACCAGTTTCCCGTCCTTCATCTGGCGACATTACAGGCAAGATAGACCAACAGAGCAAAAACCCAGCACTGCTCATATCTGTGAAGGAGAACAGTCCAGTCTGACCCAGCTTTGGTATGCCAGTGAACAACTCCCTCTCCGTTACATACTGCACAATCTATACGACCTATGATTTCACAGCCGCTCACGCACTGCTCTGAGTTAATACAAAGATATTAATGAGATGACATCATTCCCCTTGCCGTTCGCATCACCGCATCGTTTTCCGTTTACATCAGCGTGCACAATTCATCTCAGACATGCCCTTCCACCCGAAGATCCACCGTGTCCGCTCATAAAACACAGACAGCCAGAGAACAGTTGGAGAATGCACAAGACTAATTCTGCATATAGAAAACTCCTAACCACACACTCTAACCACAGCAGCCAAAAGAATCAAATGAGGGATATTAACTAGTTTAGAGAAAAAGCTCTGTTCACAGACACATTGTCATCAGACAAAGATAACTCAGAGAATTCCCGTCACATTAATCTAAAATTACAGATCATCTTCACAATTAACACTTCAGTTAAAAATGATTCATCATTCCAAAAGCAACCAAAGCGCAGGAAACACTCCGAGCTAGCAGAGTAATTCCCTAAACTGAGAGAACCTGATATAATCATGGGTGTGAGTCCCCTAGGAACTACAGCCTGGTCACAATCTCTGTTCAACAGACCAAAAAAGGAGAGGGGTGCATCAGTGCTAATTTGTTAAGGGTTGAATGACCAGAGGTTGACTGTTTGCATGTGCCTTTGTTCCTAATCCTGGGCCTCTCAGTAAAGCAAGACACACAAACTGTGTCTTATCTGAGAATACAAATTTTATTACAAATATCTTATTCTTAGCACAAAACTTAGCCATTTTGTCTAATATGGTCTCATTACACATATCTGATTTTGTCTACACAATGTTACTGTTTGTCTGCATTCATTTCCACCAGAGGTGACTGTATTAGGTTTTATTAAAATGTAGAAACTGGCATGGTTTGCGCGTGATTATGCTCCAGGGGCTTTCTGATCACATCAGTCAATTATGATGACCTCATACAGTTTATCACTGAGCTCAGAGTAAAAGGCATTGCAAATAGTACACAAAGAGAGTCTATGCAAGATGTCCTGTATGCTAATGTCCCTGTTTGGTTGTTAGGGAAGCTCTGTGTAATTTATGAAGGCAGTATCCACAGGGAGGAGAAATCAACGCTCCGTGTGTTTTTCAGCTGATACACAGCTGTGCACAGGGCCCCTCCGGCATAGCTTGGCAGTGTTGTCATGTTCTGCCTTTGTCTAGCTTCTTTTTTCTTTCTTTCTTTCTTGATTTCTTTCTCTCTTTCTTTCTTTCTTTCTTTCTTTCTTTCCTCAGCTTGTTTTGGTAGAATATTGTTTTACCCATGGTTCGATGACATAATTGAAGTCATCTGGTTTTTCACTCTGAGGTACCAAGGTTAATGTTGATAAATTCTCACAACAACTAACGCACCGCACTGTAATTGGCCACCAAACAAGTGATTCTCATGCATACATGTCAACAGCACAGCTAAAAAGTAACTGAAAAGCTACGGGGATTCATGTGTCATGATCCCTGTCGTGTGTGTGTGTGTGTGTATGTATGTATAAGGGTATGTGTTTTATTGTGTTCATTCTTGGTAAAGGAAGAATAAGCCTCCTCTGCCTGTGAAATACGGAAATACACGCTGGAGAGAGCAGCTGCTTCCTAAGCCATCATGTTCTAGAGAGTGAAATGAAATTTTGGAAGGGAAGTGTCACTTACCATTCATTTCCTCTCTGTGTGGCCCTGTCTAACCCTGGGTAATACATCTTAATCTACATAAGCCCTACCTCATATCCATAACACAAATGTGCCTTGAATAGAATTAATGAGACTAAAGGAATTAGAAAAATAAACCTCTTTGAGCTATTACTGTTTAATCCATCTAATCACCGTAGGCTGACAACCCTCGGTTTCTTTACCAAATGACAAAAAGACAGGACCAGGGATGTAGCACAACATTGTTTAAAAACATATTAGAAACTAAATGTTCTAACTGAGAAAGCTGCTGTACTTGTGAGATAACCCCTGAGGTGACATAGGTAATGTAACCACAGAGTGAACCTGTGTTTGTAGGCTGTAACAGGTTAACGTTAGTGAGTGAAGGCCCTTCGGGAAGGCTCTTTCATTACGCAGCACAGGGAAAAACAAGCAGCCTATTCTTCCCTCTCTCTGTTGTTTTCTCAGCTGTCATGGCAATGTTTGTGCTTTTCCTTTCTCACCCATTTTACTTGTGTATCACTTGATTAAGATATTTGTTACCCACAAACTTTTTCTATTTCTTTTTCAAAGTATGTTTTACAAAATAAAAGCTCCTAGTGGTCTAGCCAATCATGTCCAGTCATTTATTTATGTTTGATGAAGATGGCATCTCTGACAGTAAGATTATGTAAATACAGAAACCAAAACCAGTCTGAACACACACACACACACACACATGCACAGGCACAGACACGCATACATGCACACGCACACGCACACGCACACGCACACACACACACACACACACACAATGAGCCAGAATTAATAATGCCTCTTTCAGCCATTTTTCTAGCACAATACATCAAGTTTACATTTCATCCTTATGCAGAGCCATAAAAGAGTACTTTTTACCACATCTTTCCTTGCTTCTCAGTCTTTCAAAATGGTCCCCTGTCAGTTCTTTGGAGAGGCATTAAAACTAGTCTGAATTCAAGCATTGGAGTTTTATGCTGTGCCGTTTGTTGCATCATCCAGTGTGTGAGTAGTGTGAGGCAGAAGTAGGGAAGGGGGTGCAGAATGGCCTGGAGCAGCTGGATTGAATGGTACCGTTTAAATCCATCAGACGAAATAAAAAAAAAACCTAATGATGCTTAGCTGACTGCTCCCTCTCTCCACAACAGACCGATTAGCAGTGACCTGGAGGATTAGGAATCATTTCCTCTTAGGTTTAATTTTTTTTATTGTTACATCTTGTTTTGTCTTGGTTTTTCGTAGTTACTAAATATAAAAGTCCATCATCATGGGCAATGCTATATCAGTTCAGTCAATATCATGTGAGTTGTGGTGAATGGTATTGATATGTTGCAATGGTGTGTGAAGTTATGAAAACACCATGGAAAACAGTCATAATCATTAAAAGCACTGTTAGAAAATATTCTGGCTAGTTGTAGTGTAGCTTTAGGTCCATATGGCAACTGATGTGGGAAGTATTATCAAAAAATTATTCTGAAAAGCCCATGGATCTGACACACCACCAGCATGCAACGTCAGACACCAGCTGTGTGATCAGCTTTTCAGTAGGTCCGTGCAAAGTCCAGCCAGCTCAGGTCACTTCTGGAAGGTCAGTGTGCTGTGGATTTAAGAACAGGTGTATGAAACCAAAGGAAATCTAAAACAGACAGCAGAAGAACCTGCTGCAGCAGAAGTCTGTGAGGCCTCAAGGGATTTCACCTTCTCACACACAGATCCAAGGCGGCGTGGGGATATTAAAATTGATCATGATTATGGCCTTGTGCTGTGCCCTTAAAATGATATGCAAAGCATCTAACTGGTGCACAGCCATGGATAAGCCATGCCCTGAGAAAATGTGCTGTTGAATGAGGACCATCTTATCAGCTGTCAAAATACTGACTTTAAAAAGAAAGAATGATCTCAAGTGTTTTATGAAGGTTTGAAATAAACACTAGTTATGCTGCCCGACAGTGTGGAATTACATTAGGTGACACAAAGTGGCTCCCGAGGCAACTTGACTTTAAACAGAGTGGAAATTAATCATGAATGCAGAGGTCAACCCTGTTTTCTATATGTAAGTTGTATACTGTTTTGCTCTGAGTTGGCAGGAAATTCTGACTTATTGTGGAGTGTTTCATGAAAAGAGACGCTTCATAGCACTTGATCAGCAGTTTTTAAAATAGAACAGTTCATTCACACGGAATGACCGCAGCTCTTAAGATAACTGCATTTTCTCATGTATACTGTTTTGCTGAACTGTGGGCTGTTAAATTTACATGACAGTCTAAAAATAAAAAATGCCACATTAACCCTCACCCTCCAATTTGCTGAGCTTAATTTCAATGTTTGCCCCTTCCCTTCAGTCTGTTCTCTTTCCTCCTCCCCTCTCTCTCTCATCACTTGTTTTTTCTTCATTAAGGGCTTTCACCAAATCAGTAGCCATTTCAGCAACTATTAGCATGAAAAAAAGAAATCAGGCACAGTCTTTGAAGGCAGAGAGGAAAAGGAGAGACCAGAAATAACTGCTCCAACGTCTATGGCCTGGAACTACACATAGGCACGGAGAGGAAATGACATGAATGAGGCAGTCAGAATGTTCTAGAGAATCCCTCATCGAGTTGAAAGACTGGGAGCGTTTTCAAAGAAAACAGAGTGTGAAACAACCTAGTGGTAGCCCAATAGACTGTTAATTATGAATGCAGACTCAGTCACTTATGTAATATGGACTCCTGATAGCCCCTCATCAGACTACAGTACCACTTGGCATAGTGGCACTGTAATGAATGGTTTGCTGGTATTACATCTCCTGGGCAACTATTTTGAATCGATCAAGGAAAATGGTTTTCATGATCTGTACTTAGGGAAGAGGACTTAAAACCAGAAATTCAAGAAATATATTTCTATTTAATTTTTTTTATTATTTAAAAATAGTTTATGGATGATTGATGAATTTTTTAAAGAAGTTGTTTGGCTCCTTTGAAAGGTCATGAAGCATTAGCATAGTGGTCTCATCAGTGTTTTAGCGATTCGCCAGCTACTCAGACAAATTAAGCTATTCCATTAAAATATCCCTCAACTTTAAAAAAAACAGCATACATTTATCACACACCCTGGTGTGTAACAGACAACCAATAATCAAAAAGTGATTTTTTTTAACATTTCAGCAGTACAGTATTTTTTCCCGACGTGGCACAGTTTGCTGAAGGACACGATTGTTCAGAGCCTCTAGGTTGTTTTCATGTGCAGTAACACAGAGCTGTTTCCCTGAGATCATCACAAGTGCTTTGTCACTAAAAGCCAACGCTATCTGTGCTTGCTCGGCTCTTCCGGCCTTTGGGAAGGTAACACAATGCAGGGCCAGACACAGGAAGAGGTGAACGGTTGAGACGCAGGACCAGTAACAGTGGAGCTCTGCCACAATTGTTCCCTGGATCCTGACTCATGCAAGAGTAACATTCCTGTTTCTCCGAACATTCCCCAGCATGGCCTGAGAAGCTGTCGTGATATCATTGTACAGGACAGATGACTGGAAGGAAAGGGAAACAGTGAGACATATGGACGTTCCAAAACGTGCAGCCATTTTGGACTAAAGCCATCTGAACATTGAGGAGACAGCCGGCCAACATGTTAATATGAGTCTCCACATGTATTTACACAGTGATATTAATAGTATTGTCAGCAAGACTAGTATGCTTAAATGAGAACTCCATTTCTTTCATTTCACTATAAACTGTATGGGAGACTTATTGACTTGAGGCTTGAAACAGAAAGAGAGAGAGAGAGAGAGAGAGAACTTTGCCGTCACACCCTCGTAGCTGCATCAAATCCCAGAGATGACAAATGTGGTGCAGCTGAGCTCTGTTCCATTGAACTGCACTTCAGTTCGAGAGGAGAAACATGTCATAGACCTGAACTGCTGTGTTGTATTAGCTCCAGATTATATGAAAGGTTTCATTCTCACTATTTCTAACTCAGCACTGAAATGCATTTTTTTTTGGTCTCAGAAGTGACAAAGGAGGAAATCGCTCTTGGTTACCATGGAACCACGTCCCCTGATAATGGAAACACATGGAGTTTTCCACGTTTGGCTTCATGATCACTACATCCTGACAAAACATGTTGTGTTTAGTGATACTGGTGAAGATGAAGCTCAGGAAAGCAGTGCTCACCAGGTCTTGGCTGGGGAGAAACTGTCATTTTGCCCAGGAAGCAGCTTCCTGTCATCCAAGTGAAATGGAAAATATCACTGTTTTCCAGAATGAGGGCCATGTGTCATGTGTCACTATGGGACACTTCTAACATAATTAACTACTTATGAATGGCATTTGTGGAAAAGTAACATGCAGATTCCTAATTATGGCATGACACTAGGAGGAGTTTCTCATTTTCAGGATTTTTCTGTATTTGTCAATGCAGAAAGAAGCATTGTGCGAATGGCTTTACTCAGACACACCAACAGACAGTGTTATTATTAACAAACACAGTGAGTTCCTGTTTGGATTCCTTGTATGATTAGCACAGTCCCTGGCCCTCACTAGTATATCTGAAAAAAAGAATTCTAAAACTGATAACACGCTGTTGCATGTACATGGTTAGTTTTACAATGAGTTTTCTATAATGCTTTTAAGCTGACCAATGGTTTCATGTGAACAAGAGGGTCCTTTTTTAGTGTCTGCTATCTGTTGCCTGGCACATTGCCCTAATAATCAGGAAGGATGTCTATATTCTTTTTGAATAATTCCACAGAGAAGTGTTGGTTTGTGTGCCTGAATGTTGAATTTGAATGCAGCACGTGAACAGTACTGTGTATCTAAAGCCCTCGAACAAAACAAAACAAAACAAAACAAAAAAAAATATATATATATATATATATATATATATATATGCTTTGATGAATTTATGTGATAAATGTTTGAAAAAGAGCAAACACAACATAAAGAGGTACTTCGTCATGGTTGCGCTCACAGCGTGCGTCTTATGTCAATAAATTAACTCTCAGCTTTGGGTCTGCCAGTGTGGGGCTGTCTACAAATCACACACATTCTGTGTGACATGTGACAAGAGACCCCTAGAGGTCACAGAAGTCAAATAAGCCCAAACACATTGTTTGGTTCGTGTAAGAGCATGTGGTTAATGTCAGAATTGTTTAAGGTAGGTGGACAGGATATTGCCACACAAGAGAAACAATGAGAGAGAAAATTTCTTTATTTCATACGAATATATTCAATGAAATAAGTGAATCAGCGAAACACAGTAAAAGTTTTCATGGGACATTAGCCCAAGTACAAAACATTGGTACCAGCTCCTGTTGAGTTTTAACATGTACAGGTCACCACTGCCCTCTAGTGGCCATTTCCAGGATATCATACAAATCGTCTGAGTCATGCTGTGTAATGCTCTGATTACTTCCCTCTCTCTCATCAGCTGATTCTACCCCTCCCTGCTAGCATCCTTCACCATGCTGCACAGTATCATGGGAACCTGTGATTCAATTTTACAGCCAATGTCTTGGAGATAAAAATGCTCTAAAAGTTGTGCTGATCTGCTTTTGTAACACGACTGCAATCACCGTGTTTGGGGATTGTTAACTGCGTGGCTAAGGGAGGCATTTGGGGCATTCTTTTAGCAAAAGTTACATTTTATCATGTAGCTGTCAAATTGAAGTCAAGTGACTGTTTTGTTCCAAAGTTGTTTTTTGTTTTGTTTTGTTGAGTCATGGAGATTTTGGGATGGGCCTTCATCATCAAGTCAGTCACTGATTATTTAACTGTACTCAATGTTCAACAGTCATTTGAGAAGAAAGTAATCTATAATTAGCATAGACTACTGCCATTCTCACAAACACACCTTTATCTATGACAAGCTGGTGAAATGCAGAGTAGAACTACTAATTCAAGACCTGACTCACAGGGACTGAATAAAGGACACCATGAAAAACATTTCATTTTGAAATTTATTTTTTTGCTTACATTTTCATATAAAATTTTTGTTTTCATCTCTTTCTTCAGGCAACAGTTCATGTAAGAGTCACTCTTGCAGCTTTGAATTCCAACCTCAGTTGTCTTTTTTTTTTTTTTTAAATCAAGCACCACAAACACGCACACAAGCGTACACACACACACACACACACACTCTCTCTCTCTCTCTCTCTCTCTGTCCAAGGCAATCAGAAAATGGGTTGGATTTCATTTAGTGCAGTGGTTCCAAACCTGTTGAGACTAAAAGAGGAGGGCTTAGTAAGAAAACATCTTTATCACTGCGCATTGATGCTCCAGCAGAAGGAAAAACATTCAGCAGAGAGACATGGCTCAGGATCCACATCCATGCCAGGCTGCCAGTGACATACACCAGAGGCCACAATAACCCTTCTCTTTAAAGCCATCAGGAGGTTTGACATCACTGGTTTGGTGCAACTCTAGTGTTCTTTTTTTCATATAGGTATATATATTTATATATATATATATATATACATATATATTTATATTAAGACAATGAATGAAGGCCAAGAAACACATCAGACTCCCTGTGCACTGCGTTCTGGTTCATGGCAGGCCCTTTGTCTTCTACTGCTCATTGATTGTGTCTATGGTCCAGGTTCTTGTTGCTACAAATACAAAGTGTCATAGTGGCGGAATGTGTAGTAATTAAAACAGACAAAAAAAGTCATTTGCACAAGGAGTCAGCACTCTTACATCAATCGGTATACAAAGACAACACACAGTAACAACCAGTGGGGAGAGTACAGATCTGACCATCTGCAGTTCCAAACAAATGACAGTACAAAACAATAATTCAGTCCTCTCTCAGTTTCGCCACTCGCAGTGCAATACTTATTGCAGTTATCACCTCAAACTTTACTACACATTGTAGAAAAAAAAAACACACACAAAACACATGATAAGCTGTTGGTGTAGAGGGTGACAGTTATGGAAGTTTTGGGGGTCTCTCTGGATTGCTCCAACGAAATGGTACTGTAGGGGTCACTGCAATGTAATATAACATTACAACAGCCCATTCTCACATCTCACACACATGAGACTGGGTCTAAACCAATAATAATAATAATAATAATAATAATAATAATAATAATAATAATAATGATACAAAATATAAATGGGGGGGCTTAACTAATATGAGTAAGATATATTTTGCAAACAGACATACAGCTCGGAGTGTTTACTGAGCTGAAATGGAGCACTTTATCTGACAATCTATAAGAGCCACCCACTCACCGCCTACATTTTCCATCCACACCACACGACACTCTCAAGTGTTAAACTCAAGCTTTTTGTTTTTTTGTTTTTTTTTTCTAACATGATAAAACCATTATAAACGTGTAAACTTAAGACAAAATGTAAAAAAGAAAGAAAAAAGAAAGAAAGAAAGAAAGAAAGAAAGAAAAAAAAGAAGTCAAGCACCTTTTTGACCACACACTCACACATACTTTGGGTTCAGTACACAATCACTCCTTAATTAATGCAGAGCATGCACACTTCCAACCACACATGACAAAGTGACAGTCTAGACACTCAGTGGCCAGTTTATTAGGTACACCACCTCATTCATAAAAATGGATCACTCCTGACTGAGTCACGGGGCCCTGTCTGCTGTACAACGCAGGCAGTATTGATGGATCCAGTTATTGTTCTGACTAAACACGATGAGAGACCCACGTGACTTTGAGCTTAGCATGATGGTTGATGACAGGTGCACTGTTTCCATTATCTGTGAAACAGATGCTCTCCAGTGCTTTTCATGCATGACACAGCCTACAGTTTACTGAGGGCGGTGACACAAACAAAGCACACATCCACATCCAGTCAGCAGCAGCACTGTGGCTAAAAACAGCCTAATTCTGAGACATCTGAGGAAGGATGGCTCCACCCAAACAAAAAACAGCAAAACAACACAGTGATGAACCAAACGGCACCTCAGCAGGACAACCTATAGCTATAGCAAAATACAGCTACACCATGTTTAATCCTTGATATGAAAACATGCCAGCAGGATAATTATGGGAAAATGTCACATGGCCCAGCAAACACAGATTTCCCATAAATCATTCTGATGGCAGAGGCAGGGGTGGGCACCAGCAGCATAAGTCCATGCATGCATCCTGCCTAGTATAAACCAATCATGCGTGCAGCAGTAGTGAACTGTTGAGGGGAATGTTTTCTTGGCACAGGTCCCTAAGTCCTTTGATAATAACCGTGCAACACTGGATCATCACAACGTAACCAAACATTGTTACTGACCAGGTGCATCCCCTCATGACTATTGTTTACCCTTCATCACTTGGAAACTTTCAACAAGAGAGTGCACCACATCACACAGCACGTGTCATCTCAGACTGGTTCCAGGATCATGGCGGTCAGTTCACTTTGCTTGGCAAATGCAGTCTCCACACCTCAAGCAAACAAAGCATCTTTGGGACAAGCTATTCACATCATGGATACACCACTGTCCAATCCTTTGAAACTGCATGATGGAACACTCTGCAGAAACCATATCCCACAGAATTCAGGAATTCATATCGATCTGGACACTAACGAGGGATGTGATCCAGCACCAAATAGTTGTACCTGATAATCTGGCCAGTGAGCGCATGCTTTAGTCATTTCACGATCAGAGAATTTAGCAAAATCACAAAATTCGATACTGAGTCAGAGGGCTTCTCTTTCAATTGATCACTCAAATTATGTTCATTCCATTATTATTAAACTGTGACATTAAGCAGGTAAGAAAACTGTAACACTATATAAAAATGGATGTTGCAGCTGTTGATGTAACGAGAGTTAAAACAAAACTTTATCATAAAATCATGTCTGTATTAAAATGGATTCTGCCATTCATTTCAAGGCGATAATGTTTGTCTTGAATGAAAGTATTAGCAATTATGTCATAACCAACAGCTACGGCACTGTTATCGTTTTCAAAAAAATATTCAAATCAGGCTAACAAAGGCCGTACGTCTGACAGCAGTTTGATGCCAAGCAATTAAGAGGCAGTCTTACAGACAGCGTCCATGTACAAACTGTAGATGTAATTTATAGTATCCCAAAGCAAGCTTTACTGCACACGTGAAGCTTTACTGCCTACTCAAGCATATCAGGGATATTATTCTAGATACCACGGCTACAGCGCGATGATCTCTTTTAAATAAAACGTTTATTTTGTCTGTTTTGTTTTCTACTTGGTGTGGCTTGGTCTACTTTAGAGGCTTGGTGTGCAACTGAGATGCACAATATGCTTTAATTTAGTAAAAGACATCAAAGCATTTCCAGAAGCCCAATGAATACAGTTGGCAAGCCTACAGTCGCTCCCACAACTGTGCTTTAAATTGCAGTTACTCATTAAATGAGGCCAAACCATAGCAAGTATGGAGTAAAATGATGAGGTGAAGGATGGCAGAGGGATTAAAGCAAATAATTAGTTATGCAAACTAATTACACCATCACGTCACTCTCACCAAAACATAAATCAGTTAAAATAAAATCAAGTTTTTCGATGAGAAAACCTCCAGGACAAGCAGCACCTTCAACGTCCCACTAGCTCTTAACATACATTTTTACAGTACATGAAAACCAAGTATTCCCAGGATTATTAGGTCTACATACAGAGGGATGCTACCAGAGGTTCCAAATTGGCTTCACCCTTGAGTTTTCATTTTGCCGTGAACAAAACCTCCCTTTACGCACAAAACTCAAAAGCGTTAGCATTGACCTACAGCTTAGCCTGACATCTCGTTAGCTACCTAACGGGGAGCTCAAACCAGAGAAGAACTGGCTCATCCTCAAAACCTTACGCTCCACGACATGAAGGCCACATTTTCCAGCAATATCTGACTATGATACTGCACTGGGAAACAACAACAAAAAATCCTAACAACTTAATTTCTGTATTTTCTAATATAACTTACCCTGGCGGTAATGTGCATGCTTGTCTCCAGTTAAAAACAGATTCTAATGACAGTAACTGTTTTACTTTATCTTTTTGTTTTTTGTCTTTTTTTCTTGAAATGTATCTTCACCATAGTTAAACAACTGACATTACTACTATTCATTTCCACCCTTGAACTTTAATGAAAACCATGTGCAAAATATCTGCTCAAGTGCTTTCCCTTAGACTTCCGTGGACAGCTGTATTGCCCTTCCGTCTAGCCCCACACTGCTCTCCTGGCACTGGCCTTCAGAGGGAGCCTGCTCTGAGGTCAGCTCCTCTCCCTTGCCCCCCTCTCCCTTCTCTGGGTATGGAACCACCTCAGTGGATGTACTTTTAATGAGATCCTGCCTGCAGGTTGCTTCTTCAAGCCTGTCACTCTCTGTCTTTCCTTCACCTTTTCCTTGACTTTCTTCTTCTTCCACCTCAGGCAGTGTCTCAAATGCCCCTGTCTCCATGTGGCCTATTTGATAGTAGAGCACAGAGGCCTGGTCTTTGAGCAGGCACGGCTGCTGCGGCGACTGGTGCTCAGTCTCCTCATTCTCCTGGTTCTCAGTGATGCAGAGCAGGGTGGCTCCAGCAGGGAAAGCCTCCTGGAGAAGGACTTCCTCCATGCCCTCCACCTCTGCCTGGCCCGTAAGGTGCTCCTGGAGGAGGCAAAGAGTTGGTTCGTTTGCCCCACCTGCCTGCGTTGCTGTCACCTCCTCTTGCTCCTGCTCCTCCTGCTCCCTCCTCCTCTCCCGCTCCTCAGCGCTCTGGAGGTGGAGCACGGCAGTCTCGTTCTCATGCTCCAGGCTATCGCACTGCTCCAGCAGGAGGTCCTGGGCAGCCTGGGCCTCCACCACCTCCACATCCACGTCTGAGTTCAGGGAGGAGAGAGAGAGCTCAGGATCTTCTCCGGAGTCGTCTCCATGCCGCGCCGCATGCAGTCTCCTCTTCTCCAAGTCCAGCTTCATGATGGTGTGCAAGTAATGTGTGCGAACACGCAGCGGGTTAAACTCAATTCGCCCAGCAGCATTGCCACAGCCATCCCGCGAGCAGCCGCAGGGGAAGAACATTCTGTCCACCTGTCGAAGAAGAGAAGAGAAACACAAAATAGCGTAAAGAGAGAATGAATTTTGAAATTTTTGGCAGCAGGTGCTAAAAAAAGGCTCTTATATTGAAGAAGAGGAAGCAATCAGGTTAGCATATGTTCACATAAACACACATGCCGTAGGCTCTACCCTCTTGTTTTCACATGCCGAGGTCTCACCTGGCACTTGATACCGGCCTGGCTGCACCCACAGTTGCGTGGATCGCAGTAGAATCGGCAGTCGCAGCCACATTCCTCGCGAGACAGCCGGATGGCTCGCAGCTCGGCTTTCTCGCGGGCGTCAATGCGGGCAATGCCTGAGGCCCGCAGAAGCTGCCTCCGCCTCTTGGTGGGTAAAGGCTGCAAGAAGAAGCAGTCGTCCACCTCCACCCCCTCCACATCCAGGTCCTCATCCGAGACGTCATCCAGGGTCAAGAGGTCAGCCTGCGCACACTCAACTGTCCCATTTCGGGTCAGCTGGTTTACACAGATTTCATCCCACAGATTAATTTTTTAGTAGCTCAAATGTTAAGAGCTTTGACAGGCAAACTCTTTACATGGGAAACAGGTGAACTGTCCTCCACAGAGAAAAAAACATACCCCGTAAAATGGCCACTAAAACTTTATTAATCTCTGACAAAGAGTGACGCAATAGTCAGACACCCTCCATTTTCTCTCTAAAGTATGTCAGTGCCAAGACTGCGGATGGCTCATTCTGCCAGTTAACTATGTTGTATATTTTTATTGTTAGCTGTTTAATTACTAATGTGCATACTGCATAACATTAAAATGTTATGAAAATTTTCTTCCAGTCCGTCATTTATAATGGTCTTCCCCTGGTGGATAATTAAATCAGGCAAACAAATCCTAGTTCAAGGGTAGAGAGTCATCCTCAAGGAGGAGCAGATTACACAGGCTTCTACTCATATTCTAAAAAAAAAAAAAAAAAAATCATACAGTGAATCATGGATTCAAAACACCTCTGACTGCTACCTCCAGTCGCAGACCTAATCTGATACTTGCTTGGTTTTCTAATATGAAGTAGATGTATGTATCTGATATTTTTCCAAACTGTGACTGCTCTGTCCTTCATCAATGTCTGGACATGGAAATGTTGAGGTTACAGCATCACAGTCAGGACCTGGCGAAACCCCAGTCGAGACAAACCATTTCCAGGCAAAATACAGGAGATTCAGTATGTCCTGACTACATAATGGCAAATATAAGTCCAGACATTTCTCACCTTCAGTTTGCGAGCATTGAGCTTCTCTTGACGTAAGTGTTGGCGGAGTATGTGGCGGTGGCTGCTCTCCTGTTCACGGGCAAACTCCCCTAAGGTGTAGTGGCGTATGGCACAGTGACGACGGGCCATACCCAGAGAGCTGCCACCCTGGCTGGGCACACTGGTGAAACCTTGGCGGCGGGAAAAGTAATAAACCGTCACGGCATCGAAGCGCACCCGCTTACGACCGGGCGAAGGTTTATGTCGTCTGAGGATGGAGGTGGCTGAAAAGACACAGGTCAGAGAAAGCGTTTTAACCATAGCATATTTTTGGCTGTATGAATGTGATATTTTGATGGATTTCAAGTTCTTATCCTTACAGCAACCTGCTGAGAGAAAAACATCTACAGATTAAAGTCCAATATTTAGCTATACTCTTTAAGAGAAGGTATTATGACCACATGCTTCATTTCATGGATTCAAATCAGAATCATTATTTATTATATTGAATTATATTGTTATTCGTTATCACAATCTCTTCAGCTCTGAACTACTGGCTGTCATTAACAAGAACTACTGGCTCTCTCATTAAGCCATGTTGGTGTAACCCCTGAGTCATTGTGGTATCTTACTGAAGGTGTCTTTTAGGGACCTGTGAGAGTGATCTTACGTGTGAGGGAGCTGGAAGGAGCATTCAAGCTGTCGCAGCTATCAGCGCTGTCACTACTGGAGATGTCATCGTCTGAGTCCTTGGGCGTGGAGTACGGCGAGCCGCTGTCCACCTCCTCAAATCTTCGCTTCAGGCCGAGACTCGACACTGTCTCCATGGAAACTCAGAGTCTAAAACACAGGGATGATGTACAAGCTTGCTTTGTCAGATTGACAGACAGACACGGTCACGTAGCTGCGTGAGGGAGATGTAGCCTACAAGTTAAAGCACAAACCAAAGTCAAGTCAAACAAAGCATTCCACCCAGGCTCCACAACAACCCATATCCAGTACTGTGTGATGTACATCTACAAATATGCATTGGAAATAAACAGATGTCATTGAGATATACTAACACATCAGCAGGAGCAGTCAGTAGGTAACTCTGCTCTGCTCAGCCAGCGTCAGAGAGAAGCCCAGCCTTTCTCATGACAAATCGGTGCCACTGCTGGGGCCAAGTCATGAAATTAATGTCTTTGAACTGAAGCTAAGCTAGGTGTCTATTTTGGCCTGGCCCTGCAGTGGAAGATTCTAAACATATCCTACTGGAAATATCCTCCTTTAGGCTATGATGCATAACCTTCCAGTTGGGATTTATAAATATGACATTAGACATAAAGCCAAAAGAGTGAGTGATGACTCAAAAAGCTACAAACAGGGAAGGCTAGCATAACAATGTCCTTTTGTTCAAAGACTCATTATTGTTCTTTTAGGGGAGGATTTAACATGCCACAAAACATTGTCTTTAAAATGTGTTCCTTGTGTTGGTTTATATTACCTGGAAAATCCAAGAGCTGCACCAGCAACAGATTTTTTTTAACTGAAATGTAAGCAAGTACTCGTGGAAAATCAAAACTGTGTCAAAGAGAGCAGAACTGTACTGTATTTAGAAATGAAAGAAAGCTTCCATTTTCTTCCAAAGACTAAAGAACATGTCCCAACAATGCAATCCCCTCCACTGCAAATTTATCTGGCATTAAAGTCTTACACTAAACTCCATATAAGGTGTCATAACCTCAGGTTTATTCCTCCTTCATCTGTAATCCTGCCTCATCACGCTCTCTCTCTCTCTCTCTCCTTTCAGTCTAGCATGACAATCCTGCTCAGAAACCATCAGGTCGGCAAACGTCACCATGGCAACTGGAAAAGCACAGTTTATAGCAATGGCCTTACAGGAACTGTATTTTCTCTCAACCTGCGTCTTTCTTCTCACAAATAAACCAACAGCAGCAAAACCCTTTCAAACAACTGGGCTTTTCTGTTTACCAACAGACTGCTGTGGACAAACTAAGGGGGTCAAACGAGGTCAGGACAAGTTTGATCAGACCCCCGTCAGACCTTGTGTGTTTGTGAGTACAGCACGGAGCTGCTGCCTGCCTGACTGTCCTAACAATTTCAGTGGTCTTACATGAATAGTCAGATGTTTTTAGAATCTGCTTCTGGAAAAAATGGTAAAATGAAGCAGAGCAAACAGTCTGTTTTTAGAGAGCACTGTGACATCAAAACGAAATGGGAGTCAAAGGACTCCAGAACGGATCTCATTCAGTTCTCAGACCTGCTTAATGAGTTTGACTTAATGAATTTGATTAGAAATGGGATTCTTTTTATCTTTATAAGGATAGAAGCATGCACTGCAAAGCACTCTGACTGTGATTAATTTATGTATTAACTTATTATTTCATTTTTCAAATGGAAGTGTTACAAGTTGCTTAGAAGGACATTTTAACTAGCTGAAGAAAACAACTTGCTTTTACTATTTTACATCTTTTCAGAAGAAATCACTGCAGATTGTCTCATTCACTGATTTTGCAAAATCAAAAAATGTCAAATGTATAGAAGTCCACCTGCACACACATGAACTGTATCCATGGAAACAAGTGAAAGCAAAAAAAACAGCAGTTCTGCAGCATTTCCAACAACTGTACATTTTATTTTATTCAGCCAGTGAGGCACAATAAAAACAACATTACACTTGCCCTAATTCACATGTCATTAACAAGTAACATGTAAGTGTCATGGTGTATGTAGAAAAGACAGCTGCTAAAACCTTCATGCAGAATTGGTTTCTCTGACAAATAATAGAATTTGTCCCAGATAACAGTGCATTTTGAATGACAAGAAGTCTTCCTGGGTAGGCTTAATCCTTTTCTCAGAAAATGCCAAAAAACAATGTATTATTCCATATTTAGCCTAATCAGAAGAGCTCGCCTTGTGATGTAACATATAATGTTGAAAACGTTTTAGTCATCAATGACCCAGTCTGGAAGGAGAACTGTATTAAATAGGGAAAGCACTGGCCTTCCACCTTCTCAAGGGTATAACACAAAAAGAGAAGATACAACACTGAGCTCTTCTCTCTTTTCATAGCTATGGCTGACAGCAGTTACTTTCTATCTGCTACAATCAACTGGCAAATTAACCCACAATTACCTTCATCTGTGTTGTCAGAAAGGTTCATCTGCAGTTTAAGAAAATTCTTGCCTTTTAACCATAGCATTTCACTACATGTCAGTTCTCAAAATATTTGATGATTCAATCTCACAATCCAATCTTCTATGAGTTTTCAAGTCCAGGGAAACATTAACGCACACCAGAGGGAGTACCACGTGCATGCATACAGAAACTCAGACTTGACTCATAAGACAGAGGGACAGACAATCCCTCTAGCCCTATTAAATTCTAGAAATAAAATATCATTTACATCCAAACACATTTAGGGCACTAAAGGGTCACCAAAAAAATTCTCTGGCCAGTTGTTGATTGCCCTTTGGCTGAGAGGAACAGTTAATAAATGGGAAGGACATGGTCGAGAATGATAAGGTTGTCTCCTTGTCTTGGGAGCTTTGAGCTATTAGATTCAGGCTAATGCAATTCAGCACTCAACCCTGCAACTGGCACAATTTTTAATTCATATTTTAACACACAAATGGTCTGTGTATTATGAAAAAAAAAAAAAACTACTCAAATCCACTCAAGAATGAGAACGCTTAAGCATTTGACAGTTAACACAGGAGCCTGGACACGGAGTGAGATCTTGACTGTAGCTCAGACAGGGACTTTGGTGGTCCCGTTAATGCAGACTGTTTTAAGATTCTCTTTCGCATGCTTTCAGTGCCTGGAGATGTTAAAACATCTCCAAACGCCTCCTAAGTCCTGCATCACTGCAGTGTTGCTGTTTCATCTGAAATTCAGTACTGGTCATTAGAGTAACATCCTCACGCTGGACTATGAGAGGCAGGAGCAGTAGGTCACACATTAGAATGGGTACAGTGGAGAGGCATGCACGTGTTAACATCAGTAACCCCAGCTGTGTGTAGGATTAGTCGACCAGTCAGAGCATGAGCAATGTGGGTCACCCTGAACAGATATGCCTGTTCTGCCCTGTAAAGGAATTATTAAATCCCACCCACACCACACAGTGCATAGGCTATATATCTTATCTATATATCTTGAGCAAATGGGCCAGAAAGTCACACTCAGGGATCTGTGAACACATTTTTACAGTATGTTACATACATTCACATAGATATGTGCATGTGCACACACACATATATATATATATATATATATATATATATATATATATATTGTGTGTGTGTGTGTGTGTGTGTGTGTGTATGTGAGCATTTGTATTTTTCCCCAGTATTGATAATGCAGGCTGGAGCCACACCATAGCACCGTAGCTTTAATTCCTCACTGGCCCAGTAAGGCATAAGCCTCTATTAATATGTGAGAGTACCATTCTCCGGACCCAACATATACACTGGCCACACTTAAGTTATGCTGACATAAATGGACACAGTAACCTCAATATAAACCACTACGAGCTGCTCTTTCACTATAGCCAGGACTGTGATGGAGGAAAAAAAAAAAAAAAACCCTTGAATGGAACAGTACTGTTTGCCAATAAGCCCTAGATAACCACATCACACAGGAGCTGGAGTGGTCAGTGTACCATATGTGTCTCAGATGATGTGTGCCAAGCTTAGCTGGACACCGACAGAGTAACACCACGAAAGAAACTGACAAAAATCCTCTGCCCTAAGTGGGGTGGACTAAACACACTCAGGAAGTAATGGAATATGGGGCTGACAAGAGTCTTTTTACACTGGGCTAGGCACAGAGGGACTCTGAACTAAACCAAACCCATTTCAGCACAATTCTTTTTAAGGGAGATGTTTTATTTGCAAACCTTCAATTTGTATTTGCAAACCTTTGCAATTTTTATTTTCACACCGTTCACTCATCACTTATTTGCAATCGACATTGTAGTCCAATTTGGAACAGATGAAAAATAGTCGGCAGATGAAAAATAACCCCCAGTCTAACATGGTGGCATGTATCCTACACAATTATTTGAGGTATCCACTTGCCAATACAGTGAACCATAAAAAGATTGAGAGAACCCGAACTGGTGCTAAGGCCGATACTATTTGGAACATCAAAAACTGGTAACATACAGCGGTAGCCGGTCTCTTAACAACTGAAATAGGCTACTGTACTCATTTTCACATAGGCTAAGCTACGAGAAAAAATCGAGCTAATGTGAAACACAAAACCTGCCAAACGCCTTACCTTGGGAAGAAATGGAGGCTCTGACCGGCGATGTTCGTGCTCTTGCCTTGACTAGGGTTGCGTTTTTATGTATATTATATTTTCCTTTGGAGATGGTATTTTTCAGTCGAGTTCCTCAAGGTTATCAGATGACAGACAAAAGCGATTTTGCCCCGTGGTGAATGGTACCATCAGTTGAGGAGCCGTAGACGGGGTTGATCAGCTAAGCATTAATTGCGATACTTGTAGTCGTCGTCTAACATCAAATTTTATGAGCCAAATAAAATCTGATGAAATACGGATGGTTAATAGCTATAGCTTACTATGTATTAGCAATGTGAACAACAACTGAACATTACAGCGATTCGCTGCAAATGGAAAATCGGGGCAGACGTGGGGGGACAAGGACCTCATTCACGTAAATTAAAACTCCGTGACATTTGTTGACAAAAATACACCTGACAATAGGAGATAACTGCACAACCATGCCTTATCTTCTCAGCTAGATCCTTTGAAATACCTGTATGGAAGAACAAGCGGCTAAGCTTTCTTGTTCGTTTTTTCTTTTGGAGGGCGGTTTAATCTGCGTTGTAGTTTTCAGCCTTAAAGCGAATCGACATTTTAATCTTCGATTTCGAATGTCCTGCCAAAACGTAAAACCTTTTCGGTTTTATTCAGGCTGAGGTCCCTGCGGCCCTCTTTTCTACCCCTGATTGTTACAATGTAACAATAGAGTAAGGAATGCTACAGACTGCCAATATATACTCGCCGTGACATCACAGACATGCCATAGTGGCGTTAGCTGGGAAATGTAGTTCAAATGAGCTCTTTGTTCGCGTTGTAGGTCACCAACATTTTAAATAGCAAAATTTGCAGTTTCCGCACTGCTTTTTTTTTTTTTTTTTTTTTAAATAGTTCTGCAATCAAAAACATGACTACATCCAAAATATGAACTATGGGGCACACTTCACTGTTATCGTTACACATTTACTTAGTTAAGCTTGGCTAAGGCCTGGTCTTTTTTGGTCACATCCTACGTGGGCAAAACATTAACAAAGTAACCTTGTTTTGTTCAAAATAAAATCTGTAAAACCAAGCATTGGTCTTTTTAATAAACATGGCTGGATACGCTTATTTTTTATGTGTTCTGCCTAATTTTGTCCTCACCCTCTTGGAACCTCTCCAAAAATAGAAGTTCCTGTTCCTCTGAAACAGTAATATCGTAGCCTTCATAGTCCCAACACTGTTTTGTTTACCAGCACTGCATGATTAGCTTAATACGAAGAGGTCTTGGTTACACAGCTCACAGCTCAGAAGTCACTGTGTATACTACACTGTGTATTGAAAACAATATTAAGCAAGTGATGGAGACAATGTTAGAGCACTGCTGACTGTTTTGACAGGCTGCTTCTTGAACATTTTTACTGTACTTCAGGGAAGGTGACAGAGGAATATCAAGGCTTGTTTCTGGTTTTCTGTCTTACTTCAGTAAACAAAGTCAGTTGTCATGCTAACCCTGTTCAGGGTCAGAACCAAACCAAAAATGTCCTTGCCTAAGAGGTCATTAATCGCTAGGGATTCACCAACTCTAACACAGACACCTCGGATTCGGGTTATACTGCACATTAAAATGTATTTCATTTAATGTCTATATCATGAACCGATAATCACAGAAAACTGGTCATGTTGCATTGTTAATGCTGTCAAACTGGGTCACTGCTGAGACTTAAAATTAGACATACCAAAATGCTTTTCTTGCCGCCTAACCTTGCTTGTCAGTGCTTTAGAGATAAATGTGATTAACTGAGAGATTTACTTTGAGCCCAGAGCAGTAGCGGTGATATTGACAAACAAACAGAAATGAGGGTTCTTTATGGGCAAGTTGTTTTAATCGTTGCAATGACATGGAAAATGGGAAAAGACATGACAGCATCCCAATGTCCTTTTCCATCCAGTTTTTTAAGCATCTAGCTCAACTAACCAACACTAACTTTTCTCATGCAGTTTTAGCACAATGACCCATCGAACGTGTTAGTATTTTCAAAGTGGTCATACCCAAAAAACGAAAGCCAACAAACAGCTTTACGTTATGCTTACAATCATCAAAAAAAAAAAAAAAACACTGTTAAAAACAGGTTACACACAGAAATAAACAAAATGCAATTTATTCTCCCTCTCAAAACCTTAATTTGTTTAAAAAAAAAAAAAAAGAACATGAGAGAGAGAGAGAGAGCTTAAAAAAAAGCATAAGACTATAATGAGCTTTGAAATAATATATATATTAAAAAAAACCCAAACAAACAAACAAACAAAAAAAAAAACAGTTGGGTATCAGGTCGTCTGCCATTCTGTGTGTGTTTACTGTGCTGTCTGAGAGAACAAATCAGTATGACTACATCCAGGGAATGGATTCCCTTAGTCATTAACCAACAGCAAGATGTCCTGGGCATGAGCAGCCACAGATACACATAAAGGATCAAGGCAATTTAACACGTTTTTAACAGTCTATGATATACGAGGGATTCAGTGTCTTACTAGCAAACTAAAAAGCCCATCTAAGATTAAGATATCAAACAGAAGATCTGTGTAAAGTACATACACACACACGCACGCACGCACACACGCACACGTCATCTCAGCCTCTGTGGTCAGTGGTACATCTGAGGTTTGATTTCCTGCAGCAGTGCTATTCTGCTTTAGTCTCAGTGAGCTAAGGGAAGAAATTTAGAGTTCACTGACCATAAAAAGGACTTCATATGGCCAGAGAGCCAGGCCGCATCATTGTTAGCCTCACAGCCAAAGCATCATACATAACACCACTATGACAGACAGCATAACCACATCCAACCTGATCCTGAACACACTGGGGACGTGGGCTTTTTCTCAGACAACCTTCTTTATGATGGTAGAATTCACTTGAACAAGATGTTTGCACATATTGCTGAACACCGATGGGGTAAACCACAGATTCACTTAGCACACTTAAAAATTAAAAAAAAAAAAAAAAAAACACAGAGAGAAAGATTAACAAATGAATCGCATTAAAAATTCTCCCAGATCCAACTATTCTTGAGCTGCCATCAGTGACAGGGCTGTATAGACTGGGCCTCAGCTTAGCCTACACCACACCATGCTGCACACAGACCCTCTGACTCACTAAACCAATGTCTGCGTGACTGCGCAGGCTGCAGGGAGCAGACCTTAATTCTAATCCATGTCTGACATCAACAATCACAAACAACAAACTGATGATGGGGCAGAGGGGTCAAGGGTTGACACTCGATTTTTTTAGGTCAAACTAGAATTAGATAATGCTCAATTTCAAGATAAATTTCTTTTTTTTTCCCCCTTTATTTTTTGTTAAATCTGAAATGTCAGACTTTGGCACGTCTGGTTCTACTCTGCTAATGTAAGAACGTTTAAAAAAAAAGATTTAAAAGGAAAAAAAAAGTTTGCCTTTTGCACAAAAAGCGCACCCAGACGGCACTATGAAAGGAAATGTGGTTGGGGCCAAGCGCCAAGGGGGGCAGTGTTTGACCAGGGCAGTGCACACATGTCAATGAGAAGAAGGCAGTAAGGGTTTTCCAGTGGGCCAGATGCATACTTCCTTTCCTAAAGCGGCCGCCTTTAAGGAAATCACGTCCCCAAAGGGAGCAGAACCATCGGGGTGGTCGTTAGCACAGTTCAGGAATGCAGGACAGGGGCTGATGGGAGGGCAGATAGAGGAGAAAACCATGTGAGGGGGGCAGTGCTTCTCCTCATTTCAAGATGATGTGGTATCCATCGTTCGTTTCAGCTGCAAATACAAGACTGTGTCAGGTTCTGTGGCTGCAAACACATACACAAAACTACAGTTTCTAGTATCATGGTCCTACAGTATCAGGAATGGCAGAATAGCTTTCTACCTTTCATTGTGTCCAGAACAAAACACATCTCATCCTGGAAGTTCTGGATCATCTGTGGAGGGAGTGAAGATCAAGAGCAAGTTAAGAGTTGCACAGGTGTCATATTTAAGCCAAAGCAGCAAAATGTACCCAAGGCAGTGAGAAAGTCCATGATGTATCAGTGTGAAGAGGGACAGGAAGCTCACCTCATCGCTGACCAGTACGTGGATACCAGTGGGTCCCTGTTTGAAGATCTGACTGATCTGTCGAGGAGAGATGCTGAAGAGCTGGGCGATCTTCTCGGTCAGTTCAACGGCAGTCAACTCCTCCAGATAAATGGCATGGTATACTGTAAAACCCAGCGTAACACATACTGAACCCACGAGACACAAACACTCACACACACACACACACACACACACACACACACACACACACAAAGAAAACAAAAACATGCTGGGCGACCAAACAGATACAAGCAAGGAACTATCAAAGACGGACAGACAGACAGACACACAGACAGACAGACAGGTCTAGTCTTCACTGCACAAACCAAAAGCCAAAAACATGACAGCCATGCCATATTAGGCAAGACCTACTGCTATACTGATTGTAAAGCCCATATATCCAGGTTTAATGAATAAAATATGCAATGGCAGCAACGCTGTCACCTCCCCATCCCCCCGAACATTTTATATATGACATTTTCTTCATACCTGCACAGTGACTTTAGCACACTACCAAGAAAACACTCAAACCATATACTGTAAAGCATGGCTCACAAGCTCTCCTGTATGTTTTACACCAGGTCCTGCATCTCCACATTGTATTTGGTTTTTTCTTTTTTTTTTTTAAACCTAACACTGACCAAAGAAGGTGTTGGTTGTGCCATCCCCATTCTCATGTTTCTGCTGCTGTTCCCGAGCCTGCTGGGATTCCTGGCAGACATACACAGTCAGCCGTGGACGTACCGCCCTAAACACACGCACATACATACAAACACACACACACACACATACAGAAAAAGATACAGTTAAATCCCTCACACTGTTGAACACTCACACTGTTGAACAAAAACATGCACTGCGTTACACCTCTCTCATACACACATGCACACACACACACACACACATACACAGAAAAAGATCACACAGGAAAAGATACGGTTAAATCCCTCACAATGCTGAACATCAAAAACATGCACTGGCCCACACATGTCCCATACACACACACACACACACACACACACAGGTATATGGCATGTGAGGGTAAACTGAGAGGTGACTAGTATGACAGATTGTGGATGCCCACCGTCCTTTCAGTGCATTGAACAGTCGAATGCCATCTGCCGGACCACAGATCTGAATGACATCTTCTCTGGTCAGCTTCAGCAGGTCTGCCCCTGATACCAGCCACACAAGTACGTACACACACACACACACACACACACACACACACACACACACACACACACACACATATATATATATATATATATATATATATATGAAACATGAACTCTGAAATATATGAAACAAGAACCTGAGAATTTTAAAACCTGCTCTGCTTCACAATGACACTACCATGTCCAGACACACACATAAACATGGCGTGTCCGTCCGAAAGCAGCCCTGCTTCACAGTGATACTGACAAAGTAGGAGCTGCAGTTAAACCCTAGCCAATAAAGAGTTCAGTTCAGCAATGTCTGCCTCATAACCACACCATAGTCACTTTCTCCAGAAACCATTTCAACTCATATTAAGCAGAAAGAGGCGTGACTTGTTTAACCAAGCTTTACCGATTGAACTATAGCTGTTCGGCAATTTGATTGCAATGTTATGGACAGAATAACGTCCAGGCTTTGCGAAATGTTCAAGCTTTGGTGAGCTCGGATTGATCCGTTACCTGAGAAATTTGTGAAGAGACGACAGAACGGAGAAAAACGGTTTCTATGGAGCCACTGCTGTGCTTCCTGTGGTGTTGCCGTGGGCAACAGATTCTGTTTGTTGGGGAGTAAAAGGACATTTTAACAACAGGTTAAGTGCATCACAAAGTCAGTATGCTTTTGTTCTCCCCTTGTCCTCTTCTACTGTCTTTGTCTCCATCTCTCTTCCTCTGTCTCTCTCTGTTTCTCTCTCTTTCTCTCTCTCAGGCCTGACTAAGTTGAGAGAGGGCTGCTTAATCCAATGCAACACCACACACAAATATTAAAATCCATGCCAAGTACAA
Source organism: Chanos chanos (assembly GCF_902362185.1). Taxonomy (NCBI): domain Eukaryota; kingdom Metazoa; phylum Chordata; class Actinopteri; order Gonorynchiformes; family Chanidae; genus Chanos; species Chanos chanos. Next base: position 23,842,496 of record NC_044497.1, on the reverse strand, counting down.
AATGTTTGATCAGAAAGGACGAATGGGACTGTATATGTTACAAAGAGAGGGGTGTCCTTACTGTGTGTCCACTCTGTTACTTCACCCCTAACATTCCACATTATGGAAGATCCCAGGCATGACCTTTAACCCCTTCACTAACAGCCCAATGTTTTAAAACACCACAACATTTTGACTGTAAAACAGCAAATAAATTCATATGTACCTGTTGTCTGTCACTGTCTCCTCTAAGTAGATGAGTTGAAAACTGTAAGGCAGAGTAGCTCAATTTTTATAGTTTTATGGGTTCAGTCATTTTCAAAAACCTCCCCAAACACACAGAACAAAACCCCAGATCACAGCAATAAAAATGTTCCCAACAAGCCAACAGTGTAAATTAACATTCAAACTGTCCATTGACTTCTGCTTGGGAAGTTTCTAAGGATGGGTTTAAGTCATGCATGTGTAAGTGTTTCAGTGTTAAGACCTGGGGTAATACAACAATTCTTGATTTATCACAACAAAAAAACAGACAGGGCTAAGCCATTAAACCTCTTCATTTAATACTTCATGTAACTTTACAAAAACAGAATGTAAAAGTTTGTGGAGTTGAGGATGGGCTCAGGACGGATGATACAGGCCTTGAGACACACTGATTAAAGGGTTTGTCTCTCAGTTCAAACGCCTTTTTTTCCTCCAGTCCATAACTGTAACTGCAGAACCCATGAGCCCTGAGAAAAGCCTCACTGCGGGTCTGACTAACATGTGAGGGAGTGATTTAAGTGTGTATGGATTTGTTGCCCTCTGCTGTGGAAACAGGGGGCTTTCCACACACACAGCAGGCCAGATTTTAGGGATTAAGTAATTAAGGAAGAGACAAATCAAGAATAATTAAGCTGCTCCAGGCTGACAGAGTTTTCCAAAGGAAAAAAAAATCTGAGGAACACACACAAAATGCAAAAGCCACATGAACTTCAAGCAAGGGGGACACAGCACACAGAAGAGCCACGCCTCTGAGAGCCCGAGCATATGAAACATAATGGCCTTAAGTTTGTTGTGACCAATCTCTAAAGAAATCTGTCTGCTAGAGAAATTGAGCAGAATTTGGAGTGAACGCATGTCCTGTTGAAACGGGTCAAATGTGACACAGAATTTAAACAAGCAAGAGACACCATGATTTTGTGTCTTGTAACTAGACTCTTTAACTAACAATCAGAGAAATCATAAGAAACCATACCAAATATAATAAAACTAGGACCCTCCAGGTCAAACTTCATTACAAAATGGTCAATATGGCCATCCGATCTGAAACACAGCTCTGTGCAGCTGCAGCAGCCCTAGCTGAGAGACAAAAAGCAAAAGGACTTACGTCTGCTACCTGCATTACTGGCTCAGACTGGTGATTAGGTGACCCGTTCCTGAAGGGACAGAGAATAAAAAATTCAATTATCAGAGTACGAACAGAGGAGATCAAGGGATGTCAGCCATTTCTCTTTTTTTTCCCCAATCTTCTGGTCTCCCAAAAGTGACACCAAAAGATGGGATAATAAATAAACGAACAGGTGAAAGGCCACGGTGCAGGTTGTGAGAAGAGGCGAGGTAAACACAAGGCTAATTTCATACCCTTCAGCCACAGGGAAGCTGTTATGGGTGCTGTTGAAACCTGGGGAGGGGGAGTTATTGACGTAGGTAACCTCAGGCCATGGGGAACACTGCAAAAAATAACATTCAGAGGGAAAACATGGTTTGACTTCAACCATTCAGTTTGCTTTTTTACTAAAGCACACAAAAAAATGAGATGAGGAGATTGATGAGAGGTCTGGGTGAAAGGCTCAGTTAAAGGTTTGCAGTGTGAGTGAGTGAATACTAAGCTGTGGGGCAGATGACAAACACGTGCCAACCTCTGTGAGGATGGTGGTCTCATAAGACGGCTGGTATTTCTCCTTCTCCTGAGGCGCTCTCTTCTCCATCTTCTCTCTGTCTGTCTTCTGCTTTCTGTCTGCACCTTTGGGCTAAAACAGAACCATCATTACCTCTCTCTCACAGTTTCAGTTAAAGAAGGGCATATATATTTGATGTTTTTGAAAGCTTTTTTAGCATGTTTGTATTGTTTTTGGGATGGGACTAATCTCACCTTAAAAACTTTGACCTGACAGCTGGCAGAGTGCAGGTGCTCTGTGTATTCACCCGCCTCGTTCTCCTTAAACGTGTCGATCTGAATGCGGAAAGGCACTCCTTTCTCTCCTCCATGCTTACGCATAGTAAACTCTGTGCTAATGCAGTGCACCTGAAAAACACAAACACAAAATCTCTTCACACTAATACTCCTCTGCTCCAACATCATATAAACACCAAACTCATCAAAACACTCAAAGAGAGAAACAGGGTCCTCTTCCAACAGGACACAGCTTCATTTAGAAAAACACAATGTGATGAGCCAGAAAGAGAAGCCGGAGCACAGCAGGGACGCTCTCAGTTGACGAGAATCTACTAGGACATTCCATGTAATATTCAAAGAGATGGCTGAAGTTTCTGGTATTATGTGGAGGAAGACTACCTGTATAAAGACTGAGGTCCTCTTTGATGGGTCCCATAAGAACTCGACCGTGTTGAGCTGCGTTGGGTTTGCCCTGGGGTCGACCACGCCCACTGACATTGGGATATCTGAGGAATATTAATCAGGAAATCCACAGCATTAATTAATCGTCAATAAACTCATGGTTTCCTTTCACTGCACAGCTTTATGATAAAAGTTTTACATCAGCGAGTTGACACAAGCTGATCTAACTCAGAACAACGAACATTTAGCACTGTGATTCTTTTCATTTGCTGTGAGGGACCTTTTGTATACTTTGAGTTAGATTAAAAATGGTTGTAGAAAAGTCTATGATAACAAACTCTGAGTTCTGATCAGTCCTTCATCTCTTTCTGGCTGTATTTCAGTGTGCGGAGTGGTGATTTTATTCCAGCCCAACGCTGGGGCGTGGTCCTAACCCAGATCCAGGATGCGATCTCCAGGCCGGTTCCAGCGCCAGCCCTCCAGCTGCTGGTGCTCAGTGTACTGCAGACGCCGATCGTGAAAGACAACTCGGATAATGCTCTGAGAGAAAGGAAAAAAAGAAGGCGAACTGTTTTCATCAAAGTGTAACTATGCCCTGGCCAGCTCAGAGAGAGACCTGACACCTACAAGGTTTTGATTGAGACCCAGTTCTGTTTTAGGAAAAAGGGTGATGTTATATTAAAGCATCCAATTCTCACCTTCACCATTTTACCAGTGATCTCTGGAAGCTCCCCCATTTTCCGGTTGTCCAGCATTCGAATTTCATACGACTGTCCTGAATGCAACACACAACACACATCAGTATACTACACATACCAAAGCAGAATTCAAACGATTTTGGTCTTAGACAACCTTTCAAAAACACTAAGCAGTACTAACTCCAAATCAAAGTAACATATGTTTTATTTTTCATGAATGACTGAAGGTTGACAAGGCATGTATATGACTTTAACTGTCAATATCAACCACAAATTTGAGGTTCAAAAATTACACAAAACTAGACACAGTGGTTAATCAGTGTGTTGAATGTCATATTACCACATGTAACCTCTAATTAAAAAAACATTCAGATGAATGTGAATGAGCAAGCAGATGATCTTTTGTAGGGCAGTGTCTGTGTGGAGGCTGGGCAGACCTTGGTTGAGGTAGGTGAGAGTCTCGTCGTGCAGTTTGACTGCTGGGGAGGTGGCAGCACATAGAACATACTGGAAAGGAAGGATTTTGTTGTCATTGTCTGGGGGCAGGTTGGACTCCTCCTGCTTGAAAATGGGGAGAGCCAGCACATCACTGTGAGGAGAGAGGGAGGGAGAGAGAGAGAGAGAGAGAGAGAGGGAGAAAGAGAGAGAGAGAGAGAGAGAGAGAGAGAGAGAGAGAGAGAGAGAGAGAGGGAGAAAGAGAGAGAAATGTCATGATATCACAAACTCATTATCTCCTTGTGTGAGGATTAAAGACTTCCTTTATGGTAGATGTACAAACACAGACAAACATGGAGGCCATATGTTTGGTGACTGTTTTATACATACTGATAAAAGAGTCACCACACTCTCCCAGAGCAAGCAAAAAAAAAAAAGCTACATTCAGGGACAAGATATGCAGGCTGAAATGCTCACCCTGGGTTGGGAATCATTGCTAGCGCGTTTCTGTGCAGAACCTTAGCAGACGTCAAATCTCCACTTTTGGTAGTTGTTGATTAATAGATGTTTTGGAGGTCGGGTTATCCTCCTGAGACCTAAGCACAGACTCTCCTCTACACAAATGTGGGTTCTAGCTACATGACCCACGGCGAGGGCAGATGGAGAGGACAGGGTTTATAACTGTGTGACATGCTGCTGCTACTGGGGAAACCACTAAAGCAAATATGAGCAACTGGTATGACTCTAATCTGCCAGTGGTCACGTCCCTGGTGGCAGAGGAATTTATCCACGCCAATCCAGGCGCTAGGGAACTGTGCATAAAAATGGCTCGTAATCCAAAATAAATGAGAACAACACAGAGGACACGGCATTGTGAGAAGTAAGCTTGTAAGGAAGCTTCTTAAACTGATTTGCCTCGTGTTTGTTGTGTATCGAATCTTAAGAGCATTACAATGTTAACTAACAGATGTGAGATGCATGCTAAGGCCATATTAAATATCAGCTTTAGTGAAAAAACTGACCCTGCATACTTCAAAACTCTGGGACTCTCACAATCCTGACTGTTCCAGACCCGCTGATAACCAGTTATCAGTGAGGAGCAAAACATAAGGTCTTCCTCTCCCTCAGAGTGACTGTTAAGTCTTGAATCGAAAAGCAACGTCCCACATTATTCCCACTAATTTGAGCAGAAACATCCGCCTCATTCCTCCCCATCCACAACAAATCACAGTCGGTCATTTCTTCCTGACACTTTTCACGCCACTATGGATTTGTGTGGTAGTCTGTAGTCTGACCAACTCTGACTTGTGACCTGACTGTGCCAAATGTCAGTTCTTATTATACTGAAGCGCTGTGGTATAACACTGTTATCAGATCTCCCAAAGTATATGGAACACCTTTTCAGCAGGTGTGCTTACACGTAAGACAGATAGCAATGATTACATATTTTAATATGAACTTTGTCAGACACATAAGGGTGATTTCATGAGTTTGAAATGAGTTTTGTAGGATAGATAGTGTTTCAACACACCTCATGCTGTAGGCCCCGGCCCCCAGCTCCTGGCCAATGCCTGAAAGACTTGCATCGAAGTCCTGCACCAGCCCAGACTCAATGACCTCGTCTGCCAACGGCAACTTCAAAGCCCAGGCCATGGTGAAAACGCGCTTCAGTGGTTCAAATTCAAGTCGAACTGAAAACACTGAGTCAGCGGAACGTTAGGCCCTCGCCTCTATTCCGAGAGGTTCCAAAGTTTGGGTTAACCACAGATATCTGTGAAAGAAAGGATAATGCTGTTAGGAACTGGACAACAGGAAACTGTAGAATGAAGAGAAACCCAGTGAAACTTGACCTCACAGGACAGACTGTGAACGTGGCATGGGTAACTGCCAAAATAAAGGAAACACTGACATCGTGGGTCTTACTGATCCACATGACCAACATCGGCAGTGAGATGGGCTTTAATGCATCTTGGTATGGGCTCTCCAAGTATCTAGTACTCTTCTAATAGAGATAACACACATGAAAAATTATTTTATGTGGTGTTTTGCTGTTTGTGCTTAAAAGTGCATACACAGCTGCATACAGTTCACACCATTTTCATGCCATGCATCTTTTATTCCACTCAAAAGATGTGAAATGATGTGTTAGATGTATTTTCACTGTTCATCCATCATTCAGACTTCTCATCATTTTACATCGTGTTCAGACCAATCAGTGATCATGACCTGTGGGTGGAGGCCATGTAATCCTGGAAGAGGCCACTCCCATCTGAACAGAAACACTTCCCCAATGGCGGGAAGGTGATTTCTCAGAATGGTTTTGCAATCATTAACATTTATCTTACCCTTTAAGGGCTGAGTGGATGCCAGGAAATGCAACCAACGCCCTGACAGAGATACCAGAACCCTTAACCAAGGGAGACAAGTGGCATGGCCTTTCTTCTGACTTGTCTCACATAAGAAAAGGCTGATGGCTCTTCTTACCAAAACAGCTTCTTTCCCCACCGCTCAAAAGACCACTGCCTGGTCTTTACCCCATTTCAATAACAAACATGCACTTTTAGGTGTAACAAGGATTTTCACATGGCAACCCAATCACTGCATCCTTACTCTTGGAGTACTTAATCTGAACTGTTCTTGATTTGAACTGTCTGTTCACACTCTAGGCTGTCACATGCAGTCCGTTGATCCAGAGCTGCTTGTCTGTTTCGCCATCTGTCTCTACCCAGTGCTCAGACATGACAGCCAAGGAGAATTCACATTCAGACACAGTGGGCCTGAGTTAGCAATATCTTTTTCAGACTTCCATTTCAACCTCACCTTGAAAGCTCTTCCTTGTAAAACACCACCGAGGTGAGCAGACCTCCAAACTGCCCGATGAGCCTCTGCAACCACCCTTCACACAGACCTCTTCCTCGAGTCATGGTGATCAAAATAACTGACAACAGCTTTTTTATAAAAAAAAAGGGACCATAACTGCCTAATTAGCTCAAAACCTACATCTGCGGGTTGTATGAAATTTTTACTCAAGCGTTTCCTTTATTTTGGTAGTTATCTATAACGCTAGCTACTTAGCCAAATGTCGTTTGCAGTCTCTCTTCCTCCACAGCTTAATAGACCTTCGCTAAATATCCGCTCTAATGAAGAGAGTCAGACCACCTATCACAAAAATATTTGATATCAACCTCGCATGCTACCTGCAGTTTGCGAAAACTAGCTCCATATGCAAAGTGAGTGGTGTGTAATATAACCCCTCAACAGTATCAGCACATGTAAGTTGACTTGACAACTAGCTATTGGCTAAAGCAACCACACTACCCGATAGTCAAAAAAGTTGCTGGGATTTCAGTTGTTGTCGTTGCGATAACAGTAAAAATATTGTGCGTGTAGCAAAGTATCGAGAGCAAACAGAGAGGCTTATTAGCAATCTAAAATAACTTCTCGCAACTGTACGCCACGCTATGCGTATCATATGGTTTGGCAGATATTGGACAAGCTATGCATTTCAGATGTAGGAAGCAAAAAACTTAACTGCAGGTTTCTCAAAATCTTTGTAAATTGGAGGAAGGACAAGATAGAATAGTTACTCAGTCTTTCGAGACATTCCCTTGACCTTCTTTTTCTCGAGACTGCACTTACCCTTACAACCAAATAAGTTGGCTGGGGAGCCCCATCGTTTCACGCCATATTTCAATCCGTCGTCTTCGTAGTGGCAAGACAAACAAATTCGTAAGATGAGCCAACACTACTGCGTATGACGCAAAAACTACCCGCTCTGGCACTGACACCTGACGAAGTTTTAAGATATTGTTCAACAAATTTGTGGATTACCTGTGTTATTAAAAACCATCGGGAAAAAAAGCTAAATGAAAGACACAATGTTTGTTTATCTGCTCTATTCACTAGAGATTGCCGTAATATCCGCAATTTACTTCCTCGTTGATGCACCGCATAGAAATGGATTTCTACGGCGCCGCCTGCTGTATTGGAGTATGTGCAGTTGAAATGCATATGTGTACTAACTCTCTATACAGTGCTTAAAATATGTATGATAAAAATATAGCGTGTACTTTACAACAGATTATTTAGGCACACAAATCAATTAAAAGCTGTAACAGGTAAAATATCACTTCCAGAGATTTGAAAGCCTTCTGACAAATGACGGTCCTTATACCACAGCAGGCAAAGGCACCACTGGTCATGTCATTAGTAACAATGTGATGGACAAAGGAATCCAGGTTTCAGAAGCCTCTGTTACACTATAGTGTCTTTATCCAGATATTTTCAACCAGTTGTCATTGCTTCGAGGAGCAGTTCCAAGGCGGTGGATCTAGTGACGCTAGGTTGAAAAGACGTCAGAAAATCAATAGACTCTACATTGACAGTTGAAAGATAGATATTCGAAATTTCAGGGGAGTAAAGCAGCAGGCTTTCCTGGTAATATCAACTTCTGTTTCACTACAGAAACATCTGTTTCCTTGACATGTCAAATTAAAGGGCATTTGTGATTGTGATTGTGATTGTGGTTGCAGCTGGTGGAGAAGTAGAAGCAACTTGGAGGTTAGTTCTAGCTTGATGCAACAGTCAGTTTTCTATTATGTGTACAGTGACATCAGTGCTGATTCACTGCCAGAGATAAGTAAATGTGAGAGAAATGAGTTTAGCCTTGAACCTGGCCTAATTTGGCCAAGCAGTGTATGGGAGATTCCCATCATCAAGGCTAAGAATCAGTAAGTCCTTCCATGAAAACCTGCCATCAAGTCTGAGAATCAGTCAGTTCTTCCATGAAAACGTTGGAGTTCTGCACTTACAAAGTAACTGAGTCCTCTATTTATCTACTTCCCACCAGTGTCAAAGAAGAATACATGTTCTCAAGCCGCATTTGAGAAAAAGCATACATGATACAACTCTTTGCCTCAAGGCAAATTCGCTCAGACAATTACATTCATCTTAGATGAGGGAAAGCACAAATTCTCTGAAACCAGCAGATACAGTTCATTTGAACGAGGCCTGAGAGTGGACCATGGTGACACAGGTCGGCAGATAAGAGTTCTATCTATGACTGATTCAACCAGGCTAAATCCTTTGGCTCAAATGCCTACATCTTATCTCTCATCTGATCTTATCCACTGTGTGGAGCTGACTGTGGAACATGGGATGGGTCCAGCAGAGGTAGGGGTTGCAAAATGATGAACTGCTCACTGATACACAGCAACAATAAGAAGGAACAAGTAGTGCTATGGATTTTGGATGGTGTTCACTACCAGGCTTCTAAATGAGATGGGACTGAATGTGTAGTCAAAAAACATACCCGTCAGGGGTATGTATTTGTTGGATGTGCCTGAGAGGGGGGACCCCATGTTGGGCCTTGGGTTACAGACAAGCAGGCCAACCGGATATGACTCAGTGGGCCACTGAAGCCTCTAGAGATGGTGTTGACTCATTAATGGAAAACAGACGGAGGAAAGTTCTCATTTATAATCTCAAATAGTATTTCAGCCCAAAGCTCCAAGGCAAGTGTGTGCCAGTGTTAATGCACTTTATATCAACAAGTCCTGTGTATTTTAATCTCCCTAAAAATATGAGCTGAAAGGTAAACATTTTAAGATGTGTTTTAGCTATACTCTAAATAACTCTTTCTGCTCTAGGAAGCTGAGTACTGAAATAAAAGAGATGTTCATGTGTTTGAATAAGCTTTATGATTTTATTAGCTGTTCAGGGTATGTCAGCATTTGAACTGAACAGAAACCAAGTTTGGTTTTGTAGTTAGTGGATGGTGTGTCAAGAGAAAGTATGTTTACTTGTATTTTCAGTCTATTTTATGTTCCAGCTGATTGCATCATGTTTGCAGCCTTCTGAATGGTTTTCAGACACAGCATGTGCTGAAAAAGGGGCTAACTCTCAAAGACAGGAGGTGTGACACAAACTTCTCTGTCTGAGAATCTCTCACAGGGAACTGCAGCTGACCCTTAGTGACCTGGGCCAGCAGGTGCATCACATCATGATTGTGTTTTTCTTAGGCCCCCAAGCAGTTTTCTATTTCATGAAATAATGACTGTAAACAATTCAGGCACTGTTATTTCGCTCAGTAAACGATTCCCTTAATCCTGGAGTATCTTTGTATCTTGTCATTAAAATATTTGTGAGGTATTTGGGGTATACAAGTTCTACACAAGTAGTATTCTAGCTTCCATAGGTCATTCAAACCCCTGAAAAAGCTCAGAAACTTTTCAAAATGCTTATATCTTCAGGTGGGTCACAAACAACTGGTATTTTTCAGTTTGTAAAATCTCAGTTCAGTCTGTCCTCATATGTGCAATTGTTCCAGTTATAATAAAAACACTGAAAAAAAAACACCAGACGGCAGTATATTACTTTAAATGTTATTTTACAACTAAACGTCCAGCATCTGGAAATTCTTCCTATCTGCAGGATGTTATGAGTAATCCATTTTTCTGAGGGGTCACAGGAGTTTGAACAAATAAAGGTTGATGTTGGAAACCTGCCACATTCCATCTGTTACAGGACGGCTGTCCTGGTCCGAACCTGACCCTGGTCACACAGCACACAAACACACAGCTCCTTAATCAGAGCTCCCCACTTAACATGCCAGGCAGGGGGAAATCAACTCTACTCCTGGGGGGGAGAGGGAGAGAGCAAGAGAGAAAACCATCAGTAACACATACCTTTGTAAAGCTGTCTGACTGCTTCATTTGTTTCAAAAGAACAGAGCTAGAACAAGTGATTATTCTGTTTTTCCCATTAAAAGAGCACACCTAAGTTCAGGCATTTCAAAAACAACACTGAGACTTGATTTCACAGGAACATTCATATTCAAAAACATTGAGTTCTTGATCAATTATGTCAGAAAAGGGAGGCAGTTTTTAGTTTACATGTCAGATGACACTTTATTGAGTTAAACAGAAGTGCCAGATATCCAAAAATGTTACACATAAGATTCTTTTGTGACTTCACACAGTCTATTCAGATGTACTGGTTTTGAGTGGATTCAATGCATTTAAAACATATCTTTAATAAAACACATGTCATTATTATTATTAATAAAAAATAAATATGATTTGGCTTGTAATTTGTTTGATAATATTTATTTATAAAGTTATCAGATATTTATGTAAATAGATTAGCACACAATGAATTCAAATCTTTATTATCTGACTCAATGAAACCTTTTCAGCATGCTTTTCATATGAAAAAAAAGCTTATTAAATTGGGCTACTAATACTGCTTCATTCTAACACCAGATCATTAGGTTGGTTGAAGACTGGGCTTATTTAAACTAACCATTTAATATGCCCATACAAAAACACATTCAATGTAATAAAAGAATAAAAATGACCACACAGTAAAAAGACCTGCCTCCAACACTCTTCAGACACAGACTTAAATAAGATTCCTGTTTGAATCTGAGTTCACAGCTATGTCACAGACATCACTCCCTTGTGTTCTTAATGTCTGTACAGTGAGCTGGCTTACCAAGGTGAAAACACATGGCATTAAGACGTAAAACTTAGGCATCTGCTTTAGGAGTCAATACACTTGTGTATATATATATATATATACACACATACATACACACACACACACACACACACACACTACTATTACTGTTACTCAGAGGACCTGATCAATGGTAGACACCACTTTATGAATATGTTTTGCCACACTAATTCCTCAACTGGACGCGAGTAAAAGAAAAGAACAGATGTAGGATTACACTCAATACATGTTACATTAACAAAAACGAAAGGAACAAGGCCTCTCAAATTAAAAGCAAATGGCAGTACATCATAATTCCTCTGTCCAAGTCAGGAATCCTGACAAAACTGCAGCCACAGACCACATAAGGTGTTTTCAGACAAACAGCAAACAAGCATCCATCTTCAAAAACACAAAAGGTTAGAAATGTTTCACACACTAAAACACAATATGGCAACATGGATCACTTTATAAGAGTCCATTACTTCATTTCCCATCATCCCCCTTGATGACAAAGACAACTCACACACCAGCTAACCCTGGAGCTAAGACTGTAAGACTCACATATATATGAGATTTATTCAAACTATTTAATAGTTGGAGTGGTCTGTTTTTACTTTGCAGTGAAATGGTTGGACCTTGTTAAACTAGAACCCGCCCAGGAAATGGGAGGTTCCTCATTTCTCATCTAAATGATTTTTTGGGCCTCTTTTGTGTCATGCAGCAGCTCTGAGTTACAAGCACAGGGCCAAGCCTGCAATCTTAACCAAAAATGGTCTGTCACCATGTCTAAAGTGCCAATGACAATGTCTGTTTTAGGCCATGATACACTTTGTGCTTACCACATGTCAAACCAAATATCTAGAACCTGTAAAGGACAGGTTATTATCAATGCTCTTAACCATAAACATTTCTAAAGGTAAGGGTATATTTTAACGACCAAAGAAAAACAAATGTTATTTTCATCACATATTGTTAATTTAGAGTTTGGCTATGACTCTGAGGAGAGATGGTAGCACTGTAACAGAGGAATCCATTCAATATTAATTTAGAAATACATGAAACTGTATTTCTGATGGTTTTTCTTTTCTCTCTATTTAAAACAATAGACATCTGTATCTCTAACTGTACTGGGAACCAGTCCTGCCAAAACAACGGTAAGCTTTACCATGAAAACATATTAAGTATAACTCTTTGATACTGTACACTAACTTGGACATACATAATGTAAAACCACACCAAAAACAGAAGGACATTTCTAACAAGAGGGTTTAGTTGTCTACAGGTACCACTGAGTACTGGGGTTGGGTTTTTTGAGTGAGACTTGTCAGTTACACTGAAAAAGTTATACCCTTAAGTTAAGTCATTCATCTGGAGTATTGAACACAATGATGACAAAATGTACCAGAAAGCCCTTTTACAAAAAGGTATGGAACTCACAAACCCACACTATTCGAGTTATAAATGTATACTGTATGAAACCATGGTAACAGTTAAATGAGGAAACATTTCAGACAACACGCTATCAAAAAGATATGAAATAAGTGGAAAAATTGATTAAGACACCACACACTCTTTGACTGCTGCCTGCATTTAAAAATATTTAACATGCAATGTAAAAAAAAAAAAGTCTAGACCCAAAAAAAAGTCAAAGAGTGCATGTAACTCTGTTCAACACTGCCAGGCCTCTGAGATGTCATAAACCTTCATGTATAATCCACGTGTGTCCAATATGAACATGACTAAAACTTCTTCCTTCATTTAATACCAACCCTTCTCCTGCTTATTACATAAACAAAACTCTACCTACATCATTCATTAACCTGCTCTTATACTTTCCATTGCACATCCTTTAGGCCTCCCTCACTGCTGGACCTGGAACACATTGATCTTGCTGGTGTTCTTCAGTGTCTGTCGGCGGTTACAAAACCACACTCTCACCACCTCGCGGTCGTAGTTCAGTTCCTTGGCGATCTCTGTAATCTCCTGGCCAGTGGGCAAAGCATTCTTCTCAAAGTAGGTGTTCAGGACCTCAATGGCCTGTGGGGTGAAGCTGGTGCGGCGTTTCCGTTTCTTGGACGGTTCGCCTCCCACGAACTCCATCAGGTTCTGCTGGCCCTTCTGGTTCCATAGTTCTGCTTCGGCCAACCAGCGCTCAAGAACGGGCTTCAGTTTTTGTGCACTCTTAGGTGTGATGTCAAGCTTCTCAAACCTGGACAGAGGAAGAATGAATACCTGAGGAGCTTCAGGTGATTTAAGGACTGGAATAACAACGATTCAAATTCCATTCAAGAAAAATCAATCACCTCTTTTTTTTGATCTGTCCATTAGTAAGTGAGCTCTTATGTGAGAAGCAACATGGCTGAGATAGCATTAAACCTACTCTGCCTTAAACACTTATAGGTCTACTGAGCGGTAAAACAGTAGAGTGAAAGACTTACCTGCAGATGGCAGACTGGCTGTAAGCAGGACCCTCGGTGGCTGTAAGGGCCTGGCCTACTTGTGTTTGTGTCAGGCCCAGGGAAAGCCGTCGGATTTTGAAATTCTTGGCAAACTCACGGATTTCCTCCAGGTTTATGCCCTCCTCATCACTCCCTCCAGTCTGTGGTTCTGAACGTCAGGAGACACAGACATACACTCTCAGATTTGTCAAATTCTCAGACATGGTAAACTCCTCATCACTGGGCCCCGTCCTTACACCAAGCCAAAGACCGGGCTATGTTAACCACGCAGCCTTGGAACAACCCCATCTGGAGTCTGATACTAATCCCATGTGTGAGGAGCAGTGTGGACAGCAAAAAAAAAAAACACACTGAGTGACATTGGTTATGACATGGGCCACATTTGAATATGTTACAAAATCCAACTCCAAGGCACCTGACTTGAACGTGATCCAAGTGAGGACCATCAAACTGGAACCTGAGTAAAAATGATTTTTGTCTTAACTCTCATACTGTGGATTGCTGTCATCACCCCCTGCTAACAGGACTGTTAAAAACAATGAAGCTGAAAGAAACATTGGTGATAGTTGCTCAGAGCAGTGAGTCATCACTTTGGCTTTAGTTTTATTTTTTTTTATTTCAGCACTGCCACTAGAACCTGATGAGTCAAAATCATCATAAGGATGAAAGTAAAGACTGAAGGGGCATGGTCCACAACAAGCCAGTAGACTTGATGCGATTATCTTGACAGAGATTACATTTTCATGTTCGTTCCTGCACATGGGCCTTTTACAGATGACAGTGTATTTACACTGACATGAAATATGGGTAACTGTATTCATAGACAGAGTTACACAAAAAACCAGATCTATAACATAATCTGGAACCACCTGTAGAGTGAACAAAGCCAAAGGGTCATACAACTTAAAGCTGGATGAGAAGGAAAAAGACAAAACAAAACCAAAGTCTGACGAATCTAACCCAAATCACTACATAATGACATTGCTGTGATAATTTATGCTTCATTTTCTCTCTGATTATCTCTTCTACTCATGTCTCAATGCTAATGCTAACCAATGCTAACCCTGACTACTCACAAAAGACCATCACCCTCTTTTGGTTTGTGTATGGTTTGGTTTGTCTTTCTCAGAGTCAGTCATTTCTCATCACTGTCTGATATATTCAAAGAAACTCCTTTATTTCAGCTCCCAGCTCTGAAGAGCAGAGTAAACACTGAGCAATAAGGCTGGCTCTGATTGACTACTGTTAAAAAATGAGATTGCATTTGAGCATGTAATCTCATTGGCCTGCCTCATTTTGAAGAGGTTTACAACAGGAGAATGGTAACACAATGTAAACACAATGTAATTACAAAAAATATATGTAACATGTGGAAATAATACTGATACAATAAATGAAATGTGAATATCGGTTGCAGTTTTGATTACTGTCCCCATATAGTCTACATCTGTTTAAAATACCACAAAAACCAGAAGTCCTTTATGATGGGAAAGTCCATGTGCTGTTGTCATAACAGAAAACAGTGCACATCTCTAGTCTTTAAGAGCAGGTGTCATTAGAAGTGTTTGTCTTTCCATGACATTACGAGTACGTACTGCTGACCAGCTGGCCCACAGTGGGCAGGTCTCCACAGGCTATGGGGACTGCAGAGGAGAGGGAGGTCACACTTTTCGCTGCACTGGGCTGTGGGGCAATGACGACTGGAGACTGGGTAACCGTGACAATAGGACCCTTAACAGCCAGTAAAACAAGACATCCATATGTTAGACATTAAAGAGACAAAAATGATTGTGAATGAAGAACGTGTGACAGTGAGCAGTGTACCTGTGTGCTGGGCTTGGAGAGAGTCAGAGGAACCGTGGGTTTGGGAAGAACAGAGGAGGTGGTGGGGACAGTGGCTGGTCCATTCCCAATCGTGGCAATGATCTGGCCCTGGGTGTTGAGAACCAGCTGGGGGGACATGGTTTGAACCTGCAGGCCCTGGGTAGGTAAGGCAGAGGCCGTGGCACCTCCAGCCAAGGAGGCGGGGTTGACCAGCAAAGGCAAAGTGCCAATCACCTAAACATTAGGTTACAGACAGGGAAGAGGATGAGCAACAAGGCAGAGGTTTGTACAACGTTTCTCAGGAGGGGTGACTCTAGTACATATCTTAGATTCTAAAATGATGAATCTGGCCTTGGATATTCAAAGAAAACACACCCCGGTAACAACTCTTAGTCCAGTATCAATAAAAAAAATTAACACACATTCCAAAGATCAATCTATTGGTACGTGTATTCACTGTATTCAAACTAAGGGGATAATGTCCAGTTTGTTATCCATTATAAACACGTGAATGTCGCTTATATTCTGAGGCATGTTAGAAGCTTGTGTCAGCTGCTTTCCTGCCCTAATTACACTGTGCTATCCTATATCCTATAAATGAATTACACTTCATTGATACTGTGTGGCACAGGGCACTGAGGTTGACCGTGGGGTTAGTGCTAGTGACATAGTGGTGAGGGAACTGGCCCAGGAACCAGAGCGATATGGACTGATTTGGTTTAGCTCACTGCTGATGCTTCCTTGAGCAAGTTATGATGTACTAATAACTGTAGATTGCTCTGGTTCAGGGCTGCGGCTAAATGAGTATAAATTAATGTAATTTCATGGTATTACATCACCATGCTATCAGGGATAAACAGACATGTGTAAAGTGTGCAAATATATTTATTTCTCAGATTTATTCAATGACTTAAACTCTCCTTTCCTTTCTTTGAGGAGAGAGCCACAAAACACTGGCATGGTAGCAGTCTTTCACTTAGTGACATGATCGTTAACTCCCACGCTGTCAACAGGAATCATTTATGGCTCTCTGAGTGCATCCAGCAGGTCAGCACGATCAGAGGCCGGTCAGACCACAGTGTAATTTACTAACACCAATACAAGAGGCAAAACTAAAGACAACTGAAAACAAATTGTGGAGGCCTGGAAACCTTAAACCTTGTGTAAAAGCCTTGTGTAAGAAATGTTTGAATCAGACATGCTCCTTTTCAGTGATATGCATTTTATTTACTGTTTTTAATTTGACTTTTTTAATATGTTTATACACATACACAGTGCAGGTGACTGACCTGCCCTTGTGCGTTGGTGATGATCTGACTGGTGAGTCCGGCCACGTTGGACATGGCACTGGTGATTATGGGAGTTGTAGTCAGTGAGCTGATGAACTGAGGCTGGGCTCCCAGAGAGGCCGCACTGATCTGGTTGCATGAAAAACAATGCAACACAAATTACTGACACTACTGAACTGAAATATTCTACACAAAACAGTCATAAAATCACCTACGTGTTGAAATACTGTTGGCAGATGACCAATATTTGACTTAAATTCCAAAGTTTTTTCAGGGCACGAGAACATACATCACGGTTTCTTTTGGAGTTGTAGAGAAAAACTTAGTATGTTAGTATTCAAAATATATTGAAATATAAAAATTCCAAACAGCTTGATCTATGGAGAACCAACATGGTTTGTTTCAGACTTACAATAGCAGGATTGATGGAAAGCCCAGCCGTTTGGAGTGTTGCCACAGATGCAGTGGGTTCTGCAGCCCTTTGAGGGATGGGAGTGGGTGAGGCTGCAGCCGCATTCCCAGTGGTGGCTGGCGTGGTCTGTGTCTGCTGCACGGCCGCTTGCACCGACGGCAGAGAGGCAGACTGGGGCTGGAAGACTGTCTGCGCAGCCGCCTGTAGCTGCGGCTGAACTGAGTTCAGCACTGTGGCAGCTGAAATAAGAAAATACCAAATTAAACTGATGAAATCCTGTCACATGACCATCTTACACAATCTGAAAACACTACATCTCTGCCTTTCTCCATTTCAAAAACTTATTACAGTGAATAATAAAAACAAAGTTGGAATTTATCATATTTTCTATTGAGAATATTACACCTAAGCTGTTCTTCAATCAGAGGAGTTCAAAACATATCAAATCCACAGTCAGAATAATTAAAAATCCATGCTGATACCAGTGTATTTTTGTTAATGTAATATAAGAAACCTTTAGATCTCTCAGGTTTGGACCAAGGGATCTACAGAAGGCCAGAGCCAAATGTGCCATACCCTGCAGTCCAGCAAAAGGGAGTTTCAGGAGCCCACTGGCAGGATTTGCTGTGGCCAGGCCAGGGAGCGTAGCCACTGTGGCAGTGGGGAAAGTCAGGACGGCCAAACCACCCTGTCCCCCCATCGAGCCTGCCACACTGAGCGGGATGAGCAGGGGCTGGCTCAGAGAACCTGGCTGGGCGATCATTCCAGTCATCAGTGTGGCCAGACCATCCTGGGTCAGAACCTACAGGACAAAACACAAATAAAATTCACCAGCTAACGAGAACAAGTCTACAGAAGCAATAACAGCATTCAAAAAAATAAAATCTCAAAGTGTAGCCTCTGTGGACTGCTGCTGACCTGAGGACAGGCCTGGACAGTGATGGGCATGGTACTCTGGGCCTGGGGCAGGGACACCGTGATAGGTCCTGGGTTGGTCACCGTCTGGACCGCTGGGACAGAGGTCTCAACAGACACAGCCTGTTCACCTAACCCTGGTCACACCAAGACATTACTATTCCATAATCCACAGTTGTTTAAATAAGCAGTGTGAGCTTTGTCATATGTATTGGTCTGAGTCTGACACATTTAGCTGTGCCAGAGACGAGCAGCAACAGAACAGAAAAAAAGAAGGTTTGTGGGATGTGAAGTTCAGTGAGTCTTTCACCTCCACTGGTAGCGCTGTGAGGAGCAGCTGGACTGTCCTGCAAGCCTCCCTCAGCTGATTCCAGAGTCACACCTCCCCCATCCTCCCCTGTCACTTCTGACTTTCCCCCGGGGTCCGTGGGCGGGACGGCCGCGTCCACCTCCACCTCCAGGACGCGGATGGTCTCCTGACCAGACATAACAATAACCTGGACAGGACATGAGGCTGGAAGTCTCAGAGATTCTCGCCGTGACAGGTTTTCCTCATAAAACTCCAAACTGAATTTTTGCTTTTGGGAGCAGTGTGTGGAGTTTTTGATCCAATTAAGAAAGTGGAGTAATATTTCTGAAGCTGTCTTTACCAGTTAGCAGCTGCAGATGAGTGTTTTCAAATATCAGATCTTCACAATGGATATGGCCATGCTATCAGGCTATGAATGAGCTGTTGGAATGTATATCAAGCTTAGCATCAAGTTCAGACCACCTGAAAGAGGTGTGAGTCCCGCTCTTAAAACAGAGTGGTAACTCTTGTCATGTGAAGCAGAGACAACTTGGGTGTTACTTCAACAGACGCCACACATGCTTCCAATGTGACACTTTTCTGTGCCACTGAGTGACATTTCTAGGCCTTAACTGCTAAAATAATAAACGCTAGTCCTTAGAGGCTGCTTGGGGGGGCACAGAGAGAGAAGCATGGAAAGAGACAAGAAGGAGAACAGCGTAAAAGTGCAGAGCCACACAGAGGGAGACAAGGATGCATACCTGGTTGAAATGAGCTGGGAATTTCAAAGAGCAGGAACCTAATGGCTGAAAAAACACTTCTGCAGTCAGACAGTGAATAGCTAAGGAGAACAGAGAGGCCAAGCCCACATTAGGACACAATGAACAAACTTAAAAAAAAAAGGACACGGGTCAAATAAAGGTGAAATTAAAAAAGAACAAAAAAAAAAAAACATGAGCACAGCAAACCAACGGAAGCATTCAGCCCCAAAACAAACAAACAAACAAAAAAAAACAGCTTAGGCAAATGAGCAAATGCTTTCTGCAGAAACTCAACCCAACCCAACCATATGCCTTGCTAATGATGAATACATAAAGACACTTGCCGAGTGCACATCCACAAGCATGATGAAGCATGAAACATATCCTTCAGAGCTACCACAGGGATAATTACATCATGATTTATAGTGTGATTGCTTTCACAAAAAAAGTTAATAATTCCAAAAATATGAGGTGAGTTATGGCAGTGGCTCCTGAGTTAGGGGTTTACATGGAGGACAGACAAAACCGGCTATGGTCCTGACAGATACCTGTTCATTGACAGTTAGGGGCGTGTCTTTTGCAGGACGTTCCTCTGAGTCCATGATTTACTTCTCCCAGTCCTATGGAGATCAGCAGACCTGCATGCTGGTCAGAGAGAGCAATCCCAATGTTCAAAATAAATTAAAAAAAAAAAAAACACACCATTCTCACCTTGTTTTTGAGCATGCTCAGTTTTTATTAAATATTCTATGACTGCAATACACAAACATACAATGTGTAACATGACTGGAAAAACTGAGAAAGCCAAATAGCTGAAGAATACATTCAATATAAAGTGCAAATCAGCAAAGTTCATGCATCAGTAAGTCAACAAATGCCGCGAGAGGGTTTCGGCAGTACCTATGCTTTAACCTCCGATAACCAACGAGAAGCTTTTCTCAAGTGCTTAACACACTATACATGTTCTGGATGTTAAGTGGTCTAGCCCGTATGATACTGCTGGGTTAGATGAAAGGATACCCGCTCTTTCTCTGTATAAGATTTTCAATTTCCATTTCATTGGCAGTCGGCTAGCTTGAAAAACAATGGGACATTATGCAGACACTGCGCATCTTGGAAACGGCATTTTCATATAAAGCGGCCTATATGGGCCTTAACTCTTTACAGGCTTTCAAAGGTTGAACAATAACGAAACTAGCGGTCAACAAGGATAAATGAGTACGTTTCTTCTACCCCACGAAATGTAATGGGAACTCACACTTCAAAGCTACAGCCCACCCCACCTCATGAAATTTTAGATCTGTCAAAACTTCAGCAGGTGTTACAGCCCTCCCCACCCCCATCCTTGATCCAATAAAAGTCCGTCGGTGGACTTGCAGGTCGATACACTCTTTCAGCCGTATGCTTGTCTACAAATCATACTGATCATAAGCTATGCCTGGGGACAGCAATTTATGTATTTCGTTTCTCTTTATCATAAATATATAAATTATGCTAATTAAGACCATTGCATATTAACCAAAAACTCATTTTCTTTCTCGAGTTCGTTTAGCGATGTGAAAAGCCATCTTCAAACGTAGCCATAATTTCTTCACAACTTACCCGATGAATCTCGGTTAATTTCTTTATTTCTTCACCTTCAGAGAGCTTTCCCACATTTTGATTTAGACACACATAATTAAAAATTCATCTCACAGCTTCCAGACAGGCGCTATGGCTGCACACAAAAGAGGTATTTGCATTGATAAGGAGGGTCGGCAATACGAAGAACCTCCTTTCCTAAATATTTAATGGCGGTTCAGTCTTTAACCGTTGTCCAGGTGAACTCAGTCCACATGAATTCACGAGGAAACGCCGTTATCTGCACAAAAAGTCCCCTAAAATTAACACAAATTTGGCCTTTTTGCACTACGTCATGAGCATAATTTATGCAGGCCAAGTCTTACATTGAAAAATGTCGGCTGGCTCTACTTGATGGAAACTATGGCGGCCTTAAAGGGAAAGTTCCCCCTTTTCCCCCCGAAAACTAGCCTGACGTGAGAAACGATAAGGCAGAACTTAAAATAAATACTTAAATAAATTACAAAATAACTAAACAAATAATAAAACCTTTTTAAAAACGATTAAAACATTTTGTGTTTAAAAAAATCATCACCCACCAGAGTTAAACCAAGATAAAGAAATACATATGAGTGGAAAACCCACAGTGATTGTAGCCGGTCACGACAGACTGGAGAACTAATTTCTCTTACTAATTGCCTATCTACCTCTCTGTGACTACATGCAGTCATTGAGAATATAGAGAAACGTCTTTCGAAGATTCCAGCGTTTCTCACTTTCCAGCTTTACATCTTGCTTTTTCTTAAATGCTTTATAGTGTGCTTTTTTTTTAATCTCTGAGAACTTCTTTTAGATTTTCAGAGTGGCAAAAACTTACGGAGAGACTATTTTTACACACTAAGACTGAAAATTACCACTTATTAAAGACGGAGTCAGTCGCTGAAAGTATTGCGTTAGATACTGCTTTGTGCTGGATCCATTTCCTCCCATCAAACTGTTTTTACAACATATTGGCCTTAAAATCATCTTTTAAAAGACATTAACTGGGCTGGCACGCTAAAGATTAGTGTCTTTTGCGCATAGCCTACTCAGGGTCACTGTATTGTGGACATTTGCATGCATTAAGTCCGACATTTGCATGCATTAATAGCATATTGCCATGGAGCTCAAAGGGAGAGCTGGCATTGCTGAATACAGACGAATCTTTAATTAGCCCTACATTCAACCACAGCTTTGGCCCAACGGAAACAGCCCCGTCTGCTTCATTCTGTTATCCAACATGAATACAACTAAGATAGACTGTGCACCATTCATCCCCTGTTTCTAGCACCACAGAGCTTCACGACAAAACGCATGTGCGGAATGATTTATGACTAGAATGCTGACATTTTTATAATAACAATTCGCCTGGCTATAACTATACAAACTAGACATAAATATAGGATCAGTGCTTGATAATTTAAAAGCTTTTCTCCTCACAGAAAAACATGCATGCCAACTCGTGTTCACAGCTAAGAGGTTTAAAGGCTAGTACGTCGAGAATTATGATTTATGAAGTTTTCATAAATAACGAAATGAAACTATTCGAACGATAATAACAATTAAATAATTGGAAATAAGGTTGGTAGCTTATATTAAGAGGAATAAAAAATTATATTCATTTTAAATGACTATGATATAATAACACGTGTTACACGTGTACAGCATATGTCATACTATGCAGCAGCAGCAAAAACACCACCACCAACAACTATAATAAAAACAATACTACTACTACTACTACTAGATATGTATTATTATTATTATTATTATTATTAATAATAATAATACATGTCTAGAAGTAGTAGTAGGAGTAGTAGTAGTAGTAGCAGTACAACTATTAGTACACATATGATGTCGAAAAGACGTAAAAGAAATTTCATCTTTATAATATGCATTCCGGTATCCATTCCACTTCAATTCTATCCGGCGATTTTACAAAAATCGTGTTGCCATTTTATAGATACGTTCACTAGAAGGTTCGCTCATGATTCAACTCATCGTATCCTTTTATTACAATTATATCTAGCTGTCTATAATGATTTAGTTTGACATTTTTCCATTGCAAGGAAACGGAGAGTAGGACTTACTTAACGCTAACATGAGGGGGAGACCTATCGCTTTAACAGGGAGTGGCAGAGGGGAAAATTACGCAGTTGCAACCAACACAACGACACTGAGGACAAACACTACGGCGAAAACAAGGAAGTAGAATCGTGTAACTTTTTGTCTAGTGTCATAAGGGCCCAAATTGTTCCACAACCTAAGCCTTACCACTTATAACGTCACATACGGACCATGAACAGCAAGGGTGAGATTGTGTTTTCTTGCCGTTTTCAAAATTTTTTGTCTGACTGATAAGGCTGTCAAGTAAAAATAACACAATTAGCTTGCTAACGAAGTTAGCAAACAGCGCTGTTTAACTTGGACCTTGCTTATATAACCGCCGGAGTTAGTTTATATTACTAGGATTAACATCCAGTTTAAATTGTACATTTGTATATTATTTGCGAGTCATTAAGATGTTCTCCGTAGGGCCTAGAACCGAAAGCAAACGAAAAATGGCTAGCTAAAGTAGTGACTTAATGCTACTCCCTCGATGACGTGATACATAAGGTGACCCCATCAGGGCCGACAGCCGATCGAGAACGGTTTCTTTTTCTTTTTTATCTTAATTGTTTGCTACGTTGATCGTCGTAACTAGGTATCTTACACGTTAAAGCAAGTGATAACGTGAACGGTCTTTCATGATCCTGTGGGACAACGGGTTTATGGAGAAAGATCTTTCCAAGATTTTTTTTCCATAGGAAAACATCATTTCTTTACCAAGCGAAGAAGTGCTTAGTTTTTGGCACTGCTTCTGGCCTATATCTGTGGCTTCATTCGCCCGTTTGTCGATCAGTCAGGCGTAACAGTTAGTGTCACGAAGATCAACAGACTGAACGTTCATAAACTTTGGACTGATGTCATTCATTTATGTAACACTCCTCCCATGTACTACATGTTTTCTGTGGGTCACTATCACCAGCATACTTAATAACAAACATCTCCCACTCCTTGTCTTTATTTATGCAGGTTCATATCCACAACAGCCTGTGTATCCTCAGCAGAGCACAGCACCCATGTACCCCCCAGCTATGCAGGTCCCTCCCCCAGTGCCCCCCTACTCTGATGCCCCACCTGCATACTCTGAGGTAATGGCAATTTTTTAACTGAGTTCTTGAATTTTGTCTCCAGTAAAATAGACACACAGTCATCTTTAGTGTGTGTTGTGTTTGTACAGTCACAAAGAGGAGTGCCTCTGGCAGCATTTTTCTAATTCATTCTGATGAAGCGTTCTGCTCTCTTTGAGTTGAGCCCAATGTCTGATTTACCTAGTTCAGGGTTTCATGAGCATCTGACAGGTTTGATTCAGTCATGGTGATGCTTAACTCTAATATACATGTTAAGACAGTGAGGTCTTAGTGATTTTTTTAGCCTCTCTCTTTCACTTGTATCTACTTCTCCTCCCAGCAGGTTTATCAGCCAAGGTTCATGCACCCTCCCCAGGCTCCCGGGCAGGTGCCCCCCATGTCGTCCGCTTACCCAGGCACGCAGATGTACATGGCCATGCCACAGACGGTGCCTGTTGCCCCAGTGGGTCCTAATGTTCCCATGGCATATTACCCCGTGGGACCAGTTTACCCACCTGGCTCAACAGTGGTAGTGGACGGAGCTTTTGATGCTGGTGCCCGGTTTGGAACTGGCAGCACTACCTCCATCCCTGTGAGTACACCTGTTTATTCTTTAGAGCATTGCTTCTCACATCAAGCAATAGACATGTCCCCCACTGCTCAGTTTTGTAGTAATCAGCAGCCAACTTGTCAGAGTTCCTGTTTAGTTCATTCAGGCAGGTTAGCGAAGGGCTGGAGCTAAAACATGCAGTCCACTCAGTTCCCTGGGCCGAGGTTAGGAAACACTGTTGGAGATAAATGTTGTCAGTCATCTTCTACAGAGACTTCCTTAAAGCTTTGTTCGCTGTGGAATTTTGTATCAGCCCCAGTGTGTCATACTCAACATGTCTATTGATTGTCCAGAGCCACGCAGCTCAGATAGTCAGAAAAGAATCCCCCCAGGAGGTGGGTTTGGCACCTCTGCTTTAGAATCAAAACGCTTTTCAAAGGACAGTTTTTTGTTTTAGATTTAGGAAACATCAAGGACAAAGTAACTCATCCCATAATGTCATGATTTCACTGTGTCACTTTTATATGTAACTTGTGTTTTTCTGTCTTTTCTCTGATTGGTAGCCTCCTCCTCCTGGATGCCTTCCCAATGCAGCTCAACTGGCAGCAATGCAGGGGGCTAACGTTGTGATGTCACAGCGCAAGAGCAACTTCTTCATGGGAGGCTCCGGTGGGGGTTATACCATATGGTAACAAAGAATGCCTCCTCCCAAAAATCCTAGGCCTGATCCCTCCTTTTCTCCTCCGTCACCCAAACTCCTTCCAAACTCTCTCCGCGCATTCTTTCTTTCCCGTGGCAAAGCTTGGCGGTGCCACGATGTCGACTTCACCTAACAGAATGTAATATTGTAGAGCCCAAAGCAAGGTACAGTACTCAGCTACTGATGTGCTCCTGGTTAAAAGAACTGTGAGTTTGGAAGTCTAGCGCTCTGGCTTTAGTGTCAGGCCAATGGTGGAGAGTTCTGCTACCTCGAGAGGGGGACACTTTAATGAAAAGAAAGCACAGAGCATTTTTTGGTAAAATATTATAAAATATATTTCCAGGTGACATTTGAACATTTGTTTTCTGCTGGTAAAGTGATGCTCATGCAAGGTCCTCTTGCTTTGTCAATGTTAATTTTCCACAGAGCAGTGGACTGGTGCCACAGAACACCAGTGCCCGTTTGAGAAAACAGTACCTTTTAGCAGTTGACTTGTGTGCATGCGAGCCATCAGGCAAATGTTTGCGTGTCTTCCTTCATGAGAAGTGCTTTAACCTAAGCCACACTATGCACTCCTCAGTCCCTTGGCATTTTCCCTCTTTGTTTGACCTCCATGCCAAGTCAACATACCACAGGTATTTTCTCTGGAGATTCTGCATTGCTTACATGAGAAAGTCCTTGGTAAAACGTGGGTTGTTGTCTTACCTAACCTAGTATGGAGGAATGTGAATTTGGTGAAATAGTCACAGACAGACGAGAGTGAAGTGTTAGTAGAGTCAATCATGGCAGAGCACTGTACCTTAAGGGCAATATCAATGTAATTAAGTGCCAAAGTCTTATAGGCACCATTAGTTTAAAAAAAAAAAAAAAAACAAAATAAGAAATTTATATATGAATGAAATTTAAGGCAGTTGCAAACTCATTCTTTGTTTGGAAAAAAGTTAGTTGGTGTTTCAGCAGTTTTGTTGTTCTAATCCCCTGTCTTGTTGGATACCCAGAGCTGTACATAGAATTGCGTTAGATTTTTTTTTTTTTTTTTAAGTTGAGTGGAGCATCAGTGCTCCTTCAAACAAGTCTGCTGACCTTTCTTTTCTCCTATCTGATTTGTTCTCTGTGCTAGAATTGTTTACAAAGATCAGGGGTTTGTCAAAATAAGGTTCTTCTTTTTTTTCAGTGTTCTGAACTTTCAAGCAACTAATCCCCCCCCCACCCCCCCACCTTTTTTTTTTTAGGTGATCACATTAAATGTATAACCAAGGAGATGGTTGTACCAAAGATCTGGAATAGAATGCACTAAAATGCTTTTGCTGTGACTTGAAAGTCATCTCTCATATTAAATCTGCACATATGTTTAAAAAAATAGAATAAATGAATGAAACATATCAAATTTAGGGGACAGTGATTGTTAAGTGGGCTGTCAGTGCCCAGTCCCGGTCACCACTGCTCTGACTGTCTTTTATAGTGGTGTGTGCTTAAACAAAATGTATCTAATAAGATTGCATCTTGATGGTTTTGCATGCTTTTTGCACTTTTATTCAATACAATTTTGTTTTTAATAAAGATTTATCATTGGTAACTTTTTTAGGAATACTACAAAGATTAATTTATGTGCACTGTCGACCAACTCCGAAATGTTAGGGTTTTGCAACTTGTTTTTTGTACAAATGCTTTATAAAATGCAAATACAATGTCAGTAGTACAATTTGGTGTCTGTGTGATTTCACAGAACACTTATCTAATGAACCATCAGTCCGCATTACCCAAATATCAATTTTAATAGGCAGTTAATCCCTCGGTGACAGAAACTCTCACATCAGCATTATGGAAGAAGTCTCGCATGGAGAATTCCCTATCAGTCATCTAACCAACAGTATTGAACATGCTTTAGGAACTGATTTTGATGTGTGATTATGATACGAAGTTTCTCACACACGCAACAGTTGTCTTTAATAAGTAGTTTGAACATCACTGCTGTCCCAATCTCATTTCTATCTTAAGCAGTATAACTCAGGAACTTCTGACTGCCGAAGAAAAAACTGTTATATATCTGTAGCTTGGTCCTGTTTACAGGTTTGTTTGTTTTTTTGGCTAGCCAATCCTAATTAAAGCCCGGGGTTCTCACTGTTGCTAAATGAAATTAAGAATATGTGAAAATAGATGTTAAAAAAACAGTTAAAAGTACTTTTAATATTTATTCTCTTTTCAGACCTTAAGGTACACAGTACCGTTGTACTGCCATCACACATACACACACACACGCACGCACACATTTTTGCATATGCATTTTTCATGTGTACTTTCTTTTCCTAGTCTGTGTGGTGTTTTGTTCATGTGTGTGAGGTGATGTCACTGGGTATCCAATGCCACAGTTCTAGAAGTTTCTGTCCTGAGGAAACCGAAGCAGTGCCAGCATTGCAGTTGATCTGACATGTTTGTCATTGGTGTGGAAACCAGTCCAGTGAACTGTCAGACAGCTGGGTCCAGCTGCAGTTCTGTTTTTTCATTATTCTGTAATTTCTCATTGCCTGTCACTGGTATCCTCCATGCCACTCATATCTGACATTGCTGAGAGGAGAAATTGTGTCACTAACTCTGATCTTTCACTGCTGAAGACACATTATACGGCTCAACTGCTTCACTGTTAATGTCACATGGGCTCACCATTGCCTTTTGAGGGTTTTTTTGTTCGTATGTTTGCTTGTTTTTTGTTTTGTTTTTTAAACAAGATGACATAAATAAACTGATATGATAGGTTAAACACTTCAGCACTATGGTGAAATTGTCCATGTCGGCAAACACCCGCCAACCTTTTGCACTGAGAACTAAAGAGTGCTTAAGTATGTACAGGTATTTCCAGTTCAAGGATTTTTTTCATTCTTACCTTAATTTTTGCAACATTTAATGGTCTATGATCAATGCATTTGAGGAGTAAATTCACTCCTTTATATATAAATATATATATTTGTGTGTGTGTGTGTGTGTGGTGTGCGTTTATACATACACACATATATATACACTGCCTGGCCAAAAAAAAGTGAAACACGTACACTGGACCACCTTTAGCTTTGATTACAGCACGCATTTGCCATGGCATTGTTTCGACAACCTCATACAATGTCACAACATTTATTTCTGTACAGAGTTGCATTAATTTTTGGCTGAGATCTTGTTGATGACAGGAGAGTTTAATTACTGTAAAGCCTTCTCCAGCACATCCCAAAGACTTTCAGTGGGGTGAAGGTCAGGACTGTGGTGGCCAATTCACATATGAAAATGATTCCTCATTCTCTCTGAACCATTCTTTCACAATTTGAGCCTGACAAATCTTGGTGTTGTCGTCCTGGAATATGCCTGTGACATAACCTGGTCATTCAGTACATTCAGGTACTCAGCTGACTTTGTTTTATTGCCACATAACGGTTCTGACCATGTATGTATGTATGGGTCATCCCATGTCAAATCAGATAAGGTTGTTGCTGCTCCATCTCAGATTTTGTTCAAACCTTGTCTATATCATGAATGGGTCCCAAAACCAAGGCCTGTAAACTATTTCTGTTCAAATCAAATTTCTGTTGTTTTTTTTTTTGTTTGTTTGTTTGTTTTGTTTTTAATATTTTTTTCAGCCCTTGAAATTATTTCATTTTGTAGCCTTATCAGAAAAGCCATGTTTGGGCATTAATATCTTGATAAGTATTGTTCCTAGCCTCACTAAACTTTGTAGGATGGAAGCCAAGACTTAAAAGCCTATACTGCATGCCCTAGACATGGGAGAAACAATTCCTAAACGAGAGTGAAATTGAGCGTACTACAATCCCACACTTTTGCACCAATGATATCAATCATTATTGTTTCTTCAAATACAGTCTTTTATTAATTTTGTGCTAATATCTGAGGTCTCTACCACCAATGGACATGAAGATATTATGAATAAAACAAGGTGTGGTAGCATATTTTGGTGATTTTCATAGGACCAAAATGGTATGAGGGGTAGCTAGTAGGAACATAAAAATGTACATGGAAATTGTTTGATGTATGGTTATTAAGGGTACAAAGTGCCAATGTCCTTCTGTTTTTCCTTCATACAAAAATAGACACAGATTTGAGAGATATTTTACCTATGGCAGAAAAACGTCCATTTCGGGATTACGTTTCTCGCCTCAGTATCTCTAAGAAAATTGAATTCCTTTGATAGAAATTGTAAGAAATAAAGGATAAACATGTTTTCAGTATGTTCATTGGAATAGAGGGCATTTGAGATGGGGATTGTGTCTCCAGTAAGGTCCTGGATATTGAAAATAAGTGCAATATTTTGATAAAACCTCTGGTATAAGGAGGAATAAGCAGTATCCTAAATGGCCTTCTCATGTGAAGATATTGCAGTGGTGTTTGAACACTTCCAGCCACCAATCAGTGAATAATGGAACATAGGGATTCCACTTGCCAAGAAAACACCAAGCATGTACCCAGTCCAGTCCCATTGTTCAAGTTATATGGTTAAAGGATAGTAGTTTCATCACATGTAATTTCTAGTACATAATTTGCGACATCTGCAATGGACTGGTATCCTTTGCCCAATGAGTACTGGGACTGGCTCCGGCACCCCCTGCGGCCCTAATTAGGCTAAGCGGCTTAGAAAATGAATGAATGGATGGATGACTTTGCTACACTGCACATCATTTTCAATACAGTTATTTGATTTTTTTTATTGAGTATCTTATTCTTTTTCAAATATGGGATATAAAGTTTAACCACTCCACTGAATATAGCATCTATCAGAGTTAATGCCTTTTTCTATAATGAGGCCCTGATAGGCAAGAATATAGCTTGCATTAATGACCTATAGTAAAATGAGCCTATAGAAAACATGTTTTTCTTTACTCCAATCAATATTTCAGAGGCTGGGACACACATAAGTAGATGTAATAAAGGAAGACTCTGCTTCTTCATTATGGATGCTTTTTTCTTAGAGGTAAAACAATGCCTTTAACTGTGTGTATTTATCTTTGAAAGGAACCTGGAAGGACATCAGCACTTTGTACATTAAATGACCATACATTAAGTTATTTCCACATACATTTTCATGTTCCTATGCCACATACCATTTTTGGTCCTATGAAAATGACTGAAAAATGCTACCATGCCTTGATTTATTCTTAATAACTTCATGTCCATTGGTGGTAGAGACCTCAAATATTAGCACAATATTTAAAGAAAAGAAAAAATAAAGATTGATACCATATGGGTGCAAAAAATGGGTTTATAATACCCTAATTATCACTCATGTTTAGGAATTTTGCACTTTTTTCCACATCTAGGACCTTATAGAAAATCAATAGGCTTGCAGTACAAACTTTTAATGGCTCAGTCATACTGAGAACATGTTTGTCTTCCATCCTACAAAGTTTGGTGAGGCTGGGAATAATACTTTTCAAGATATTACTGCCCAAACATGGCCTCCCACATAAGGAGTGTTTGGGAGTGCAAAAATTAAAAAATATCAAGGGCCAAAAAATATAAAAAACATTGGAATTGAACAAAAATATTTTACAGGTGTTAGTTTTGGGACCCAAACATTATGTAGACAAATTTTCAAGAAAATCTGTGACAGAGCTGCAACCGCTTTCCTGGATTATGTCTGATTTGACATGAAATGACCCATATATATATTAGGAATACATTAGGAATAAAGTATATTTTGGACATTTGAATAGATACTTGTGCAGTAATTTGTTTCTAAATAATTGTGTAATACTTTTCTCCTCATCACTCAACACATTGTGGGTTTTCTATTTGACACAGTTTTGTTAAATCAATCAGTCTTAGGTGCACATCCTTTGTTTTGGGATTTGCCTGAATCCAAAGGTGTGCATTCCAGCTTTGTGTACCTTGGTATAAGGTAAACTTTTAAGAAAGAATACTGGAACAGAGTCCAACTGTGTGCACACATATTCACTTGAATGATTTGAGACGTCAATCTACACACAAAAACACCTTTGATAAACATTGTCCCTCCATTTAGAGAAGGCAAAATACCTTCGGTGGCCACTTTATTAGGTACACTATGTGTTCTCAAAATGAGACAGTTCACGCAGACAGTGTGAACTTGTGGACTTGTGACATTATAATACATGAAATGAAAGACATGAGTGACTGAGTGTAGTATGATGGTCACTGTGCACTGTTCCCAGTATCTCAGAAACAGATGCTCTACAGTGCTCTTCATGCATGACACAGCTTATGCTTTACTGAGGGTGGTGCTATAAACAGAGATGTCCAGGATTTGTCTTATGGGAAAAATCAGCTCAGAGGTGAGAGAGGTCACGAGAGACTGGAAAGAACCAGGTGAGCTAACACACAAGCCACAAACAGGCCAATAAGGACACAGCACAACACTGGTGTACAAAAGGGGATTTCAGAACATATGACTTGTCAGTCTTTGTCACTGATGGGCTCTAGCAACAGAAAGTCACTCCAGGTTCCACATCTGTCACCTGCAAGCCAGAAGTAGCTCCAGTGAGTACACAGTCACCAACTCTAGACAACTTAGCAAGGTTATAATAGTTTTCCATTTTCAGATTCGTTTTTCTTTTGATGTTTGTATTCAATCTGAATTTCTGTTTAGTTTTAGTTTCACCAGTGGTTTCATTAGTTTCAGTTTATTTGTTATTTCATGGACTCACTTCTATTTTGTTTTAGTTTATTATAGTTTCAGTTTTAGTTTTAATAATTTTAGTTAAGGACAAAAATTGTCAAGGATTAGTGCAGTGTGAAAAATCACTGCTTATCATTGAAGACTTCAACGTTTTAAGACTGAACTTAACATATGCGATACATTTGTTTCAGACTGAAAGCCTGTAAATACACATATAGGGCAAGAACACAATTTGTTGGTCACTCAAGCTCTGTCATGATCTTTTTCCATGAATAATGTGTACTCTTGTACACATAACTCTGAGATTTATGGAATTGTCCCCCTTTAAAAACTATGCCACAGATGCTGTTACCTTAACTTACCATGCATTTGCTTATGCCACTTTCACAAATTCTAGATGGTCCCATAAAGGACTCACATGTGTCCTCCCTAGCATACCTGACTTCTTCATTTGATAAGGTCTACTTCCATTAGTTAGCAAGCAAGGGTTCCGCTGGGATTTTCTCTTGCTGGTCCGGTGTCCAGCAAAATTGTATTTTACTGGACAAATCTGAAACTTGCCGGTCACATTTCAGCAACAGTCTATGTTACAAACGCATGTATAATGAACATGTAGGTGACGTAGGTTGACGAACAGTGACATGCGAGTGGAGCGAGTTACTATGTCTACCAGAGATCATTCATGATTTCAAGTAAAGGGTGTGTAGAAAAAAAGACAACACAGAAAGAAGTAAGACATATTCAGATTTATATGGGAATTACAGTGAAGAGTAAATCATTGGTAGCTTATGTCTCTGAGTTTGGTATCTTTTATTGGCACATATTGCTGATTGTGATTTGTTTCAGGTTTGTCACATCTGAGAAAATAACATCCACCTGAGGAATGCAGAGTGTACAGTTAGTCATAATTAAAACAAACTACAAGTTTTTACCCTTGGCTTTTTTTTTTTTTAATTGAAACAGTGTTCAATAGTAACAAGAGTGTCAGACTTCAAAAACCAAATCCCCACATAACTTCTGACTGATTAGCATGCAAAAACAACTGTAAACAACTGTAAAAAATCCTTGTAAATATCTTGCAAAATAAAAAAAAGCAATGTAGCAATAAATAATGTGTGTCATATCCTACACATTAAAAGAAAAGGCTAAAAAAAGATGAGCCCCATGTCAGTTTCAGTGTGTTCTGGGGGCAAATCATCACAAACCTGTTATTTTCTCTAAAACTCAGACATTCTCATTCATGAGGCATCAGATCTGGGAAGATTTGTAGTGTCCTGTTCATTAGGATGCTCAGTTGTTTACAAATCAGGAAAACTGATCTAAGATCTGTCAGTTTTGCATGTGATGCGAGGGATCACGGTACAGTGGCCTCATTGACCCATCAGATCTGTCTTTACACAGTCACGAGACTATGGAACCACTGCTCACTTCACAGCCTGACCCTGCCTGTCCACCAATGCTGTTAGAATCATTTTTTAAAATAACTAAAAGCTAAATGTGTGGACACTGCTCTATACATCATAAGTGATGTCTCATTATGTCTCAAATGTACAGAGCTCATTTCTTTCCCTCTCGTAAAAACACATTTCAGTTTATCACTTATTCAGTATAAAAAGGGACACAGTTTACCAACAGCAGGGAAACAAACAAACAACAACAACAACAAAAAAAACAGCTTTATCAATTTTGTTTGGAAACTGTATTCCCCAGAAGTGCCATCTTTAGCTCTCTGGAGAAGAATAAGAGACTCCCAAGTTCCATGATGCCTTGAGACCAATCTCTGGGCCGAGCAGTTTGCTCTCAAGGCATCATCCATTTAAATGACTGTGTAAGACACACAGTATGCTCTGCAGATAAACTCACCTCCGTGTAGTGAAACACCTCCACAAGGCCTCAGCTTGGCCCATTTCTCTTTCTCCCCAAAATTGATATTTCTCTATACAGACTCATAGATTTCCTAACACATCTGACCTTGCTCAGGCAAGTCTGTGTTGAGTCCTTGTAAGGCTCAGATGAAGTACTCCTTCTTATTGATGGGTTCCACAGTGTCGTTATACACCTGGTCCATGTCCTCTCCTGGTGCTGGTTCCCCTGTGGTCCGGTATGCACCTTTGTCATGGCACAAGTAGCGGTACAATAAGAACCCGAATCCAGCCAGGGTCAGCAGCACAAGGATAACCACCACTGAAAAACGGACACGAAAAACTGAACTATGAAAATACCCATACACACGTCCACTGTTTTACAAACTTTCACCATTCTCTTGGGTAAAACCGTCCTGGAGGTGCTGATGTATTAAAAGTAAACAATGACATTACTGGAGAGAGAGAAGAAGCTACAGCTAACACAACAAATCTGCCACAAATCTTTCAGAAACACGGCTATGAAGGGGAGTTCTTCAGGCATACTGTATGTGCACTGATGTATGGCACAGTAGATATGAAGAAAAAAAATTGCTAAAGCAGTGGATTATTCCTTTAAGCAGCAATGTATAACAAGGTCCAATCCCTACCTTATGACACTAAACTACTACCATGTCAAACAAGGCAAAAGAAGTCTTACATTCAATCCGTCCTCCTCAAGAAGGACTGGATGACTGGGTCAAACTAGGTAAAACACAAACCTACAGAATAAAACCGTTGTAAAAGAGCCTTTTGAGTAAGATTTCTGTAAGATCACAAAGTTATTCATTACCAGCAATGACAGCTGAGTCTGTGTGCACAGGGATGGCTGTTGTTGACACCATTCCTGTGACTGTGAAAGAAACATAAAAATTAAAATGACATGACGCTGCATAACCAGTCAGTTAAGATAGCAGAAGCAGAATGGACCTGAGGAATTGCAAGGTTTCCTAACACAAGGAATTAGCTCAGTGTTGCTTCACTGATAATCAGATTATGAGCTACTCAAACTGAAACAGCACAAAGTAGAAAAAAACCTAACACTGTTTACAAATCAAGCTATGCTATGCTAAACTATGTTTTACTTAGCTATGCTACGTAAAGAATTTTATCAACTCCTCATAGTACATAGCAACAGGTGACAGAGAGACAGTAAAGGTAACACAGAAAAAGACTAAGAAGAAAGAGAGTTGCACTCGGTGATGTTGTGAGTGAAACAAAAGCCTAAAGGTCTGAGATTGTTTAACATAATTTATGCATCAACATAATACAAAGAGTAAGAGCATCCAGCCTTTCACTACTTACCATTGCTGGGTG
Source organism: Chanos chanos (assembly GCF_902362185.1). NCBI lineage: Eukaryota > Metazoa > Chordata > Actinopteri > Gonorynchiformes > Chanidae > Chanos > Chanos chanos. Next base: position 23,807,483 of record NC_044497.1, on the reverse strand, counting down.
ACACAGTAAACATACTGAGGGACATGGGTCAAACTGCAGAGTGTAGAGAACATGCACTCATTAAAAGAGATCACAAAAAAAAATCTTTAGTTCTGTGTGAGGGTTTTCTGGAGAAACCTCTTTATTTCTATTGTCAGAAAAACAACTGGACTGCAGACAAAGGCCGTATAGATTTCAGTTCGGGTCAAATCCTACCTAAACACAGAAAGACTACTGCCGTTTTTGGAGATAACTCCTCAAGAGCTCGCTGATGTGCCGAGCTGAATTAGGTGTGTTAGTTCTGGAGGAGAGAGGGAAAGAAAGAAAGAATGAGGTGTGGTCTACATTGAGACTGATCTTCCATAAAAGGTGTGCCGAAAAGAGTTATTTGTTTTACTTATAACATCAGTGGCTCGGTCAGCTTTTATAGCCTTCACACTAGAACAGTCAAGTGTACTATGACAAACTGCTCACTTCCTGAAAACTACCATGACTTTCCACAATCATACCGAGACTTAAAAAAAGGTATTTTTTTAAACAGCGGTTTTCTGCTCTTCATTTATGAACACAAACGATGTTGAAAAGACTTAGATGCTAGCAACCTTTGTTCTGCTGCTAGATCAGTCCTTTCAAAAACAAGGAAATACTGTCGCATGTTTTGTAGTTGTAGTTAGAGCAGATAAATGTAAACGAAACTTTCAGCTGGAAACGAAAATCTCTTTGTCGAGGCGCTTTAAAGAAAATGTCTTTCGGCCGAGATAACTACCAGCTGATTTCGCTAACAGTTATAAATCCCTGAGAGCTAAATTAGGCTAATCAGAATAACGAGTAAAACTTTTAGGCTACAAAACGTAACTTACTTGCTTGAGTTTGAAGCTGCGGCACGAAACTTCTTATCTCCGCGATATGGAATCCAATAAATATCTTTACGGAGACCTCCAGTAAATTAAGATCCCTAACTTTCTGAAAGAGAGACTCTTTTTTGAAGCAAAGGTTGACAAGTGTGAAGTCACCTCTACGCCACACCAGGCACGCCGTCTCAACTCTCCAATCTGTGCGCGTGCATGTGATCCCTATCGTTGGTGCTCCCGCAAAGAGTAAAGAGGTCTCCTACTTAATGAAAGTACTGCCGCAGGCAACAGGGCGTGCGGCCAAATACCACATTTTTTGAAACTTTAACTTCTCATATGACACTGACGTCATAGATCACAAACAGGGAAATGCAGTTACGCTGAAAAAGCAACTTTTCAAATAAGAGTGACACAGATAAAAGATTAAATATTACTTTAATCACACTTTTAAGGGGCATATTTATTCATGATAGCAGTTTCTTTACCGATTAAATCATTGCCTGTTGATGATTTAAAATATTTTTATTTTTCATGTTGATTAAACATAGATATTAAAGCAGTTCATTGCGATAGTAACCTCTAAACGTAACTTGACTTTCACTTCGACATAACTGACACACATGCCGAGCAGTGCAACGTAAAAAATAACCTTCCAGCAAAGTTAGTGTTCACCACTGATTTTCAGTTAATTTGTTTGAAACTTGAACTAAACATTTTGTATCAGGAAAATTTTGATTTTAAAGAACTTCTACTACACCATTACTGATTGTATGAAATACAGTTAGGCCTATAGGTAAGAAACTAATCTTTAAATTATGCCTCAAATAACAATTGTAAGGCCTTAGACATAGTTTATTTAATATGTATAAAACATAGGAAAATCCAGTGTAGTGTAGAAAGCCTTTCGTATTGTCTTCTGTGATGGTCCTTGACTTGCACGTCCTCAGTCCACTCTGCCTCCACACACACTGTGAATAAAGACAGTTGTGTTTATCAAGTCTTTTCAAAATATGAAAAATGTAAATCTGTCTACACTGACCTTCTTCTAAACTTACTGAAGTCTGGAAGTTTGTCATCCAGCTCAAACTGTCTCCTCCTTCACTACACAGTCCCTTTTGGCCACACCCTTAGAATCAGACACACAACAAATACACTGAGACATTTCAATGAAATCTTCATTTTAAGAGATCAATACCACACACAATAATCAAGACTGGGTGAGCCTGTCTCGCATAGACACTCTTTTGTTGTTTTCTTACATCATTTGCAGCAAAAGGTGCACAAAAGGTTTCCATTCTTTTCTCTACTGAGTTGATGGTCGAAAACAATTCCATAGATTACGAGTTTGGTGCATTCTGTTTGTTTCAAAAGTCTAACATTGGCTTCTAAAACTGAAAGCATGTATGTCATGTCTGTCAGAATAGTCATGTCCCTCATTTTGTGTCGACTTCACATATTTATAAACAGTGTACGCCAAGTAACACGATTCAGTCCATGAGATTACTGCTGTTGATCTCACAGCAGATGGAACAGTTTTAAGCCATACCACATATATAAAGTATATATACTTTAAACACACATTGCATCTCATCATGTCATCTTGTGTTTTGACTGACAATGAAATGACTGACTGGATGATTTTGGCAAAGAATCAAAAAACCTCCTGCTGTTTCCTGAAGCATCTTTAACCTTAGCTCTCACAACCAGTGGAATGCACCAAACTCTCATCTACACAGCTGTTGTAAAGCAAGAAGAGATGATAAACTGGTGAATTTCCCCTTTAAATACAGTAATAGCAGCAAACCACACAATATGGAATGGTTCTAAATGTTTTGCCTGTTCTGTACCTGATGTGATGTGCTTTACTATTGGTCATAAGTAATTCAAAACCACTTTGTGTGCTTTGGCATCATGCATCTCAATGACTTACTGTGCTTAGCACTCCAGAATGTTCTGTGTCTGCGGTGCCATTCTCCAGGCCATCACATCCAGAGTCTTTGGTGTCCTCTGTATGTGAGCCAGTGCTGTTAAGGTTGATGGGATCCTTGCGGTTGGGGGTTTCTGAGTTATTCACACCTGTTTGCAGAGTGTCTGCCTCAGCCTCTGCCTTAGGAGAGGAAGCATCCTCCTCTCTCTCTCCCTCAGTGGATGGTGGCTCCCCTTCCCACTCTTTTTTCTCCTTCCCTTCATCCACTGGTGTCTCCTCCCCAGAGCCTCTGGGTGCTCCAGCAGCAGAATCACTCACCTCTGACTCAGTGGCAGGTGAGGTCTCCTCTGTCACAGGAAGGTTGCTGGTGGAGCTGATGTCCCTCTCTCCGACCATGGGCTCCTCTACGACCTGAGACCTGTGGGAGCCAGGAGAAAGGCCCCTCTGGAACTCATAAGAGTACCTGTCTGATCTGAAGCTGGACGAATGCTCTCTCCTGTCATGGTACAAATACCCATGTCTGGCACTTCTACATATTTAAGTGTAGATTTTTCTATCCTATATTCTCTTTATGTTTCATAAATAGATTCATTTGTATGTGTTTAATCACAAAACTCAACTGCTCAAATTCAAAATTGCAAACATTAGTAATGATCTGATGCTGAGCTTTTAGCTTTAAGTACCATTATTTTAATAAAATTGCCCTTTAGCATAGGGCATTGGGTTTCTGAGTCTAAACCTTACTTAAGGGTTGATGTGGGACTGTAAGGCAAAGTGAAGTCAGACAGGCTGTTCATCCATGATCTGGGTGACCTCAGAGATCGTCTCTTCAAAGATCCGGTGCTGTGTATAGGGTGAAAATACACTGGATGTGATGTTGTGTGTTATTTGCCCAACAAAAAGTGACCAAAGACTCAAGGCCCTGGCTGTATTCCGTAGTGGATGGCCAAGCTAAAACACCAGAGATAATGAATGTTTAAGACACCTACCGGTTAAAAGCCTTTACCACAAACACCTTGTCTGGATGTTGAGTCTTCAAATCAGTCATCACACTCTGTAAGTCTTGATTTAGCTGAGAGGCACAGTCAAAATCCAGATAAGGTCAGTTCACATGAATGAGCCAAAACCTTTTCAACTGACTTTTTTTATGAAAGGAACAAAGATCAGCCAAAGATCAGCATGGTCAGGATGCTAATTACCTTTGCTTGTTACTTTTGACTGAATTTCCTACAAGCTTTTTGACCAGAATATGAGATATTATGGTTTAATTCTAATTCATCATACACATTAGGTGTTTTAAAAAACTTTGTCTCTAGGAACAGATGTAATGTGGCAATAATTGGCAATAAGTGTGTACCAGCACCATGTAAGTAGTAAGGTGAGGTTTACCGTGTTCATTTCTTTGTAGAAGATATCCCTTAAACCAGCAATGGCCTGAAAGACTGTCACATAGCAGCCAATGCGACTTTTAAGAGGAAAACAAAAACAAAGTTTTATATTCAAACATAATTACAGATAGCCGAATAATTACAGATAACCCTGACCCCAGCCTAAGGTCAGTTTCTTCAGGTTGTTATGGTAGTGTGTTCTCCCACCTGTCAAATAGAGTAGGGAGTTCCTCTTTCAGCTCATGATTCAAATTTTCAAACACACTCTTGGCTTCTTTCATTTCTTCTTCTGCCTGTATAAACATCATAACAGTTATAACGGTTGAGTACTGTAATAATCCAGTATTGTTCCTGAGTTTGGAAGGCTAGTCCAAATAAATACTGTGTTAATGTTACTGTATTTGCATTGCAAAAGCATGCACAAAGCCCTCTGACAAGACCTTGGATATTTTTATGTCATCTCTCTTTTTGGCGTTCTGCAGTGCCCCCAAGTGGTGACGAGAGGAATCATAATCCACAAGCTTCCTCCCTCGCTTTGCCACTTTTTCCTGCAGAATACAGAAACTGAGTAGACTGAAGACAATTACACCAAGTTATGAGGCACAGGCGGAGACAAAGGCAGAATAATTGGTATGTCCTTGGCCATGCTTTAGATATGATATGTCCTGCATTTAGCAGATGTTGGCATTACCCTGATGTCAGGGAACTGAGACATATAGGACTCCATGGTCCGCAGGGCCTGGTCCAGAAGCTTTGCCTCATAATCACTCCACAGAAGTTCTTCCCCCTGTAACACAGTGTGGCAGTGCAATTGGGCTAAATGACTTAGCAAATGTAAACTCAGAGGGCAACACACAGCTGAATCCCATGTCCGTGTGTGTTTGTGTGTGTGTGTGTGTGTGTGTGTGTGTGTGTGTGTGTGTGGTTTAACAGAAGGTTATGTAGGGGCAATGAGCAAAACAACACCTCAGGTTTGAAAGATGAAAGAATTACACACAAACACAATCCAAAAGGACTCTCCAGCTCTGAAACTTGTAAACTAATCACAAACTGTTTTAAGTTTGCTAAAAAAAATGTCTGGCTTCTTAGAGAAATTAAAATGCAGAAACTGAAAACATGCAGCCTTCATACTGAAAACCTTTGTTTGAGATTTTGCTCCAGTGAGCATAGGTTTGTCTCAGAGAAAATGCAGACCTGCACCTCTCACCTCCACAATGGCTCCCAAATCATTTTCCCCATCCCAGTCAGACTCATAAGCATCAAACAGAGACTGGAACAAACGGCTCGAGGCATCTCTCATCACTGAAAAACAAAGAAATGCATGGCCAGGTTTGGTATGATTAAGGACATGGTTCAGGAAGAAAAAGAAACTTATTCTGTTTACTTTAACTACCATAGACCACAGCTACCACCACCACTACTGCTACAACAACAACAACAATAATAATAACATTTAAAGGAATGCTTTGAGAAAACAAACCTTTGACAGCATTTACATATGCTTTGAGGTCCTTGTATATTCGATGCCCGTCACCCTACACAGACCAAGACCAAAACTCATGAGGGGGAGTGAAAGGAAAACTTTAGACTTTAAAAAAAAGTAATACTTAAACTTAATATTCATTACAATGCAGTTATATTTGTGGAAAGGACCTGTTGATCTTGGAGGTCTTGTACCATCCGTTCAAACTCAGCATCTCTGGTCTCTGAACTCTTACCAATCCGCTGCAGGACCTGCATCAGGAACACATTGTTCAGATTTTATTACTCTCCTGCAGACTGGTTAGACTCATGTAATCTCAGGGGCCTAAAGAAACACACAACACTATTCAACACTATGCAACATTATACTAAATCAGCTATTCACTGAGCAGTAGTTTATACAGAAATGGGGGGTGGGAGTGCAATAAGAAACTCAGTCAGATTTTCTGATATAATTCTTTCCACAATTCTACACTGTCTTATCCATTTTGATTGTGAATCACAATTAATCTGTACAGATTCCAGGGAACATGTTTATGGCATAACCTGAGGGCTCTAACCAACACAGTTTTCAAACATGGACTTTGACCAGAGACAGCATCTGTCTGATGAGTCAGTGGTAATTTTGATGAGTGTCAGGTACCACAGCAATAATAACTGGACCAGCAAGGTGTCCCTTAGTCAGATAGAGACACTGAGTGTTTATTCTGTCTGATGTATCTGAGTTCCACCCTATTTAATTACCACTACACAATGGCACTGGCTACCCCATATCTTTTCTACCTCTTGACCAGCTACTTCAGTCAGGAAAATTTTAGATATAGAATAAGACATTGATGAACTGTACATTCCATGTAAATTATTAAAAATATTTTAAAGGTGTTGAACTCTGAGACATTTGCCTGCAAGACATCTCACTAAACTGTTCTCATGCTGGCACTGCTGAGGGAAATGGCAGCGTTTTGATCTTCAGGACTTTAGTCACCTACCCTCTCCTGAGCCCTGCTGAACTGTCTCTGAACCCGCTTAGCAAAGACACCAGCTCCTCCTTTTGGGCTCTCGCTCGAGTTTGCACTGATCTTCTTCTCTGCCATGTTTCTCTGTGTCTTCCTCTGGCGTCCTCTTTGTCAGGCACTCTGATCCAATCTTGTGTTCCTGCTCCCACAGAAGCCAAAAAGTGTAAGATATCTGTGAAGTTACTCTAATATCAGCATGCGTGTCTACCATCTCTATTTGTTCTGCTTTTCTTTTATGATCATCATAAAAAAGAAAAGCACTTATCTATTTCTATTTGGGTCAAGGCCCTATACACACTTGTTATGTGATATGGAGAGAGAGAAACAGGGAACTTAATACTGTAATGATAAGTCAAATCCAGCTGTCTTTACTTGGATTTGCTCATTTAGAGGCTGCTTACTTATATACAGTCTTCAAACATGTGACACAAACCACACAACAAATGCATTAATGTAGTTATAAAATAACAGTAGAACAAGGCCCCTGTGTGATCCCATCCTTATGAAAGAGGATCTATCACAAACTCCGTTTACCACAAGTCATTGCGACTCTAAAGCTCCAGTCGTAGCCACTCCCTCTAACCAGTATGGATGAGGTGAACTTTGTGCTGGTGTTTGATAAACACAGTCGGCAACGTAAATGTTAGAGCTTACTTATATTACATTGATTCTGCAGGACATCGCGGACATGATAATGGGGAGTACGCTGGCGAAATGTGCAGCGACCGACTTAGGCATTCAGTGGGTCGGATGGGCTGTCGCCGCCGCATTCAAGACGGAAAAGTTTTACGATTTAGCAGGTAAATGATTTATCTGTGAGGCGTAGCCTGAACCTCTGTAATTACCTCTATGAACATTTGATCATATCGTTGATCGGTCATTGTGAAGTCGTCTCTTTCATTTAACATTGCTTCAACACATAGACAAGCTTCACTGGACCGCTGTTTACAGAACCGTATACAAATAGAATAGAGTTGCGTTGAGAGAGATGTTAAAATGTGAAGTCCAGTAGCACATTTATGCCGCAGTCCGACATTTACCTCTTAAAAATCAATTGTCATCACACGGCAGTTATCTAAACAGCTTGATTGTGAAACAGTCTTATGAAAGACTCCGCCTACAAAGTCTTAAGAAACGAAGTGTGCACCCTACTCTAAGTAGGATGACTTTTAAAAAAGATCGCTGTTGAGTTCATTCTCTAAGCACAGAGTTGAATGACCCTTTTCAAGACGTTGCCTTAATGATATGTCCGATGTCTCATCAAATAGTGTTATCCGATGTGTTTTGAAAACACGATTCAGGTAAAAACTTTACATTGTGCCGGGTCAAAGTAATTGTTCGCTGCTTAGGTGGGATAACTAGTAATGCACGTGTTACTATCCGCCACTATTTCCTCAACGTGTCTCAAGTAAACTTCTTCACAGTGGAAAACATTCCGACTAATATTTTAAATTTGCATTACTGTTCCGAGTAAACTCATTTAAGTCATTTCAAGCCAGAGAACTATTGCTAATGATAACTGGTTCAGCCCCCGCGTTTGTCATTCAGAGCTTCTATTCATTCATTACACAGTCATGCCTGCACAACAACCTTTTTCCCCCCTGTCATGTAGTCAAAGCTTGTACTCACCTTTCAATGCACAATTTGCATTTCTTTTCACTGTGGCACTATGCTGTCCAATCACTTAAATCTTGCCTTTTGTGCGCGTCCCTCTCTCTGTCTCTCTCTCTCTCCCCCTAAGTTCTGTGCTCTTGAGAATCCTTGAACTTTGGAATCAATTGTCTGTAGCTTCTTGGGTAAAATATTCCGTGAACACGCCTCTGAGGCCAGTACGATATGGCTGAATGACTGCCATGCCCATGATCCCCGGAAGGCTAACGCTCCGTTTGACCTGTTGTCTGGGCAGGGTCTGGGACCTTCATTTTATTAGCCCACCTGAGCCGTGCGTGGGGAGGATCCGGGTACATGCGACAGAACGTTCAGACCGGCCTTGTCACAGCATGGGGACTGAGGTAAGACTGACGGTATGACAGTTTGGGTCAAACGTGTATCTGGGATAATCATTCGAAGCGATGAAAAGCATTATTTATGGGTTGTAAGTGAGTGCTTCTGTTCTCCAGAGCTTCAGTTTGGGCAGTCATTGGACCAGTGTAGCTTTGTGTTAAAGCATTAAGGCCTGGTTAATAAGCACTGTGGTAAATCAATGACAGCTGTGCCCTTGTCTTGCAGACTGGGGACATTTCTCTTCCTGAGGATCATGAAAGATGGCCAGGACCGAAGGTTTAACGGTGTCAGAGACAGCCCAGGCACATTCTTTGTGTACTGGACAATTCAAGGTATTCTGACTGTTACACTGAACAGGTTCATATTTCTGTATAAGCTGCATCACTGCTCCTCTTCCTCCTCACTGTTAATCTCACTGCATATCATATCAAACAAATGATCATTCTGTCATAGTCACTGCAAATAGTGTGTTGTGCTGTGAGTAGGATCAGGACCGCTTCTGCACTGGGTGCTCAGTTCAGTTTTTACAATGGACATTGTCACAAAGCCGCTCTAGAGGACACCAGGCTTGTTGTCCCCAGTGACTACTCCTAAAGTTACACAGGCTGAAATAGGGAGAAACCATGAGAGGAACCAAGACTCAAAACCATTATAGCTGGAGTTTATCCGTTAGATCATTAAGTGGACTGAAAGTACTCGAGATGTGTTCTTTGAAGTTCTAGATTTCAGTAAGTGACTTTTCCCCGTTCCAGCTCTCTGGGTTTTCCTCACCCTGCTGCCCACCCTGATCCTGAACAGTGAGCGCAGAGATGAGCCATTGGGGCCGCGGGATTACATCGGCTGGGGAATCTGGGGACTGGGCTTCGCCACCGAGGCCATTGCTGACCAGCAGAAATGGTTCTTTAAGCGGGATCCAGATAACGCAGTCAGTACCCACGCAAGCTTGTACAGACATCTTAACTCTACACTTAAATCCACTACAGAGGATATGTCTGGCTACTGTTTTGACCTTGAAATGGCCTGCTCTCTGCACTTATTCTCCTCAGCTTAGTGCTTCCTTTTCATTGGCCTTCCATGTCAGTAGCCTAAATTAGAGGAAGTTCTGTGTATTTCCCTTCAGTGTGATTCTGTCCAGCACTGAGAATTGGTGTTTGCTAAAACTATAGGATCTACTTTGTGGCATGGAGCATCAGTTTTGGTCACTTCCCCTGTATTTGGTTCAGTGATTTCAATACATAGAACACAAATCTGACTGAATTTTTAGGGTTGAAAATGCAAGTTTGAAGAAAGATGTTTCTGTGAGTAGGATATTTGGCTTACTAAAGGTTACTAAAAGGCCAGTATATGGATTTTTAAATTGTTTTTGTGTTATTTTGTTGCATTTGCTGGTAAAAGTTTTGTCAGTCACCTCACCACATTGAAAGTCTGGTCAGATTGTCATAAACTCAACATTTCTGATGGTTATGAGTCTTGTGAAAAATGCAGTTTTATGATGGTAATTCATTTTGTGGGAATATGTTTGAGTTACGGTCTATACCGTTTTTTGTCTCCTTAGGGGAAATTCATTCAGCATGGACTCTGGGCATACAGCAGACACCCAAACTACCTAGGTGAGATCCTGCAGTGGACAGGCCTGTTTGTCTCGGCCTCGTCTGTTATGCGCGGCCCACAGTACCTCAGTGCACTGTCACCACTCTTTGTGTGGTTCCTGCTGAGACACGTCAGCGGCATCCCTATTCTCGAGAAACAAGCCATGAAGAAGTGGGGCTCGGACCCAGCCTTCCAAAACTACATCAAAAACACCCCTCTTCTCTGGCCATTTCCCAGTTTTTAAAAGATGTACAACCTGTCCAGTGCTCAGAAGTGCAAATGGTCTATAATCATATGTAACTTGGTAGTTAAGGTCTATCATAGAAAACCAAAGTGCTAGTGGTTTTTCCCATAGACTTTTTCCTACATGGACATCTGAAAGAAATGCTTTTTTGAAAGTGTACAGGAAGCACAGGCACATTTAAATGGTGCAGTTATTTTCATTCAAATTTAGAAGTCACATCTATCTAGAATTCTATCAGTGGACTACACAGTGTACCATTCCTTGGTTCTTTCCTGGGATTTTTGGATCTGTATATTTTCAGACACTTGTTCTGCACATACATACCTCTGACAGTTTTTCTACTATAAATAAATAGGAACTTTTGTCAATAGTAGCTGACCTCCACCTCATTTCTAATCAAATGAAAAGACAGTACCAAGCAGACTCACATAAATGCTGTATTTTACAAACGCCACACAAGAGCTTACAAAGTCGAAAATAAACCCATCTGAAGTATGACAGAGAAATGTCCCAGTTGAAATGCTGTTTGCTGAGAAACATTAGCCATTAGACAGGTCTGGTAAGCTGCACTGTACCCAGGCAGAGATGCTGAACTTGGAGTGATGCTTAACTGAACAGAAACAATGCATCAGATACACAGGGTAACATTTCTGACACCAGGACTCTATATAGTCAGTTCTGAATATGTGGAGTCAAATTCTCAGGTGCAGTCTCAATCAAACAGCTCCTTACAATTTGCTGCCCATTTCAGAGGTCTTCCAATGCACTGCTTCTGTAATCAGTGCAGACAGTTTGGAGTCTGATCACAGAAGAACAGTATACAGCTCTAAATAATTAAATGCAGGCCTGAATGAATACACTGGGAGAATACTGCTCTACCAGACCTGCTGACCTTACCAAGTGACCCCCCCCATCCCCTCATACACATTATACATATCAAACGTTTATATGAAACAAATGGACATAAAACATCTAAGAAATGCCCACATGGAGCAAAATGGACTAATGTTTAAATATGAAATGTAAAATATTCAGATGGGTGTACACACATAGTAGATATCCTTACTGTGTTAAATATTTTCCTTTTTTCTCCCTCTAAAGCAACTGAATTGCTCCTCTTGTAATAGAAGTGACTTCCATCATGAATTTGGCTGTTCAGACAATTATTTGACTAAAAAAAAAAAGATGCACTATGCTAATCACTGAGTGCTGCAGAAGTGAGACAATATTGACACATTAAGCAGAGGGATGTTATATGGGACCACTTGTCAAAAAAAAAAACTGACCTAAAAACCACAACACTCTGGAACAGATAGAGGTTATTGCCGGTGGAAGTGATCACACTTACCTTTCCCTTTGGTTGAACAACTCATTAGCACAAACACTTAAAAGCAACTAAAATCCAACATCTCTAAAAGAAAAATAAATAAGCACAATAAAAAGGCAGTATCACAGCTGTCTCAGCAGCACTTCTTTCAGCCATACAGACTCACACACAGTGTCCTATGCTGCAGATCTTTCTTTAAATAAAGATGTGCGAGAGCAGGCCACAGTGCCGGAGGGCAGCCTCAGGCTACTTCAGGAGAGGCGAGGCAAAGAAGTGACCCTGGTGACTGAAGCCGACAGCAGATTTGCTCTTGCTTCCAAACCTATCAATCAACATACAATTATTCAGGACCAGAAACCTTTGTCAAGCCAGACAGCAATAGAGTGCATTCAACAACCCATATCACTGCACAAAATGCTGAGCATATGTTACTGAGAACGTGAGGATCTGCTGTAAACACATGTTAGTACTGAAGAATGTGGTAACAGCCAATCAGGGCAGTGACAGACTAACTCCAGTGTGCCAGATTCCCATTAGACTGATTTTTATTCAGTTGTGAGACTTTCAGCACACTGCTTTCACGAAATACTCTGACTCCATGATTAAGTGAATGAAGCCAGTTCTGATTAATTGCTGGAGTCAGGTCATATTTTCCAGATGAGTAGCAAATGCAGTGTACAAGCCAAAGACGCTATCGTTAGCATTAAACCATCCCATAAACATGGCCACTTACAGAGTGCACAGAATGAAAAACAGTGGACAGTGGCATAAGGATTACATTAGAGCATGTTTTTCTTTTCAGATCTTGTCATCCCGCATTCACACTCAGGACTCCACACACCTGACTCATTTAACTACAGGCACAAACACTGAGCAGTGAAGCAGAGTGCAGTTCCGCTGTGTGAACGGGACACAAGCTTTAATAAGGTTTGAGAGAATCGTGGGTGTGCTTACTTGGGTGTGATTTTTCCGGTGGCTTTCCACATGCGCTGGGACAGAGAGCTGGAGGAGGGAGTTTTGTTCATCTGTTGCTCTGGAGTGGTGAGGGGTCTGAACATACTCACTAAAGAGTGAGAGGGAGAGAGAGAAATCAGTTTCTTAAATACTGTACAGAAAATTCCATCAACATTCAACTCTATTCTGAGAAATTGTTGGCCCTAAATTAATTTAAAATGTTCATTTCTCAGTGATGATGTTCTGTCAAACAGAACATCAGGCCACTGGGATGACAGACCCGACCTCTGATCCTATCCTTATCAGTTAAAACATTCATATATTGCATGGCATTTCAGTTGTTTTGTCTATCCTGTGCGTGTGTCTGTGTGTGTGTGCGTTGAGTTTACCTTTCTGGTCAGGAGTGGCATAGCAGTTGCCATTCTCAATAACCATGTGATCTGGTTCAGATGGTTCTACCAGCATGAACTGGCTCCAGTATTCTACTGGAAGAGCAAGCAGACGCTCAACAACCTGCAACACATTACAGCAAAACAGACTTTCAACAGCAGGCTGAGACCCCTTTCTGGGATGAGCAGAAAGGCAGAGAGCGACAAAAAGAGACACAAGGCACGTACATCAGTCAAGCAACAAACTACTAAACTGAACAGTCCAGAGGAGACAACTGAGACAGAGAACGTGAGTGGGCAGCAGTAGAAGATTGGATATGGAAAAGGGAAGTACGTCTGTCGTGTGGCAATACATTAGTTATAAAAGGGATGACTATTCACAAACACAACTTCTGTACAAAATCACAGACTGCATATTTTGTCCATACCGTGCAGCCCTAGGACACTCAGCTAGAGACAGTACCAACAGTGAGGCACAGAGAAGTGAAAGCATCGTTTATGAGGGTGAGAGCTGTAAACCTTGGGCTGGCGTTTGGTGTCCTGTAGGATGGTCATGGGCTCTGGGTTAGGTACAGCGTGGCCCACAATAGTGGGCCCAAACACACGGGCCAGGTTGGTCACATCCATCTTGGTGTCCGGGCTTTCAGCAACCCTGAAATATATCCATGTTACCGAGATCAATGCTTGTTGGCTGCAGGATTAAGCCATGACAACGACGCAATGGAGTGCAGTTTTCATAATAGGTGTAAATACCTTCTACCTGACTAATTCTGATAAAAACTGTACTAACGGCGCAGGAACACTGTGGCAGTGCACAAGTGTCAGTTGTATTTGGCCCAGTCAGCTGACCGTCTCAGCACAGCGTTCCATAGAAAACTCTTACTAACCTCTGGAGGTGGACAATGAGGAAGGCCAATGTGTCTCTGTTGGGCTGAGGAAGATCACTGATTTTTTCATACATCAAAGCAATGCTGTTGTCTTCATCGGACAGTTCTACCAGACAGACATTGTGGACATTCAGGGTTACCAGGGGGACCCCATGAAGCAAGAGACAGAGACAAAAACAGACACTTAGAAAACATGAGACGACAGAAAGGCCCTCAACCTAGTAAGCCTCCTGTAGATGTGACCAAAACTACAACTGCCAGAATCACCTGCTGCCTCCATGAAGGCACGGTTGAGGCGGAAAGTGAGCAGAGGCTCTTTGAGGTTTCTCAGGAAGTCCTTTAGGAGGCCAGTGATGGCGTGGATGTCGTCCACTTTACTGAGAATAGGAACTGTTTTTCCTCGTAGAAACTTCTCCTTCAGCTCCTTAACCGTCCGGTCTGCACCTGACAGGCGGTACAATCCCACCTGTGAGGGGAACACAGGGCCATCTGAGCAAGAATTTATTCATTAAAGAAATAGAAGAAAAGGAAGAAGAAATGTTCTCTGTGACTAAACTGTATTTTCTAGGTCTTTTTTTGTATGGAGAAACAGATGGTGGATTGGAAACCTGGCAGTGGTGCTTTATAAAACTAGACACCACCAGTACAGGTTAAAAACAACCTAAGCCGCGTCAAATCAGTGTGAGGCGTAAAAGCTTGTGTGTGTGTTAGTGTATACATCCATGTTGTGTGTGTACTCACCTCACGCATGCCCCTGTGTTCAATCTCATTGACACAGTGCACCACCAGAGGAGGAATCATGGGAGATGTGTCAGAGACATAGTCTGCCAGCGTGCCCTTCATCAGTCAGACAAACACACACACACGAGAATGACATATGATCCTAGATCTGATCACTGGGATTTTAAGGTACAGATTGGATATTTACATTTTGGAATCAACAAAAATACATATGACACCCTTAATTAACATTTCTGAAATACAGAAAAATTATGAATTGAAAGTGATGGAGCTGATGATACTACACGATTAGATTTACATCCACAGCCACAATCCAGTTGGGATTGAAACGCTGGAGACAGTACCTCTCCGATGCGAACAGGAGTGCCTGCCATGTTGGGAACACACGGCAGGGGGCAGCGTTCTCGACACTCAGGGTGTGCGACCACACGACAGTCACGACATTTCAGAGAGATCTTGCCAAACTTGATCCTCTTACCGCAGGGAACACATGACTCTGGCTTAATAACCTAAATGTGAAAAGTCGACCAATTCACCCTTTACTGAACCCTAATGGAACATTTCAGACTGTCATTGACATAAATAACAATATACAGACACTAAAAACAAAATGCACATTTCTTTTTCCAAAAAAAAAAAAAAGAATGGATTACAAAAAAAACCCTCTGAATATAGAAGACAGACTGTAAAACGAATCTTGCCCTAGGACCAAAAAAAGGGCAATAAATGTAAGCCCCAATAAACTGAGAAGTCTAGTAATACTGCCAGAAAGGTTTTAGAAAAATGCAGAGTGCTGGGGCACAAAAAGCAAATCTTTTTTTTAATGTGATCTGAGATTATTCTGGCACTGCACAGAAGCTGAACAAGACACATACCGTTTTGGAGACAAACTCATGCAGACGGACACCACTGTTGCCACTGGGAGTATTGGGCTCCAGTTTAGTCTCTCTCTCAGACTGGCTGGGATGTTTGACTACATGCTCAGACTGCACAGAGTCTGTGTCCCACTCCATAGCAGCTAAGAGATAGATAGATAGATAGATAGATAGATAGATAGATAGATAGATAGATAGATAGATAGATAGATAGATAGATAGATAGATAGATAGATAGATAGATAGATAGATAGATAGATAGAGGTTAAGGCAAATAAGAAATGAAAACATTTGTAGAAACAGTATTCTAATACTGCTGCTCCTATTGCCAGGACTCTTTTCCTAGTTGACACTAAGACACCAGCTCATGTGCATCACTACAGGAGACTCAACACAACCCCCACCTCCATGCTATAGAGCCATGTCATTACTGCATTGACATGGCCATAAACATAACACATAAATATCCATGCTGGGCGTGCTCACCAGTTTTTCTCCTGCTCCGTGTCCAATAGGGAACTGCATCGATAGTGGAGACAGCCTCAATGGGGCCTCCATTTGCAGGCACAGTTACAATGGTCTTGGCCACCAAAGACTCACTACCCTACAAACAACCAACCAAACAAGAGGATGGCTCAAACAGGACTCCAAATATGCAACCATACGGCACTTTGAATCACACTAAAAAGTTCACTTATTCATAAACAAATTAAAGCATGCATCCAGTAATGACTGACCTATACAAGGTCAATTTAAACATGAATCATGACGTAGTTATTAAGTAAAAACAGCCTTTTACACGCCTTAATGGGTGAATTAATATAAGCTCTTCAAATAAAGAGGCAGGGTCTTCACAGATGTGTCTGGAAACTGCAGGGTACAGATGGACACAGGGAGAAAATGAGAGAGAATGTCTTCTTGTGCCACTGTGGCCAGCAATAACTGATACAGTCGGCCCTCCGTATCCGCGAGTGATTGGTTCCAGGACTCCACAGATGCTCAAGTCTCTTATATAAAATAGCGTAGTATCTGCATATAACCGACCCTCACCCTCCCGTATACTTTAAATCATCTATAGATTACTTATTATACCTAATACAACATAAATGCTATGCAAATAGTTGTTGTACTGTATTGTTTGGGGAATAATGACATGAAAAAAAGAAAAGGTCTGTACGTGCTCAGCACAGATGCAGTCATCATAGGCCTAACTATACAATACACGTCTGCAACAACATAACATTTTCTTTCTTTCTACACTTACAGATTGCTTTAGTTTAATGACCTAAAGGAGTAATAAACAGAAAAACAGAATGTTTAAAATACAAATACATATAGAAAATACAGTTATAAAAAGAGAAAATATAAATCTTTTAAAACGGCGAATGAACGAGACGTGAGGCGAACAATGCTCAAGCAACGAGTGCTGGAGAGAGACTGAGGATCTGTGAAACTGCGGGAGGTTACAGTAGAGTGTGCCGACACATCACTTCCTTCGTGTGGATTCAGCGCAGTGCTCGGTGTGCGGTAAATGCAAGTTTTGGAACTTTCAGGAATTTTTTTTCCTTGAATATTTTCGATCCGCGGTTGGTTAATCCGTGGATGCAGAAGCCGCGGATAGGGAGGGCCAACTGTGTTTTAGTCTGTATATCATCAACAGAGCCCTGCAGGGAGCTCTAACAGCTAGCACACAGGTTGCAGCTAACACACTATTAAAGCTTAAGTCATCTAATGACAGAGCTAATGACAGATCAGACACGTACGTTCTCTGTGGTGCGGCCTGTTGAGCGTGACTTTTTTGCAGCAGTTGTAGGTCCATCGGATGTGTTTCTGGAGGAACGCTACAATGACACAATGTTATGTTAAACAGTTGGTCGTCAAGGTTACCAAATAGTGAGTCATAGTGTGACTTCACAAGAGTCAAACATACCCTCTTTTCTCGCTTCTTCAGCCTCATTGACCTCACAATGGAGGAATCCCAGTCCTGTAAAGGAGATTACTTGCAGTCAGCAGCTGCAGCACTGAACAGGAGGTACTTTTGCCACTTCATATAGAGTGGGTATACATGTCAGTGGTTAAAAGAAAATGCAGCCAAGAAAGGTTTGCTTTTACAGGAGAGTGCCGTTACCAGTGAGTCATCAGTCTTGTCAAAACTGATGTCTGACAGAATTGAAGCTGATTCATCTATGGTTGTCAATCTGTTCATTAAAAAGAAGCAAAATTAATGTCACCAAGACCTTTTCTGAAACTTACATAGCGGCCACTGAAACAAAACATAAATTATGATGGCAATGATACAACAAAATATGTTTCTCAGGTCGCCGGGGGGAAAAGCCTGATATCTAAAAGGACCATCGACCTATATGTTATGAATAGCTCATGTTGTGTGGTTTATGGTCTGGCCAGTCCATACCGTCGGCTGGTGTTGTGGTTGGCGGGTGCCTGAGGGCGGGCATTGAGAAATGCCAGAGCTGACCGCTGCTCCTCATTCAGCTGAATGCTGTTACTGGATCCCTCTGTGACCAAGAGCTCCCTGATCAACTGGATCTGACGGTCCTGCATCAGCATTTGAATGTCAAGTGGGCAAAAAGAGACAAGACGTCAGGACACTCTTGTTTGATATTAATCAGAATTTGTTTCCACCATCATTAATTACTTTTATTGTAAATATGAAGAAAAACATGCTTGTTACTTTGCTACAAAAGGCACGATGCATGTGCATGCAACAGGTTACACATAGTAGTTGTGATTAGAAATGGTAATGTGCACTCGGAACATACCAATTTCTCGCAGTCGGCTTCGGCTTTCTGTCTTCGTCGAATCTCAACGTCGACCTGGTTCCGAGCGTGTTTGAGCTTGACTTCCAGCGCCCCTCGCTCCGTCTCTGTTTTGGCAAGTGCCTCTTTACAAGATCCCAACTCTTGTTCCATTCTCTGCCATTTACGTCGGCAGTGCTCAAAGTTTGTTGCCAACTGAATAAATTCTGGGAAAGGAATTTAGAAACATAAGCCATACACGGGTTTAAGTATTTAAACACAACCTAATTCTACGACACTCGATTTCCGCGAGGAAAAACGAGACAAGTTACAAAAACTTACGTGGCTCAATGCCTTCACTGAGAATGTCAACATGCGCCCGTAGATTCTCAAACAGGGTAGGAATGCTCACCACAGTCGTGTCCATGCCCTAAGTCAAAGACGACAAACACATCAGTAAGAGGCAGTAATGTTGCCACCAGCATAAACAGACACGTAACATAACTAATATTAGCGGTTTAAACTCTTTAAAACCTCTTTTACTTTGCTCTGTCTATGGTGGTCTGCGTCGGTGCCTTGCAAAGAAATTCACGTCAGTTAATTTAACCTAAAAGTTAGCGGGCGTCCTTAGAGACAGTCAATTTAGGCAAAGGAACAGTAAGCAGATTAGCTTGGTACATAGCTAGCTTTCCGAAGTTACTTAGTACATATCAATACGTCAATTAAATGAACCACTACATACAGATTCGTGCACTCGATTGTGCTGCAAAACAAATTAGTCGTTACTTGACCAAGGCAGCTAACGTTGACTATGTTAGCAGTCACACCTTAAGAATTACAAGTAGCTATTCCTTACAAATTAAGACTTTTCTGACGCAGGACAAATAAAGACTTATGTAAGAAAAACTGTTTCCCCTTTGCGATGAAAAAATGTAATCGTAGCCTAATTAAACTGCATTTTGCATCCCATTTCAACCAGACAGTTACATTCGACTGTAGCCTCTAAAGTGTTTACCGTTAGTAGTAGTTAGCATTTCAAATTTACCCGGTAGCCAATAATCATCAACTAAAACGAGATGAACGTGATGATGTATTACGTAAGGTTCGTCGAGCAACGTACGTGCGACGTAGGCTGTGCGATCTTGTTATAATGTGGATCAGGCTCTTCAACCGACTGCCGTCTGATATTTAGTAGGCCTATGAGCTACAACTCTCATACGAGCGAGGCGCACAACGACGTGTAGGTAAATACAATGATTTGGGGCCTTTGTTGTTCACTGAATTCAAAGACGTTTATGTTTGCAGTCCTTCATAATTTCTAGTTTCCCATTACATACTATATGCTGTTATTTTTATTTTTTATGCATTTTTTGTTACATAAACATGTCGGAAGATCATATTCTCTTCAAATGCTCTTCAAACTTCTTTTCAAATATCAAAATATTGCTCGAAAAGTGTGTATGACAGACATTATCAGCCGTTTAACAACCAAACACCGTCGTCTGGCATTTTTGTTCATTCTAAGGTCTGGAGAAGGCACAGCTCTCTCTCTCTCTCTCTTTCTCTGTGAGTGAGTGAGCGAGTGAGCGCACGCCGTCAGAATAAATCTATGAAGGAAATTGAAATAGCCCCAGACAGAGACAGAATCAGAGTTAGTGATTTAAAAGGTTAATGCTCGTTTCTCTTGTCATTAACTTTATCAAGCGTTGGCTCTGAGCTCACCTAAAATACAGGAGAGTGACGTGTAATGTGAAAGTATTTGGCTATTGCTTGATCAAAAAATTATTTCAGTTAGATAAACATCTTTTGTGAAGCCAACTTTCAGATCTTACCACTACACACGGAAACTACTTTTTGAAAAATGATTTATCTCTCCTATACAACTGAGTTGAAAGCATGTTACATCGTAAATTGTGAGTAGGGTTAAATAAAGCATGACATGGGGTAAGTCTGAGATTGTATGGAAATTATCCACACAAAATTGATTCAAAACAGTCCAGTGTTATATGAGGTGGACGTACATACAGTTCAACTATACTGCCCCTATCACATATTGAATTTTGGATTTTAATTTTTAAATTTGTGACATGAGTCGACTATTTTTTTTTTTAGGTTTATTCAGGGTGTAACCAATAAACAGGTTAATTGACGTGTATAAATTGAAGGATTGTATCAGGGTTATGTTAAAATTGTTACTTGTGAGACATTCTTTTACCTTGTATGAGAAATAAAATCAGCTGGGGTTTTTTTTTGTTTGTTTGTTCTGGTTTTTGTTTTATTCGAATGGTCTCTCCCTTACTCAGTGAACAAATCTAGGCTACTGGACCGAAGGTGGGTAAAGTCAAGTTCTGGCTGGCTGTTTCTGTTTGTGAAGATTTCCAAAAGTTTCCTTTGTCATTTTCAAGGGCGGATTAGCTGTAGGCCTAAGTGTTAGAGCGTCCCACTGCAGGAGCTCGATACTTGCCAGGCTTCCCTAGGGCACACCGCCGCAAGCCATCGTAGCATTTATATACTTAACTATCTGCAAATCACTGGCGAGTTACGGAAAATGTTTTCATTCACTGAAACAGGAACAAACACAATGCAACAGAAAACACATCAGAACATGTGAAGAAAACTACCAACCCCCGAACATACATTAAACCCAAACTTTAAGCATAGGCCTAATTCTTGGTTGCAACCAAAAAATTACAAGAAGGAAAGAACTGCTAAAAGGTACATCGAAATGTCTATGTTTTCTGTTTCCGTTTGTCATACTATAATCAGAGAGTCCAAGACTAAGAACCGGCCCAAGTCTAGGGAAGTCTAGAGCTGTCACGTTTTCAGATAAAACTAAATGAAGATTGGGGGACACAGGGATTTCAAAGTGTAATTAATTATCCATGGTATGAATTAAGTGAGACAGGCAAACGTACCATACAAATCCTCTCCTTGCTCTCATCTGTTAAGCTATTACAAATTCGCATAAAGGGAAGACGATTGGGGTTACCCATCCTCATAAGGCCAGTTATTATGTGGTGCTGCATGTGGAGAACTTGCTGCCCTGTTAATTGGGCACGGCATGTAATGATAATTTTTTGTCATGTCACACAGCTCATATCAGCATCGTCTGCAACGCATACGTAATTATCCAAACCAGTAACTTGTGGCCTATCGCGCGGGAATATCGCTGAGCAAGAGGAGGCATCGTTGTCCTGATTAATTTCCTAGCTGGTCAATAGGCATTGATCTGCAAACTGCTGCGCAGAGAGAGCGAGTGAACGATACAGAGAGCAACACGCAACACACCACCCTCTACACATTTACACATACACGTACGGAGTAAGAGAAAAAGAGAGAGGGGGCATGGTTAACTTTGCATGATCGAACAGAAATTTGCCAGTGGATCGCTGAGCAACTTGCCATACACCTTTGAACTAACAGCCGCGGGTGCTCGGACCAAACTGCGCTTCGGACGGACCAGAGTGCGAATACTCCCGAGAGAGACTTTAATTGACGACTGCCTCAAAGATGATTGCAACCACGCAGCAGAACATGACCACAGACCTGGTAAATGAAATTGCATGAGTTTAGGGTAAATTGGATTTGCTTTCAAGTAATACGCAAACTAATATTCAAATAAGCAGACGAATGCAGATTCTGGACACCGCTTTTACTCTTTGTTCGTGATATGACAGTATTTGAACGGAAGCCGCTGCAGAGGTGTGCGAATTCATTGAAACTGTGTGTGTGTATCTTTGCGCGTATCAACATGCGCTCAACATCCCTTTATTTAACATGTTTAGTTAACCGCGTAGGTTACATTACGAGGATTTTGCCCTCGATGCTGTATTGTCATCGGTACAGTAGATAGGCTTTCCATTCATACTTTCTGAAGACCAATCAAAATCTTGTTATTTTGGTCGTCGGCTTAACCAGTTACGCTCAAAGCACTGCAGTGCTGCCAGCCAGTTATAACAGCTGGTTTAGGGATGGTGTTTTTGATGTTGCTGAAATGTAACTCACGCGCTTTGCAGAGTTAAAATATAGCGCCTTTAATAATGGTAAATTTAACCGTGATAAAGAGCTTCTTTTTGCTGCGGTATTTGGTAACTCTGTGTTTTGTCTTCCTTGCTTTCTCTGAGTTCAGGGCATTTTCATGTAAATATTAAGCTGCTTCCAACTTGCGTATAGGGGGCTCCGAGATGATCAATGTCAAAGAAAGGAGATATACAATATTATTTATACTATTTATGTACTCTGTGTGTGTGCGTGTGTGCGCGCGTGTGTGTCTGTGTGCATGCGTGTGTGTATGTGTGTGAGAGAGAGTGTGTGTGTGAAGCACCGCATTAACCCAGCGCCGGGCTGAGCATCGACATGCGTTAACCTTACAGCCTGTAAAGAGAGATCACTGCTCGCATACTCCCTCTTATTCCACTCACTACCATGGATACATGCTATTCATTATTTAGCGTTTCCAGTTTGCTGGGGTTTCCTTGACAAACTGACATTTTTCTCTACAAAGACCAGATACCTCACACTAATCTGCACACAAAAATGCACAGTTGGGCAGCCAATAGACAGATTGTCTCACAACCTCTTGCTCTCTCCCCTCAGGTAAAGCTTTCAGTGCCTTACTGTAGCCCAATTTTTGTAGCCATCAGCATCTTTGATATGCCTTTTCTCCTGACACCCCTGCACTTCCTTTCTAATTGATCCTTTAGGGACCTTTGATGTAATATACAGTATACAATACTGAAAACTGATAACAACTTAACTGCAGAAACACTGTTCTCTAGAATGTTCTCAAATGGTTTGGAATTTACACCAGTGACAGACAGGAGAAAACAATTCCGAATACCCAAAGCAAGAGTTTGTGCTGGAAAGATATTCAAAAATTTCAGCGTTTCTAGATGTTATTTTGCCCCTTGGCTGTTACATTGTCTTGTTGCATTATAGTGGTCTATTATATCTGTAATCTTTAATCGCGAGCAATGGTGTATGTTGATGTTATTATCATTTTTTATTGTGAACACTGTTTTGCCATTAGCGAGACTACAGAGCCTATAGAACTTCACACATCACATCAGTAGCAAGGCTTTTTTTCAGTGGCAGAACTGCTGACACCCTGCAAGTGTCATAGAGACAGAATGTTACCGTTGTTGTGTATGTATTTGTTTACACGAATAGAGGAAATGACTGTAGGTGTACAGGCACACAGCTTTATCCTGCACAGGTCTCAGACTGGTCATCTGAATGTAGGTTTGATGAGAAGTATTACAATTCACTGCTGCAGTTAACCAGCTCCGTTAACAACTCTCATATATACTGATACGTTCAGTCAGAGCAGGTGCAACGAAATGTGGAGCTCAGACACACAGGCTATTCCCCACAGCTCACTCCAGTACACTCGCTGACACTTGCCTTGGTCATTTCTCTGTCTCTCTCTCTGTCTCTCTCTCTCTCTCTGTCTGTCTTTCCCCCCTTCCATTTCATATCGTTCACTTGGAGTTTTTCCTCTACTGTCTGAAAGCAATACTCAGCATCTCAGAATTCGTCTGTCGTTAATGTAAAAAGCGATGTCATGGCAAAGGAATTCATCTCTGTTCACTCAGGTCAGATCTTACAGCCAGTGTATAAGCCCATGTAATGTCAGATCTGATTTTCATTCAAACTAATCTCTCAATTATTTCTCTTTGAGTTAGAGGAGAAAAAAGGAGCAGATTGTATCATGGAAATGATGAATGAGAGGGAAGATGCAGACACCAATGTGAAAGTGTTGAGAGTTGGGGTGTGTGTGTGTGTGGGGGGGGGGGGGTTGTTAAAACCTGTGTGTGAAAAGGTTTGGCAGAAATACGACTGGAGGGTGAGCATCAGCTCCCAATGTTTCACTGTGATCACGTGCGCTTGCCTACCTCAGCAAAAGACTGACTCCATGGATTTGTGGTCCACATCATCCATGACATCTGAACCCTTTCCTCCATTTGGCCATGCAAATTCATCTCTATTACTGTGTCCTGGGGCAGAAATGCACACATTAGGACAAAATAAGGCTTTGTGTGGGAAATTCAAAATTCCATAACTGTTAGTCATATTTATGTACGCTGAGAAGACTGCATACTTGCCCCTTATTAGAAGGCGATTTTCAGTGGTGATTACTCTATAATGCTTTCATAACCTGGCCATAGAATTATAGTGCCATAGATTAATACTATGGTGTGTCATTAGAGTCTTAGGACATGAGTCAGGAGCTTAGATGAAAATGGCATCACAATCAGAGTCAACCACACAGAAAGTGCTTGTGAAATGTTTTGGTTTCATTTCTTGAGATCTGTTTGTTTATTTGGTAAATGCTTTAGCTGATAGGGAAGGCAGATAGGGAAGGTGGTTAGTATAGCACAGTTATAGGAACACACTGTGTAGTTACATTTGAATGTTTTTTATTTTTAGCTCTGTGAGCAGATCTCATACAGAATGCAGAATTCGATTAGATCAACATTTATATTTATCAGAAGTAACTTCACAGGAGCCCCCCCCCCCCAAAACACACACACACACACACACTCACACACACACACACACACACACACACACACACACACACACACAGAGGGAGAGGGAAAGGGAAAGAGAGAGAAAGAAACTCCATGTAGCCTAAACCTCACTGAAGACACTCAATGTCACTGCTAAATTATATCCACTGTATTATGCAGCAAAGGAATTAATGATGTAATTGGAAAATAACATCCATGAAGACCTGAGATACCTGTACTGGAAAAAGTTTCACTGGGAAGTTTTGATTTTTTTTTCACCAATCTAGTGACCTTAAAATTCCTTTATCCATAATAGTCCAATGCTCCTGATCCATGTCCATGTATTGATGATGAGCATTGACATTAGAGTGGACTGTGAGCCTCATTAAAGTGTCAGATGACTGTCACACTGTGATTGTGTTGGGCACTGCTTTATGTCTCTCATGAGTGCTGACAGAGCAGAGCAACTCATGTCTATTCTGACTGTGTCTGGGTGGTGACAGCCTGATTCCTTACAGGACTAAGTGCAGAATTAAAACACTGATTTATTCATTAATGAAGGCAATACATTAATTAATTCATTAATACAGAATTGATCATTCATAGTCTTCAAATGTCAGCTTGCCAAATGTCACGCACTGTGGGAAATGAGGCATACGCTTACATAAAAAAGCATGAATCTGTTTGCTCTGATTTAGCTTTGGTATTGTGGGTAAAATGTAAAAAACAAACAGAAAATGTATATTTAATATGGGTTTAATGTAACAAAATAAAGATTATTATGTTTGTTGGAAATGATTCTGTTTCCTCTACAAGTCAAAATACATAAGCTGATTAAAGTGAAATTTTGTCGTTAATGTTATTAAAATGATTAATCAGACTGATGATAAATTGAGTTTGTCCAATGATGTCTTTGAGGTTGTGTTCAATCTATTGAAAATGTAGAGTGTTTTGTAACTTAAAATGATAAATGCTTGCAACTGGATGTCTCAGCTGTTTTTATGGGTTTGTTTTGATGCTAAACCCTTGTTTAAATATCAAGTCTCTCTGATGACCTCTCTGTTAGCAGATTCAGTTCAAGTTTACTGTGTTCTACTTTTACTATGTTCTACTTCTAAGCCTTTTAAATAATTATTTGGAACCAGAATAATATTTGTGGAACCTCTTGATATAAAAATAATGAAATCTAAAGGAGTTACTTTTTTCAATGTTGTGTTTTGTAGCCAGTTTTCTAGATCATGGAAGAGACCCACAAACAATCTTATCCTATTGTACTGTCTCATCTGTACCAAGGGAAACATGGTATTGTGAAACAGTCCAATCAATGCCATCTCTTCACAGAGCGCAGTCAACACCTGAGCCAGTTCCCCACATATCTTTTTTAATTGCCCTAGCACAGCCCTCAGACTGTCTATGAATGTGGAGGAGCCAGGCAAGCCTGGGGGAGCAGGTGCTCTTGGGTGATACTGATAAAATAAAAGTATCATGGATTTTAATGTCACACAGGTTTTTAAATATGTATGGGTTTTGCAAAGCTTTATCTTATTTAGCTGTGCTTTAAAATTGCAAGGCATATTTTCATTTAGCGAGGTTTACATTTAGCGTGTTCTTTCTTCATATGAGACAGAACAAGTGAAGAGGAGCAGAAGATTTAAACATGTTTTTAAGAAGAACATTACAATGCAGTCTTCACAGAAAGAATACCTCTTGTCTACTGCTGTAATTAGTTGTTTTGTCATATTCTCTGGTACTTTGTGATGGGTTTTTGGAAAGAGTAGGATGAATGGCACTGGAACTCTAATTCAGGCAGCTGCTCAGCTGTATCTCCATTTTACCCTTGGTGTGTATGAAAATGCAGGATGAGAACCTTCTACCGTTACCTGGATATTTGTGCTTGTGTTTGGTAATGGAGTGTTGGAGCTGTTTGACATGGAAGGGCCCAACACTGTGCGGCAGAGCCATGCTCTGTCCCTGATGAAGCAGAGTGGGCTGCAAGAATGACTATGACAAGTTTATGGGGGCTGCTGCACAAAACCCATGAGTCTCTCCGTGAGGCAGCAGCATGGTGAAATGCTTGAAAGGATCCAGGCGAGGGAGACATGAGGACTGCATAGGAGACAGAGTCAAAAACAGCAGCTCTGTCGTGAAACTGAGATAAGAACCGAAATATGTGTGTGTGTGTGTAAAGAAGTGGCCAGAGGAATTGCTCAGCCTCCACACTCTAATTTGTTTCACACTCTCAGACATGAGGAGTGACAGGATAGTAGGGATGTTCTCTTAATGAGCAAACAATGAGAACACACACACACACACACACACACACACACACACATATATATATATATATATATATTTGTAGAAACACAACAGTAGCAGCCGATGAAAAATTAGTCTTGCTCTCAGAAGAAAGACACAGAGCTTTCAGTGATGGTTGTAGTTTAGTCTGACCAGAATGATAGGCACTCTGCAACTCCACTTTACCAGGGCTGTACTTTAAATTTCAGAAACAGTAGGGACACTTTAAGATGTTAAATTTCAGCAATTTTCTGTATCTGCACTAAGCCATATTTAGCTAGCATGCCTCATACACTGAGAAAGAAATGACAACTAAAGATGTGTTTTGTGACACCCCCTGTGGTTTATGGATGATCCTTCTAAGGGATCCTCTAAAAATGGCCCATACATCACTATGATGGTACATAAGGTCTGCAAGTCACACTTCTCATGTAGCTGACCAGCTTTCTGTTACAGAAGACACCGGGCATATGTGTGTACTCTGCAGACACACGTTAAACAAATAATGCTAGCAGCACTGTTTTTTTGATGTCCTAAGGACATTTCCTCAGCCATCTTAAAAACAGCTGGAGTAAAAACTCAGTAAGAGCTTCATTTGGCTCCAGAGGTTCATTTCATCACCCCAGCTCAGAGCACAGGTCACAAACAGAGCCCCAGGCCCTGCTGTCTGGGAGGACACTGACTTCTTTTTTGAGGGATCGCAGTTTTCAGAGCAAAGTTCTAGTGACAGTCATTGCCTTCCTCCCATGGAGACCCCTTAATAACCTGCTTTAAAAAAAAGTTTTACAAACCTCAGTAGAGGGAAAAGTTGTGTGAAGGCACTTACGAAACACCAAGCAACCTCCAGACAACTGACACTATGACCCAGACATGGTGTTGATGAAGCTGCTGTGGTGAAGCAGCTCATTGTTACCTTTGTAGTTACAGTACAGTGAGGAATCACCAAGTAGAAGTGGATTACGATCGACTTATGTACCGTGAAGTCCTAAATTGCTTTGGCTTGGCAACACACACTCAGAAATAAATCACTGAGCTCTGATAGACTCTTTTACAACAAAATTAATACCTGCATGGACAGCTCCAAATATGCCAAAACATCCTGCTGGTCGTTGTTTTTCTTCAGCTGTACATATACATACATACATACATACATACATATATATATATATATATTTATATTTGTGTGTGTGTGTGTGTGTGTGTCTATGTGTGTCTGTGTGTGTGTGTATATATAAAGTTTTGACTTCTCATATCTGAACTTAGAAAGAATCGTGAACTTCTAGAGGGAATGGTCAAGGGGATTGTGATAGACAGGAATGGAGATGAGTCAGTCAGGTTCTCTGAGAGGAGAATCCTGCAGACACCATTTCTTCCACTGCCATCTGAAGCATTCTG
This sequence comes from Chanos chanos, assembly GCF_902362185.1. Classification (NCBI taxonomy): domain Eukaryota; kingdom Metazoa; phylum Chordata; class Actinopteri; order Gonorynchiformes; family Chanidae; genus Chanos; species Chanos chanos. The sequence continues at coordinate 23,778,871 of NC_044497.1, read as the reverse complement.
GATGAGTACACTCTGGATGTGTCTCTCAGCGGGGCCGTCCAGTCAGTAACAGGCTTTAGAAATATTTGCTTCTTTAATTGCTAGTCTTGTTTGCATCATGTAGAGATCAGCACATGCACCTGTTGTATTGTCCAGGGTAGTTGTTCAACACAGGACAAACACCCATTCCTAAAAATTTTCATAAATACTGATGGGGAGATACCAGCCAAAGGAGTCTAAACCAGCTAATTAGCAACAGTAATTAATGCAGTAATTAGTGAGGCAGAAACATGCATTAGCACAACATTAGACAAAGGCAGCATTGCACAGGTCACCCCACAGCACAACATCTGCACTGTCCATAACAATATTAGATATACTTCTCAAAGCCAGTCAGCTGTAACGCTCTGAACAGTGTGGGCTGATGAGAAACACTGCTGTGGAGAAAGTGATTAAGCAGTTCTAAAGTGGCTGTTGGTCCCCAGTGAGCATGGACACCAATCAGATTTATAAACATTGAGGTTTGTGGTTTTAAACTTAATGAGGTTCACAATTACAGGGATGTTAAGAGAGAGAGATTGTGTCCTCTTTTAATTCTAACCCTATGATTTTCCCTTTTTAAAATTTTTTAGTTACATTCCTTCCTCAAACATTGAGGAAGTACTGGATTAAATGGTTTAGTAATTAAAGTGCGCACAAATTAATTAAGCCCATATGCCGGAGTTGGTTCTCAGTAGATAAATAGAATAATTCTCTAATGGTGCAGAGGCAGAGAACATCAGAGAACATCATTAAAAGCAAGAGAGCTCCCTTAGATGTAAGATAGCAGTCTGGATGTGACTGTGTTTTCTCTTAAAAACATTGATTTGGACTTTGCATCTCCACTGACTGCCACTGACTGTTGATAAATTCATGTCTTCGTTATGGTTTCATTACACTTTTGATCTGAAAGACAAGCTCTCAAAGATCAGAACAAAAAAGACGAAAACAGTTTATGTAACAACAATTTATGAGTAAAATATGGCTTATGGAGTGCTGTGACTGGCAAATGTGCTGTGTGGTATTTAGTTGGTCTTGGCCTTTAGCTTGTCTCTCTCTGCTCCCCAACACCACAACAAAGATTTTACGTCAAACAATATCTGGAGGACCTACAGATATCTCACTACTGTCCTCAGGTTCTTCTGCCAAGAGTAAATTTCATTTAAATACTGTTCCACTGAAAAAACTCCTAGTGTGATCAGTATTTATGTTCCCTTATTTTAAAAAAAGAGTGGAAAAGATCTCCCAAAATGACTATTCTCCAAATTGTCACGCCAGCCACCATTTTTCTAACCTGTCATCTCTATGTCAAGAAAATAAGTGATTTATACATCTTTTAAAAGTTTGGATGGCTCCAATTCACAAGTTTAAGTCTGAAAAAATTAAGTGTGTGTGTTTTTTAAGGTCATTTTCTTCAGTGGAAAGTTCTTTTTTCTGTTTATAAATTAGTCAACAAAGATAAAGTGAATGTATCAGTTTTTGTAGCTCGAGAGACTGGGCCAGACAGATATGAAATTCATTTAACAAGAATCCATACATGTTTATGTCTGCAAATCTATACTGGATGTTCTTCTCATTTTTAACTTTCTTTCTTTCTTTCTTTCTTTCTTTCTTTTTAAAAGAAGAATAGCAGAACCATTTGCAAGATCTTATGAATCACTACAAAGATAAGACAGGCTATTGAGAGATCTTATGAATCACTACAAAGATAAGAAAAGTAAAGAAATTACCAGCAGAGTTCTGAGTCAGAATTCCAGGGAATGCTGATCCTTTAAGCTGTGATAGAGATATGAAAAAAATCTTATCTACACCCATCTCACACACAGAGTTACATTGATCCACTGATGTGAGACTTTTCACTCATTTGTACAGTGGTATTGTAGCAGGTCACCAAACAGAACTGGTTTTAACAGGTTTTGTCTCAGCAGTTATGTGGGGGAAGAATCAGCAAAGGGACACACAATCTCCATTTTGATGTTACTAACAGGTCAGTGTGGTGAAATTGAATAAATAACAATATAAAATTACACTTAATATAAAATCACAGTTATTTATTCAGTCACAGTCATCAGAAATACATTTTTGTGAATCCGAAAAAGTAAGTTCAAATCATGCATCATCTCTCGAAAATGAAAACCATTTTCAGGGATACTGAAATGAGTATGAATGACTAGCAAGTAAGCACTGAGTTTCCTAGAAAGCCCAAGTTTATACAAAGATCTTATCTTGGTCTCAGTCATAAAGGTGTGTGACACTGGTTGATACCATGGAATTTCATCACTGTCATTCTTCCATACGACACATTATCTACGAACTGAACAAATCCCAGATTGGTAGCAGTCTATTAAGGGTACCCTGTGCCCAAACCAAACCAATATACTGACCAAAAGATGCTCAAAAAAATCTCCACAATGCCTGGACTAACATCAGTGGATCTGTGGGCATCTCCTGCAAAAATCAGTGTCAAAGTGCAAAGAGACAGGAATAGATTGTACAGAGTTCTGGAATGACACCAACACTGGAACTGTAACTGTCAGTTCTGAATGATAGTGGTGGCTCGGACGAACACTCAAAAGAACACAATTGCTGTGTTCAGGCAGAGTTAGTTAGACAGGGTGCTTGGCATTCTCTGAGCATCCTGATCTAACCATCTAATGCAAGTTGAGCATGTGGCCATCACCATATGTTTGGCATGTAAAGTGCTGAATGGAGACTACACTGAGACTCCATGTCCTCCTGAAATGCGGCAGTAGATCTGCTTGCACTGTCCTTTTGGATTGCCTTTTTACAATGGTTAGTCACAAGACATACCAACACCAGAATCTTTATGCTTTTATGTTGATAATATGTAAATGAATACTGCTGTCTGAGTAATGCTGATTGAGCACTCAGATTAGCCATGAAGATCTTTATGGTCATCACAGTTTATGGTTTCCACTTATCAAAATGTGATCAGAACAGCTCCTCTCTGAAGATCTATAAAGGACAGTTCTTCTCCAGGGATCGATAAAGGACAGTTGTTCTCTGGGATAGTGGAGCTATGAATCCAGTATTGTAAGTGGAGGAAATTCACTGAAGATCAAAGCCCCTATGCGGTGGCAAAAAGCTGTTTCTCCTCATGTATTTGGTTCAACTAGTGATTTGTCTGAAAGTGCAGTTCTTGGACAGAGTTTTTGTGTTCTGAGGTAAAGTGCTGTATATTAATCGTGTTTCAATATTTATAGCGTACAGTATATGTTTTTTGTACACAGAATATGATATGCAGTACTTGCACTCTTTTATCTCATCATTTGGCAGAATTTCATACAAGTCTGATGTGTCAAATTATAAAAATCAGCCCTGAACATCAGCCAGAGCATGTGAAGCACATTCAAACAATAACTATAAAATTATAATATTCAAACAAGAACAATACAATAATCACATTCAAACAATAACAATAATTCAGATGGAAAAACTACTGACCAAAAAGGCATTAATAATCAATTCAGGAAATTTTATGAGGACATCTACACAACTGAAAATTGCGACGGTGTAATTTGAGTCATATCCACTGAAAGAAATCCATGTGACTTTTACATATCTTGGCGTATCAGTAACCCATTGATACAGCGATTTATTCAAACTCAACTTTAAACCAGCCCTGGAGAGGGCCAAACAGGACTTTAGCCATTGGTCAACACTTCCTATATCACCAGCTGGCAGGGTTAATTCTGTCAAGATAACAATTATGCCCAGGTTCTTATTCTTGTTTCAAACAGTGCCTGTTTTCATCCCAAAGTCCTTTTTAGGGAGCTAGAATAAGACTATCCCAAGGATAAGAAAGGTGTATCTGGAGAGACAGAGAGAAGATGGAGGCTTAGCAATCCCAAATTCCCTACAATATTACTGGGTGGCTAATACTCATAAACTAATATACTGGGTCTCTGCGTCCTATGGGGGTGGAACGGTGTGGGCCAAAATGGAACGACACTCCACACACCCTGTGTCCTTACCTTCTTTAGTATGTGCCCTATTACCACTCAGCAAACAGTGCTTCACAGATAACCCCTTTGTGAGTGGCTCACTTCGAATATGGTCCCAGGCTTTGCCCTGTTTGAGGTAATGTACCTTTCTCACCCTCACTCATGGATGCAGCTTTCAAGCTATTGTTCAAGAAAGGTCTAAAACAGGTAAAGGACCTTTTTAAGGATGGTGTGTTCATGCGTTTTGAGCAGTCAGTGAGTGAGTACAATATCCCCTGCTTACATTTTCTCAGGTATTTGCAGGTACTTGCCTTTGTTAGGAAGCATTTGTCGTATTTTTAGATGTGTGGTTGGATGGGCATCCAAGTCAAAAGGGAGGTGTGAGTAGATTGCATTATGCTATTCAAATGATTGGTTCCCCGGCCCTTAACCATATTAGGGCAGCATGGAGGGAGGACTTTGGCTATGAGGTCTCAGATGACTCCTGGCAATTGGCAATTAAGAGGATACATTCAACTTCTATTTGTATCAGACATGGTTTGCTCCAATTTAAAGTGTTTCATAGGTTCCATGTTTCTTGAAGCAGGTTTGCCAGGATATATCGTAGATCCAACTTGCTCCCGAGGCCATCGGGCTCCAGCCACCTTTTATCATATGTTCTGGTCATGCCCATTGTTGGTGGAGTTTTGGTCGTCTATTTTGGAGACATTTTCCTATATCTGCGACAAGGAGATCAGCCCTGGCCCTGAAATTGCTATCTTTGGTGTGGCCCCTGGCGAGGTGGCGGTATCAGTTGCCCAGTCAGATGCCATATCCTCACTCACTCACTCACTCACTCATTATCTAAGTCACTTATCCTGATTAGGGTTACGGGGGGTGCTGGAGCCTGTCCCAGCGCTCATAGGGCAAAAGGCGGGGAAACACCCTGGACAGGTCGCCAGTCCATCGCAGGGCAGACACACAGACAAACACACTCACACACACATTCATACCTAAGGGCAATTTAGTGTCTCCAATTCACCTAACCTGCTTGTCTTTGGACTGTGGGAGGAAACTGGAGCTCCCGGAGGAAACCACGCAGACACGGGGAGAACATGCAAACTCCACACAGAAAGGACCCCGGCCGCCTTGCTGTGAGGCGACAGCGCTACCCACTGTGCCACCGTGCCGCCCTATGCCATAGCCTTTTCATTTCTATTGGCTCGATGCCTTATTTTATTTAATTGGAAATCAGCTACCTCTCCTACACATGGGCACTGGGTGGGGGATGTGATGGCACATTTAAAGTTTGAGAAGCTGAAATACTCAACCAGGGGATCCACCCAAAAGTTTTATAGGGGTCTGGCAGCCATTTTTGGACTACTTTGACTTGGAATTCCCTGCTAGAGACACTGAAACATAGAACTATGATCTAATTAATTGACAATCTCTGTAATAGGTGTAATAACTTGTACTTTTTTCCTTTATACTCTGTGGATGTCATTTGTAGTCTCTTCGATTGTATGTATTGTATGTTTTTTGCATTTAATAAGCCAATAAAAATACTTGAATAATAATAATACAATAACAATAAAACAGTCACATCTGAATAATAACAATAACATAATCTTTCAGAATGATGTTGTTTCTCATCTCATTTTAATATCCATGTAGGCTTCAGCTTTAATAAGTAGTAACACTATGAAAAGTACTGACTTGAAATCATGGTGTAGAAAATACAGTTTTACAGTTCACTGAATGATCTGAGTTGAAATGTTTTTGGTCATGTTTAGGTCAATGCACTTTTCATTTACAGCCTCAAAACATGGTGACTATTCCAAACAGTCGTGTTATGTGTGGAAAAACAATTCCCTTCTCATCCCTTTTTGGTTGTGTTGTTGACTTCATTTAGCGTAAAAGCTACTGTTCAAAATTCTCCTAACAGAAACCAATTTAACGACTGTCATTTTTTTCAGTACATATTGGCAGGACAACAAATCATATGTAAATTAGTATTAACCCTGTGCCATTTGTCACGCTTAAATCACCTAAACGAGTCACGGTCAGGCCGCTTTGGACGGTGAATAAATTTGTCAATATTCATTTTCATACTGCTGTTTTCTCTAAAGGCCTGAGGTTTTTCTGAGGACTGCTGGGTTTTCATAAGATGTCAGCGCTGTAAAAGACTGCTTGCAGGTTTTTCTTTTCATGGTCTACCAGATGTTACAAAATTATGCAAATCATCTCTGGCTTTGCTCACTGAGGCTTCATTAGCGGGTTGATTTGGCTTGAAATGATTTATTGTGTGGTTCTGACTGCTTTAGCGAGATGAGATAGAGCTAAAGGGCTCCCCAGAGTCTCCTTTATGAATCGCTCAGGCTCTGGTGTCTGTGCCACGGAGCCCAGCTACTCTGGGAATAAATCTTACTGGGAATTGTTTGCTTTTTCAGGATTTCTCCTCTTATGGTGTCTTCTTCTCTTAGTTGTAAGTACATGTATTCATCAGAAGACCTGTATGGAAAACAGGGGAAACAGACCAAATCAGAATGTGTGTGTGTTTTTTTTTCTGTGTGAGGAGGAGAGAAGGTCAAAAGCAGCTCCACAGGAGACAGTCTTCCGCTCCACTCTCCTCAGACACACTCTGACACTGTGCAGAGAAACATCTGTGTGTTCGGCCACATTTCCATTCATGCACCTCAATTTTTTATCATTAATTATTTCCCTGTGGAGGCACCGTCACTGCTCCATGTATCAGTTTGCTCATTTACCTGCCTCGGGGTCATGGTACACCCAGCATTTCTCCATGATATATCCAATGAAGCTACTTTTACAACCAAAGCCAAATGTCTGCCCTCCCCAGGGTAACATCTTGCCTACACACAAAGCCTTGGTCTTTTCTGGCTCTCTGAAAGACAGGCTTATGTGGAGAAGTGTTCTAATAAACCTTCCCTAGAACCTCTTCAGCCAGAAAAGATCTGTTTTTATCCATATTTTGGCCCCTGAAGACATGCCACAGCTGGATTCACTTTCCAACTGTCTCTGTCATTTTTCCTGTGATGGTCCCACGTTGGTACCACTGACTCTGATGGGTGGACAGAGCCCCAATCCAGTGCAGCACTGGCTGTCACTTTTGGTTCCTGAACATTTATGTCACGTGCGAGTGTGGTGAAATTCAATTGCTCTCTGGTCCTGGGTCCTCCCCCTTCCAATGGATGACAGATTTGACATAATCAGGACTGTGGTACAATGTCAGTGCCCGGGGGACGACTGGAATCCAAGCCAGTAGCAATCCATCAGGGAATGGTCGACACCCTGGCAAAACACATTCCCTGATTAGAGGGATGTCTGCAAAATGAAAATACTGCCTGTGGTGTGGGCGCAAATTACATTAACTGTGCCTCCTTGGTGGAAATGTTCTATGTTTTTCATACGGTGAGGCAGAATCACATGAGATCAGACTACAGTCACTCATTACTCTGTATCTGAGAAATGAGACAAAGAGAAAGACAGTAAATTCAATAAAGGAGTGGAAAAGAGCAGTCAATGAGGAGAAGCCAGTTCGTCGATTGGTTTGTGACTTTCTTCCACACTGGGGGACAGAGGTGTGTTTTAATGAGAGTCTTTGCAGAAACAATGGAGTAATGATTTTCATTAGAGTGTGCTCTGAATTGGGTGTGAAAGAGATCAATGAAAGACGATTTCATTACGGGAAGTGTTTGCTGTTTCCTTAAGAAAGACAAAGAGAAGTGTGGAGCCTGGATTATAGCTTTCAGCTCTTTCTACTGAACTCCCATGAATTATTGTTGTAACACACAGCTTTTCTTTCTCAAGTGACAATCTTTCTCGCTGTGCAAAAATCATCACTGAACACTTAGATATGTGCAGTGTGGCACTGGTTAAATGAACAGCAAACAATATGCACAATAACTAAGAGATTACTAATCTGTCGCTATCCACATGAACAGAGAGAGAGAGAGAGAGAGAGAGAGAGATTGTTTTGGGTCATTTGCTTTTTTCATAATGAATAGATATTACTATTGTGCCAACCCTGAACCTGAGGGCGTGTACAGTCTGTAAACTGTATTGCCAGTGGTAAACGATCTTAGGCCAAATGTATTTATGTGTGAGTGAAATCATGGTGTTTTAGCATATTGTATGTAATTGTGCATGATAAACATGAATCTGGAATGTTCTGTGAGACTGGATGCATGTGCTGGGAAAGACGTTTAATAAGACTAAATCCAAAATCAGTAAAAACAGACCAAGGTGGAGTCAGAGGTGTGGCAACAATAATGATTGTGATATAATTGTGCAGGCCTATTATAGCAGATTGTGTTCTGTGTTAATTAAAGTGTAATAATCTGAATGAAAAACAGCACAGACCCTGTGATACAGTAAATGACTTTGAAATGTGAGTGACTGGTAAAAAGACTAATTCATATTTAGGAGGCAGTTATGTCTAAGCAATATGACTGAATCTCAGTCATTTCCCTATACGAATACCAATAGACACCTATCAGTCACAGCTTTATCTGGCCACTCACTGCTGCGTGGTTCACCTCTGATGTGTTTGCATGTGTGGGTTGAATCAGGGTGTTGGATTGTCATTAATTAAGGAGAAGACATACTCATTGTGTCAGGAATGGTTGATTTGCTTGGCCAGTTGCAGGTGAACAGGGACAGATTACCTCTCATTAGGACAGACAATTGATCTGCTAGCAGCTATAATGAGTAACTCTGTGTGTATGTTTAAATACTACATTAAGACTGGGCTGTGATTTTCACTGTGAATCAGCATAGTACGTGTGGATGTTTTTGTTGTTGCTGATGTTGTTGCTGTTGTTATTGTTGTTGCTGTTTTAACCCCAGATTTGCAGGACAGTCATGGGCATGTGATAATAATAATGTCACAGAGACATAAAATCCTGAGTTCCTATCTCAGGGAGGTCAGGAGGACAGGAGATGGTCGTGCCAAACAAGGAAACCAAGTGGGAAAAAAAACTTTACTCTCCCTACTCTCTATTTAAACCTTTTGGGAAGTTGTATGGAGTCTGTGCTGCTGATATGATTATACTATGAACACCGGTGTCCATCCACCACTGAGGGCAGAGGTCAGAAGGACATATACCCCATACCATGTCTCCTTTGCTCAGAGGACCTCAGTCATGATGGAGATTCTGCATGCCTGTACCCAAATGTCTCCCTCAACCAGTTCCCTCCCACTGGCCCTGAAACGACTGCTTATTGGCCTTCATTATGATTGACAACTTTGGTTCTAGCCTTCATTAAAAGTTGCCTCTGCCTTAGTGTGTTAGAGAAGTTTGTCCGTATACTCCGCCACTAAAACACACACACTCTCTGGGTTTAAGAGCACACCTTTTGAAGGGTTTGTTTAATAAACATTTTTCCTCTCATGACATGATTTTTTATCATGTCACTATCTCTCTCTCTCTGTCTCTCTCTGTCTGTCTCTCTCTCTCTCTCTCTCTCTCTCTCACACACACACACACACACACACACACACACACACACAAACACGCCTTGTATGCTCGATTCTGGGTGCCTGCCTTTGACTTCCATTATATCAAAAGCGAAGACTAACAACCCAGACACTAATCTCAAAACCTGTTGCTAGCCATTAAAATAATCCTTTAGTTTAATGGATAGCAACAGTGTCTATAAGGAAAAAAGCACCTATGCTTTTTACCAGTGCGGACTAAGATTTTGACCACCAGTTTGACGAGGCATCCGTGAACAGTGTGCTTTCAGTCAAAAAATAGAGAAACACACACACACACACACGCACACACACGCATGCGTGCAAACTCACACTCACACACACACCTTATCCCCACTGTGTCATATCAACATATTAAAACTCATTCAGGTGAAATGATACTCGCGAGGAGAATTGCACCAGAACAGAAATGTGGACTGCGATTAATTTCTCATTTTTGTCTTTAAAGCCCTTTTTTCTCTGTTTGGCTCTTTATGTCCCAGTCAAAGTGACTCACAGCTCTGTCAGTTTGGCTCATATTCCCCCAGTGGCTCAGTACTCTGACACACACACACACACACACACACACACACAGAGAGTCAGAGAGAAAATCCCTGCTGTGAGGCAGTGCAAATGAAGCTGCACAAATGGGCCCTCCCTCTTGACTGCTCAACAGTAGAGCATTTTGTTTGTGTGTGTGTGTGTGTGTGTGAGAGAGAGAGAGAGAGAGAGAGAGAGAGAGAAAGAGAGAAAGGGGAGAGTCCGTGTGTGTGTGTGTGTGTGTGTGTGTGTGTATGTGTGAGAGAGAGAGAGAGAGAGAGAGAGAGAGAGAGGGTGTGGGTGTGTGTATGTGTGGGTGTATTTCTATAAGATATACATGCACTCTTGTTTTGGACCAGGACCTTGGGAGCTCAGGTGGACCCCCTCGAAACTGGAAGGGCATTGGGATTGCGATGGTGGTTATCCTGGGCGTCATGTCTCTGGTCCTCCTCTCCGTCATCCTCCTCAGCCCAGGTCAGCGATGGAGAGAGAGAAATAATATGAAAGTATTATTAAAATGTGAAGTTTTTAGAATGAAAGGAAACAAAGAAAGAGATGGAGGGAAAGCCATATGAGAAGAAGATGAAATGTGGGAAAGAAGAAAAGAAAGAAACTGTCTAGAAACTAAAGGCTGGACTAGAGGAAATGCTTAAAAAGAGGTAAGAACGAGAGACTGAGTAAGAAAGGAGAGGAAATTAGGAATAAAAGAAACAACAGTTCTATAGAGAGGACATAAAACAAAAAGGAGAGAAGAAAAGAGAGAAAGATGAGAAGAAAGAGAGGGAGAGAGAGAGAGAGAGAGAGAGAGAGAGAGAGAGAGAGAGCAGGTTCATAAGACAAAGACACAGTTGGTAACAATGCAGTGCAAAGCTTGTGTGACAGCAACCCACCGGTTGCATCCTGTCAAACACATTCAAAAGCCTGTGTCTCTGACAGCGTCCTTATGAAGCCCCCTGAGGATCTACACCTGCTGTGCTTTGGCTTTGCATGAACAAAGCAAACAGCTTTATTGTCCTTTTTATTTTTGTATAAATAAGATTTGCACACAGGCTGTTATTGCTCACTCTGTGGATAGTTTCTTTTCTTTACTGTGATCCTTCATTTCAGATGACACTCAGCTGCTTCTCCGATCACACCTAACTGTTGAGGACCTGGAGAGCAACGAGTTCAAAGTTCATGACCCCTGCGTAATTTGGCTGAATGGTCAGTTGCCATGGGGACCACATAAAGTGACAGTGATTTACTGATTTTCACTCAGACTGGAAGTGAGGGGAAGACTGTGTGTGGGTCTGATACGTTTACACATGATGTGTTTCAGTGGTTAATGTTTAATTAGTCCCTCACATCGGTAGGCTGCTAAAACCATACAGATGCCATGTCAGTTCTCTCTATTTTAATCCACCCAAAATATTCACCCACGAGTCCAGTTTCAGTTGGAGGATTGTTAAATGGCTCTGGAACTAAGGTTGCAGTCAGTTAATGCTTTATTTACAGAATGGCCATTTTTGCGTAGACAGCTCAGGACTTTTGCATCCTAATGAAGCTCAGCGAAAACCAGTAGATTAAAGACATTTTCATTCGTTTCTTGTGTTTCTCAGAGAATGAAGTGACAATGCGTAACCGAGATGGTCATGTTCTCATCTACAATGTCTTGACCAACCAAACCACCATACTACTGAACAACAGTACGCTGGTGAGTTACAGCTCCTGAACACACCCTTCCCCCAAACACACACACGCACGTGCACACACACACACACACACACACACACACACACATGCACACGTTCATATACACAGGTACACACACACACACACAAAGTTGTTGCAAATATGGACAGCTCCACTGACCAGGTCATATTCTTTGACAGCTGAAAAATGGACCAATTACTGACAAGCTGGCCCCAGTGGACAGAGGATTATGGAGTACTTGTTAAATGTTTGGCAAAGGGAAAGAATATAGAAAGAGAAGTAGATAGAGAGTGGAAGCTTTGACAGTTTAATCTCTCTCCCTTTCTCTCTCTCTCCCTCTCTCTCTGTCTCTCTCTTTTTTTCCGCCCAATTTTCTCCTCGCTTTTGCGCTTAGCATATGGCTTCAAAGGGATTCCTTTAGCAGGGGCGTCACTTTGAACACCACAGCAGTGTGACACTGACACACCAATGTGGGTCACTGCCTCAGCGCTTTAACACATTGTCACAATAGCAGAGTTATTTTGCTCCTCAGAACTCCCCCATACAGCTTCCCATCTCTGCCCTCCTCGTTTCTGCCTCTTTATCCCAAAACACAAGCCTGCTACTGGAGTTTTCTCCTCATACTGCATGTTATTCCTGTTATAGCATTCCTGCACTGTTGTATGCTGATATTAACAGAGCCTAACTAGCACAAAGTTGCTTATTTGTCAATCTTTGTTTTAGGACCTAAAAACCACCAGGTTCCAAGTGTCTGCAGACAAGAGGTTCATTCTTCTAGCATATAACATTCGGCAGGTGAGTAACCTACCCTATACTGACGAGTTGTATCAGGGGTTTTCAGTTCTTCCTTTGTCTCTTTGTTCTGTTTCACACGGCACCTGGCAACAAAGCAAGATTTTTCATTTATGTGAGAGAAGTCATAACTCAGAGGCTCAGGTGTTTCCACCCTTTGGTCTCTACTGTCATGCCCTCACACAGCAGGCGTCTTGACTGATTCATCGAGCACGTGCTGCAGTCAGTGTCTCTGTGAATGATCCACCCACTGAACATTACGCAGAACAATGTCGGCCTCTAGGTATCAGGGCACAACCTGCTAATCACAGGCTAGTCAAGGCAGTTAATGGAATTACTGGGGCGAGTAAGAGTCGGTGGCAGTGCCGGGGGAATACAACAGTCGCTTTTGTTGGTGCTGCAGCAGGCTGTACCATCCAAACCTGGCTGAATGAGGGGGAAACGTGAGGGGAATGGAATATATTAAAGGAGTCTGTGGTGCTACACTGAGGGAAGGGGGGGTGGGGGGTGGGATGTCAGATCCATAGGATTGGATATTTAGCGAACAGGGGTGGGGGGACAAAGGAAATCAGATGGTGAAAGTTGGAGCTGTGTGGTGATGAAATTCCTGTGCCATTTTTGCTGCTGAATCATAATGAGAGGGGGTCACAAGTAGAGTGCAGAATTGCAAGGACTATTTTTTTTTACAATCATTTAATACAAGATGAAGCCCCAAGCAAACGGGTCTTATTTGCCCTACAAGACTGTAAACCCCTTTCAAGTTTTGATTTGCTCACTGACCCTCAACTTGTAAACATATTGTCTTCACAAAGACAAAGGTAAAGGAAAACAGAATTAGGAAATGATTCCCCTCAGCTGAACTTTTACTGCTACTAAAAACCCCTACACACTATCTTCACCTTCCACATTCCTCCCCAGCCCACTCTGTGTGTGTGTCTGTGTGTGTGTCTGTGTGTGTGTCTGTGTGTGTGTCGGAAAGAGAGAGGTGGACATCCTCTCAGGGAGTAGCCAGTCATTTATATGCAAAAGGAGGTGATCCTCCCTCTCTCTCTCTCTCTCTCTGTCTGTTTCTCTTTCTATCTGTCTCTCTCTTTTTTCACTCAATCTTCAGAGATCTTGTGCTGACTAAAGCAGTTTAAAGCTGGTTCTTACTGCGTTATTGAGGGAGAGCTGTGGGGAGAGAGAGAGAGAGAGAGAGAGAGAGAGCACACAGCACAGCATGGAGTGGGATAAAGTGCAGTGTGATATTCTCAGCCTCCCCCACATCATGGTGTCCAATCGAAATCAATCATAAAGTAAAAATGAAAGACTTAAGGGTTCCTGAGGAGAAACCAAAAAGGAGAAAAAGTGAGTTCAGACAAAAACAGAGATAGAGAAAAAGAGTTAGAGAAAAGAGAAAGGAGGACATGGAGATGAAAGGCTAGTTGGTAGAGCTGAAGGACTTTCTTGTTGATTTTTATTTCACAATGGGGTGTGTTTTTTTCCCACTTTTTTCTTTTGCAAAAAAGTAGTTTATCAAATGAGGATGTGGGGAAAAGAGTCCAGAAAACTTTCATATCATTACTTCATTACTGCCTTACTATCTTGATATATTTTCACACTGAGGAAAAGAAATACAGCAGAGCAGAAAGGAATGGCAGACAGAAGAAAGAGGAAAAGTGTGTCCATAAGCAGTAGCATTAGCCTGTGTTTTTTTTTTTTTTTTAAAGAGGATTAAGAGTGGAAGCAGCAGGTATACACACAGGGAGGTATTCATGAGCAAGCACAGATTAAAATAAAAATCCCCTTGTTCTCCTAATGTGAAGGTACAAATTAAACATCTAATATTACCTTACTAAATCACCACAGTCTCTCTGCCTGGAAAACTGAGGAAGAATCCCCTATGTGTTCATCTTTTTACTCTGTGTTACAATAGCAGTATGAAGTTTTGCCACTGGATACAGTGAGCAGGAGACAAGCTGTGCTTCCTGACAGAAAGATTTATGAATCACACTACACAGCCGTATTAAAAATCTTTCCTTTTTCCCCAGTTCTGTTTTTTTCCTTACACACACATACTCTCATGCAGACGCACACACTCACACACACACACAAGCGCGCCCGCCTGTCACTCACATACATTCACTCCCTGATGAATAATTTGCTAGATTGGTTATCTATCTATGTTTTTTCTTTCCTTCCTTTTTTCTATCCATTTATCAGCTGAAGGTTTGTCAGTTGCGTTGAAAGATAAATTGTTATCTTTAAATTTTATCTTTAACATTAAATTTTATCCTAAATAGCCCTGGTGACAGGATACTTTCACATATTGTTCTACTCCTTGTATGTCTTTAAATCTCATTAGGAATCACCCTCTCTGAAAAGAGCCTTTGTTTTTAAGATGCTGGTGGGCATGCTATGCAGGTATAGTGGTGCACTGAAACAGACACAGGGCAGATCAATAAGTGTTTTTTCCCCCCTACAAATCATTAAGAACTTAATTGATTGATCTCAAGGGGCAGGCTACACACACACACACACACGCACACCAGCATGCATACACAGTTGTACATGCAAACCCCCTGAGGAAGCTGTATTGATTCTGCTTGTCTTTGACATGCTAATCTAGCAGATATCCAGCCCTTAGCTGATGTCTGTATTTGACATATATTGCACCATTGGACCCATTTCATTCTGAGGGATATTTGTTGTAATTATCTGACTGGGTGAGAACGTCATTCTCTACTCTCAGTCTGTCATATAACCCCATTCTTCTGATGTAGAGCTGTCTCTTTCACTGGCCTAGCTGAAAGCAGCTAATGCCTCTCAATGCAGGCCGTTAAATGAGACCTTAGGAGAGGCTTTTTTTAGTAATAGGATTGTCAGAGCTTGAGTCTCTGTGAAGCACTCTGAAATCTTGGAATAAGAGAGCTACTGTTTAATTCATATTTCTCTACTTTACACTGTCTGTCTTGAGCATTCTGACAAAGACTAGCCCATACAGGAGGTGCGTTTTGTTTTCCTGAGTACGTGGCTATTCATGTGAGTTTGTGTGGATGTGCAAGAGAGAGAAAGATCGGACAGAGACAGACAGAGAGGGAAAAGAGAATCTCAGGGATTTGTCATATCCTCTTCCAGGTTTTCTCAAAGTCCTTCACAGCCTCCTATGCTATCTACAATGTGGCCACAGGGTAGGTAAAATCACAAGGCCCCCTTGCATGGGATGCATTGGGCATGTGCACAGCCAAACAAACTGGCCCTGGGGTCTGGGCTTTCCCAGTATGCCTGCGTCTCAATTCCAGTGTCTGCTGGACGGCATCACTGGCTGATGGTCACAGGTATTTTGTGACTCAGGCCCTTGTTACTCTTGAATGTCCTCTGTCCACAGAAGTAGTGTAAACCTGAAACTGACATGATGAGATGAAAATTTGAAAACTAAAATTTTAAAACTAACAGACTAAAGAGGTTCCATTGTCTGTGGCTATTAACAGTGGGTAAATGTCAGGAAGAAAAAGCTTTGCAGCTTGTTTTTGCCTGCTCTTGGAATGATGAAAATTGTACCTGAATCTTGACCTGTTTTTTTTTCTGTTTGTTATTGCATGAACTGAACCCTGAGCTTGTCTTCGTGATACTTTTTGCTTGTACACTTCGGCCTAATCTCCTGCATTTGCATCTGGTTTGTTTTTATGGTATATCAAACACTCTAAACAAGGCATGGACAGAATGAGAAAGCACTCCTTTGCACTGTACTGCTGAGCAGCGTCCCTCCAGCCTTTGGTCTTGGAGAATCCTGTTTAAATCGTTTTAGCCCATGTGTTTGATTCTGTGTGTCACAGAGATCTTACAGAACTCGGAGAGGATGGTTCTGTTTTACAGTATGCAGCCTGGGGACCGCAGGGGAATCAACTGGTAAGTCTCTCTCTTTCTTTCTAGTGTCTGAAAGAATGGAAAGACAATTTTTGCATCCATTTACTAAGCCCCCCGGTTCACTCAGGAAAGTAAGTATGGTTTAGGACAGAGTCTCTCAGCTTTGTTCTGAGGGGACCCAAGTTGTGCACGTGTTCGTCACAGACCCAAACTAAAGCACTAGAGTCATGTGATCTGTGGCTTGATAATTAGCATATTTATTAACATGATGTCTTTTTTGTGGGGGAAATGTCAATATTTGATGTGGTTACAATTCCACACAAGTGTTTCTCATTTTCTCTTTTGATCTGAACAAAGTAAATGACGAAAATGTCACAAATGGTTATGGTTAGAACTAAAGACAGCAACTTTTGTCGGACCTTTCCTGACGTAGGAGCTAAAAAAGCCCCTCAAAACGGTGTTCTAAGAACTATGATCGTTCTCAGTTCCTGCGGTGCGAACACACAAAAAAGGGGGCACTTCCTCCAACAGTTCTAATAATTATGGAAAAGTTTCTCCGGTGCGAAAGCGTTCGCGACATTTTGTGTAGTATTGAAATGAACATATCATGACATATATGTTAAATACTGACTTTTTTTCAAACATCACTGTTTGGCTTCCCTTTACCTGAGATGTCTCTAGTCTTTTTTGCTATCACGCGTTAATACAGTTTATTGACAATCTGTAATGAACCTCACCCCTGATACCCATATGGAATTGTTTGCAAGTTCATTTTCAGCTGAATTTATAAATTGCATAGTCTCGTCTGACATTTTTCATGGGTCTTTCAGTCAGTTTTCAAATGAGGAAAATTTAGTCTGATTTATGGCGCTAGACAAAGTCTGTGTTGTAAAGCATCTTTTTACCCTCTCCCTGCTCTTGCCAGGTCTATGTGTTTGAAAGCGATATCTACTATAAGTCAGACGTGTCTAGTCAGGCAGTACAGCTGACGTCCACTGGTAGACATGGGCTGGTTGTTAGTGGAGTAACTGACTGGACCTATGAAGGTGAGAAGTTAAGAGTTAACAGTGGCATGATCCATTTGACATGTTTATCAAAAAATATCAATGCATTGAGCATTAATAATAAAAGTTAATTTTTAGTGTTAGTTTTGTTTGTAGTTTGGATTTCTCTATGTACTAATATGCTAACAAATGCTACTTAAATTCTAACAAGCCCGTTCTAGCTGAAGAAATCCCTGTTAGGATTAGCATCATTGTTAAACATGTACTAATATCTTACCTTGTAGCGATTAGCTATTGTTAAAGGCAGTAGCCCTTTCTGTTACCATAGCATCACTCATTCAGTGTGCTCTACTTTTTTCCATGCTTCATTAAACACTGAACAGAGGAGATTCTGCTAACGTACCCTGCTCACTGGTGGTCCAAAGATGGGGCCCGACTAGCTTATCTGACCATCAACAACTCAGTCACTCCTGTAATGGAAGTTCCTTACTTTCTGGGTGGGATCTACCCTTCTAACATACTCTACCCATACCCCAAGGTACAGACAGATGCCAGGCCTACAGTGTCCAATACAACTGTTACATTGTAACAGCTGAGCTATTACATAATAATTATCATTATTCTGTTTTTAAGTACTTGTAAATTTAGGTACAATTATAGAAAACACGGTTTTGTCGTATAATAGTTAGAAAACAGAGATCAGACAATAGACAACATTTGGACCAACGGTATCATCAGAGGTTGTCAACTGTTAGATTAAAATCTCGTAGCTATAGGAGCAGGGTTCATACAGTGGAGATTGTCAGATGAGTGTGTGTTTGTTTGGACCAGGCTGGCTCCGGTATCCCTGCCGTCAGTCTCTTTGTGGTCAATCTTTATGGTCCAGCTCACACGCTGGAAATGATTCCTCCAGACTCTCAAAGCTCCAGGTACTCATCTTGCTGATGTCACCTCAAAGCACTTTCATTTCCAGACTGTACAGAGACCATGCATTTTCGCTCACAGCTCTCACTGTGGTGTGTCACATTGGTCCTACATTATTATCTTTGCACCCAACAGAAAACAAGACATTTTTCTCTCATTACAGTTCTTCCAGTTATCCACCCATTCATGCATATGTGTTATTACCTGTTCTTTGTTCTGTACTTCTGTGTTGCTGTGTTTGATGTTCTCCTTTCTCTGTTCCTCTGCAACAACACTTATAATTATAAACACACACATGCACACACATGCACACGCACACGCACACACATACACACACACACACTTCCTGTCTTCAGAGAAGGCTACATCTCCATGGTGAGCTGGATCAGCAGTACCCGTCTGGCAGTGCGTTGGATGAACCGGGTTCAGAACCAGTCTGTGCTCTGTGTGTGTGAGGCCACGACTGGAGCCTGCTCTGAGGTGCGACTTTGTAGATCTTTCTCCAGCGGCCTGCTGGGTGTCTTCTGAGAGGAGTCAATGAATTTCTGCATCGTTCTGTATTCTGGAAGACATGCAGGAAGATCCTGCTGTAATCTGATGCCAAACCAGCTTAATTTCTCACTAGATTATTTTCCTTCTGTTAGGAATTCAGAAAATATACGACTGTAAATGCAAAACCCCAATTTTTATGTGCAGTCCACCTTAACTTTTAAAGATCACTCCGATTTGTGTGTGTGTGTGTGTGTGCGTGTATGCATGTGTGTGTGTGTGTGTGTGTGTGTTGTGATTTTAAAGCTTTCCTTTGATCTTTAAGCTCTCCTGTACACAGTGACTCTTTGACTCTCTATAGAGACACTGTTCTTAGACAAAGGCTTTTTTGAGTCTCTATAATATCCATGGCTCCACTGAATTACACATTGTTACACTACTGAAAGCTAGAATTCAGCTGTCTGAAAACCCTGAAAACAACAAATAAGTTGCAGTTCTCTCCCTGGTAGTTGTTGTAATAAAAAGCCATAACAACATATGGGAGCAATTCTGCTTAAAAATATGAAAACTTTCAGCTTCTTGTTCCTTTTTTTCAAACTCCAGAAGCACAAAATGTGGGTGGACTTTTGGCAGGACCAACGGCAGGTATGTGTTTCTGTCACATGACAGAGGCATGCTTGACTCCTCTATAATTTCTCTTATTTTAATCACCAGCATCAAACAAGCCCAGAGATGAAGGTGCCTTAGAATGTCGTCCTCTTGTCTTGATTGTAAACTTCAATATTGATGTGGACTTGTCCTACAGGAGGAGCCGCTGCTCACGGCAGATGGCTCTGTGCTGTACCTCACGCTGGCTGCCAAACGTGGGGCCCGCGGGGAGTTCCGCCACATCGCTAGCCTTCCTGCTCAGGTCAGTCCTTTGATGATTCGGTCACTAATGGAACCCTTTTGTGTTTGAACATCGGTTTTCCCTGCCTTACACTTAAATGGATTTGACTTTGTTTTTCTGATTCTGTGCTACTGCTGGAGTGCGCCAGAGTGGACTTGAAATAAATTTTAAAAAATGATTTGTGCTAAATTTTTTAAGTTATTATGGTGCTCCCTTGAAAAAAAAGAGGCAAGTTCCTACAGCTCAGTCCATCTGTTTTACACTTGTATTTTTCTGAGAATTTGAAAATACATGTTTTTTTTTTCAGTAATACAATCTTGTCCTGAAATACAATGACACATTATAAAGCTATTCAAAACGTGCTTTACAATGTTAACAATAATTTAGAAAGTCTGTCTTTGATGTGTATGTCCATATGTGCCCGAGTCCAAAGGTCTAATCTACTTAAGTTTTCCACGTACCTCGTCCTAAGGATAAGACATCTCCAAACCCTTTGTGTAAGACGTTATGTTCTGTAAACCTTCTGCAGAATATATCTTTGTTAATTTTCTAATTAAAACTTCATATTAATGAGACTAACCCACTGAATTTGTGAAGAATTTCTTGCCCCATTTTCTGCCTGAGTGCTGTGATCTTCGACTGATTTTTTGGGGGGGGTTTTGCCGTAGGTAATGATCTGAGCACAATCCACTCTCACTTCTTTGTGTCCATCCTTTTGTATACCTTCTTGCAACTCTGTGCTATAAATCTCTTGGTTGTTTTTTCTTTCATCATGTGTCTTCCTTTGTTTTACTGTTTTTCATTTCCTTCGAATTCTCACCCTCTCTCTCTCTCTCTTTCTTTGTCTGTCTGTCTGTCTGTCTGTCTCTCTCTCTCTCACTCTCCAGCCTGGCCTTTCTTCTGTCTCTCCTCGATTTCTAACTTCAGGGAATTGGGATGTAACCTCTTTATGTGCCCTTGATGAAGAGAATGGTAAAATGTACGGAAGAACTTTATTACTGATAGCACCAAAGATCTTCACAGTAGTTTCAGCATGTGCATGTATGTGTGTGTGCTTGTGTGTGTGTGTGTGTGTGTGTGTGTGTGTGTGTGTGTGTGTGTGTACAGTTATCAAAGAATTACTGAAAGGGAGAAGTGAGTGCAGCTGACAGTGAATTGGTGATAGAAGTAATAGCTCAGAGAAGAATTGCTCAGTCCCTAAGCCAAAACACAATAAAACACAGTAAAACACACAAAACAAAATAAGCCACAATAAAACACCAAACTCAATAAACCACAATAAAAGGTATAAAACTCAATAAAACCACAATAAACTAGATGCCTAAGAGTTTGATAAATCCATGTTTGAGATGTTTTTACCAAAACGGTGGCACTGTGTCCCCTCTATGCGACTTAAAATAGGCCATAAGCAAAAAAAAAAAAACAGGTCCTAAACAAAAGACAAATATAACCCTATTTCTATGCCTAACTTCATCTTAGAGTGAATTAAATTTGCACTGAAACAACAAGAACGATAATGTTTTTAAGCTAAGTTTATGGAAATGATTTCATATTCCAAACATGCAGTGTAGCTCAATGTAAATTCCAAAAGTGAAGGTTTGATTCATAGACACTGATTTGTTAATGCTTTTTGAAGGTCGTTGGTGCTGAATATCTCTAATTACATTTGGTTTACAGCTACTTCTTGAGCACAGAGGAGAGTACACAGAGCCGACATCTGTACAGGTGAACACTCTCTCTCTCTCTCTCTCTCTCTCTCTCTTTTTTTTTACCCAGTAATTGAACTCTTTGTCTTTGTGAGAGGCATTGTCTCGTTGTTCTACAGCTTTTTTAGAGCATACACCATTTGGATCTAAATCTCACAGACAGCAGTTTCACACAGTGTGTAAAATATTTCACATTCCCCCTAATGTTTTCTTACTGAGAGATTTCACAGGGCCTTGTTGTGTCTGAAAATTTAAATCTCCTGTGTGTAACAGCTTGGCACACAGCTACAGACAGCTGCATTGGCAGTGCTGTAAAAGACATCAAGGTGAATTCAAATCCAGAGAAGTTAGTATTGAGGTTTAAGTGACTTGGGCGGTGGCATGTATGTCTTTTTTTTTTGGTGGCATGTTGGCAGGGAGTTTTTCCTCTCCAGTGAGTGCAGGGAAAGCAGGACAGGTGATTCATTTATCACTGACAGGCTTTGGATGCAGCGCTGACAGATCGTGCTCTCACCCACTGAATGGCCTGACCTCTCATTCATTCACTCTGTTCCTCTCCAATGCCCTTATTTTATTACCGAGCTTTAATGGGATTGCCTAGGGACACCACTGGCCTTCTCTTGAATTATCTCATGTCACCTGATGCCCAGGTCAGATAGTTCTCTTAGTACTGAGGCAACACGCTTTGTATTGTCTCGTTTATCAGATAATGAAATAGTTTGAAATATATCATGTGAAGTTATAGCTCCAATATTCCTACAAAGATGCTTTGGCCATCCCATGCCTTGTAAAATGTAGGTGTTTCTTTTTTTTTTCTCTTGCAGTGTGGAGCTGGTAGGCATGTTTCATCGTCACTGTCTCACCTGTGACCTGACTGAGCAGTGTACCTTCTTCAGGGCTGAATTCAGCCCAAACCAGACTCATTTCGTCCTCCACTGTTTGGGTAAGATTTCCACACAGACACTAATGTGTGAACACGTTACCATACACACACATATACAACATACACACACACAAATAGGCCAGAGTATATGAGCTTATTGTTAAAGTAAGTAAGGATATTGTTAAAGTAAGAGTTACAGTTAGGGTTATGGCTAGGTTTAGAATTAGAAATTTGAGTTTTGTTCAGGGTTAGAGAGGTTTGTAAGATGAGCTTTAGTTAGCAGAGGACAGGTAGGAGTTCCTCTATCAATACTGCTAGCCAAAGAAGATGGCATTAAAAGCACAGGTTGCTGGTTTAAGATAGATTCCTTTTATGCAAGATAACCTCATTTGAAACAAACCATGAAACACATGCTCTGAGTGCTGAGGCAGAATGAAGTCTTCCTAAGTTTTTTTCTCAGATTTTCAACCCACTGTCATGCATTGAAGCTAAAGCTGCAGGCAAACCTGCAATAGCAGAACAATGTTCTCCAATCCATTGACCACTGGATTATGAGCCCAGCATGCTTCCACTGAACCATTCTGCTTTACAGTGCCGCATTGTGCAGCATTCAAAGACCCAACAGCGTTGCCTAAGGCAGACGCCTTACCAAAAGAAGATGTTAGTTATCGGCTGAAACCCAGAGCAACATCATGACACATCATGCCTCTTACCCCTCTATATCAGTATTTCTTTCCAATCACAGTCCTTTTTGGAGGATGCTTGGCACACACACACACACACACACACACACAACAAAAGTACATTTACACACTTGATATTAACAAAAATGAGGCCCACTGAATGTTTTTTTTTTCTTTCTGTTGTAGGGCCTGGTGTTCCGAGGGTGACAATACACAGCACAAGTGATCCGTCCAGTGAGTGTAATCTAATGATCCTCTCATAACGTCCAGCTTCCCTTTAAAACCAGAACTGAAAGGTTCAGTTGAACTACAGATGAGCCTCTACACAGCAAGCTTTTTAAGCCATCCATAGATCTGCCCACTTAGAATCAGTTCCTGCTGTCCTCTATAGAGGGCAGTATTAACACACTGTGATTTTTCACCATGGTACAGAATTCCAATATACATAAAACATTCATCCTGCTTAACAGCAAGTCTGAGTGTTTGTCTCTCAAAAATGTTTTCTCTTATGTAGAAAGGACAGGCAGTTGACAAAATACTAACAAATGCTCCGTGCTCTTAAACTTGGACAACAAGCATGTTTATAATTTTATCACATGCATTTTTATGACTGTATCGGGTTGTGCACAACATGCGGCAGTAATTTAAAACCCAAAATTTAAAACTTCAAAGTAAAAGTGTCCTCTTGGCTCAAGGCAATGTGTTTGTTTAACAAGAACATTTGGTAAATTAATTTGTCTTGGTCTCTGATATCACCAGGACTCACTATACTGGAAGACAACAAAGTCCTGGCTTTATCACTAGGGGCCAAACATCTTCCTGAAGTCCTTTTTCGAACCCTGTCCTCAGACAGCTATGGTGAGTAAAAGTAATGGAACCTAAAGACCATCTGACTGCATGCAGAGAGTGTCCTGTTGCAATTCAGGAACAGAGTGGGCACAAAACTAATGGTCTCACAAATTTCAGGTTGCTTTAAGAGCTTGCTAAACTTTAAGTGTGTAAGAATCAATCAGCTAATTGTTTCAGTTTGCTAAGTGGATTTTTATGGTTGCCAGTATTCTTGACATTTACTCTGTGCATGTGTATGTGTGTGTGTGTCTGTCTGTCTCTCTGTCTGCATATACTTGCTCTACAAGAGGAATACATAACCCTCAGGAGAGCTCATTTGTTAGTGGTGAAGTACCCCAGTGTAATTCTGGGTAGAAAACATTGCTGAGCGTCTAACTACCATTTGGAATGTGTGTGTGTGTGTGTGTGTGTGTGTGTGTGTGTGTGTTTTCAACATGAGCCTCTTAATGCACAGAGCTAGTGTGAGGGTGCTGGAACCCCACTGTACCTGTGTTTGATTTTCTCTTTCTGTCTTATGCTTATGAGACCTGCATCTGAAGCTGTCCCTTCCACCGGGCTATGAAAGAAACCTGCACCCCCTGCTTGTCATTGTGTAAGTCACTCTACAATTTCATGTTTATATCAGCTGCATGTGTTTTCTCTCTGTGTTTACACATAGCAAGTCATAAAACTAATCATTTCACAGTAATGAGGTGCATATCTGACATTATAGTGATGGTGCAGCTGCTCTTTGTATTCACACCACATTGATTATGTTACAGGTCACACTGCAAAAACTGTCTCATTGAATCATTCTTCTGTTTGACCCATAGAAATGGAGATTACAGCATTCTGCTCTTTGTATCTCTTTCTCTGTCTTCTCTCTGTCTGACATGCTTCCCATGCTCTGTCCCCTGATGGTTCCACTGCTCTGACAGCGATGGTAGTCCTGGTAGTCAGTCTGTGACAGAGGAGTTTGCCCTTGGCTGGCCGCAGGTCCTGTCCAGCGTGCACGGTGTGGCTTTGGTCTGGGTGGACAGCCGGAGTCGGCTGTCACGGGGGCAAACGAGCGGCACGCTGGACCCTGGCAAACTGGGTTCACTCAGGGTCAAAGATCAGCTGGGTGTAGTGGAGTGAGTCTGGCTCGCCATTAGCATTGAGTAATACCACAGTTTACCAACCTTGCCCAATCCTGTATGGCAGGCTAAATATAACTTCGGACCGGTGCATGTGCAACTGAAATTGATGTAGAACTACTGAACTCTAGAACTTATTTATAATGAATCAAGCACTCTCTTAGGGTCTCTGTAAATAGTCTGAACACACTGAAAAGTTTTATTACAAATTTGTTTTAAATGCAGGAAATATCTTGCTGAATTTAATGTAAAGGCAGTGAACTTTGACCAAGGCTTCTCTAGTAACTCTTGATGTAAGAGTGGCATGGTGTCCTTAACTGAGCTATTCAGGACTGTTTTGAAATACTGAAATATGGTTTAGGATATCCATAAATGTGTATGAGTGAGAAATCAAAATGAATAACTTTTAAACCCATAATTTCAGATGGTTAATGCAACTGCCCTACATAGACGGAAGACGGCTCGCCCTCTTCGGGAAGGTACTCTTCTCTGCCTTTGTCTCCTCCACAGCAAAGCACATGAAAGTCTATACCACATGATCTAAGAGCCCCAATAGCTTCAGGCTCTGATACACTGTGCCTCAGATTTTCCTGTATGTTATTTTGATGGTGAATCTTTGCCACACTTTCAAGAAGTAGTTGAAGGAAACACTTGGCAGTTGAATGTTTGCAGTATTAGGTTCATTTTCCTCTGTCATTCATTTGTTAGATTGTTTACAGTACCATTCATTTGAGTGAATGCCCTTGGCAGGACACAGCATGTCTAATAATTCTCACTGACAGTAACTGTTACAGTGTTCTCTACTGACAGGTGCACTGGGTCTATTCTCTTCACAGGAATTTGGTGGATATTTATCTCTAAAGATACTCACTGCCACAGAGCAGATGTTTAAATGTGCAGCTATCATGGCTCCCATCACAGACTTTAAACTCTACAGTGAGTTCCTACAGGCTAATGAACATTTTTTTTTACAAAAATGCCTCTTCAAATCTGTGTGCTGTGACATGATGTTATGGTCTTTTTCAGGCGCAGCCTTCTCAGAGAGGTATCTGGGCCTTCCTGCCAAAGAAGAACATTCATACATGGTGAGGAAATACTCTTAGCAAACTACCCCTAATCTTTTCACATTCTTCAGACTTTTTCCCTTCATCATTTCTTCATGTCAGAAAAAAGAGCAGACCAGCAAGAAAGTATATGCGGGACAACAGTATTCTTTGGGTGGTCTTGACGGCACTTCTATAAGTATGTCTAGTCTCAGTCTGTGGAGGATGTCTTTGTAGAATTCTTTGTAGAATTCTGCAGGTTTCTTTGTAAATCTATACTGTATGTATGTTTTTCCATAGATGGCATCTTTGCTTGAAGAGGTCCACAAGCTAAAAGATGAGACCTTTCTCCTTCTGCATGGTACTGCAGATGGTATGGTTACTTCAGAGATCATTATAACCCTTAAACTTCACATGATGTAGAGTTTTGTATCAAATTTAAACTATGGGTTTTAGTTTTTAGTGCTATGTGCCTTTATGACTCTGATGGGCGTGTGTGTGTGTGTTCGTGTATGCCTTTTTGCATGCAGCTCGAGTACACTTTCAGCACAGCGCCGAGCTGCTGAGCCATCTTGTGAGGGTTAAGGCCAACTACTCACTGCAGCTGTACCCAGACGAGGGCCACTCTCTTCGGGATGAGCGCAGTGTGCAACACTTCCACCGCACTCTCGTAAACTACCTCCACAACTGCCTCAAGTATGACCCCTTTCTTACCCCTGTTGAGGAAGAAGAAGAAGATGATGAAGATTAAGCTCAATTTTCCTAAGACAGACTCAACAGACACCCAGTCTATCACTTCATCATTCCCCACCCACCGTGTGGAAGCTGTTGTATTCAGCCAAAGGAAAGTCCAAAGTGTGGACCAAATGAACCAGCCTTGCCTACAGTCTGTGCTGAGTAATATCCCTGTATAAAGCCCACATCACTGACTGGTTGTCATTTTTCTAACTGTGCCCACAGTTAGTAGAGTCTTTGTGTGAGGATTATGGGCCAAAACTGGTCCCAGCCATGTTGAAGTGATGTTCTCTCATAAAGCACACATAAAATTCAGGGACCATATTTAACTACACTCCATGCCAACTGCCCTTGCCATTTTAAAGTCATGATGATGCATGTTCAGCCAGCAAGACCAGATCAGCCAGTCAGAAATCTGCCCAGTATTTACTTCTGTTACAGGTCTCACTCTGTTTCCACAGTGGTTTCCCCTGCCATGTTCGTTCTGTGAAAGACTGCCCTCAGTTCTCTGAAACCTGGCCCTTGGTATGCACGACAAGACTGCATGAAGTTGAATATGCTTATTCATATCTGCTCCAGAACTTCATGTACAAACCGTATGTAAAAAAATATGTATCACTTGGTGAAGTTAGTGTAAGTACGTCATGCACGTTAAAGGCTTTGGTAAGGTGCATGTAGGTGATGCATTTAAACTCAGAGGGTATCACTGTACAGACAAAGGCCCTGGTCTCGTTTTTCACCGTGCCTCTGTCATATCTCAGACAGATTTTCTGTCCTATTCAGTATTTCAACCAACCTACTCATTGTTTTTATTTGTTTGGGGGGTTTTTTGTGATGTTCAGGCCTCACATAATTTATGTCTCTGTACAATGAGCAAACATGAAATCTACCAAACATGAAAAATTCACTTCATGTAATTTGCCCTCAACATTTTATGGTGTCGGTGTGATCCATACTGGGCTTTAAACTTTCAGTTAAAATGTAACACATTCATGTTACCTAATATTTTACTTATTGAGTTTTGATTAACCAGTGGATGGAGTTTTTTCATTAACTTTTTAACGTTGCTGTAGAGTTCAATTAATATTTGACTCACACACAGTTAACTATATACATATTACTCATATTACTCTTACAATTAGTTCTTAAGAAAACCTCAACAAGATATTCAGCAATAACACACAGAAGCATTTTATTTTAAGAAGCATTTGAGACAAAAATACTGAAATAATCAGATTTTCTTTACTTTTCTCCTCAAACAGCCAGTACTGATATTATTAATTTGATGTGAATGAAGTTTTGTGGTATGTGTAGTGGTGGACAGTGAGTAGTTATGCATATCATTTTTTAAAATGTAGGCCTACTTGAATAAACTATTTCTTTTACAGTAATTGTACTTTGCCAAATTAATCCATTTACTACTATTTACTACGCTCTGCTCTTGGTTCCAAAACAGGTTGTACCACATAAAGGAAATCATAATAAGTTTTCTGAAGTCTGAAGTGCTGAAGGACAATATTGTTGGTAAACGTGAGAAAAAAATAAGCTCTTAAAATTAATTACAAATTCTGCAGTAATGTTCTTTAGCACCTGAATAAAAGTACTGTAATTAAGTGTTTTTACCTATGCTCATCCTGGGTTTCTATGTTTACATGTACACAAAAAGAAGTCTTCAGCAGGAGAAAAAATAATCCTTTGAGTTCATACTGAAATTGTAATGCACAGTGGTAAGATAGTTTATGTCAGATTTACTGATATTTTGCGTCCCTGGTCCCCAGCAGTCGTTGTTGGCCTCGTCAGATCCACTCCAACATGAGGAGCTTGCATGCAGTCTGTTTGGAATGAATGCCCTGAACATCCTGTAGTGCTGATGATTGTGCTTTCTTTGTTTTTAAAAACATTTTTCTCCCAATAAAGTATGAAATCTTTGTTTAGATCACGCCTGGGTATGTCCATTGTGAAAGCTCTCCAACTTTAGCATAAATTACAACTGCTTTCAGGAAGAGTTTAACTTTGTTTATGTAGGGCCCATATATGTATATATGCGTGTGCGTGTGCGTTTGATCGAAAATTATTTATTTATTTATTCACAGTTTGAAATGTACTGTACACATTAAAGAAAATGTTTTAGCAAAAATGCCCAAAGTGCCAAAGCTCGATTTTAAATGCACACATACGTCAAAGAAGTACTTCTCTTTCGATAAGACAAATTATTTAATTAAATAAAAAATGACCGCCTTGTGAAATAACAGAAACACAAAATGCCCGTGACAATCTAGATTTTATGCTCTAATTTAAGGCATTGTTCTATTTACTCATTCATTCATTGGTTCATTCACTGTAAATTTATAAACTTACAAACGACAACATGCGCATTTTCTTTTCGAACAGGCATTTTAAAGGATACCTTTAGCTATAGTTCAATCAAATGTTGTCATCCACAGTACATACGCCAATCGTCTTAAAAAACGAAGATAACTACATCCAATCAAATCACTTATTAAGCAGAGCTGGCGAATCTCGTTGCTTTTCACAGTGACCATACCAACAGGCCCCATCCAATCCGATCACGGTCTACTTTTGGGCCTGAGTCCCTCTTCAACCTTCACTACGACCACGGTATCCAGAGGGGCACCTTCAACCAGTCCTGCGGTGCACCGGCAACAGTTTCATCAGTAATAATAATTAATATTTATATACACATATAGGCATCATGTCCTTTCTAACCGTTAGTAGGCTAGTGCCAAGGCTCCTCAGTTCAAAGGTAAGAAAAAACTGTTCAGCGGTTATTTCTCGGGAGGCTGAATAGCTAGCTAGCTGCTCGGTTAGCGAGTTGCCGTTGGTTCAAATAGCTTAGCTTGTTAGTTCGTGAGTTTACGTTAGTCCTTTCAGAGCACAATGATAGCTCAGAAAGATACTTATAAAGATGAATGTTTGTGTCATCGAAAAGCATACTATGCAAACTGGAAAGTACTTTTTTCTTTTTATTTATTTATCTCATTTTGTTTCGATATTTATATCCCGCAGTGAAGTTAGCTGCGCTAATACGTTAACAGCTAAACTGTTAACCTAATTAATTCAATGGACATAGTTCCAATCCTAGAGTTATCTTAACTATCTGTGTTAGTGCCTTTGAAAGTTCAATTTTGTCCATACCACCATAAAAAAGTTCCGTATTGCTTGATTCATATCTTGCATTATTTAGCTACAGCACATCAGTCGTTATGTGTTCAAAAGTAATCTCTGTTACATTTGTCACCCAGATGGGAATGTCTTTGCCTTAAAATGTTTTTATAAATATTCGGGCATTATTTCAGCATTACGTGAGTGTTTAGTCATTTTGTTCGTTTTCGCCCCGTGTCTTCTGCAACATAAAACTAGCTGGCTACCTGAGAAGTGACTATCACTTTTAGACTTATTATGCGGTCATGGTGATGTAGGGGCCATTTTTAGAGGATCACTTAAAAAGACCGACGATAGACCAATAGAGGTGGCACGAAACTACTCTTAGGTTGTCATTTCCACGTCTTATTGTATGAAGCATGCTAACCAGATAGAGTTTAGTAAGTACACGGCGAATTGCATTCAGTGACTAGAGATTTGACACGACAGATTAAAACCGCCTCTGACGTTTAGTAGTAGCTGTAGTCCATCGACTGTTAAACTCGTAGTTAGACGTGACTGAGAGGTGAGGTGGAGGCTAAAGTGACTAGCCTCACAGGCTGGCACCTTGGAGCGAGGCCCGTCGGGTAGTACTAAACCTGACGTCCTTACTTTGTCACCTTGTGGGACTTGGACATAGTCTTAAATGTTAACCTCTGTAGTAAACATTTTCTAAATTGAGTTACGCACATAGCCTCTCTTTCCGACGACTGATACGATCTTCAGTCGTTGCATATCGAACTATTACTGTAGCCTTCCTGCCAGCTCAAATAGTTTTGTCACAGCCTGGTCTCCTCATGATGAATTAAAAGTTAAAAGGTGTAGTTACAGGCGACTTTGGTTTGAGTCAAAAGGATGTAGTTGTTAAATATAAGCTTCCAGCTATGATGCTGTGTTTAAAAAAAATATGTTGCATATAGTGACATGAAGCGAGCAGTTGGTTTGATTGCCTCAAGGATTAACCTCACCTGGATTATATTCTGGAGTACATAAAAAGAGAGTGAATGGAAAAATTGCATGCCTGACATTTTCTTGAGCAATGCTGTGTGTCTCCCCAAATATGACTCATAGGATGTTGTGGTGAACACACTGGGACAAAGGTTAAGCAGAAAGGGAGTGGGAAGTTGCAGTGAAAGGTTTTACATGCCAGTTAGCAAAGTGTAAGACAACATAAAGCATTAGTGGAGCAACCTCTTTCTTTGTCTTTAGTGACCTTGACTGAAAAAGGTTCCTCTTCTTTCTTCTACTTGGCACTTGGCTCACTCATCTGCAGAGAAATCAGGTTGATGTTCTGATACGATGAGTGGAATGACCGTTTGAGTGACACAAAGGTGGCCTGGCTTATTGTACCCTTATCATTCTGGGTTAAACAGCTTCTCTGCTCTGAACTTTGTCTGTTACCTGTGTTAACTCAGTGTTAACACTTCTTGAGCTGTAAATGTATTGAATGAGGCCCATAGGGCAGGTTTTGTGATTTTTTTTATTTATTTATTTATTTATTTATTTTTTATGAAGATGGAATGTTGCCGAGAATTTCTGACAGAGGCTCAGGCACTCATGAGTGAAGAGCAGACTGGAAATGCTCTATAATATGTAGTGCTCTTTTCATGATCAACATACTTCTCTCCTTCCTCTTCTCATCACTTCTGCATTATCACTCTAAAAAAATGCCAGTGTTTTGGTCTGCCAAGTTAGCTGTGTAGTTCAGGTGCCCTCCAGTCTTTGAGCATAAGTCACTTAAATGCTGTTGGCGAGATACCCTGGTGCAAGTGCTTGCTGCCAGTCGGTGTTTAGCTCGTGCTGAGGTCTGGTGTTGTTTAGCGACTGGACATAATCTCTCAGTCTAGTTGTGGCAGCCTGTTACTTTACAGCTGTTGTGAAGGTCATTGTGTCAAGGACAAGCCCAGCAGAAAAATGCAATTAGAGCTTAGTTTTGCTCTCATACTCTACTTAAGTGTGAGTTATTGAAAGGGAATATGAATTAAATTTATAAACATTTTAAGAAGAAAAGTACCTAAAGGGTAATCAGGCCAAGTTCAAGATTGACATTTGGCTTTTTTTGACTTTGAGACACAATCTCAAACCTCTAAAAAATGTGTAATTCACTCATGGATAGAATGTCAGTCTCCTTTAAATCTGGCTTTGGGTCTTGTGAACCTGTTCTTACAGAGGCACTGTAAACTGAGGCCTATTACATAATCATCTTCCACTACGTAACAGCCCATCACTGGCTCAGCCTTATCACAGGAGCACCGGCCTCCGGTTGTAAAAGCAGACGAGTCACATTGGAGCAATATTGGCTTAGCAGAGGCATAGCTGAAAAAGGCCCGAGAACGCAAATACTCCTTTTACGTACAGCGCTGGTACCAGTGCTGGAGCAGGTGCAGAGCCGGTGCTGCCTTGGTGCCTTTTGAGAAAGTCTGGTCTTTGTGGTGCCCATGGCTGCAGTTCCGAATCTGTGGAAAGATGATTGACTGAAGTGTTTGGTTTCAGCATGCAGGCCTGTCTGTGAGGCACGCAACTGAGGATTACTGGCCACTGAACAGGAACTTTATAACCCAGCCTGCCTTCACTTTCTCTCTAGCACTTGCTGTGGTTAATCCTTCTCAAGTGTCTTGATCTCAGTTGGCCTGTCTCCTGCAGCGAAAAGCCACCTTTCCATGAACCCTGGCTATCATTGTCTTCCACGCAGCTGGTAAGGCGTTATTGCCGTACACGCCACCTGCCCACACCTGATGGGCACACCTCCAGTATCTCAACCACTGCGCATCAGATTCTGCTGTCTAATGTATAAGTGGTCTTCAGCACCTGATATAGGGAGTGTGTTCATTTTACCCTTGCATTTGATTTTGCTTGTTCATTTTTCTAAGCCACTTTTGACGTCCAGCAGGAGCCTCAGCTTCATTAAGACTCATTGGTGTGTCTCATCTGAGAGAAGTGTTCAGTAAGAGGGCTGGAGCGCTCAAGCAGGCCAGCTGAATGGTCCTTATCTGCTCCTCTGTCATTCAGCAATGTCTTGTAATCCTGTAAGCTATATATAGAGCCACAGGGTTGGGCTGTGTTTGAGGATTTGGACAGGATGAAGAGATAGCCATGCTGATGTGGGAGCTCTTATCACACAACTGGGAGAATAGTTTACATATCTGGTCACATCACAATAAGGCAATGCTGTCTGTGGTCCAGGGCTGGCTTTTGTAGCTAATAGATACAGCTGCACTCTAAATGATTATAGGAGCCCTTTACTGTATGGTCAGTTGCTCAAGCATCACTTGTATGGTTCTCCAAATGCCTCAGTAAATGCTGTCACATGACCTGCTGTCACAGGACCGTGGTGGGGTCATGATCCATCTGTGCCTTTCGTGATATTGTTTATGTAATGTTGAGAGAATTAGCCTGATGTTTTGTTTCAATGATGACTATGGAAACTCTGACAAATTTCCTCATTATTATTATTCAAATATTTTTATTGGCTTTTTAAATGCAAGAGACATAAGAAACATACAATACACACACTCAACGAGACCACAAATGACATCCACAGAGTATAAAGAAAATAACTACAAACAACAACAACAAGTAAATGAATAAATCAATGAATTAAAAAAAAAAAAAGAAAGAAAACCAAGTTATTACACCTATTACAGAGACTGTCAGGTTAATTAGAACAATCCTATGTTTCAGTGTCTCTAGAAGGGAATTCCAAATCAGAGTAGTCCAAAAATGGCTCCCAGACCCCTATAAAACTTTTTGGTTGAGTATTTCAGCTTCTCAAACTTTAAATGTGCCATCACATCCCCCACCCAGCGCCCATGTGTAGGAGAGGTAGCTGATTTCCAATTAAATAAAATAAGGCGTCGAGCCAATAGAGATGAAAAGGCTATGGCATCTGACTGGGTAACTGATACCGCCACCTCGCCAGGGGCCACACCAAAGATAGCAATTTCAGGGCCAGGGCTGATCTCCTTGTCGCAGATATAGGAAAATGTCTCAAATAGACGACCAAAACTCCACCAACAATGGGCATGACCAGAACATATGATAAAAGGTGGCTGGAGCCCGATGGCCTCGGGAGCAAGTTGGATCTACGTCCGGATATATCCTGGCAAACCTGCTTCGAGAAACATGGAACCTATGAAACACTTTAAATTGGAGCAAACCATGTCTGATACAAATAGAAGTTGAATGTATCCTCTTAATTGCCAATTGCTAGGAGTCATCTGAGACCTCATAGCCAAAGTCCTCCCTCCATGCTGCCCTAATATGGTTAAGGGCCGGGGAACCAATCATTTGAATACCATAATGCAATCTACTCACACTTCCCTTTTGACTTGGATCCCCATCCAACCATTTGGTGGGAGTAACAGAAAAGATGAGAAATGCTTCCAAGTGGCGTATTTCTTATATGCTGTAGTCTAGCTGGAGAAATGCATGCTTGTGTAAAACTGTTTTGGCAGGGACAGTATATGTTTGCTGTTCTTAATTAGTTATCGATATCTAATGGCTTAGGATGGCCGATAACCGATATTTGGCCGATAACCGATATTTGGCCGATATTTTGGGCCAATATTCATTTATCATATTTGGATAGTTGCAATAACAAAACTACATAAAGGGAATCATATTGAATTTGTTTGCAGATACCTTTTATGAGAAACAACAGGCAATATACAGATCTAATACTGCTTTACTCAGTGAATAATTTTTCACTAACTTTAAAACAGAAAAAATCTGTTTACATAACGTTGAAAAACCTGATGGGGGGAAAAAAACACTGTTTAAACTAAGAAAGTAGATTAAGTGTTCAGACATCATATTAAAGATTGAGTCTATTTATGTGATTCGGGATAGTTGTGACCACTCAGGGGCATCCAGCAAGAATGCAACGTAGGTGTCCACTTGCCACTCTTCGTTTCCTTTAATGCATGTGTATGGTTCTGCAAACACGAGAGTTCGATACAATTATTACATGCCAAATATTAAGCAACGCTAAAATGCAAAGTAATAAAAAGGCACAGCTGCACTTTACTAGCAATATATATCTTACTTATTGAAACATTAATGATCTGGCTTAAACAGAAGGGATTAAATTACAACATTTCACAACATACAACATCACTATCAGTACTGGGTTCTAATGCTTCAGCATAAACATGTTATGCTGCTGATATAACGATTTTATCACGAATTTGCACAGTCAACAACCTAACTAGGGGGCGGGGTCGTTGTTATGGAACATCAGTCATGTCTCCTATTAACCAATAAGAATATAGGTAAACGAAAACAGGGAGACTCTCTATGCTAAGCCTTTTTAACACATCACATAACACTTCAGTAATCCCAGTTTAGGAGAACCAAGTTGTAATATCAGCAAAACTGATATGAGGAGGCCAATATCGATATGGACCGATAAGTGTCAAAAGGGGTCGATAGTGGCCAATATATCTGCAAACTTGATATATCGGTCGACCCCTATTCTTAATGCAGTCGGCAG
The DNA here is from genome assembly GCF_902362185.1 of Chanos chanos. Taxonomy (NCBI): domain Eukaryota; kingdom Metazoa; phylum Chordata; class Actinopteri; order Gonorynchiformes; family Chanidae; genus Chanos; species Chanos chanos. Next base: position 23,743,569 of record NC_044497.1, on the reverse strand, counting down.
GAGGTAATCCTGGGGCCATCGGGGCCCATCCTTAGTGTGACTCAATGCTACACAATCCTATACTTAAAGATGATTATCAGTGGAATGGAATGCAGTTCAGCTGATTATCTCTCGAATGTAGGCTAAACATCATGTTGGTATTCTCTGCTTCTCGCATGTGATATTGGCAGTTCTGAACAGGTGCTGCAGTTCTTTCATATTATAGCTTGTACTTATACCACTGTGGGAGGTGGTACTTGTGCTGTAAGGTTGTAAAACAAAGCTGTGGGGCTTGTTTTTTAACTGCATGATTAGTTGGAATGATGTTGAATGGGGTATGCTAGAGAGTTGAGCACAAACATGTTGATATGTATGGAGGTACTGTTCACAGTGAGAGATTGGTCCCAGCTCTGTGTTAATTGTTACTGATTGGCCTGTTCTATTGGCACCCAAAGTTTTCCAAATGCTGAAAAGTGGACTTGCATGTGAATTGGTGGGAGAATTGTTTAAATGTGCTATTGTGAGTCCAGTTAGACCTGTCTGGAATGTGAATCTAAACTGTTGCCTTGCCAACTGTTGCTTTGTTAGCTATTCGGTGGTCAGGTGCTTCACTGAGTTCAATCAGATTAGACATTATTTTCCTTAATATCCTTTTTTTTTGTTGTTCTTTTCCTAGAATGCAGCGTGTGTCCTTGTGGCTGCCAGACACGCCAGTGCAACAACAGTAGTAAGTATCATCACTACATTGTGTGTCCTTCCACCTCGGCCTCATTCCCAATTCTCTGCCTTACAGAGCCAAAAAAAAACAGAAGTTTCTCTGGTGTCATTGTCCCTCTACCAGTGATTCATCTGTGTTTTACTCTGTGCATGAGAAGCAAGGCCTGACTTTGACTCTTTCACTGTGACAGAATTTGAAAGATGTGCTGGTAGATCTCATCCCCAAAGAACAGAGCCGGATCAAGAACTTCAAACAGCAGCATGGTAAAACAACCATCGGACAGATCACTGTGGACATGGTGAGTGCTGTGGAATTTGTCTGGAGGCAGTACTAATGCCTTTTGCAGCAAAATCCGCTGAAAAATTCCTCTGCCATTCCTTCTCTGTTGTCTTTTGTGAAATTTTCTAGAAGTCATAAAATGAAATAGTTTGGGCTATCAGGATGTTTGCGTTAGTGTAACATTTGGAGATAAGGTCTTATCGTATGTTCTTGGTCAACAACACTCGCATGAATAGTTAGCCTTAAGCGTGACAGACAGCTAGCAAACTCCCGAGTTCTGATTGGTCCCCTTTCATTTGAAGGTTATGGTGTGACATCACCTTTCGTAGAGTGATCTCTCTAAGTGGATTACACTTCAGACAGTCGTTTTGGCTTTTCCCTTGTTCGCACAGTGATGTGTTTGCTTCAGACATACCATTGTACCAGAGAAATCCCTTAAAGAAGCAGTGAATCCATGATTTAGTCATTTTGAAAAGTTTCTCCTTCCACTCTGTCAGTTATGCTTTGGATGTTTTAAATGTGTGAGTGTGTGGAGGAGTGTGTGATCTGGGCAAACTGTGTGTAAGGTGTCTGTGTGTCTGTGATTGACAGACAAACTGTGTGTGATGTGTCTGTGATTGACAGACAAACTGTGTGTGATGTGTCTGTGATTGACAGACAAACTGTGTGTGATGTGTCTGTGATTGACAGACAAACTGTGTGTGATGTGTCTGTGATTGACAGACAAACTGTGTGTGAGACGTGTCTGTGATTGACAGACAAACTGTGTGTGAGACGTGTCTGTTGTGTATCTGTTATTGACAGGTCTATGGAGGGATGAGGGGAATGAAAGGCCTAGTGTATGAAACCTCTGTGTTAGACCCTGATGAGGTAACTTCACACTTCACCATACATGTGCACGCACATGCACACGGGCTCAAGCGTGCGCGCACACACACACACACACACACACACACACACACACAGACTGACTTACTGACTGAGGCACACTGACACTTCACCGAATCCTCACACAGATACACTGACTGACTGAGGTAAGACCCACACTGACTGACTGAGGTAAGACCCACACAGACTGACTGACTGAGGTAAGACCCACACAGACTGACTGACTGAGGTAAGACCCACACAGACTGACTGACTGACTGAGGTAAGACCCACACAGACTGACTGACTGACTGAGGTAAGACCCACACAGACTGACTGACTGACTGAGGTAAGACCCACACAGACTGACTGACTGACTGAGATAAGACCAAACACCCACACACACTGACTGACTGAGGTAAGACCAAACACCCACACAGACTGACTGACTGACTGAGGTAAGACCAAACACCCACACAGACTGACTGACTGAGGTAAGACCAAACACCCACACACACTGACTGACTGAGGTAAGACCAAACACCCACACACACTGACTGACTGAGGTAAGACCAAACACCCACACACACTGACTGACTGAGGTAAGACCAAACACCCACACACACTGACTGACTGAGGTAAGACCAAACACCCACACACACTGACTGACTGAGGTAAGACCAAACACCCACACACACTGACTGACTGAGGTAAGACCAAACTTCATCAAACACACACCCAGACATGCATTGACTGATAACTGGCACCTGATTTGTACCTGATTTGCATTACCATAGAGTTCAATGAAGGTTATCTTGATTTTGGGGGGGGGGGGGGCTTTGTATAAAATGAGTTCATGTGATTTATTGTACGTGTATTGCTGAGGTAGACAAAGCATGACAGCTGTAATTAATCCGAGTAAAACCTGCTTAGGCAGTGTGTGAATGTGTAAGGAAACATCTGAGTAACACTGTCAATTAGCCATGTTAATCACTCAGTCCTCTCCAGGCCGAGGTGTGGCCTCATTTACAGACGAGTTTCTTCACTCTGACTCTGATTTCACCTCTCTTCTGGTCTCTAGGGCATCCGTTTCCGTGGATACAGTATTCCGGAGTGTCAGCAGCTGTTGCCCAAGGCTCCGGGAGGTCAGGAGCCGCTGCCTGAAGGACTGTTCTGGCTACTGGTCACAGGCCAGGTGCCTACTGAAGAACAGGTGAGTTGGAGCTGTGGGGTTCACACGCTGTGGGCTGTTTTAGTGGCTGCTTGGAGCTGAGGGAAATTCCACAAGTTGTGAGACTACTCCACGTGTGCAGAGAGAGTGTGTTTTAGTAAGAGAACTAAACGTAGTTTGTAGAGCAGTTCTCTTTTACCCTGAAGGGCATGATGTATGTCATGTGGTAAGTCAGATGGCAGACCCCGTCAGACAGGTGTTACCCACTGTGCTAACCTGTAACACAAGGCCACAGTGTTCCCCAGCTCTTATCAGATTAATCACCACAGGGCTAGATTAAGAGCAGTTTGGGCCAATATACTTTCTGAGGGAACTAAGTTGTGTTATGAATGATGGAGACTGAGTGCAATATTGAGGTCCCTATGGATGCAACCTTTTGTAAATGTATATGATAAGTATAGGCTATGTCCCTAATGTAAATATGGGGAGTGTGAAATGGTAAGCAAAATGTGTCATATTACTTTACAAAAATGTATTGTGTTAATTGTGATGTGTTAATTCTGATTAATAGAGACTTTGGTTAGGATGTAGTCCAGAACAAGAATACAAGTGGGAGCTATAAGGCGCTTTTGGACCGAACGGTTCTAGGGTCTTATTTGATAGGAACTACCCCCTGGGGAGCTTCCCCTAGAACTAGCCTACATACGTTCTAGGGCTTTTTTTCTGTTTGCATTCGCACCGCCAGTAGGAACACTGAAATGACGTTAGCCGGTCGACGGTATAGCAGCTAAGAGCTGTTGTTTACGACTAACCGGGATAGCTGCACATTTTTAAGTACAAATTTAATGACTTTTAAGATCTTTTAAATACCTCCAAAAGGAAAAAAAATACCATTACTGCGGCAAAAGAAATCGACAAACTAGACTACAGTATACACAATTAATGAGTTTTATTGAATTTGAATGACAGAAATATTGAGTACACATTAGATAACATATAACTACCTTCTCATTAACGAAAATAAAACTGTATGGCGATAGACGCTGTCCCATGGAAAAAAAAATGTCCCCCTGCATTTACCACCGCAGTAGCAGTGAATGACTCGATGGGGATAGTACTTTTCAGGTGCTAGCTTAGCTTGTGCCTGACGCTTGCTCCTTTTTCCCTGCCGCAGCCCTCAAATCGTAAGCTGGACAAACACATTCTTATTTTAGGTTAAAATGCGGATCACAGCCACACAAGCGGACACACAAGCACCTACCGAAACGGAGTGTACGCTCCTTCTTCAATGTACAAATATACATTGGACATTGCAGAAATGGTCATTGTTGGGGGATATAAAATACCGGTAAAATAAAACATAAAAACCATGTGTCCCTTCCTACAATTAGACATTTTAAGACATTTTTAGACATGAATATCAAAAACTAAATGTAAGACGTTCTAAGAATATATATATATATTTTGCACGGATCTTTAAAAATGGCGGTTGCAATCATCGTATACTGCAATCATCGTCTGGACCAGTGGCTGTACACCTACGTCACAAGGTTCCTATTGCGCTGCAAAAGTACCTACCCTGAAGTAGGAGCTAAAAAAGCCCCTCAAAACGGCGTTCAAAGAACTATAATAGTTCTAAGTTCCTGCGGTGCAAACACGCGAAAAAGGGGGTACTTTCTCCAACAGTTCTAAGAACTATGGAAAAGTTCCTCCGGTGCAAAAGCGCCTATTGGAAAGCAACAGGGGGTAAAGTTACTTCCGGTCAACAATGCCTACGCCTCCGAAGATGTGTGTCTCTCTGATATTCTCCAGATCTTTGGGAAATCTACCAAAGTTCCGGCTCTTACAAGTTGCTGAAACAGTGGATATATATTGCAAAACAAAACGATCCATACTGGATCATGGATGTAAACTGCTCCTTGAACAGCTTATCTTTCATTATGATAGTAATGTCAGCTAGCTATGGAGAGATGGCTAACGTTGGATCAACCCACCTAGCAGCTTGCAAATGCACTACAATAAAGCTGTGTAATGAAATTACCCAATTGTTCATTGTCACAACATATCCCATGATAGTTCAATATTCATTCATGTTTGTTATGTACATGTTCCTTTTTGGTATAGTATCCAACATAGTAGACGGTAGTGTTGTAATATGAGCACGGTGCTAATCTGTTAGGGGGCAAAAGGAACAAGAGTGTCGAATAAATTATTGTTTGCATCAGTCTGTTGAAGGAGATGCTTTGGCTAAAATAATATTGAAAACACGCGCAACAAATGGCTATGGTTTGTAAACAATGTAGGGGTTGCCGGGGCTGTAGCCCATACCACCCATAATTCCCTGCTTGACCTCACAGGTAATCTGAACCCATTTCTCAGCTTTCACTGTAATGGTATTGGATACAGCAGTGAAACCAGATACAGTGATGACGCAACTTCACCAGAAAACCTCAGAAAACAAATTCTAACACACTCTCCAACTCCGTCCCTAGCAGCGGCTCTCTAGCAGCAGCTCGCTCTAGCGGGTGTTCCTACCTGCATAAAGAGACACCATTCTCTCTGGCTGTGGATTCCTTCTCTGGAAGGGACCCTCCCTGCCTGAAAAGACACCATCTCTCTGCAAAAGAAAAGAACAAAGAAACAATGAAGCGGGATATTTGTACCAGACTTCGGCCTAAGTTTAATGTACTTTCTCTTGCGCAGTTGTAACTTTAACTTCACCGGTTAATTATACTGTAACACACGCAGTGTTCAACAGAAGAAAAGGCGACCAGATCCCTTTTCATTTCTTAAAACGTCGACGGACTAAATCAAGACCCCCTCAAGATCATTGGACGAGCGACGGAGCCCCGAAGATCTTCAAGTGACAAGGAAAAGAACTTCTCCCTGGACCTGTGCATAGTACTGCTCATCAGACAACCAAAGACGCATCTTCAGCTGCCACGCAAGAGTGATCCAATGTAAGGCTGGCATCTGGGCACACTTTAGTCTTAAGGTTGTATGTAGTTAACGTGAAAAGTGTTATTTGAATTTTTTTATGATTTAAATGTACACACTGTATTTCATGCACAATGCGATTTTTGGCCGCTTGTTATTTTCTTTTGTTTGTGACTTCTGAAGTGTAGATCTGGCATGTTTTCTTTCTCTCTCTCTAACTCCCTTTGTCTGATCACACACTTCAACTTTGGGATTACAGTGCGAGTTAAGGGTTGGGTACAGTTGTTGGGTTTAGGGCCTACTTGAGACTAGCTCTCAAGTTGGAGATCCTTTGTCTCTCTCTCGCTCGCGCTTCTAGTTGCCCATCCCCACTCTCGTTGGTGCCTAGCACAAACGCTTGCGCACTACATCCTCATACCACACATACCTCTTGCCTGTGCACCTGCACACAGCCTCTCTCCCTCGCTCCTCCTTCTCTCTTTTGTGTGCCTGCGCACAGCCTCTCTCCCTCACTCCTCTTCCTCTCTTCCGTGCGCCTGCACACAGCCTCTTTCCCTCGCTCCTTCTTTTCTGTGTGCAGCTTGGCATACGCCCACATACACGCACGTTCTCGCACACACACACACACATCTCCACTCTTAGGCCCTGGTTACACCTTGCATTAAGATCCGATTTTGGTGATCCGATCACAAGCGGACAGCTCTAAGTACGTCCGTTTACACCCGGCTTAAGAATCCGTGTCTCGAGTCCACTTGAGATTGGATCTCACTTTCCCGCTCTATATGCAAAGAAGCACTTGACCCCTTTCATTGAATTTCAGTTTTGCTTTTTTGATTGGAAATAGTGCTTATGCCATTTGAATTGTTATAGACAAATTCAGTAATCATTGATGGCTGTTTTGGAACATTAAGGCACGTTAAGCTGTTTCCTTATAATGGGCCTCAATGGAGAGGAAAGCGCTTAACGTAAGAGAGCGACCGTACTACTAGGATTTCGATTTTGATTTTTTGACGGGAGGAGGCGTTTGATGAGAGAAATTTGGTGATCGAGAGAAATTTGGTGATCATTGATTACAGTTTTAGAACATTAAGCCACGTTAAGCTTTTTCCACGTTAAACATTGTTTTTAATCAGCGGGAGGCATCAATGCACTTCCCTTGCCTAGTCTGTTGGAAATTAAAAGAAGAAAAAATCAAAACAATATTGATTTTGCCTGTTGTTGTTGCCTGTTGTCGCACTTTAATACAGCGCCGTTGGCGAGCGAATGTGCACATATGCGAATGAGTTCGTACTTCCGGGTAAGCAGAGGACGTTAGTTGAGTAAGCGGTCGTTCAATGTGATGGAATTTGCATTCGCGTTTACACTGCTATAAGAATGTGGTCATATGCGGTCCAGACCACCTCCGAATGTGGAGTGATCGGATCTTGATGCGACCTCAATGCGCATTGGATGCGTTTACACCTGTACTTTTGAGCAGTTGAGCAAAATCTGATCTTAATGCAAGGTGTTAACAGGGCCTTACACTGAATACTTGTACATAGCCTCATTACCATCCTATTACCATTTGTGCTTTGTTCATTCTATTTGCTGCTGATTATTGATTGTCCCATATCAGTATCAGTTTGCCAAGTAGTGCTGATCATGTTAATAAATAGTATCTTTGGAATAAACTGTTGTCCTGTCTGTTTCTGCTGTAATATTCACTGAATGCCAACCTCTGCCATCAAAGAACTCCCGATAGCCTTCGTCAACCTGGTTGTTCATGTGTGCTATAGATTTAGTAGTGTAATTGTAATACATTAGTACTACAATACTCACTAAGACTGTAGCACAGTGTTACAACTAGATTTTTCTATTAATTTTAGTAGTTTAATTATAAAGTATTAAACACCAAAATTAATGGTTAATAACTTATGAGACTGACTTATATGAGACTGATTTGTTAATGATATTGCACCTACATCTTTTGGTGTCCCCGTGTTAGGATTGCTATTGTACCTACAACAAAACTATGTTGTCAATATTATGCACCAATTATCGACAAACAAACGCGACATACCATTTGTTTAGTGCCGAACTCTTCATGCAGTACTAGATAATTGTTATATGACATCTTCGTAGTAACAGTGACTATCTCTGTATGACCTGGGTGATTTTTGCTCATCTTTCAGTGTTAATGACAAACGCACCTTCCTGTGTGGACTAAACAAGCAATACTTTAAAGCAGCAGCAAGCAGTCTTAAACTAACGAGCTAGCTACCTAAAAGGCACGCAGAAACCCTAGACAAACAGCCAAGCTGGCATATCGTGCTGTTAAAGCTTTTTGTGTATATCTATCCTTCACGTACGACGGAGTATTAGGCCCGCATTAAGGGAAAAACAATTCTGAGATTTCGAGAGTAAAGTCTTAATTTAGTGAGACTGAAAGCGTAATTTTGCGAGAATGAAGTTGTAATTTCAAGAGAAAAAAAGTCCTAATATTTTGAGAATGAAATCATAATTTTAGGCTGCGTGTTATTTCAGAGGGGAAATACCAGAAAAGAGCAGCCTTTCACCTGTGTTAAAATGAGAAGCGTGGAGCATCTTGTGAAATTATGCTTTATTGTAGGTTTTACACCTAATGCCGAAATACACACTACATATAATCTGCTTTTTGGGCACATCAGCACGACATTATTACAACCATCAGGCTGACGCCCGAGACAAACAGCAGTTTCCAGAAGTGGCCTCAGGCTGCCATTGACTGTCCTCTTGCCCATTTGTTGGTTGCTAGTAAAATAATTTCCTAACAATTATGGGGTTTTTTTCTCGCAAAATTGCAACTTTATTCTTGTAATATTAATTTTTTTTTTCCCCTCGCAAAGATGCATCCTTATTCTCATAATATTATGAATATTTCTCAATTACGACCTTATTCTCAAAATCAAAGATTTTTTTCCTCCTTAATGTGGCCCTAATACTCCGCCGTATTCCCATGACCATGTCATCAAAATGAATTTGTAGAAATTGAAAAAAGAAGTACAAAAAACGAGTTACCCATAAAAACATACTTGAGATAGCAATAGGGAAGATGGCTAACCGGAAGTAAAGATACCCCCTCTTGGCTCAGACAGGAAAGACTGCCATCATTATGTGAAAAAGGCCTGTTAGGAGGAGTGCAGATTGAGAACACACAGTTACTGGATGCTGCATGCCTTCATTAGAGTAACCTACTGAAAAGTTACCGTTACTTCCACACTGCGTTTTTTTTTTTGGCACTTTTTGGTCTGTCCTTAAATTGAAGTTGTAATAGTGTTAAACTGTTAAAATGCTGTGTAATATTAATGTTGACATGCAGTGTAATGTTAAGCTGTCTTGTAATGTTAATAATGTGAGACTGTGGTTCGGTGCAGGTGAACTGGCTGTCTAAGGAGTGGGCAAAGCGGGCAGCCCTGCCCTCTCACGTCGTCACCATGTTGGATAACTTCCCCACCAACCTGCATCCCATGTCCCAGTTTAGCGCCGCCATCACGGCTCTCAACAGCGAGAGCAGTTTTGCCCGCGCTTACTCAGAAGGAGTGAACAAGGCCAAGTACTGGGAGGTGAGTGGGCGCCAGCGGGAGTCACAGTACCCCCCTGTCTCTGGCCCTCTCGATGGCCTTACACACAACTGGGCAGAGCTCTGAAACACCAGAGGAATCTGGGCTGTTCTGGGCAATGAATTTGAGACATTTTTGTCGTTTCATTTGTTCATTAACCTTTAGAATTAACACACAAGTTAAGAGAGAACCGGGTCAAATAATCGGCTTTTAGAGGTTTTATTTCAGGCACTCATTGTCTATAAGAAAACCCCCAGGCAGTGTCAGGAACTCACTGCCTTGTGTTTCTGTCTGTAGTTTGTCTATGAGGACTCAATGGACTTGATTGCCAAACTGCCATGTGTGGCAGCGAAGATCTACCGTAACCTTTACCGCGAGGGCAGCAGCATCGGCGCCATCGACTCCAGCCTGGACTGGTCCCACAACTTCACCAACATGCTGGGCTACAGCGACCCCCAGTTTACTGAACTAATGAGACTGTATCTGACCATCCACAGGTAATGACTAACACACACGCGCACACACACACTCACACATGCGCACACAAACAGCTTGTGGTGAGCACCTCCCATGTCCTATTGACCTGGTATAAAACATCACACACTCAGTCCACCCCAAGTGTTGGCTATTTTTTCTGTTAATTACTTATGTGATAGAACAAATTTGAAAAATGGTCAAATCAAGGTTTTGTTTGAGCATTCAGCTGTAGCTTTATACATATCATGCTTGCTGTTGTCGTGTCACCAGAATAATAAGAAACTGCTGTCGTGTCACCAGAATAACAAGAAACTTTTTATTTGTAGTAGGATCACAGCAATAAGAAGCTTGTGTTTTCTACAAGGTCATTTGACCTGTTCTAGAGGCTCAGGGGAGGAAAAACACATTATTGTAATGTTTCTGTTACTTTTTTAAAATTCACCAAGAATGGGGACGTTGTGAGAGACTAGCATTTCAGGGTTGACGTTAGCAGGTGTGATGAGCAGGACAGAAGTTCAGTCCTGTTACAGATCCACTCACAACTGTAGACTGAACAGCCAATCAGAGCTTTAAGGAGCAGGATATCTTCCTACTGTGTGCTTCTCTGTGGTTTTTATAAACAAAATGAATGTGTAGTTCTAAAAGCACTTCTGTTATACTATAACATGCTAAAATGACATGGAGGGGAAAAAACAGAATTTTACATGAGAACATGTATCTCATTAGGTTTCAAAACATTACCAAACACTGTGTGTCTTTATCCCTGTAGAGACATCAGGGTTTAACACACTACCAAACATTGTGTCAGGGTTTAACACATTACCAAACACTGTGTGTCTTTACCCCTGTAGAGACATCAGGGTTTAACACACTACCAAACATTGTGTCAGGGTTTAACACATTACCAAACACTGTGTGTCTTTACCCCTGTAGAGACATCAGGGTTTAACACACTACCAAACATTGTGTCAGGGTTTAACACATTACCAAACACTGTGTGTCTTTACCCCTGTAGAGACATCAGGGTTTAACACACTACCAAACACTGTGTGTCTTTATCCCTGTAGAGACATCAGGGTTTAACACATTACCAAACACTGTGTGTCTTTATCCCTGTAGAGACATCAGGGTTTAACACATTACCAAACACTGTGTGTCTTTACCCCTGTAGAGACATCAGGGTTTAACACACTACCAAACACTGTGTGTCTTTATCCCTGTAGAGACATCAGGGTTTAACACATTACCAAACACTGTGTGTCTTTATCCCTGTAGAGACATCAGGGTTTAACACATTACCAAACACTGTGTGTCTTTACCCCTGTAGAGACATCAGGGTTTAACACACTACCAAACACTGTGTGTCTTTATCCCTGTAGAGACATCAGGGTTTAACACATTACCAAACACTGTGTGTCTTTATCCCTGTAGAGACATCAGGGTTTAACACATTACCAAACACTGTGTGTCTTTACCCCTGTAGAGACATCAGGGTTTAACACACTACCAAACATTGTGTCAGGGTTTAACACACTACCAAACACTGCCTTTACGCTTGTAGAGACCAGGGTGTGATTTTAATGTGTGGTTGTACTGACAGAGCTGTCCTCTGTAATGTTCCTCTGTTAATGTAGTCTAACACTCCACATTAATGTAATTGGCTGTAATTACAGGGCAGGGGGAGGGCATGTAGGAAATGTGCCTGTGTTGTGACGCTGTCTGATTGGACCTGGCTCTGCTCTAGTCTGTTGGAGTGGCACTTATTCTCTCTGTTGGCTTTGGTGGTGTTCACTATTGTTAAGACTTGGCAATATGATGGATGCTATATGAGTCATTTTTATTTTTAATACAGGTGAAAGTCAATTCAGTGTGTGGGCTCATCTCTCCAGACCTCTGCTCTGCCCTCTAGTGTTTGCATTGTAAATGCAGGAGCGCAAACGTAGCAGGAGCATCAGAATATACTGTTCCACTTTAGTGGATAGATAACACATTTGCTTTATTCATCTGTAGCTGAGTAGTTTTCATGGGGTTTTAAATTGCATTGTAGTCATAGAGAATGAACTTGTGTACGTGTGTGTTACCTAACAGTGACCATGAGGGTGGTAATGTCAGTGCCCACACTAGTCACCTGGTGGGCAGTGCCCTATCTGACCCATACCTGGCCTTCAGTGCAGCCATGAACGGCCTGGCTGGACCTCTGCATGGCCTGGCCAATCAGGTGAGTGTTCTGTGCTCTCTCTGTACTCTCATACGTATGTATGTTCAGCCTGTCCATTCAGACTGTATTTCTGTACCTCACTGACAGATTCTTCTGACCTCAGTAGCTTCATTTCTTTCAGATTTCGTTGTTTGATCTTAGCTTTATACATTCAAGAGAATACAATGTCCATACAGTGTCTAGTAATTTTTTGTATTGACTCAATCGGAATTGTTGCCAGATGAGGTGTTATACATCATCCTTTACAGCTAGAGCCTAGGTTGGTGATTATTGCTCCACTCAATGAGCACAGTTCCTGTGTCAAACTCATGCATTTCACTTAATGTCCTGTAGGAGGTGCTGGTGTGGCTGACAGCTCTGCAGAAGGAGCTGGGCGGAGAGGTCTCTGATGAGAAGATGAGGGATTACATTTGGAACACACTCAAGTCTGGGCGGGTGAGAACACACACACACACTAGAATCTTCTCTGCTGTTATCTGTTAGCCTAGTACCAAGGGTTTATATTTATTTTGGATCCTCATTAGCTGTAACCGGATGTTTGCAGCTAATTAAGTGCTGAGGTGATTGCTTGTGGGGGCTTGGTTTCCCACCTCACCACATTACTAACGATTCCCTTCTCTCTAGAGCTGTGACCATGGGGAGGGCAGAAACTGCATGTATTAATCTGTGATGGTGCAGTTCTTTTGAAGCTGTTTAGTTCAGTGTCAAGTGATGAAGCTGTTTAGTTCAGTGTCAAGTGAATTTATGCTAATCTGACCCCATTTAGACACATCCTTTGGCATGTGCCTGAAAACACACACACACACACACACACACACAAAAACACCTGGCTGATGCGATTTGTCTGTCTTTGCCCAGGTGGTACCAGGTTATGGTCATGCTGTCTTGAGGAAGACAGACCCACGCTACACCTGCCAGCGAGAATTTGCCCTTAAACACCTGCCCAACGACCCCATGTTTAAACTGGTGTCTCAGCTCTATAAGATTGTGCCCAATGTGCTCCTGGAGCAGGGCAAGGCCAAGAACCCGTGGCCCAACGTCGATGCCCACAGTGGGGTACTGCTGCAGGTAAGACACACCCCTGGTCTGGAGATGATCTTACCCAGATATGTACTGATAGCTGCATCCATTTCAAAACAGATTAACATATCTGTGTGTAGCACATGTTGGGTTCATCTGTAGGTTTGGTGCATTTCAAAGACCACAGTCTCTCAGAAAATAATGTACTAGTTTTTCCTGAGCTGGTAGAACTTTTTATGAGAAGTATAATTTTGATGTGCAAGAGCTCCATCTTCTTTTATAATCACTCAGTGCTGAGCTTCTGTGGAGCTGTCCAGCTGCAGATCCCTCTGAAAGCGTCAGCTCAGTCATGGCGGACAGCGACAGAAGCGGCTCCAACTTTAACTCTAACTCTAGTTGCGGTTCCGAATATAAATGTATCAGTTGCATATTTTGGTGTAATAAGTCTTCATATGCTTTCTTATAGGGCTACTTTGGATAGCTACTTGTTGTACGCGTGTGTTGTTTGTTTTTTTTAACAGAACAAGTAGCTCAACTGATAGCAAACATGTAGTACACTACATGAAAGTTCTCATACTTGCATGCTATACTGTATGCTAGGGTGGGGAGTAGTGTGCAGTACACAGTGTATCCTGTGCCAGTATGCAGTACACTAATATGCCATTTCAGACACAACGCATGTCTCTGTCACTCAAAACAGGTGTGTCCATTAAGACATGCAGGAACTCCAAACAGTTCCCCTTCTTTCAGCCTTTGTCTGGCATTTCACTTTCAGCTCCACATAAACATTACTCTCACTGCCCTGCCAAGACTACATCTCTATCTCCCTCTCTCCCTCTTTCACTGCCTATTTCTCTTTCTCTATCTCTGTCTTATGCTCTGCTCTTTCTCTTTTGCTGTCTCTTTCTAATTCACTGTTTTGTTCTCTTTCGCTGACACATGCAAGCACGCACACACACACACAGACGAACCCGCACTTGCTCATATGTGTCCCCTGTGTGCTTTGCAGTACTACGGTATGACGGAGATGAACTACTACACGGTGCTGTTTGGTGTGTCCCGCGCTCTGGGAGTCTTGGCTCAGCTGGTATGGAGCAGAGCTTTGGGCTTCCCCCTGGAACGCCCCAAGTCCATGAGCACTGACGGACTCATGGCCCTGGTGGGGGCCAAGTCAGGCTAGAGTGGGAGCAGGCTGGCAGAAGGGAGGAGGACAGGAAAAGGAGGAAGAGGAGGATGTGTAATAGTGAAACACAAGCCCCTGGGCAAAGGGATTCAAAGAGACAGTACGCTTTTAAAGATGATCCAAAAAGGGCCTGTAACCTTAACATCCACACGTTCATCCACATGCATTCTCAGATCAGACCTCTGATAACCAAAAAATAAAAACATGAGTTGTTTGTCCACTGTTTCTCTACATTAAAAAGGGAGAGAAAACACTGTGTGAAAAGAATATGCCCAAATGTGTTTCCCAGTTTTAGTAATACAGAGTTTTCCCTCATTTGCTATGTTAGGCATTATACATTTGCTGAGTTTATGTGTAATGTTGTATCTTGTGAATTTGTTTTCATTTCTTAAAGAGCATTAAACCTTATTGATGGGAGAGGGGTTGTTCTAATGGCCGGACTGCCCCCGTCTCCTGCCGCGCCATGCGTCCCTCACAGATCACAGCATCAGGCCTGACTGCGGAAGGCCACGCTGTCCCCCGTTCACTGTTTCTTATCCTGTTTTTTCCCCCTGCACTCAGCTAGAAGGGCGTGTGTACCTACACCAGAACTGGGAAAACCGTCCACGAGCACCATCCCCTGCAGCCAGGTTCCGTTACCTAGGTTATGGGAGGGTCATCCAGTCCCTCTCAACGCCAAAACCAGACATTTCACTATCAAGTCCCAGCCTCACCTTTAACACATGAAGCTCTTCCTAACAGAGCTAGCATTGAGGGGTTTTTTAGTATGAGCCTGGTGATGTTTTCTGATGCCTCAGCTGTTTTGGATTATATATATTACTCTATGCAACTTGAGTACACGTCCCTTTTCCCAATTGAACATTTATATGAGTACTCCCTGTGAACACACTCCATGATAGTAAGGTCCTTCCTCAAAACAAATTCAACATTTCACCTTTGAAAACTCACAGATTGGTTAAAAGGGTACTGCCCCTTCACATGATCTCTCAAACCACTATCTGACATCAGCCAATCATCTCCACCTTCCTCTCACCCATTAGGTCACACACCCAGTGACTGCCCCTCCCATAAAAAATGAACCTGCTGTTATACTCCACAGAGGACTGTCTCTATTCTTCTTTTCTTTGGCGACACACATTTAATTTAATGAGTTTTACATAACAGAGCACGATGCTGGAAAATATTGGTTGAATAATTGTTGCGGTTTTTTTTTTCTGTGATGAAGGGATTTTGTGGCAAGCTCAAAGATGAAACAGATGAGTGCCTGAGAGCAAGCTTAAAAAGGGTGTGTTTAAGTGGTTCCTTTGGTTTGTTGGGATTCTATAACGGTGGAGTTTTATTGGATGTACCTGTTTTTCATACACCCACAGCGCTTTAGTGTTGTGCTACTCCAGAAGGACATGTGCTAGTCTGGAGTCCTTAATATTTAGAGGTAAGCAAGCCCTGGTTTGATTTAGGGTTCTTTTACTTCCCTTTTTTGGTAGAGGTTTTGAGTGTTTTAAAAAAAACGTGTTGTGTAAAGTTATAATTGCTCAATGTTTTGTGGCTTGTGGTTTTATTTATACATTGTGTAAATAAATTTATGTGTGTGTGTATGTGTGTGTGTGTGTGTGTGTGTATATATATATATATATATATATATACACACACACACACACACACACACACACACACATACATATACATATAAATATAAATATAGTTTGAATGTTTAAGCTCCACTCAAACCATGTCACGAAATCCAGACATGGTGTTCATGAAGATCCTTTTTCCACACTTCAACATACCACAACCTCTGTTAGACTTCTGTGTATTTAAAAGAGACTAGACCATAACGTTACCCAGAACACATATTTATTGTAAATAAGCAGACTTCTCTAGAGGGTTGGAGGCTCTTTGTGTGTGTGTGCTGGCTGTAAGGCAGGTGTGTGTGTGTGTGTAAGCTTGTTCTCAGGCACTGTCTGATGTCTCATTGGTGTGAATGCCATCAGAAGCTCCATGCTGTCTCTGGTCATATCAGAACCAGAGGACACGCGCTCCAACTCTGCTCTTCTCTCCTTAACCCCCCCTCCCCCATGTTTGTTTTTTTAATACAGTCTGATGCCCCGTGCCTGTTGGCAGGGTTTTTTGGGGGGGGGGGGGGGTTGTCTTTTGTTTTTTCTGAGGAGTGATCGTGGAGCGGATTGGCTGTTCTCAGAATGATAGGGCGTGGGGATGGTTGGGGAGCTAATAATATTTGTCATGGGTCAGATGGAGAAGAGATGCTTAGATGAACAAAAATGGGAAAACTTGACAAAAAGAAAAAACAATTAAATGTTTTTAACAAACTCTTGAGTCATAACTTGTGTTTTGTTTTGTTTTTTTTCCAAATAGGAAATATCCTTTGTTCTTGGCCATCACACGTCCACTGGTCCACTGTATGTGGAACAAGTACTGAAATGTAATTAAACGAATGAAGACTGAGAGTGCACCTGCACACATTGACCCAGTTTATGTTTAAATGTGAATCTATTAGTGTGATCAGCGGAGAGAGCGGACCTGTGCTTTCAGCCCATTAGTGCAAACTCAACATTCACTGTTGGGCGGTGCTGCCGCTGTGTGTCTCTGCAGGGTGTCTTCATTCATAGAGTTACATACAGATTCATTATCATTATTTGTAGGTACATCCATCAAGCATATGTTTGTCTCTGCCTTTAAGAATGATCTGACTACATACCATACGAAGTCTTTGATATCCGTGTAATATTTCTGCTATCAAGTAATATGGAAGGTCTGCCTTCTTCTCTTACGCTGTTTTGCCTGGTTACTGTAGACTGTGTATTTACATAACAGGAATAAAAGGGCCACACATTATGGATCACATCCCTAATACTAAAATGCTACGGGTCCATACTCATCATTGCCAAAAGTTAATTTGTAAAGTTGATAAGTTTATTTAAAAAAAAAAAACAAAACAGTCCATTTTGTACGAGTTGCTGTGATGTATGGAAGCTGGTGTGTGTCATGCTGGCAGATGACACTGCTATATAAATAAATGTCCCAGATACCAGCACCTTTCTCAGGTTCCCAGAGGACCTGCCAGCACTTGGAAACAGCACTCCTATCCCTTGCGTCTCCTCCTGCTCTCCATGTTTCTCCTGGCCAAACATGTCATGAGCATAGGACAAAAGATTCTTGCAGACTGTGCCGCTCTGGGGCCATGGCCGTAATAAGAGTTAGAGTCTTACACAGACAGAGTGCAGTGTAAATACAGTGCAGGAGATTTTATGGCTTTTCTTTTTAAGTGACGACTGACGATGAGAGAACCAAGAGAAGACGTGTTCAGTGCTGTGGACACACCACACACAGACCTGTGCTCTAAGCCTGCTCTACACCACCTGATGGAGCTGATGACGGGCTGGACAATCAGTGCCTAGCCTGGTTAATGTTGGCTAATGTTGCCATGATATAACACAGGAGAAAAAAAACCCATGAAAGACAAAATGATGGAACACGGTCTGCCTGTCTCAAACAAAAGTAAAATATAAAAATAATAAACAACCATAATGACAGATTCAAGAAAACTCTGGAATGACTCAGGTGTTTCAAGTAATTTATAGTTCATCAGCAACACCAGCAAACGGAGAGACTGACAGTTTGAACCAGGATGTGCCAGCCAACCAACACTGAAGACACTTTTTCATGTGGTCACTTCTGTTCCAAGAAGAAAAGGTACATTCCTTGCTCAAGCACAGTACATGATTAAACAGTCTGTTAATGAAGAGCAGTTCTTTGGTTCCTTAACTGAATGCAGAATAACCATAACTCTCCTGGACTGCATTTAATGTGCAAAGATGAGCTCAGAATCTCCCCTAACAGAGCGCTGTTTCTAAAAAAAAAAAAAAAAAAATCATTCATTGTTTCCAAACAGACAAAAAACTTTTCTGTCTTAGCTGAAGTTTCTATAATTTTGTATGGGCAGTGAAAGTCATGCCCTCTGACCTTTTTGCAAGCGATGTATAACAGTAACATGAGATGTGATAGTTTAAAAAAAATCTGAGAGAACATTTACATAGTTTATAACACACTGCTGTCATGACTGACATGTTGAGAATGTGATGTGTTGGGTGAGGGTGTTGAGTGGACAGTCATGCAGAATGACTGACATGTTGAGAATGTGATGTGTTGGGTGAGGGTGTTGAGTGGACAGTCATGCAGAATGACTGACATGTTGAGAATGTGATGTGTTGGGTGCGGGTGTTGTGTGGACAGTCATGCAGAATGATTGACATGTTGGGAATGTGATGAGGGTGTTGAGCCCAGAGAAATTATCCCAGGTCTAAACCTTACTGTAACATTACATATGACACAAACCTACACTAACGTCTCACAATGAAAGTCATTCACACATGGCTCTTACAGTTATTTTATCCAGTCTCATAATGGATTCTCCTCTTAAAACATACATGAAGTTAAACCATGTATATTAGTCAGCTCGTTCAGTTTTACAGCAGTTCAGACAAACAAAGAACTTGCTTTTCCTGACAGAAAACAATGTGGATTTTCTTTAACTGTACGTTCATTAGTACTTTGAGTACAGCACTCCAAATGTCCATTCACTGCCAAACACACAGGAAACAAAACACTGTAAACCTTCATCTGGACTCTGAACTAAATGAACAAAACATGAGTCTCAAATTAACCAGGCTACATTTATATATATATGTTTAAAAACTAGGCACAAAGAAAGTTCAAAACAGCACCATATCTGTCTCACCATATCACATCCAAAAGATGGATATTCCCTCAACACTGAAATGTGTCTTTTGATTAACACGCACTGAAAGAGTCTGCATCAGTCCTGGGCTCGTTTTCATTTCCTACCACTATATGGTACATGTCACATGACCGGTCAAACAACATGGCAATTCAGTCACCTTTTACAGCACTGTGAGTCCGTGATTGCGGTGCACACAGAGCTCTCAGGATTGTGTTTGTATGTAACTGAGCAGCAGCGCTGGGCCCCCGGCTGCAGCTCTAACCCGTGTCTAGAGGTAGCTCTGTTCAAAACTTGGTGCTTTTCCAAAACAAGGCAGAGTGATGATAAGACATCATTATGGAACAGTCTGTGAGAAATCCGTGATCCATAAATGAGATTTGTGCAGACAGCTGACCTAAAGGCTGAGAATCTGCAGGAGAGCTAAGGAGAGGGGCCACACACACACAGACAAACACAAGAAACAAACACACACATACACAGACACACAGGGGAGCTAAGTGGTGTTCTTGCAGCAGGGAGCTGTCACGTTTGATGGACCTCGTGAAACATGAGCTCACGCGGGATACGGGTTTCAGGACCGTAAAGTGTGAACGCTCTCCGTCCAAACGCTGCGACCATCTGCTTCACCACCTCATCAAAGAAGACTGTCGCCAACTGAGAGTGCAGCAAAGAGCGGAACTCAAATGAGATCTGGCAGAAGAGAAGAATGCCCATTGTGAAATAAATAGAGACAAAGAACACACCTGCAGACAAACATATAAAACAATAAAAATGGTTATTAAAGACGCGTGACTGGCCGCACTCACAGAGAAGTCAACTGTGCAGGTGCGGGGGTAACCAGGAATGCCAGGACTGAAGCGCCAAATCGTCTCCAGGTGATTAAAAAGTTTGCCATCTGTGCAGACCGCCTAGAGTGCATAAACCAGTCAAGGAACGTCACTCAAAGGACATAAAACCTCTCATAAAATATGATCAGTTTGATTGTGGTGAAGTGTCATAGCTGTGGGCATTAAATTGTGCATGTTCTCAGCTGCATTAAACAAAAGAGTCACAACCTCAGAGCATTTGGATGAGAGACACTTACCTTAACAAGGTGGGGACGTACATGAGTGATCATGGACGTGTATCGCTCCACTACGGGGGAAAAGCCCACCTCCAGCTGGGCTCTGGCATGGCCAGACCTCTTCAGGATGATCTGGGACTTCTTACACCAAGGCACAAAGTCTTTGTACTCGTCAACATTAGCCACCACATCATACATTTCACGCATCGAATACCTACGTGGTGCAAAAGAGGAAAGAACAAGTTTGGTGGAAACATAGCAAAACCTCAGGCATTTTAACAAACAGGTGATTGAACAAGCAGAGAACTCTGGAAGAACAATCACCGAGTGACACTCAATGGCATCATATTTGGCACTGAAGAGCATACCTGAGCTTGGCACTTATCCACTTCAAGGAGTTTTATGTACGTTCTGTAAAACTATCAGCTTTGCACGTGCTCTCAATAACCCTCTGAATGAATGAGCACACCCAAATGCAAGAGCAGATTAGTGTCCTACCCCAGAATCCTTCTCTCTGAATACTCTTTCCTTTTATTGGTCAGATTGATGAAGGTCCTTCTGTGATGCGTGGGAGTCAGCTCCATTTTGTTGGAGCAGAGTATTCTGGGAGTCCTGGTCATCAAAATGCCACATGATGCCAAGTGCCTACACAAACAGAGGGTTTATCAGTCTGGGAAAGACAGCAGTGGAAACTTGCATAGAGGTCACCTGTATTTACTAAAACACCACCTTGGTACTGCTAAAGGAAGCTGGTATTTTCCACAGAAACATGGAAGACAGTGTTCATTTGACCCACAGTACATACCAATGTTATTTTAGAGCAAGTTCTCATGGCCAACAAGAACACCATCTGCACAGCGAACTCTGATTTTGAAGAAAGTTAAGAGAATGCAGAAGTTATCTGCAGAAAATTAATTGCAGCTCTTATCTTTAACACACCTTATCTCCCACGCCAGTTTTTCTGTGGGGTATGAGGCAGGCTCTATTATTTTTCATGCTATTCATTACACCCATTATCAACCCATTGTTAACCTCTGTCTCATCTGTGTTTAAGGTCATCAGTCACACCCCTCTCAGAGAAAACCGTTCAGGATCCATCTGTCATCAAAACTACAGCTCTTCCTGAGACATTGAAACGTTCAGCTTCTAACCGACTTTCTGCTTACTTAGTGCCAGAACAACCTCCTGGCTCTGTACCAGTCTCTCTTCAGTGCCACTCACTCCACCTGAGAGCTGCACTGAGAGGTGTCACTCACCAGGCGCTTCTGTCTGCTCACTCAGATTTAGGACTCCCAAGCTTTATCTCATCAAAGTCTCCCTATTGCAGGCATTTATTTCTCCCTCATGAAGCTTCTATACTCTGATGGAGACCTTTTGTTTTCTTGCTGCATCTGTATTCAAGTAGTTCATCTACCAAACGAACAAAACTATAACTTGTTCTACTGAAATCATGTTAGAGTCTTAAGGAATTTTAGATGACCGACGAAACGCTAACGCACGAACGTCACATGTACTAATTTATTTTATCTGGGCGCTCAGTTGCAAGAGTTTTTGTTTTTGAGGACGCATGTGATAACTGGAAATAAGCAGGCTTAGAAATGTACATTATGTTGTACGAGATCTCCTTACATTCACAATGCTATCTCCTCACTCTCTTTACAGTAAGTAGAATTGTACCACTGCCATTTAATTGGTTTACTTTACTATAGAGAATGCAAACTCTCAGAGAACACAGCTCAGGATTACCGTTTTATGTCATCACTGAATAGAGTGTAGGAAGAGCTCTCTGGGAAGACACTGAACAAGGGCATTACATCTGATCTCACCTTACGGGATGTTTCATCCGTTCTCCGGACCCTCTCGTGCGACAAGCCCGGCTCGGGCTGACGGTAGCAATTTCGAGGAACTCGCTAAATGTCCGCACACCCATGGGTAGACGACGTGCGCTTCCAGATAATGCCATTAAGCAAAATGTAAAGTGGACCCGGTCTGTTCAACCTTACGGACGGTGAAGAGAGGCTCACAAGGCACTGTGGTAGGATATCAAGACAGGCTCTCGTTTGACGCCCGGGTTTTACCCCACTAACTGACTCTCCTCTCCGCAGTTTTAATATGCTTGGCTACAATGAAGTGTCCAGTGACTGAAAGCGAAAGGAAAATTAACAAACGTACCTGGGATCGATTCTCTAACCAAATAAAATATAATCATTTCGACCGTCCATTCGAGTCGACGCCTTGGCAAATACTAGTATTTGTTAAACTATAAAAACGAAACTCAAAATATTTCACTTGTTCGATTAAAATATTTAAGGTAATCCTCGTAATACCTCGAAGACTTTCTTCCAAAATATATCGCTTGTCGCAACGTACCGGTGGTTTAGACCATGGACTGACTGTCTCTTTTTCAACATTGTTCCGGATGGTGTATAAGAATGTAATGCTGCCCCCAGCTGTCCTGGAGAATAGGTGGCTTGCCAGTGTTATGCATGAGCCCCCCATGAAGAACTGACAACCAAAAATGATGTCAAAACGCCGAGTAAATGTTATAGACAGACATCAATACAAGGGGCTCTAACCAGGTATTTCACGAGGCAGCCAAAAAGGTGCGTAACAGTAAAGTTATGGCGCTCTTGTTGCTACCTCCGCCAAGCCAGTAGGTGGACACATAAAAAAGACGCACTGACTCGCAATATCCGTTAACAACGGCGAGCTGCGACGAAGACGTATACCAACCAGTGGTGTTGTTTGGCAATATCAAAACACATCATCACTGATCTGGAACCCCAAACCTGTTCATCCTGATGCGGGGATTTCGCCCGGACTGACTTTGGGAGATGGGAGTACTTAGCATTTCAGACCAGGTGAGAAGCATGCCACTTTGGCAGTAAAAGAAGGCTAATAGCTCTCCAGTGTTTACTATTTGCTCAGCGTTCGCTGCATCGCTGATTAGGGATGGTATGTATGGACGTTTTTACTGAGGAGATGTCAGTGTTTATTAAACAAACTTATAGCTAGCTAATAGCACATCTTGTAGCCAACATCTGCTCCGCAAACAAGCATACGCTGTCTGGATAGCCTGTTTTCCTTTAAAAAATTAAATTGCCTGTGGTAATGCGAGTCATGGTCGTAACACACTACACAATCACTTCAAGTGTAACACAACACCATCATTGAATGCCAATCGTTTTCACATACAGCGTCCCATAGTGACACAAGTGGATTTTTATTTTAAGGCTATATGTTAGTCCGTCAGCTAGCAACTGTTAAGTAACATCCGCATACAAACAGACAGGGATGTCGGTCTTATGCATGTACATTTTTGGATTTTAATAACCGTCTTATGTTTCCCAGGCCCCACTGGTCCAAGCAATATTTAGCCGAAATGCAGACGAAGTTCGGGTGCTTTTGCAGCGGAGAGAAGTAGTCACCGCGCTGGTATGTGTCTGTCCGAACAAACCATTCCGTCCACAAATCTTTCACCTCGACTGTAGAGATATAGTCCATTTCATTTCTTTCTTTCTGTTTTTACATTGCTGCCGTGAAGTGTGGTAAACAGTAGAAGAAATGATACACAGACACTTGTGGTTATGCAGCAGATTAATGCCTTTTCTCGGTTACCCCTTCTAAATCCGTAATTCCTTGTTATGCCATTATAGTCTTCATGCTGGGAATATGCTGTTTCTTCTCATGCAGAACTACTTCCTGGAATTAGATTTAAGCCATTGCTGCACCAGTCTGATGCAAAATGTTTCAAGACTTAAACATGAGTCAGGTTTCACCATATTCATTTGAGAGAACACTAGAATGTGAACCACAGCGGACATGGATCAGCCTCCATAAAAGTATATTAATAGTGAATTATGTATGTAATATGTTAAAGTAATGCCAGCTGGACTGGAGATGAATGTACATTGTGTTATAATGTAGACCGTATGATTTCACCTCATGAGACAGGGAAGTAAAAGTTGTTTTCTGTGTGTCAGGACCCAGAATGTCGTACTCCGTTACATGCTGCTGCCTGGCTGGGTGATGTTCATATCATGGACATGCTTATTGCTGCAGGTATAGTAGTAAAGTCCTGTCATCTAGTCTCTGACCACAGCATGTGTTTGTGCTTACTGAGCTGCAGGATGGCTTCTTTACATATGCACTCAGGTCTTTCTCTCTGTCACATGTGCATCTCTACCTGCTGTCTGCCTGCCCATCACCTGCAGGTGCAAATGTCAATGCCAAGGACAAAGCCTGGCTAACACCACTACACAGAGCCACTGCCTCCAGGAACGAGGTAAGACTGCGATTCCTCCCCGTGTGCTGCTCAGTGTGGGAACATGTGACTGAGCTCTCTTTGTGTAACTGTCAGTCCCTGGCCTCAACCCCAGCTAGTGGCTTCAACTGGAAACTGTATTGTTTAAGAGGAGTAAATGCTGGTCCAAGTCCTGTTATGGCTTCTCTCTGTCTCTCTCTCTCTTTCCCAGAGGGCCGTGCGGCTCCTGCTCCAGATGGGGGCGGATGTGATGGTGAGAGATAAGCTATGGCAGACAGCGTTGCATATTGCCGCGGCTAACCAGGCTACGCGCTGTGCAGAGGTCCTGTTGGCTCAGAACAGCAGTCTGAACACAGCCGACCGTACGGGCCGAACCGCCCTACACCACGCTGCTCAATGTGGACACCAGGAGGTAGAGCAGTACAAAGCACGTCTTTTTTTCTCATTTTGGGCTTAGAAACAGATTTAATTTAGTCCTTTACTGCTCGTTTTATTTTAGGGCTTATGTAGGGTCCTGATGAACTTTGTTCCTCTTGTCCTTATTGTGTGGCTTGTGTTGTATTTCGATCCTTACCATTTTGTCTCAGTAAGACAATAGTGAATTCAGTTGAACTTCTAAATGAGATGAGTCTTGTCATGTAAGGCAGTGAAGTTTAGAGAGTTGTGTAATTGATGTGTTTAAAGTGATTTTTTTTTTTTTTTTAAAGAAAGGGAGTTTTCGTGGTGTGTCTTACTGTTGCATTATTAATCTGCAGATGGTGAAATTGCTGCTGAACAGAGGAGCTACACTTAGTGCCAGTGATAAGAAGGAGAGACAGCCAATCCATTGGGCTGCCTATCTGGGTAAGCATCCAATGCACATCTCCCTGTACAGTTTAGTCATGGCTCGATCACATCTTCTAACTCCTCCATTCCCTTTGGCATTGTGATATTTGTCAAAATAAACACACCATCCATAATATAATGCATAAATATATGCAGTCCATGCCTACTGACTACACCATAGACCTGTTAGAAAAACAACAGAAAATGATTTTAAAGAAAAGATTCTGTGTAAGAGTGGGAGGTTTTTGGTGTCTGTGTTTTTATCTGTGAATACGTGTAGGACATGTGGAGGTAGTGAAACTGCTGGTGTCTCAGGGCGCAGACAGAAACTGTAAGGACAAGCGAGGTTATACCCCTCTGCACGTTGCTGCTGCCAGCGGCCACGTGGAGGTGGTGAAATGCCTGCTGAGGCACGGAGCTGAGGTGAGTCCTCGTTCTGAGATCTCTCACACAGGTCCACCACACAAGTCCCCTTTTCTCAACACTCTCACTCTCACTCAAACCACACAGAAAGAAAGAGTGTTAGAGAAAGTAAATGAAAACCACACAGAGAGAAAGAATATTAGAGAACGTAAATGTATGTAGAATCAGCATAGAATCAGAGACATGGATGGGTTGGTGAGGCTGCATCAGACACTGTATTTCAGAGAATACAGAGAATGGGCGTTTCTTCGTCTCTGGCTTAAAAGACATCTGTCATTTATTGTTAATGAAGGAGTATTAAATAATTAACCTGTGTTTTAAATTGTAGTCGACATTGTCTTCATATCTTAATGAATGTTCATCACTGGTGCATTAAGCTCTCAGTGGTCCTTCCTTAAATAGACACTGTTCTGACTCCTTCTTGGTTCACTCTGATTTCAGATTGACGAGCTGAATGCCTTTGGTAACACAGCGCTACATGTGGCCTGTTACATGGGGCAGGAAGCTGTGGCCAATGAGCTGGTGAATCATGGGGCCAATGTCAACCAGCCCAACTACAGAGGCTACACACCACTACACCTGTCTGCTGTCTCCACCAATGGAGCCCTCTGCTTGGAGCTTCTCGTCAACAACGGAGCTGATGTCAACATGCAGGTCAGAGTCAGAACACATATTAAAAATTTCTTGCTGACTCTGCGAATATGGCAATCATTTTGTTTCTTCAAGACAGTCTGAAGCAGTAGCATTTAATTAGTAATTAAGATTTATATGTTTTTAGGATCTTTCAAAACAGTGTATGTGTGCTCCAGTCATGACTGTGATGAGTGTGGTTTGGTTTGGAGTGTCCTTCTTCATGTGTTTTCTGCCCATTAAAATATTTTTGTTTTTAAACTACTCTCCTCAGAGTAAAGAAGGGAAGAGCCCCCTGCACATGGCGGCCATTCACGGACGCTTCACTCGCTCTCAGATCCTCATCCAGAATGGTAACATAATCCTTTCCTTTACATTTAGCTCTCTCTCTCTCTCTCTCTCTCTCTCGCTTTCTTTTTGTACACTCACTGACATGTCTCTGTCTGTCTCTCTCAGGTGCAGAGATTGATTGTGTGGACACATATGGAAATACCCCTCTTCATGTAGCTGGTACATTTGGTCATGAACTCCTCATTAGCACCTTAATGACAAATGGGGCTGACACTGCCAGGTGAGGACAACAGGCAGGATGTCCTAAAACAATTCTGACCAACAGCGAGACAGCAGCCTGTCCCCTCAGTCAGCTAACATAGAGCCATGACAGTGGGCTGTCCCACATGTTTACTGTGATGGGTATATGAAGGAGTGTAACTGTAATTATCTTTGCCTGTAATTGTAATTAGCTAGAGACTTGTAATTGGGACTGTAATTGGCTTGATCTGTTTTGGAGAAAGCATGGGGTATCCTGGCTCTCATGGACTGATGTGGTTGTGTAGTCTGAGTGGGAGATTTATGAGAGATCATTGAGCGATCAAACATCCTGAATTTGTGAGAAAATGGTAAAACATTTAAAAGAGAAGGGTCAGCTATTAAACTCCAACTCCAAACCCGATGAGGTCTGAGAAACTAACTGGCATGTTTTGACATTTTTGTCTTTGCTCAGGCAAGGAATCCATGGGATGTTCCCCCTGCACTTAGCTGTGCTCTACGGGTATTCAGACTGCTGCCGCAAGCTCCTGTCCTCAGGTAGGGCTTCAGCTGCAGTCAAACATACACACACTCTCATTTGGACATAACTAATGCCAGGAGATCACATGATACCAAGGATAAAAATATTTTAACACAACACCACTCTGTTAACCACTTTTGACTGTGTTACTGTTGTTGTGAAAGCTGATTGTGTTGCTGTTGTGTTCATTGACTGTGTTGATTTGTCACTGTTGTTGTGCATGTTGACTGTTGATTTGTCACTGTTGTTGTGTATTTTGACTGTGTTGAGTGTGTCGCTGTTGTGTTCATTGACTGTGTAGAGTGTGTCACTGTTGTTGTGTATGCTGACTGTGTTGATTTGTCACTGTTGTTGTGCATGGTGACTGTTGATTTGTCACTGTTGTTGTGTATGTTGACTGTGTTGATTTGTCACTGTTGTTGTGCATGCTGACTGTTGATTTGTCACTGTTGTTGTGTATGTTGACTGTGTTGATTTGTCATTGTTGTTGTGTATGTTGACTGTTGATTTGTCACTGTTGTTGTGTTCATTGACTGTGTTGATTTGTCACTGTTGTTGTGTTCATTGACTGTGTTAAGTGTGTCACTGTTGTTGTGTATGCTGACTGTGTTGATTTGTCACTGTTGTTGTGTATGTTGACTGTGTTGATTTGTCACTGTTGTTGTGCATGTTGACTGTGTTGATTTGTCACTGTTGTTGTGCATGTTGACTGTGTTGATTTGTCACTGTTGTGTTCATTGACTGTGTTGAGTGTGTCACTGTTGTTGTGTATGCTGACTGTGTTGATTTGTCACTGTTGTTGTGTATGTTGACTGTGTCGCTGTTGTGTTCATTGACTGTGTAGAGTGTGTCACTGTTGTTGTGTATGTTGAATGTGTCGCTGTTGTGTTCATTGACTGTGTTGAGTGTGTCACTGTTGTTGTGTATGCTGACTGTGTTGATTTGTCACTTGTTGTGTATGTTGACTGTGTTAAGCGTGTCACAGTTGTTGTCTTTGTTGACTGTGTTGAGTGTGTTGCTGTTGTTGTGTATGTTGACTGTGTCACTGTTGTGTATGCTGACTGTGTTGATTTGTCACTGTTGTTGTGTATGCTGACTGTGTTGAGTGTGTCACTGTTGTTGTGTATGTTGACTGTGTCGCTGTTGTGTGTGTTGACTGTGTTATGTACGTCACTGTTGTTGTATATGCTCACTGTTGACTGTGTGTGTTAATGCACAGGTCAGCTGTATAGCATAGTGTTGACTATGAGGAAAGAGCACGTTCTGTGGGCTGGCTTTGACATAAACACTCCAGACAAGTTTGGGAGGACATGTCTACATGCTGCTGCCTCTGGAGGGTAAGTGCTCTTCTCTGCATGTCATTTACTGCCAGTTGCTTCACATCCAAGGCAAAAAGGATGGAAATTACACACACACCCTTAAAGGTACACAGGTCCTGTTACTTAGCACCTGTTTGGTAAGACAGTACAATATGTAGGCCTGCATTTTCTGGCACGTTATAACTGGCCTTCTGAGATACTGAAGCAATGGAAGAAAAGAAGATGTGATCTTTGGTGCGTTCAAATTAGCAAACAAAGGCAAATGTTTGTGAACCATTTCAAACAGTTCTCCGTTTGCTTTTAGTTTTACTGCAAACGCTTGCGAACACACACAAACGGTCTGAGGAGGTAGTTCTTGGTGAACAGAGATGGATGCTGGACTAAGGGAGATGTGTGCCCAGATGGGAGTTATACAAGAAAATATACTTTGTGTTCGATTTTATTTAATCTTCTTACAATTATTCAAGTGGTTGACTCGTCTAACTGTCAGTTACATTGATACTTTTTCTGAAAGCGTCTTTTTTTTGTATGCAATCGTTATCAATCCTTAGCATCAGCTAAGTGTTTGTATTGCTCTCTGTGGTCGTTAGTTCAGGATAACTCGCATACATCACATACAGCTAAAGTCTTAGGTATTTAAATTTTGAAACACTACCTTGGTTGTTATTAGTAGCATAGAGGATTGATGTCGTCAAAGTATGCTGACCTAAAAACCGTTCAAATTTAAGAGTCCAAGGAAACCCATTCGCCTGGAACATATGTGTCAGTTTGCAAAACTTGAATGCACCTCTGATTATGGTTAAAACATTATAAATTCTAAGTCAGCTATATGCTAGGGACATTTCTTTGTTAACAGTCATCTTAGTGTTTCAAAGAGTGTGTTTTAAGTGATGGACTGTCCTATGTGTTTTTCTCTGTAGAAACATTGAGTGTCTTAACTTGCTCTTAAGCAGTGGAGCTGACATGGAGAAGAAGGACAAGTTTGGAAGGTAAAATGTTTCTTTTCACCCCCGATCTGAGGTTGTATGTGAACGTGTCCACCTGACTTGGGGTGTGTGTGTCTGTGTGTGTGTTTTTCCTCAGGACTCCGCTGCACTATGCAGGTGCCAATGGCTGGTACCAGTGTGTGATGACTCTGGTTGCGGCAGGGGCAGAGGTCAATGTGCCAGACTACACTGGCTGTACACCCCTCCACTACTCTGCAGCATCCACTGTTTTCTGCAGGTGAACACACACACCAGGGTGAACACATACACCCCAGGGTGGTGTTCAATTTTGAATTCGCAGACTGACTCCCATTCAGTGTACAAGTATTAATGTAGATTGAATTGGCCACACTTCCTACAAGGTGTACTATTCCAGTTCAAACTCACTTCAAATTCAAGACTTAGAGTTATTTAGGCATTTTCAGCTCGGTTGTGAGTTAAGCACATCCTACACATACACACATCGCCAACACTACCACTACCACCACACACACACACACACACACATCGCCAACACTACCACTACCACCACACACACACACACACACACATCCCCAACACTACCACTACCACCACAACCACACACACACACACACATCCCCAACACTACCACTGCCACCACACACACACACACACATCCCCAACACCACCACAACCACACACACACACATCCCCAACAGTACCACTACCACCACACACACACACATCCCCAACAGTACCACTACCACACACACATCCCCAACACTACCACTACCACACACACATCCCCAACACTAACATTACCTCTACAACCGCGCACGCACACACACACACACACACATTCCTAGCTTGTCAGTGCTGCACATGAAGATCCCATCACAGGCTTTCGAATCAGAACTTGTTTGAATTTTTCTCTCTTACTCTGAAGAATTATGTTTGAAATCAAATCTCTTCTTTCCAGACTGGATAGATCAGCTGTCAGCTCTGGCCAGAATCAGGGAGAAGGGCCCAGTGACTCTTTCAGGTAAATTCTCACCTAATGAATCATCTTTAACCAATATATAAATTAATCTAGACCGTTGTGTTGGCTACGTATATGTTTTCATGCATATGTTTATGTTTCAGTAAGGGAAATGACCCTTGTTTTCAGACACAGAAAAATCCTTTTAGTTTATTGCTTTAGTTCCAGCCCATGCTGGTTTGTTTGCTGCTTGTTGTTTACTGTAGGTGTGTGGAATACCTGTTGGAGAGTGGTGCTGACCCGTCTGTGTCTAACTCTAATGGGTACAGTGCCCTTCACTACGCAGCTGCCCATGGCAACAGGCAGATCCTGCAGCTGGTGAGTCCACAGACACCGCGCCTCCCAGACGAGCACTGTACTGTAGGTGTCCACCTTGTGTAAGATGTAGTGAATGTGCTCTCACTCTCTCTCTCTCTCTCTCTCTGTCCTCTAGCTCTTGCAGATGTGTTTGAACAAAGGGAGAGACCTGGAGAGCCACAGTTCCGTCAGTCCACTGCACTTAGCAGTAAGTCACTCACCATCTCCACTTCAAGATATTAGACCCCTTGGGCTCCACTGTTCTTATGTTCTTAAATTTGTGCTAACTTCTGGATGCTGTTTTGACCCAGGCATGGAAATATTGAACTTTGACACTCTGTCTCCCTCTCTTTCTTCCAGGCGGAGGCAGGTCATTGGGAGTGTGTGTGTGTACTGGCTGAGTCAGGGCTGAATGTAAATGTGTGTGACAGCGCGGGTCGTTCGGTTCTGTATGTGGCATGCCAGAGGGGTCGTTCCCGCTGTGTGGAACTGCTGCTCCATCACAGAGCGTCCTGCCTGCTCACCCAACCACACTACAGCTGGAGCCCTCTCCACGTCGCCGGTATACATACTCTTTATAGCAGCTTAGAGTCTGCATGTGTGTGCACTCACATACATGAACATGAGTGAGTGAGAAGTTGTTTGTGTATGAATGACCTTACACACGGTCGATCACGTATGATTTTTGGAACATTTCTCTCGTGCGGGTATCCAGAAGCTGTTCTGTGCAGTTTAGATTTTTGAGTGCGTGTGATTAGTGCATGCAGTTTATCTGAATGACTAATGCTGACGTGAGCACACTGTTTGTGTGGCTTTGCTTTCAGCTGCCAGTGGCCATGCAGACTGTGTGCGGATTCTGCTACTGAGTGTGGAGAAGGCTGACTTCCTTAACATGACAGACACACAGGGACAGTATGTCACTCCCCTTTTCCTCTCTCTCCTTTGTTTTCTCCTACAGATTTTAATTCTCTCTCTCTCCCTCTTGTGTTGCTGTTCATTTTGTACTCTCACTGACGTGTTGTGGACACCTCCCCCCTCCTCTCACTCTCCTCTCTCCAGAACTCCTCTGATGCTGGCGGTGCTGGGAGGACACTCCGAGTGTGTAAAGTTGCTCCTGGAGAGAGGGGCCTTGCCTAACATCACAGACAGGAAAGGAAGAACCGCTTTACATAGGGGGGTGTGTGTCAACCTGATGCTCCTACTCTCTGTATGTCTTCATTATCTGCTTTACACACAAACACACACAAACACACATTCTTACATTCATACACACTCATTTACACACTCTCTCTCTCGCACATACAAACACACACAGAAACACACCTGGAGCAGATGTGGTTATTGTGAATACTTAGTCTCCTCCCGTTTCAGGCTGTGATGGGTCGGGAGGACTGTGTGGCCTTCCTGCTCGCCCATAATGCATCGGCGCTGATTAGGGACATCCATGGGCACACCGCTCTTCACCTGGCAGCCTCCTGTGGTCACACGGCCATCCTCTCCAATCTGCTGTGCGGCACTAACAAGCAGGACCAGCAGGACCCTCTGACAGACCTCTGGGGGTACACCCCCACACACTGGGCTGCCTATCATGGTAACTAGATTAAAGCTCAGCACCTGTTTGGCATGGTTCTTCCTAAAGCTACAGCCACTAGTCCTTTCTCATCCTTAAAGAGTTATTTCATCAGTGAATGATAACATATCCTTAAATATAACAAATATTGCCAATGACAGGTAATGTTTGATACATGAAATATGTTTCTAGAATATTTCTGGCTTGTTGGTTAAGAGTTAGGTAAGTTTGTTGTGTGGCTCTCTCTGTGCAGGTCATGAGGAGTGTTTGGAAGTTGCTCTTGAGTTGAGACCAGGCAGTATCCAAGAGGGAAATCTCTTCAGCCCACTGCACTGTGCTCTGTAAGTGTGCTCTCTGCTCCCTTGCATTAGCTTCTCACGCTCTCTGTCCAGGCCAGCCTGCATGTGTTACACAGGCTATTCTGAGTCTAAATGATTTACCTCAGCTCTGGTTTATAGCTGTTAATTTGGACAGTTTCATGACTGTTTGTTTTCCCATATTTCAGAATCAATGGGCATAGTGGTTGTGCGGAATTGCTACTGGCCACAGCCAGCACACCCATAGTGAATGTCAGTGACGCCAAAGGAAGGTGAGCACTTTGTAAAATAAAATTGAAAGTGTCTGAAAATGTATAAAGTAACAGACAAGGGGGGCGTTCCTAGTACGTGGTTTAGTGACGAACCCAGATAAGTTAACTCAGAGTAAGTAGTAAACCACCCAATAGAAGAGCCCTGTGGCTTTGTTTTGCTAGGAGAATGAAGCCACAGGGCTCTTCTATCAGGAGGTTTACTACTTACCCTGAGTTAACTTATTCAAGTTAGTCACTAAACCATGTACTTGGAACACCCCCTGGTGTCAGGCTTCTGTAGTCTGTGCTGGGACATCAGTTTGTTTGTGTAGCCTCTTCAGTTCCATCTGTGAAGGCCTTAAATGCAGCTGACAGCTCTGATCGTATGGGGCAGGGACAGAGTTTTACCTTTCGTCCACTGTCATAAATCATTTTGCTCAGCGTTTAATGGGTCTGTCTTGGTGATACCTGCAGAACCCCGCTCCATGCAGCTGCCTTTGCTGAGAATGTGACTGGGCTGCAGCTGGTTCTGTGTCACGGAGCGGACATCAACGCTGTCGACTGCTCAGGGTGCTCCGCGCTCATGGTTGCAGCCAACAATGGCCGAAGTGCTGCCGTCGGTAAGGAACACCCATCTTTTTTGGATTCTGTTATGAAATTGAGGCTAAAGCAGTCAGTCTTACAGCAAAATGCCAAGGAAGGCCGAGTTCAGTAAATATGATGATGGAGTTTGTTTGAGATAATAAGCAAAGTCTCAGCCTTAAAGTAAAAAGAAAAAAAAAAAGTGTGTTGTGCTTTGTGATCCCCAGCCGTGCTGCTGCACAGAGCGAAAGCTGACCTGTCTCTACTGGACCAAAACAAGAATACTGCCCTACACCTGGCCTGCAGCAAGGTAATCTGCCTAATCCAACCAGTCTCACCACACAGCCTGCCCAGTCCAACCAGTCTCACCACACAGCCTGCCCAGTCCAACCAGTCTCACCACACAGCCTGCCCAGTCCAACCAGTCTCACCACACAGTCTGCCCGGTCCAACCAGTCTCACCACACAGCCTGCCCAGTCCAACCAGTCTCACCACACAACCTGCCCAGTCCAACCAGTCTCACCACACAACCTGCCCAGTCCAACCAGAATCATTTAGTAGCTAATGCTGAGACCTGTTCAAAAACAGTCCAGCCCCGTCAGGGCCTTTCTTGGCTGTCTGTGTGTGAGAGCCTTTCTCTCCTGTCTGTCTGTGAGGGTCTTTCTGACCTGTCTGTCTGTGAGGGTCTTTCTGACCTGTCTGTCTCTCTCTGTCCAGGCTCATGAGATGTGCGCCATGCTGATCCTGAGAGAGATTCACAACCCTGTCCTCATCAACGCAACAAACAGTATGCTTCAAATGTAAGTGCTACACATTTTCTGTGTGTGTCTCTCTCTCACTCTCTACTGCTCTCTCTCTCCACACACTTACAGAGATGATATACCGTCTTCTGAAGGTAAATCATAAAAACTCTATTTGAACTTTTCTTTTCCCACACAACTAAACCGTATAGTCCCCACACTCTTCTCACACCTCCAACTCCTCACTCTCCCACATGTCCTGCTCCTAGCCAATTAGGTCACAGAAACAGGTGACCAGGTGCCTCACTCAGCTAATTATGAACCGTTAAAACTATTCAAATTGTGCACCATAGAGTATCTGTTTACATTATAAAAGCTCTCATAACATTACATTAAAAAGAATAATGAAACAAATCAGAGGCAAATAAACATTCAGAAGTTGCACCGTGTGTGTATATATACACATCAGTGGTGGCTGGTGAGCTGGAAACAGAGGAGGAACAAACCTCCCCTTTAAATCTATCATTGATTTCAACCTGTTCCCGTTAATCTACGTTGATTAGCAATTAAACTAACGATTCACTGGATAATTAACACCAATCGTGTCAATAGAGTAAATGATTCAGTGTCATTTTGTGATAGTGTTACTGTTTCTTGCAAACTAGTTGAGGTCCAAGTGCTGAACTTTATTGTGCATTGCACTCAACGCTGATGCATTATACAGATAGAAGATCCTGTTTTTCTAACCTAAAAGTTTATTCTCAGAAACTGAGATCGATTTCAGTAACTTTACTTTCGTTTTTTAAATCTGAATTTTTTAACACAACAAAGCTACAATGTAAAATACATTTGAGGGATTAGTTTTCCGATACGTACTCACATAACTGCCACCCTTGTTAAACAGTTTCATGCCGTAGCTTTCGCTGTAGCACACAAGCTTCTGACAATCCACGGTGTTTCACAAGCATTTAAACGGTAGAATCTTGCAAATCAGGCGAGCGCATTTGACATTAATATTCCCTGACGTCAAGCAGAGAGCGAAAAATATAAGTAGCCACAAATTACAAGAACGTGTGGGTATAACAAATGCAACACAGTTCAGTAAAGAGAAATAATTGGTAATCATTTGCTCCCGGGTTTCCCAAAGTGTGGTAAGACTTTGGGAAAAGACAAAAAACGGTAATGGCGGAAATTACAAATAATATTTTTAAAAAATCTAAAATAAGATAATAGGATAAAAATAAAATATTAATTTCCTCTTTTTCTTAAAACTACATGTCTGTTTCTGTAGGGCCCAAGTTTCCTCGCCACCCTCACACATTCTCTTTGTGTGCTCATGCCATACATGACTTCGTTGCAATTTGTTGAAACATTGTTGCAGTGCCAAATGTCAATTAAGCGCATTTTGTTGCGTTTCCTCTTGATCGAATTTGTTAGCCTTCGAGTGTCGGATTATAAATAACGATAAATTATTTATGGATTATTAAACTTCGATGCAACTAGTTAATGTCGCGGTGCGTCTGTCGCTGTCTGTCCCCTCTCCCCGCCCTCAAAAATTCTTTGTTCTGCGGCTTGTGCCGTGCATTAATTTTTTGCTATATTTTAAAACATTGCTGATCGGTTTCATATGAATGTTGAGCACGATGCAACTCGATGCAAATATTTTAATGTTGCTGTAAATATTCACATGTATTTACCTCTTTTGATGATAGTACTGTGTCTCAGAGCCTGCGCGTGTTCCTCACCCTCACTCACTCTTTTAAATGCTCCGACTGGTGCTTTAGTTTGCTGAAATCTGTAAATGCTTTTGAATGTTGATCTATTTACATTATATTGTTGATCTCCTAAACACTGTTATGGCCGTTCCAATTATTTCCTCCGCCAAGGAGGTTATGTTTTCGGTGCGGTACTTGGTTTGTCTGTTTGTCAACAGGATTACGGCAAAATTACCGGGCCGATTTTCATGGAACTTGGTGGAAGGGTATAGCTTCGGCCAAGGAAGAACCTATTAAATTTTGAAGCGGATCCGGGTTATTATTTTCCAGTTTCGTTAACATTGCGAGATGAACTAAATGTCACGCATGCGCGAACCCGTCGTAATTATAGTGAATACTGCGCCGCGACTAAACATAATATCAGTCGCCTCAAACACCACTGTAGAAACAAATGCAGCAGGTTTGTCAGAAATGAGCGATGTCTAAATTATCCTCACTGTTTCCAAGTCGATATGACCAAGACAAGCCTATTTAAAGGTTATTTTGGGCTACCATAACTGCTAAGCGCATAATTGCTAAGCGTTTCGTGCAATAAATTAGCGTACATTCAGCTAGGTCAGGATGTGGAAGGGGGTGCGTGACCTAAAACGTTTGGGAACCGCTGATTTACTCTGTTTATGCGACTCGTGTCAATTATTAGGTTAATTGTTAATCAAGGCGGATTAACGGGAACAGATCGAAACTAGATTTAAAGGGGAGGTTTGTTCCTCCTGTTTCCAGCTCACCAGCTGCCACAGGTATTTATATAAATGAGAGGTCAAGAACAGCAGGATCAGTGTGATTATTTTTGTTATAAACATCCCCCCTTTCCTGTTGTTTTTGTATAATTTTTTAACCCCTCCAGGCCCCTCCACATCGCAGCTCGTAATGGTTTGGCCACTGTGGTCCAGGCATTGCTGAGTCGGGGGGCTACTGTACTGGGTGTAGATGAAGAAGGTAAGACATTCACCTTTCATTCTTCTGCTGAAGGGCACATTGCCCATACTGGACTGTTTTTGCCTGGAACGAATGGTGTGGGTGTAGAGTCAGTTTCAAGAGTTTATTCACTTT
Organism: Chanos chanos; assembly: GCF_902362185.1. NCBI lineage: Eukaryota > Metazoa > Chordata > Actinopteri > Gonorynchiformes > Chanidae > Chanos > Chanos chanos. Next base: position 23,706,221 of record NC_044497.1, on the reverse strand, counting down.
CAAGAGTTTGTCATATGTATGTTAACACAGGGTCAACGGTACAATGAAATGTATGAGATGAGAGAAACAAGTCAACTCAGCAATAAGAGCACACTAGTCGTAAGAATAAGAGTACAATAGGGATTTAAATAAATAGAGTGTAAGACAATAAGGAGTAAGAATAAGAGTAAAATAAGGGATTTAAATAAATAAAGAGTAATACAATAAGGAGTTAACTAAGAAAAATAATAGAAAAGAGAGGTATGAGCAATAGAACAATTAAAATTGTGCGCAATAAATATAACAAAATATGAAGTATAACACTATATATATGTGAAGGAGGCTTAAAATGAATATTAAAGTGGCGAGTATGAACAACGGTATTGCACATAGGGGGATGTACAGCTTTGTCTACCAGTGTAGTGCCAGTGCAGTATTACGTAAACATTGTGAATCAGTGGAGTGATCAATGTGCAGCAGTGTAATGAAACTGCAGTAAGCAGTGAACAGTGCAGTAGGGAGTAACCTGTGCAGGTAATCAGTGGCAGTGCAAGTTAAGTAAGTTGAGTAAACAGTGCACTTAAGCTGTGGACAGTGCAACAAGCAGGTAGTCCAGTCTGCAATGGGGGATGTTCAGATGTGTGAGTTGAGAAGCCTGATGGCCTGGTGGTAAAAACTGTCCTTAAGTCTGGTGGTACATGCAGCCATGCTCCTGTATTGTCTGCCAGACGGTAACAAGGAGAACAGTCTGCGTGCTGGGTGGCTGCAGTCCTTAATGATGCTGTGAGCCTTCCGCAGACACCGCTGGTGGAAGATGTCCTGAATGGCACAGAGTCTGTTGCCTGTGATGTGATGTGCTGTGCCACGTCCACCACTCTCTGTAGTGATTTGCGGCTGTGGGCAGAACAGTTCCCATACCAGACTGTGATGCAGCCCATCAGCAAGCTCTCGATGGTGCACCTGTTGGTGAGGATGCTGGCGTTCATGCCAAACTTCCTCAGTCTTCTCAAGAAATAGAGCCGCTAGCGAGCCTTCTTGACCATGGTGTCTGTGTGTAGTGACCAGGAGAGGTCCTCAGTGATGCCTACAATGAGAAACTTAACTTTGCTGGCCCTCTCAACCTCAGCATCACCAATGTGGATGGGGAGGTGCCCACCCCCCTGCTGTCTCCTGAAGTCTACTGACATTGGGGCCTGCCCGTCAGGAAGTCTAATATCCAGCTGCAGATGGAGGGCGCTAGACCGAGGTCATCGAGCTTTGAGATGAGTTTTGAGGGAATGATGGTGTTGAATGCAGAGTTGTAGTCAATGAAGAGCATTCTCACATATGTATTCCCCTTGTCCAGGTGGGTGAGCACGGTGTGTATCGCCAAGGCGATGGCGTCATCTGTGGCCCTGTTTGGTCTGTATGCAAACTGAAGAGGGTCCAAGGTGACAGAAAGGGAGGAGCAGATGTGGGTTTTAACTAGTCCCTCAAAGAACTTCATAATGACTGATGTCAGTGCAACAGGGCAGTAGTAATTTAGACAGGAGGCTATCGGTTTCTTGGGGACAGGAACGAAGGTGGATGCCTTCAGGGAGGTGGGGACCACGGACTGACTCAGGGAGAGGTTGAAGATGTTGGTGAACACCTTCGTCAGTTGGTCAACGCATGCTCTAAGAGCCCGGCCAGGGATGCCATCTGGCCCCGGAGCTTTGCGGGGGTTGGCCCTTTTGAAGGACCGTCTCACATCAGCTGTTTCTAGGGTCAGTGTGGCAGCCTTCCCATACACGTGGGCGCTGTGTTGTCCACAACGAACCGTGCATAAAAGGTGTTGAGCTCGTCTGGGAGCGATGCTTTGCCCTGGGCAATGTCCTTGTTTTTCCCCTTATAGTCTGTGATGCAGCGCAGTCCACTCCGCATGCTCCTGGGGTCAGAGCTGTAGTAGCTGGACTCTACTTTGTCCCTGTGCTTCTTCTTGGCATCCCTGATGGATTTCCAGAGGTCATATCTGGCTGCTTTGTAGGCGTCAGGGTCCCCTGAGTTGAAGGCGGTGGTCCACGATTTGAGGTTAGCACGAATCTCCCGGTTGACCCAGGGCTTCTGGTTCGGGTAGGTCCGAACGGTGGTTTTTGGGACAGCATTGCTGATACACTTGCTTATATAGCATATGACAGAGTCTGTGTATTCATTGATGTTGCCATCTGCTGCATCTTCAAACATCTGCCAGTCAGTAGTCTCAAAGCAGTCCTGAAGGACTCCCCTCAGCCTCTCTGTCCCAGCAGCAGGATGGATGGAGCAGTGGTCTGTCTTTCCAGAAGCAGGGCAGGGGAGGGGTTTGTAGCAGACTTTGAATGGGGTGTAGCAGTGATCCAGGGTCTGTTCTCCCCTGGTGGTAAAAGTGATGTGTTGATAGTATTTTGGGAGAACTTTCTTCATATTGGCTCAGTTGAAGTCTCTCAAAACAATGAGCGCAGCTTCTGGGTATGAGTTTTCCAGTCCATTTACGATACTATACAGCTCGTCCAGTGCTGAAGGTTTATCAGCCTGTGGGGGGTGTAAACAGCTGTGAGGAGGACTGAGCTGAACTCTCTGGGGAGGTAGAAGGATCTAACTTTGATGGTTAGCAACTCCAGTACCGGGGAGCAGTGCATTGTTAAAACACAGACATCCTTGGCCCACGAAGAGTTAACCATAAAGCACACACCCCCTCCTTTCATCCTGCCTGAGTCTTTCGTTCGGTCTTGCCGGTAGACGGAGAAACTCACCGGGGTGACGGCACAGTCAGTAAAAAGTAAATCCACACAACTTTGCTGAGTTGACTCGGAGCTCTCGTCAGTGCAGCCATCTTAGCGACAGTGCAACAGCGACAGTCTTAGCAGAAGAAGTCTTAAAACAGAATGAAGGTGAACCAGTCTAGACTTGGACAGTGGGATGATTTGGCTTTGTCCCTTCATTGCGTTTTTTGTAGGCCACACACCTGCACTGGCCTGCGCCTCCAACAAGGCCGTGGCTGACTGTCTGGCCCTCATTCTCTCCACCATGAAGCCTTCCTCCTCCTCCTCCTCCTTTTCCTCCTCTCCAAGCCTGAACCTGCTCAAGCACTGTGGCATCACCGCTGCTCGCCCTCCGATGCCCGGCGGACGCCTCCGCAATGGTTACAGCAAAGATCACCATGGCACCACTGTTGGCCTGGACGGCTGCCTGACCGAGTGAGCCGTTGGGATTCCACTCAGAAGCACCATACACACACACACACACACACACACACATATCCGTGTGTGCGTGCGTTCAGTTCAGTCAATACTTGAGGTCCAGTAATATGCAATGGAAGCCACACTCTCCAGTCTTACAATCGCAGCTTTTCTGTAGAGGTCGGTAATGTGTCATTTTTCTATAGAGGTCAGTAATGTGTCATTTATCATGGTCAGTTATTCAGTGACTGGTTTGAGTGTCAGTGTGTGACACGAATGAATGAGAATATTGATGCCTTCAGTCAATCGCTTTTTTCAACTGTAGATTATTTTATTTGATTTATTTTTGTTTTTGACTTAAAATGTCATATTCTGTGTCTGCTGATAGGTATTTAATAGATAAAACATGTTTATTGTTTCCTGCCCATCTGTTCATATGATCATTAGAAACTGAAGAGCTCCAGGAGTAAATGGCCACATTAGAAAACCTATGGAGACTGGCTGCTAACACAACAGCTTCTTAGGTGACCTGTTACAATAATTTTGGCTATAATTGGGAACAAGCATTGGAAACTATACTGATGGATCTCTGAATCAGACTGTTAATCATTACTTCAGTCAGTGAAAAATCAGAAACTATTAGACCCTATGATTGGTAAGGAGATAAAGTGTTGCTGGAAGTCTACCCTTACTAAACCCACATGTGCTTTTACTGTGTTTATTTCAATTCAGAAATCAGCTCTTACCTTCCAGAAGGATCATTGAAATAACCAGCTGCCCTGCCCCATTGCCACATCACCAGCTCTTTTCTGTGGAATGGTTTTTCTGGACGTGAATCCTAGAATCAGGAGACTCAGACAGTCCTTAATGACAGTCCTGTATGCTAGCTAATGATTTCAGTGCATTCTCTGTTCCTGGTTTATCTGACCTAGTTAAATATATGACTGCATGTCTTAATGATTTCCTCACTAGGTTTAGATAATGTGGATTATTTTAGTGTTCGATGATTCATACCATACCTCATGTAAGTCCTGAGAAGTTGTGGCCTTGTACAGGAGCATACAGTCTGCCTAGAGAGGCCACTTAAACAAGTTAGACTACAGCAGCCAGCCAGTACAGGATCACTAGCCAGTTTGTCGTCTTAACAGATCCAAGTGTGGTGTGTGTGTGTACGTGTACGTGTGTGTACGTGTACGTATACGTATACGTATACATGCATATGTGTGGTGATGTGTCCAGTTTTTCATCTCATACTTGATTCTTGTTTTTAGAACATGTGCTTTTTGGTGTGTGTGTATGTGCGTGTGTGTGCGTGCGCACAGTGCAATCTGCATTAGTCCAAATCAGGAAAAAAGAGTAGACCTCTATCTAAAAGGAATTTATTTCAACAGAGGGGAAAATTCTATAATGTGAAACCAAAAGACAAAAGGACCTCAGTGTGGAGGGGATTTAATGTGTACTGATTTTGGGACTGCTCCGGGTATTGATGGTTTACTGGTTTTGGGACTGCTCCGGGTATTGATGGTTTACTGGTTTTGGGACTGCTCCGGGTATTGGTGATTTTGACTTTATTGTAGTGTAGATTTACAGGGGACTGGTTGCCTACTCTACGCTGACCTCTGATTTGACAATAGAAGGAGAGTCCTGGTAACTTTAACTATAAGTCTTAGGAATGAAGAGTAGAAATCACAGACCTTATAAAATGACCTGAGCTTACAGACATTATGTTCTCAGCTGTTACTGTTGGATGCTTATCTTCTCTCTGGAATTATCAGTCTGTTCTCTTTTTCCGATCGTTGGCAAAACTTTGTGGTAAATCAGAGATTACAGAGAGGAAATCAAAAATGTGATCCATTTTGATTTGTTCTGCTGTTTATTATCCACAGTTCAGTTAAACTAGATGATTCAAACTTTATAGTCAAAACTGTGTGTGGTCCCTGCTCTTAAATTTGTGCCCCAGTACGATTGGTTCATTAGCAAAGACTTGACTGTAAAGAGACTTTGACAGTGTGACTGGAAAGGGCAAGACCCGTTCCTGTACTACTCACAGGAAATATTTACTTCATCTTGTTGTCTACTCAAAGACGATATTTATGGTTTTCATCATGTTCTTTTAAACAAGGACAATCAGTCACAAGGGCTTTTCATTTTCTGTGGAGCGTTTTTTGCAGCTCATCACACAATGGATTCTGCTCTTTCATTCTCAAAGTTTGGAATTGGTCTTAGAGCTGGAGCCATTTGTGCTTTTTATCTGAAAATGTGTTGAAAGAAAAAAAAAACATTCCAGTTATAGCGTTATCAACTATGATTTTGGCCATCCTGTACCTATGCATCAGTTCAGATTTAATAAAGGTGAAGTAACTCTGATCTGGTCAGTGCAGTGTTAGTGAGCTGAATGTTGACAGTCAGGTGTGGGGGCGTGCCTCTGGCCTGCCTGAGATGGGAAACATGGATAAGGAAAGACACTGTTGTTGTTCTGAAACACATGAATAGTGTGATAGCTTGGAGCTGTTTTTTAAGGGTGTGATATAGATGTTGATGTTTTTTCTTGTTCAGTTTGAGGAGCTGATGGAGATATGAAGGGGTATTCTTTAGTTCAAAACTCTGTCAGCTCTTAAAATGTGTACATGCAGACATGAATGTATGTGTCTTTAATATGTCAGTGGTGTACAGTTCACACTGTGTCAAGAAAAACAACAGAGGAAAGGTCTGCCCAAGAGTACTGGCTTTCTCTGGAGAATGCAGGGTGGCGTGTCTTCAGAATGCAGGGTTGCGTGTCTGCTTTCAGTTCCAAGTGGGAACACACATCATACCCCTCAGTTTTATTTCCAAAGGTAGTTAGAGAAATCAAAATGAACAAAAAAATTAAACAAGCAAAGAAAAACTATCAAACAAAGACAGGCACTAGTACAACTGAGTCTTAAATTCATTCCATGGGTAAATCCTGTACTCTAGTACCAACTGGTTTAAGGTGGTAGATCAAAAAATTATAAAGCACTTTGTCTAGGACATTAAATGAAAAACTGAATACCAGTTTGTCTAAGAGGTTAAATGAAAAAAATGAATACCAGTTTGTCTAAGAGGTTAAATCAAGTCATTAAATACTAGTTCCAAGACAGTAAAACAAAGGATTGAATACCAGTTGGTCTGAGATGCTTGTTGGATGTTTACATCAGAAACAGACAAACTGGTTTCACTTACACTGTAGTTATTCCTTTATCTCAGACTGAACTATGCACGTGTTCAGAGTTATGCTCTCCTTCCCAGACTGTGACGCAGCCACTTTACAGCCAGTCAGACTCCGACTCCGGACGGCCTTGGATTCTGACAGACTCAGACTCTGACAAACTTGGACCCTGGACGGACTTGGCCTGTCACACAGCTCCCGAGATGATAAACCTTATGTAGTAAAGGGCTGAGCGGACACTGATGAATTAGACATTTTTTTTTATTTCAGAACATATGGACTGCCTTACATTGTTTCAGATGGACAATGAAACTGATAGCCATGTAAAAGTTCAAGGAGCTATTAATGCTATAATGCCTGCACCCGACATTATTATTATTAATAGTAATAATAATAATAATAATAAACATTACAAGGGAAAAGATGAATGCACTAAATCTCAAGCATACACATTTGAATCTGCTTTGTTACACATGTAGATTAAGATCATTAAAAAAAAAAGAACATTTGGCCTCTATTATATGATTTCCTGTTGGGATTTTCCTTTTTTTTTTTGGTCTGTGTAAGAGAACCGGTGAAACCCTCACCTGACTTTTATGGAGCCCGTTGACTAAATTTCTAAGTTGGCAGCACTAACCTATAATGGATGTGACATCAAACCATTCAGCCAAAGCTGCTGAGGAAGAAGTCGTTTCGTGCTTTCAAAGCCATATTCAGGGCCATGCTGTGGCCTCTGGAGTAAACACTGCTCTAGTTGTCTTAAAATATGTACGTCACAATAACACAAACTAAGATAGCTGCAGAAAATTTCTGATTTGTCTAAAATACTGATTCATTTAAAATACTGATTCAGTGAAAATACTTATGTATTTCTTATGTAGAGAAGGTTTATGTCATGTCCTGGCGTGTGTGTGTGCGTGTGTGTGTGTGTGTGTGTGTGTGTAACTTGTTTGACGAAGGCAGAGGTATGTTACTGCAGAGTGAATGTTTGAAATATACCTCACCAAACCTCATTGTCTCGGTTACTTGAAAATATTAATTTAAGGCAATATTTATTTAAAAAAAATAGATAAAAAAAGTGATTATCTTTTGTCCACCTTCTTCTAGCTTTTTGCCTTAAGAGGAACCAGAATACCGCAGAGGTAGTCACTGCACTAATGATTTGTGGAGATTTCAGAAGTAGTCACTGCACTAATGATTTGTGGAGATTTCAGAAGCACACATTTGTGGAGATTTCAGAAGCACACATTTGTGGAGTTGGCTAAGAACTTCCACACTTCCACAGGCTGAGCTCATCTCAATGTCAGGACATTCGACAGACGGCCATGAGCTGAGTCCAGTAGACAAAGGCTGGACCATCTTGTGTATAACTATCTTTTAGCGCAGTCAGAGTCTAGTGTGTTTCGTTTAAAATTCTCTGCTGACGCTCTCTTTATGATGATGACATTGTTTATAGCTAGGTTCAAAACAGCTTCATTACAACTCCCTGCTGGGACCTGTCAAAAGTATAGTGCCCCGCTCCCAAAAAAAAGCCCAGACAGATTTCAATAGTCTGTCCATAGCTCATAATACTCAGAAGGAACAGAAGGCTGAAGATAATTTGTTAAAAGAGACAACTGAGAATTTTAACTGAATAAATGTAAATACACGCAACACACGGCATAGAACATCAAACCGGCCAACTGACCTTGACAGTTTTGCCCCAACCAACAAAACATTTGCTTAGAAGTGTGACTCCCCTAGACTTCAACTCTGTGTGAGGCAGTGGTCGCATTGAATAGGTAATGGGTGATCCTACCTGTGCAATGTTTGGATCCCTGTTTGTCTTTGGTCAGAATACATAAGGGTCACTCAGAGCCATATTTGAACACAGGAAGTTTCTGCTGGTCTGAGGGCAAACGTGACCAAGGCAGTGAACAGAAACTGTCTGTTAGGGCTTTAATCTTGAGAAGAAACACCACACACAAGTGAAGCTCAACAAGTATACATGCATTAAGACATGCTTTTGCTGTCAAAATGTCAGTGAATTCACTCTAGTAAGTAAATGAATCATAGTTTATTGCGTGTCGTAGTGTTAAATAGTGAATGCGGGTACATCAAAAAGCCTCTCATAGTCGATGAAGATGACTCACACATTCAGTGAAACTCAGTAAAACAAAATTTAATGTTTTTTTTGACAGGCATTAAGCTGTTTGTGTGGTGTATCTCAGTTTTCTGTATGCTGTGTTTCATTATAGGATCCAAAAGGCCATTACAATAAATTGTTTCTGAAACCATGTTCTGAGGAAAACAATTATGATATCTTCTGTACACATCCCTCATAATGTCCTTAATGAGTGACTCAGTGGAAAAGGACACGGGACCTGACTGGAACAGCCTCCCTACACATATACCTTTAATAAAACAAACAAACAACACACACACGGTCTCATCTGTGCGCTATGCACGAGACGAGATTGATTTCACTTTTGACCATCTCAGTTTTCATACTCTAACCTAGCAGCCCATGCTCCTACCTGACTAGACTTTGTTAGAGATAATGGAATAATCATTGTAAACGGGACAGAAGGCTGATGTAGCAGCCGAGCGAATCCGTGTTTTTAAGTGTGTGTGTGTGTGTGTGTGTGTGTGCTGCTAGTTCTCCTGAGCCTATAAACAGTACCATTTTCTTCATGAGCCACAGTGGGACCTTTGTGATTAGCGTGTGAAGTCGTGCCTTTTGTTATAAGGACAAGCCCCTGGGCCTGGTCTTCCATTCCTACCTTATGTAAGCCTTATGAATGAAAAGACAATATGGATTAAAGGAAATGCCATTTACAAATGTGATACTTCACCAACACAATCAATGACTTTTTTTTTTTACAACATACTTCAAAACAACGAACTTCTACACCAGGAGTTATTGGTAAATAATACAAAATTGTGCTTAGTAAAAACACTGGCATTTGAAGCTTTGGTCTGTGAAAGTTTAAAGAAGTGAATTGTGGTGTTTTCTTGTTGCTGTGCTATTTAGTCCAGTTGTAATATGTTGTTAGTTGTAGAATGTTGGCATGAATCAGCTTCTTCTCTGTGTGTTAAAGGGATTGTGTCCTCTGGAATGAGACTGGATTTAAGTGCAATAAGTGATTGTGTACTGAAACATTTTGAGTAGAGAAACATCAAATCTTAGCTACACGTTCCCATCCTCCTGTGTGTGTGGCATTTCTAATGGTCTGAGTGAGATGTCCCATCCTCCTGTGTGTGTGGTGTTTCTAATGGTCTGAGTGAGATGTTCCATCCTCCTGTGTGTGTGGTGTTTCTAATGGTCTGAGTGAGATGTTCCATCCTCCTGTGTGTGTGGTGTCATTCTTGAGAATTTTCCGGCACTCTCTGTGGAATGTATGTGAATGACTTGATGGAAACCGATTTGCAAAATCAGAGCAAAACCTGATCTCAGCAGTTTCCAGTTTTTGTAGATAGTATGAATTTTACATTTGTGTTTGCACTCCATGTCATTATCCAATGGGTGATAGTTTGCTTGTTTTTTTTTGTTTGTTTGTTTCTTTCTTTCTTTTTAAATTGCATATCAGCATTTTGTAACTTAAAACAGTAGTACATTTAGAGTTTCACACAGTGACCCTGGTCACTCAGTGTTAGCCTTTGCACATAGAGATATATCATAGTGAAGTGGGATTTTGTGTGCGTATGTGGGTAGACATCATTTCAGTTATTGGTACATCCTCCTGTTTTTGACCACATATGGCTCCATATTATCTGTGATATTGTGGGGATTTTGCCAGGTGAGGATGTTTAAAATGTTTTTTTGTTGTTGTTGTTGTTCTTTTGGTTTTTTTTAAATGACTGTGCTTTGTGATGGAAATGGATTTGGAGCAGGATAGGGTGTTACCATAGCGATAGCTAAGAGAGACAGTAAGATGTCAGTACATTAACCCTAAATATGTGTGAGGATATATGGCCAAATGACTGTCACATATCCTCCACTGGCTCTTTTCACTAACACAGAAAATACACATCATTTTTATAATAAGCAATATTGGCTGCTTGAGACAATGTTGTATGTCCTAAGATTTATTTGTTGGGTCATTTAGGAGCACTTACGAAATCTGTGGCACCTTCATTGAATCCCATTTCCTCGTAGCTGAAGCGTCTTTGTTAGTGTTCAGTTAAGAGGGCGCCTTAACACAATGGACCTGAATGGGATTCAGGTGAATAGAAAGGGTTTGGCCAGAGGACTGGCCAGACCAGTGTAGTTATATTTTAGATAAAAATCAAGAATGATCTGAGGTTCTGTCCACAGTAGATGTCTCTGAGACATTCCAAAACTATAGCTGTTACAAAACAAAGATTAAAAAAACAACAACAAAAAAAACCAAACAAAGATGAAATGCATGTAACGTGAATTGGAATACTGTGTATGAGTGAGAGAAAAAGATAAGGAGCAAAACAGTGTCCTGTCAAACTGTATACCTCATTGACATATCTGCAAATACTGTCGAGCATAGGAGCGTAGGATATGCCATCACCAGCATGTGCTTCGTATCCATGCCAACTGTTTGCCTGGTGACATAAGTCAAATTCCTTAGCAGGCAATGAGACTGCTTTTAAAAATACACAGGCCCTGTCAAGATGGCAGATACTGTAAGCCTAAGGAGTAGAGTGAAGCTGTTTTATCACTAGCACCAGTTGCCATTTTAGGACACAGTAGCATAATTCCTACCTCTGCGTGTGACTGCTCAGAAAACAGTATCGTATCACCGCTTGTTTTAGTGACATAAATGAAAATCTATATGGAACAGATAATATATGATGTGTAACAACTGACAGTGGTAATTTCATGAAAAATAAAAGGGTATGCCTGACTGTATGTGTGTGTGTGAGACAGAATATTTATATGTATAAACAGAACACCAGTGGTACATTAAGCCAGTGTGTGTTAATGGTTCTCTTTGTCTTTTATCACTGTCATTTTCCAATGAATGTTGAATTATCTCATGTGTTTGTGGCTATTGCCACATGTATCCTTGTGTCCTTCAAAGATTTTTGTCGAATGTCATGTTTTTGACGTGGGGGGTGGGAAACAAACAAGCACCAGCCTGTCAGACAAAGGACTCCTCCCTCCCCAAATTTGTAACCCATGTGACATTTGACGGCTCTCTCTCTGTGTCTTTGTTCACTGTGAGTGAGCTGTTTCATGCTGTGGCTTTGGTTTACAGGTCTTATGGGCTTACAAAGTGCATGGGTGGATTATTCATGTGTTTGTGTGTGAAACTTCAGAAACAGCTATATTTTGTACAGGTGTTGAGGCCTGGGTCGATGTTTATCCTCCATTTGTTAAAATAAACAAATGGACCCTTAGCCTTACATATTCCATAAGAGCATGTGCCAGTCACCGGCACAACAGTTAGCTTTGTCTGTCTTTGTCCCTGTGGACAGTGGCAGGAAAACAGTTTGGAAGTGCAAGGATGTGAGTTTGAGATACAACAGGGAGGAGGGGAGCCCCCCCCCCCCCCCCCCCCCCAAAATGCTCCACGGTGACTCCTCCTGTAACACCATCTGACACCCCCAAAACCTCAAAGCCATCTGTTCTTCTCTGTGACAATGCAATCCTGAAAGCACTTTGCCTTGTTCATTCATTGTATGAGCTTGTGAAACAATGTTGTTATGAACAGATGTGAAATTCAAAGAAAGAATATCATTCGTTATTTGAGATTATAGTAACTTCATTTGTCTTTCTGATGATGAGAGAGAGAGAGAGAGAGAGAAAAAAAAGAAAGTCCATACATGACACTTCTGTTTTACATTCTGCTATGGCCAACAGGTCTGGTCACTCAGTATTGTGGCTTCGGATTAGTTATGTTTTAAATAAAAAGCTATTGCTACATTCACTTTGGTCTGAGTGTTTCCTCTCTGCCAGAATGCTGCAATTAAACAAATCACCTCAGGACAACTGTATAGGGAAGTCCTAGCCCCTTTTTGTGAATTTTATTCAGAATTTGATTCTGTAGATGTTAACAATCTTTGTCCCCTCTAATGATAGTATGATGATATACTATTTGTCTGGTCTGATCAATTGAAAAGAGTTAGACAGAACTGCCATTTACTTAATGCATGTTTTTTTCTGTATTAGTTCTCTGTTTTGTTCCCAGAAGGTTACAATCAGATCTTGGGAAATACATACTGCCTGTCTAATTTTTCCAAATGAAACAGTGGCACCTGGTATTTGCAATCCTTCACTGAATATAGCCACAGAATAAAAGCTAAAAACATCATGCAGTGCTATGCAGACATCACGTATACACACAATCTGACAGTTCAGAAGAATGTTTCCTGACTTCATGTGCTATTATTTTAAATGGTCACCACAGTAAATGTGTCATGAAACCAGACATGGTGTTTTCAAAAACCTACACTTCTAGAGACCCACGCTAAGAATAATAAAATACTTATATCCAGAGATCTACTCTAGGAAAACACAGTCTAATATTTCTAAGAATTATGCTATGAAACTCTTTCATAGGTGCACCAGTAATTAAAAATGGTTAAAATGGCAAATTTCATTGCAGTCTTCTCCAGATTTTTCTATTTTGCTTCACATATTTATGCTGTGTCCAAGAACCTCACGTTAGGTCAAGAGGATCAAATTGTAAATAAAGCTTCAATACTTCACATGCTGAAACCAGTCTCTCTGCCATGATATTCCCATGCTGACCCCAGTGTCTGGTGGATGATCAGTTTGACACACAGCTACACTGGTTGGGCAGAACACAACCAAGTCACATTTCTCTTTCATCTTTTGTCCCCCACTGGAGAAGAACGTAAGGTTAGGAAACTAGCTCCAGTTCCATGGAGAGACATGACCTATACACACTGGTCCAGTGGTCTAGTCCTTCTCAGCCGTCTCCCAGGTTGATGGAGATGTGGTCCTCGAAGAGGGCAATACATAGCATGATGCCAACACCTGTTAGCAGACCCAGGTTCTGCAGCAGGAAGCGGAGAAGGGGACTTGCTGACTTAGGGCGTCCATGGAGCATCTCTGGCATCTGCACAAGAGAAAATGTCACAAAATATATCAACAGGACAAATATTGTAAGATCTTATCATTCATAAGAGAGGGCTGACACTTCAGTTTTTCGACAAATGGACAAAAAGTGTAACTCACCATCACTACTGTTCAGTGCTCTCCTGCTAAATAACATTTTAGTCACAGAATGGAACAGTCATGATTAATTCTCCATAATGCTTGCCAACGTTTGTTTATTTACCATGTCTGCAAGGGCAACATAAAGGAAGACTCCAGCAGTCACAGTCAGGAGCCAGGGAGACAGCTGGATCCACTGATGACCCAGGACAATGCCTGCAAGGAGACCCACAAACCCCAGCAGGGCAGAAATGGCACTGAAGACTGCCAGTTTACACATGGGCCAGCCTGCAGCCAGGAGAATGGCCATGTCACCTGAACAAACAGGAAAATATGGATAAAATGCTGATCTGGACAAAAGACTAATGCTTTTCCATGAGTGAAGAGCATTCTCAGTCAGTTTACACAGTCAGTCTGTGTTACTCATACCCAGCTCGTGTGGGAGTTCATGGCAGAAAACTGCGATGGTTGTGCTCAGGCCTACAGTCAGGCTCTGAGAGAAGGCCACACCTGAGGGAAAAGAAGGTGGAGTGGGAATGAGAACAGAAAGTTATTAAACAATAGCGTTGATAGTTTACGTAGGATAAAAGCCCAGGTAAGCTATGCCTGGATGCTGCTATCAAAGATATTGATGATTGAATATGAATATAGTGGTGTGCCTTTTCTCTGCCAATCTTATACCCACGCACCAATGGCTAGCCCATCAGTGAGGTTGTGAATTCCATCTCCCATGGCAACCATCCATGCCATAGTGCCTGTGTGTGCAGGACCTGAGTCTGGAGAACTGTGGGAATGCCCATGTCTGGACTCTACAGACTCTGTCTGTTCAGGGTGAAGGAAGCCTGTGACAGAGTGAATTCAATTCAGTTTACAGTACCCTTATAATGGCTACAAATATAAAATCAACCTTATCTGAAGCATACCAAAGATACTAATCTCAAGCCTCTCTATAACGTAACCCAACATTCCTTCAACTGTGTCTATCTAACAGAACCATATTACAGCGTACCCATCCACCCTCACCCAAAAGGCAATCTATACTGTTGTCAATACTGTCTGCAATGTCATCATATGCAAACTTTAAATCCAGGTCACCGTCATTTAAGGTGGAACCCATGGCTTTAGTGGTGACAAAAATGTGTTTTCAGATCTTCTGCCATCTGATTCCGTCCCGTATTTCTTTTATTCATTCATGGTCATATTAAGAAACCGCAGTGTGGTCACTGTTACCGCATATTTTGATCCCCCCCACCAACTGTTCATTTCGTTCAAACACTCACCCTCCAGTGGATCAATCTCCCTCACTGATTCAGGACACTGTCCCCTCTTCTTTGACTTCTGAGGACAATCAAATGAATATAATACACATCAAAATAACCTTTATGGACTCCTGGGTCTGTTTTCAAAGTCTGCACATCAGAAAGAGACAGCACTGGGTTCAGTCAAGCCCAGTTTGGTCCATTACCTTGTAATGGTGTAGCAGTCCCAGGAGACTCTCAATCACAAACAGAAGGTAGAGCCCACCCAGAACAGTTAAACCCTTTTTAACAGGGTCTGAGCTTTCACTGTGTGGCCCAAACCTGGCCTGCAAAAACCAAAAGCTGCACTTGTTGACTCAACATCACTGTATCAGCTGTACCACTAAACTACCAAACTCACCAAAAAACAAACAAACAAAAAACAAGATGTGAACTGCTGTTTCTCAACTAGTTAACTTCAAGCACAGCACAGCAATCAAAAGACACAAAGACCAAAAAACCCAAGTCTGGTAAATCAGCTTCTGCTTAGCTTTGCTGCAGCTGTGAGTTCAGGTACCTACATGAGGCAGGAGATGAAGCAAAGCATCTCCACAGAGTGTGCCCACTGCCAGGGCAGCCATGGGGCACAGGAAGACATGCAGGCGAGCAGGGGGGAGCAGTCGTGCCAGACCCAGTGCCACCAAAGAGGGCAGACTGATTATAGTCAGTGCCAGGGAGCTCCATCCTAAAGCTATGAGAACCACACATACAGTACATAAACACTGGTCTATTTATAGACATGATCTTCATGTTGTCTGATTAGATTACATAATATCAATAGACAGACAGATTTTTAAACAACCCTGTAAATATTTAAACCACTTCAGCTAATCTTTTGACCACACAATGTATTTTCTGAATTCCAGCAGCTTGATATGCTGAATTACATTCAGATTTCCCTCACCTCAAACCAGAACTACTGTGTTAAACATCTGTTTGGCCTTGGATCAGCTGTTTTTGGCATGCGATCCTAAGCCTGGCCATCAATCTACCAACACTAACCTTTAAGAAAGCCCACACCACTGCTAGTCTCTCCTCTGTTTCCCTCTGAGTGACGCAAACAAACACCGCTGTCAATCTGGTACAGAAGGGCGGGGCATAGGAAGGTAAACTGGGCTGGCGTGATATGGGATGCTTTCTCCAACCCGAAGTTGCAAAGCAGCTGTGTGACGTTCAGGCACTGTAGGGGAACACACAGATGTTCAGGAGTTCATCATTGTCAGATCACCTGGACAGAAATACAATGCTATAATATATTCAAAATACACTGATGAAAATGAACGATTAACATATTCTGAGATAACAGCCTGTGATAAGCATATCTGGGCAATTTCCTCATTGCTACTGTAACTTCAGCCAAAAAAGAAAAATCCTTTCTTTGATCATTTCACATGTCCCTTAGCTGCAAACACCATTTCAACCTCACACCTACGATAACTGTCAAAACATTTTTTTCCTTAATGTAGATTGTATACTCTCATTTGTGCATGAGACAGGAATTGACTGGATGCCATGAGATGTCCTCTATCAGCTGAACTTTGACCTGAAATGCCGATCACAAGAAGTAATCATTAATGGTCTTGGGGAAAATGCTCACATTTCCATGGAGGTGTTTCTTAGTGGCATGGTTCGTCAACAAAGACAGCTCCTCGAACGATCCTCGCCAGTGTCCAAGCGGTAAAACACCTGGGTGTGAAGTTCTCACAGGGTCATTGATTTTGGACCCAAATCCATTTGAGCCAGCAGTTTTTGGGTCAGGGTTCCTTTTAAAACAGGATTATGGGAATCAGTGGATTTCAAATGGAGTTTTTAATCACATTATTGATTAAATTAGTGATTATTTAAAGCTTAAGTAAAAAGTGATAGACCAAAATTGATCATTCAGTAGAAATTTCAAAAGGACCTAATCACCCATCTGTTTTCCTCAGTAGTGAATTGAACATAGACCAGTTCATAGATCAGCCGAGATCACTGCTAATCTACCGGCTAAACCCATCTTTAACCACCAGTGTTTCATAGACTCCTACCTGTGTGTGTGTGTTGTCGGGCTGGGTCCCTGAGCTCTTGAATGAGGAGTACGAGGCTCATCAAGATGGAGGTGTGTATGAGGGTGTGAGGAGGTGCCATCGTGCCCAATCTCCAAAACACTGACCTCCCCAAGCCCCAGGCTGCCCAGCAACTTCTGCAGACCCTCATATGTGAGGGTCCCATTGTCACCATACTGGAGGAACAGACGCTGCAAGTAGTAGCCCTTAAGTAAAGCCAACATAGAGGCCAGTTTTACATTACAATTTTAAGGTTGAAAATTGACAACCTTTACATGGTTTGGAAGGTTTAGCAACGTTAACCATTTGCAGTCCTGTAGATTATTTACTGAGCAGCTCATAGACCTGATTGCAACCACAGTTAACTGATTTCAACACAGCAGTTGGTACAGTAAATCAACAATAAACATAAACGAGCGAAAGTAGGTTTATGGGAAAAGAATGACTGCTGCAGGCAAGTCTATGAAAAATGCATTTCTATCACTGAACTTCACACAAACAGCATTAATCTGTTGCATTGGGATCGGTTTAACCATCAGCCATCCTAACTGTGAAATTCATCTAGTTATATCAGCCCACTGAATTTTCTATAAGTATTACTACGGTCAGTTTTTTGCTGTAAAATCAACAAAATGTCCTGCCTGCTCCTCGAAAGCCTCTTTCAGGTGCTCACGTAAAGCGGGATCTTCTTCTAAGCTCGATGAAACGGTCCCATAAGCAGGACTAGTCGACGACTTAATGTCATATAGTGAGTCAACTGGAATTACCAATAAACTCAAACAAATACTGATCACGGGGTTCAGCTGCATCCTGAAACGACAAAGAGCATCGCATCGAATTGGTAGTAACTTGAATTGAGCTGCAACGTTAAGTCACAATTATCACAATTTCACACAGACTGTTCTAACAAACACACGTAAAATGTGCGGGCAAGTGATTTTAGCTAACTCTGTTGTTTCCAAATGAAGACAAAAAGCGAAAGGCTTAAAGCTTGTTGATCTAACAAGATAAATCTTCTGAGAAAATTAATTAAACCCGATGGTGCATCAAAATATGTACTTACTTACTGCAGGGATAAGAGAGTATAGTTTGAAAGTCACTAGTTAAGCCTTAACATACTGATTGCGAGTCCGAATGTAGTATTTGGGGAGGAAATCCATATATAATAGTCTTTCGGTTACTTTGTAGGTGTAATTTACCACGTTAAAACATTGGGTAACCTATTTCACAAACTCACTCACCCGAATGCGCACTCATGCAGCTCGTCTCAACGTTTTAACTCCAGCGAACTGACTTTGGCCCCAGCTCATTTTAAATGATTGGAAACATGTGAGTTTGCTCAAGAATTGTCTTGGTTAATGTTCTACGGACTGATTACATTTACGATGTCTGAATCATGATTTTCCCCGCCACTTCTCTCCACTCCCCTTATCATTCTTCGCTTTCGATCATCGTTTATCTTACGACCGCTAAAATGACGAAATTATTTACATTCTGTGGCTTTTAACTTGGGAGCAGTGTTTGGTGATTGGTTTAATCGATTTGAAGGATAGTTTCCTATGTGCAAATAACAACCTGTGAGGACTATAGACTACTGCTGTCCGAAGCAGTGACTGTTCTCTGTGTGCATATGTACATTAGATAGACAGAGGTCGAATTAAGGACAGGGCCCTGAACTACCCTGGGTAGGAAGTCTTCTGAAACTCAGGCGCTGGCATAGTGTTCAAGACGTGCCATCAGCTTTCTCCGGAGCTCCCACGAGTTAGTTAAGGGGGTAAACGTGTACATCATAGGCTCAATGCTGGGCAATATAGCTGAGAAATTTATCACGATAAATGTCTCATTTCAGGCGATATCGATAATTACTGATCATTTTTAATGATCTATTTTTAATAATTACCAGGAGAAAAAAGGTTGAATTGAACCACTTTATTTTGTACAATTGAGTATTATGCCCACATTGTGGAAAAAAAATGTGAGATTTCGAGATTAGGGTTGTAATATTACGAGAATAAGTCGTAATTGAGAAAAAAGTCATAATATTAAGAGAGTAAAGTCATAATTTAATAAGAATAAAGTCATAATATTTCAAGTAGTAATAGTACGAGAATAAAATCGAGAGAGAAAGCCATAACATTACGAGAAGAAAATCATAACAGGCATGTTCCCCTCTTCAGAACAGACACAGTTTCTTGCACAATCTTTTCAAAATCCGGATACTCACAATAATTTGGTGCTGGTGTGCCAAAAGATTAAGTATTTCGTTATTTGTGAAACCTATACTAAAGCTTAATTTCACAAAATGTTCCACGTTCCTTATTTTAATATCGGGTGGAAGTAACAACAATTAACTGATAAAATGAAGGTGATGAAGATGCATGTGAATTGAAAAATAGAGTGGTAAAAATGGATGTGAAATGAAAAGCAGAGTGATAAATTATCAAGTGATTTGATTAATTTTAAGCCGTTTTAATAAAAACAGTCGTGATATGATGAAACTGTCAGAGAAATACTATGCTCCTTTAAGATAATCATTGTAGCAATCATGATAAACAATATAACAATAATGTATTCATTATTATAGGGGTGAATCAATGTAATCATTTATATTAAAAGTTATAACTATACAATCTTTTGTATTACAAGAAATATCAAGTTCTCTGTGCTCCAAAAGAAGAGGCCTGTGAGGCCCTTTAGGGGCTGCGTGTGAGATAAGGAAGGAGCCTCTGCCAGAGTGTTGTAGTCATTAACAACGCATGTAGAGGGTGAACCATTCAAGGTTTCATGGTATGTGTTATCCCACTAATGAGCAGGGCAGTAAATATTGGTGACAACTTATGCTAGGTGTAAAGGGAAAATAAGAAATAATGACATAATGCAGAGTCGAGGGGGAATCTGTCAGGCTGTGCCAGCAGAGGTGCCCCACCACAAAGAGATGAGGCAATGTGTATCTTTTTTGGGGGAAGTGATAAGAATATGTATAAGAATCGGTGCTTTGTGAGAATGCGTCAGCCACTCCCGGGACCGGCACCGTTTGTTGTATGCTGCATTGAGTTCATGCAATAAACGTATACTGTATCAGACTCTGAAGACTTTGATTATTTATTCTGAAAGTAAGTGAACAGTGTGGTTAAAATCTTAGCCATGTCTGGCCCAGGCTGAGAGTTCTCTCCCACAAAACAGAGCCATGTTTCATCATTTTCATTCATTGTTCATTATTCACAACACAAAATTACCATTTATCATTTAGGGAAAATAGCCTTAAGGGGGGAAGTAACAAAAATGAATCGATAAAACTGGAGGTGATGAAAATGCATGTGAATGGAAAAATAGAGGGGTCCTGAACTTGCCGCCTTAATTTCAGTATCTGAGCAGTGGCACAACTTTCTCGGCTCCCTTCAAACTGAGAGCCAAAAACTCGATCGGTTCGTCGGTGGGCGTGGTTTCTGATTGATATTTTGGGCAGAAGTAACAAAAATTACTTGCTGTAAATGATAAATGGAAGTAAGAAAAATTGCTTGCTGTAAACAATAAATGTCAGTTGAGTTTATCAAATCAACTGACAATTTATCACTATTTTTCAGCTCACATACATTTTTACCCCTCTGTTTTTCCATTCACATGCATTTTCATCACCTCCATTTTTATCGACTCATTTTGTTACTTCCACCCTTGAGGCAACTGTCCCTAAATGATAAATGGCAACTTTGTGTTGTGAATGACGAACGATGAATGAAAATGATGAAACACGGCAATGTTTTCATCACATCACAACTGTTTTAATTAAAACAGCTTTAAGTCAGTCAAATCACTTGATAATTCATCACTCTGTTGTTCATTTCACATCCATTTTCTTCACCTTCATTTTTATCAGTTAATTTTTGTTACTTCCACCCCTGATATATCTGTTGTTGTGTCACGTTTCGATGGTGCAACCTAACAACACACCTGTTCGATGATTGGCTGTTTGAGTGTCACTCGAAACACTCCATTATCAAGGAGTGTTCTCCCTCTACACCAGATCACTTGGCCAGGTTATCTCCACCCATGGCCTCTCTTACCACTGCTACGCTGATGACACACAGCTGTTCTTCTCCTTCCCCCCCTCTGACTCCCAGGTTCAACCTCGCATCGCAGCCTGCCTAGCTGACATTGCCTCCTGGATGTCTGCTAACCATCTCAAACTTAACCCGGAGAAAACGGAGCTCCTGTTTTTTCCTGCTAAGAACTCCCCAGCAATCGACACTACAATCACCATCGAGGGATCTGCGGTGTTTCCCACCACAGCAGCCAAAAACCTTGGCGTAACCCTCGACAACCAGCTGACATACTCCGGGCACATCGCAGCAGTCACACGATCCTGCAGATTCGCCCTATACAACATCAGGAGAATCCGCCCTTTCCTCACGCAACAGGCAACCCAGCTCCTGGTCCAAGCGCTTGTCATCTCCCGCCTGGACTACTGCAACGTTCTACTGGCTGGCTTGCCGGCCTGCGCCATCAGGCCGCTCCAGCTCATGCAGAACGCCGCTGCATGCCTGGTATTCAACCTCCCTAAGCACTCTCATGTCACTCCACTGCTTACTGCACTCCACTGGCTTCCGGTAGCAGCCCGCATCCAGTTCAAGACACTGGTGCTGGCCTACCAGGCCACAAGAGGCTCTGCCCCATCATACCTTCAGTCTCTTATAACGCCTTACACCCCAACTAGGACCCTCCGCTCCATGTCCTCCGGACAACTGACGGTCCCCTCACTCCGGGAACCCGGCAGCCGCTCCTCCCGACCACGCCTCTTCTCCGCCATTGCCCCGAGGTGGTGGAACGACCTCCCCCATGCAGTCAAGACTGCGGAGTCTCTTACCATCTTCCGCAGGAAACTGAAAACCCACCTCTTTAGAACACACCTGTCCCCCAATGCCTAACCTCCCTTCCCTAGAGAAAAAAAAAACAAAAAAAAAAAACCTTTGTCTTGTATTTCTGTTTGTAAAAGTATTCCAGGGGCACAATGCGAAAGGGCAATTTGACGCTCAGTCTTATTATGATCTCTGTTGAAGGTATTAGAAATCCGACTGATGCACCAATTGTAAGTCGCTTTGGTAAAAAGCGTCTGCCAAATAACTAAATTGTAAATTGTAAATTGTAAGGGATATGATAGGATTTTTATGACCCCGAGGGGCGGTCGGGTACGTTTGGGGTTTGTTAATGCAAGCGAACTTTGCATATTTGTTATGTACTTTCTAGGCGGTTTGCATTTAAGGTAAACTATCGAACAGTTTTCTTATTGCTATTGATGAAGTGTGTGCTGCGGTACATATCGCTATCATTTCATCGCTCAGGCTTAAGGCTACAGTTAAAACTGAGGGGCCAAAATTTTATCTGAGGGGGCATAACCCCCTTTTGCCGCGCCGTGGCGCCGGCCCTGCCCAGAGGCCGTTGGATTTAAATTTGCTTGACGCTGAAACTGACAAATCATATAAAAAAGTCATATTAAAGTTCTTTATTATACGGTTGCTCAAAATGCTGTAGAAAGTTCCATTGAATTGAATGGGTCATCCAAACGTTCGGAGGTCCGATATGTCTTGATAATGGCCACTGGAAAAAAAAAAATAATAACCGCTGAAAAAAATTAATGACCTCTGCCATTGGCAACGGGTTTTGTGCTTCTGATTCACACCTGTCATATCATTCCGCAAGTAGTCCGTTCACTTATCGTAACTGAAATGTAGGCTATGTATGTCAGACAAGACCCCAAAAATGTTTCTGCGAACGATCAAATATGGGGCTTTTGTCGGCGATCTCCAAAAACTGTCCAAAAAAAGCCCAAAAGCCCCAGATCAGAGGCAAATCGGGGTTCGCAAATCGGCTCTCAATCGCTAAGTTTGAACTGTTCAAAGACGCCATAGGAGAGACTCGCCATGGATCGCAGACGCCCGAAAGATATCTGGACCTATCGGTGAGTCCAGATCCTGTAGTGTGAAAAGTGTTGTGACTGGCAGTGAGTGCGGCGACAAGCTACAGCCAATGAAAGCGCAAGACACGGGGTGAGGGGGGACCGGGGGAGCAGTTGTACAACATTAACACATATTCTTTTCTGTTTCCTCCTTGTTTTTTTTCGCTGCAAATCAGCGCACAAACAACTTGGATCGCTCTCTTTTTGCTGACATTCATTTTTGGTGAAAGATCTGGTGATGTGTGACCCCCTGTCGCTGATCAGTCATCAAGACTTCAAGATTCTCGATTACAAGACAACAAGTTGTGTACTGTGAACAGTATGGCGATCTAGCGACTTTGAAAGTCGTGTAGTGTGTATGTGGCTGAACGTGCTCACGAAGTAAGAAAATAAATATTCGGCCCTCCTCGGATTCCGTAGAAAATAAATCCCTTCAGGACGATACAAGTTCGTCCTGTCGGGTTTATCTTCGGATACCCTAGTGGAAATTCCATTTGAAAATCCAGTAGCTAGTCTATTGGGTTGAACTGGTCTCAAATGGTCTGTACTGGTTTCAGTTGGTTGCAGCTGAGTTTTCAGATTCTAATGGTTTGCCCAGTCAAGAATACCAGTTGAAACCATTTAAAACCCATTTGGACCAACAGAGCCATGGGCAGTGGCTGCTTCACCAGTTCCACCCAGTTGAAACCAATAGGATGTAACTGGTGTTGTCTGCTATTCATTTCAACTGGAAACAATTGGTCTCAACTGGTCTAACAAACCCAATACCTGCACTTGGTGAGAAAGTGCTGTACATTGAGAATGCACTCAAAAATAATGAAATATAATGAAATGAATTGTTTGATTAATCAGTTAACAACATACAAAGTGCACTAAAGAGAATACATTGTTTTTTTTAAAATATCAAGTCATTTGTAAAAATGTTTTAACCGTTAGTGTTTCTTTAAAAAATAAGTGTTTTTAAATTGAGCATGAATTCATATTCAATTTAAAAACACTAATTTTTAAAGTTTTATGTTGCTTAAAGAAAGTTTTCTGCCTGCCTACTGGTCAGTTTTTATTAATTATATTTTGCCGGCTATAAACTGACCAAAGAAGTGCACACACTGTTTATTTGGACATGATCACTACTTACTGAAACAATTATACTACATCAGAGCAAGCATTTTGACTACACGATCAGCTTGTCCTCCGTCTCGACTGATGAGATACCTGGGAAGGGGGCGTGGCTCCTAGCCCTTCTTGAGTAATCTGATTGTATATATACATTATCCCTAACATAAAATTGTTTTCTTTTCTTTTTGGTGATCAAATTTTTATTGTTTTCAAAGAAATGATAGAATACAAAATATAGCAACCATTAGAAACAAACTTCTCCCATACCCCATGCCATCCCCCCCCCCCCCAAATCCCCTCACGTGGCACCCATTACCCATAGATATAATTACAGTTTTTAAGAAAACACTAATACGAAACGGAAAAACAACAACAATACACACACACACACAGAGAGAGAAATCGTTACTGTAACAGTTCACAAATCAACTCCACTGCCGCACTCCATGCGTCCACTATTCCTCCTCTGGCACCATGGATCCGGGCTATTGAAAGTTCCATTCTAATTATATCTACATAAGTAAGGATCCACTGATGCTAGGAGAGGGAATGCGGAAATTGTCAAAGTGATGCCAGTAATTTTTTGGCAGCCGTAATTCCTGCCAACCAAATACGTCTTTGGTTCCTGGTTAGGTTAAGCTCAGAGTCATCATTCAAAAGGAATGTTTTAATTGTGTAATAAAATAATAATAAATTTATTTAGACCCCAATATCACTATTTATAGTCTCAAAGGGCTTTACATGTCTAAATTATATTATGCATAAATTTGAGAAAATAGATAAGTCTTTAGTCTTGTTTTCAAGGTATGGAGAGAGTTTGCCTTCCTAATGTCTGTAGGTAAACCATTCCAGAGGAAGGGAGAGCGGTAGGAAAAGGCTTGGTTGCCAGCGGACTTCTTTTTAACTCTTGGAATGACTAATAGTCCAGAATCTTGAGAGCGCAGGGTATGAGGAGGGTTATAGGGTGTAATTAAGTCAGACAGGTAGGAAGGTGCAAGCCCATGTAAAATTTTATATGTCAATAAGAGGACCTTAAAATCTGCCCTTGCATGAATTGGGAGCCAATGAAAAGAAGCCAGGACAGTTGTAATGTGATCAAACTTCTGGTCAGAATTCTAGCATCGGCATTCTGGACCACCTGAAGACTATTGGTACTAGAGGCAGGCAGGCCAGAGTAAAGAACATTGCAGTAATCGAGGCGAGACGTGACGAATGCGTGAACAGTGGTTTCTGCATCAGCCATACTTAGAAAGGGCCCTATTTTAGCAATGTAATGGAGGTGATAAAAGGCAGTTTTGGTTGTGTTCTTGATATGAGTGACTAGCGAGAGACTAGAGTCAAAAATCACACCAAGGTTCTTAGCTGAAGAGCTTTTAGAGATAATGCAGTTGTCAAAATTTAGGGTAAGATCACTAAAAAGATGCTTATGCGTAGAGGAACCAATGACCACCATTTCAGTCTTGCCTGCGTTAAACATCAGGAAATTTGAAGACATCCAAGCCTTAATAGCACAAAGACATGCCTCAAGGTTAGCCAATCCAAAGCGGTCATTGTGTCGGATAGGTATGAAAATCTGAGTATCGTCAGCATAACAATGGAAGTTAATGTTGTAACTACGAATAATGTCACCCAAAGGGAGCATGTAAATAGAGAATAGAAGAGGGCCAAGGTCTGATCCCTGAGGAACACCATAGTTAAGCTTACGGTATTCAGAGTTCACATTATTATAGTGGACACACTGCTTTCTCTCAAAGAGATAAGATTTAAACCAAGAGAGTGCCAGGCCACGAATGCCAATTTGGTTTTCCAGGTGCTTTAACAATATGCTGTGATCGACTGTGTCAAATGCTGCTCTCAGATCAAGCAGAATAAGAATAGAAGTTGCACCAGCATCCATGGCTAATAAAAGATCATTAGTTCCTCTAGTAAGAGCGGTTTCAGTAGAATGAAAACACCTGAAGCCTGACTGAAATATTTCAAACAGACTGTTAGAGGACATATGGACTATCAGCTGAGCAGCTACAATTTGTTCAAGTATTTTTGAAAGAAACGGGAGATTAGAGATCGGCCTATAATTATTTAAGGCTTCAGGGTCAAGGTTTGTTTTTTTAAGTAAAGGCCTGATCACGGCTGTTTTAAAAGCAGAGGGTAAAACACCCAATTTAAGTGACATATTTAGAGTATTTAAGATTGTTGGGCTGAGAACCGAGAAAAGCTCTATGTAAAGTTTAGCATGTAGGGGATCAAGGAGGCAAGAAGCTGGTTTAGCAGAGTGCACCAATTTGGACAGCGCGTCTAGAGAGATAGGGTTAAATTGAGTTAAAGGGTGCACATCCTGACTAATCTTAGGAGCAGTAACGGAGAGTGTGCAGGCAGTCTGATTTCATAAATTAATTTGAATATTACGACGAATTAAGTCTATTTTTTGCGAGAAAAAATTAACAAAATTGTTTGCAGTAAAAGGGTTAGATTGAGGGGAGTGATTCTGGGTAAGTTTAGATACTGTATCAAAAAGGAACCTGGGGTTATTTTTGTTAACATTAATTATTTTCGAGTAATACACGGATTTGGCTGTGTAGAGAGCGCGTTTATAAGTGAGGCGGTAAACCTCTACTTTGGTTGCCCGCCAGTTTCATTCCAATTTCCTAACACCTGCTTCAGCGTTCTGGTTTCATTATTAAACCATGTGAATTTTGAGGACCTCCGATAGTGTTGAGGAAACCTTGGTCTAAAATTCCTTCACCCTCAAGCACTCTCAGAGCATATGAAGAAGAGTCCCTGTAATATCTTAAGAACAGAGCGTACAAGGTGTGGTGCACAGACCCATATAATATTGTTTCCGAGGCATCAGATATGTTCTATGTATTAAATTGAAATGAATTTGTTGATGATTAGGGTTCTTGGAGGAGGAGATAATATTATCCCAAATTGTGTCCCAACAGATCTGTTCATTGGAGGTACTCAACTCCCTTTCCCACACAAACTGGAGTGCTAAAGGCTTATATGAGGCGCGCAATAGAGTGGTATAGGTGGAAGATACAGTTCCTCTGGTTTTGTTACCTACATCAAACAACCTGTGTAGTGTGTGTATAGGTAGAACAGTGCCCCATGGTACACCATATGCTCTCATAGCAGAGCGAAGGCAGAGGTAAAGAAAAAATGAAAAGCCTGGTATGTCATACTGCAGCTTCAAGTCCTGAAATGTCCTTAGACAGAACTCATTAAACACATCATTTAAAATGTGTATTCCTTTACTGTGCCATTGTGGAAAATAAAAAGGTTTACATGCAGTAAGCAATTTAAAGTTAGAGAAGATTAGGGAATGTTTGTGCCATCTTAATGCTGATTTAGTCAGTTTTTCTACATGTTGCCATGTTGAAATCAAAATGAAACTGTTTTCTTTAAAGAAAATTTAAATGTTGACAACTGTTTCAAGCCAATAGAAGGCTCAGTTGAGTACTCTGTGACTCAACGTGAATGAAAAGTTTAGACTGGACTTTTATTATATGATTTTCAGTCTGTTGCGGACTGACTGAGGGCTAAACCACAATGCATAAACCAACCTGCTGCACTGGGGGGTTTATCTCTTCTCTATATCCAGTTAGGGAGCTGGTTAACTGACTGGTCAGTCTACATCCAAAATTAAACTGTAGCTACATTAAAGTTTACACCAGCCAAAATAAATGGTTTACACACACACCACAAATAATTTGATTAATGGATTCTTATTTAAAGGTTATTTCATCTGACCTTTATGTTTTCCATTGGCACTTTCATCGGCCAGTGAGAAGGGCTAGGAAACCTCAGCTTGTGCTCTATGGATGATAGAAGCTCACGTTCGTGTCTGTTTTTCTCTCTTCTCCATCTGGGTATGAATGACAGTTTTGCCAAGTTATTCAAGCAGTTTGTGGGAGGAGAGGCAGAAATGATCAGGGACGAAGGGGCTAAAAGGTATTAGAAAAGTTCAAGCCAGAAATACTGGGAACAAGCTAAATATACTATCTGTTATTTGTAAAGCAGAGAATATTTTTAGTGGAAGAAACAAAATGGGGGGACGCAAAAGGAGTAAGATGAGAAAAACAAAAGAAGCAAAAAGAGGAAATGAAAGTGATCTGCAGTAAGCTGATGGAGGCTGAAAGGAAGAATGATGAAGAAGCTAAAAAAGTCAAAGGGAGAATTCTCCACAGACTTCACTGAATCATCAGTAAGAAACATGGCGAGCGGAGGTGTGGACATTTAGATTTAGTTTGAAATAAATATTTCTTTTAAAGACAAAAAAGTACTTGTGGTTATGCATTGTTTGATAGGTTACTGTGTTATTTTAATTTGTAACACATGTTCAATGCATTGTCGTGGGACAATATTGGGAATATCTGGGTAGTTCTGTTCAGTCAAAGAATGAGTTCTTTACTGCAAATATTTTCGGAGATGTTGACCAATTTATAAGTAGTCAGTTGGTGTTCAATTATATTACGATATTACATACACAACTCAAGAACATGACAACAGCTCTCACTCTGATATTTGATATGTGACCATAATCCAGCCTAAGTGTATCAAAATGCAGAGGTTGATATAAGCATGAAAATAGGCTATTTGATGCAGTTTGGAATAGGTTTTACAGGTGTTTGTAATGGCATCAGAGGGATGCAATGCCGTTAGTCCAAAACATTCCATTATTTGGTCTTTTGTTGATGGTGGTCTCTGGATTTGGTCTCCCATAACTGTTTGAGTTCACTGAGATTTGGTGTTTTGGTGTAATATGTTAATGGGATATGGTTTTATGTTGCGTTCATGTTAACCATCCATTCAGTGACCACTCAGGCCCTGGGGACACAGGCACTGTTGTACTGGGAGAGACCACTCCCAGCATAATAGACATGTTTCATAATAGGACAAAGGTGATCTTTCACATCATATAAGTGTGAATGCCTTTATGAATTAGTACTTACCTTGTATTTAGTATTTACCTTGTCCTCTGAGGTGTACAGTACACACAGTACAAACTATGCTTTCTGTTCTACACTATGGTGCCTGTGAGCTTTGCATCACTTTTCTCATAACCAAACAAGTTAAAATATTTTTAAAGGTTGTATGAATCTCTGTTAAAACATAACAACTTTATGGTGGAAAAAAAATCGTTTTTTAATCTTTACTTGTAGTCCGGCAAGTCAGATACCGTATAGTGACAGGGAGGTGTGCAAAATTCTCACAACTGTTACTTAAATGGGCAGCCCGTGGGCTAGAGATTAGAGAAGCGGGCTTGTGAACAAAGGATACCGTAGGTCGCCAGTTCGATTCCCTGTGTGTGTGTGTGCGTGCGCGCAGTGGTGTGATAAATAAGGCTTGTGATGCCATTATTTCTCGTGGTGGGTATATGACAAATATTTCTAGACTCAAACAGATCTTCGGCACTTTGATTACGTAAAGCCCTTGAGTCAATCAGTGCAAATTGTCAGGGGCAAAGACAGGAGAGGCAAGAAAACATTAAATGCAGAGCACCCCCCTCTGGTCTCTAGTCAAAAGCACATTGACTTGGTGGGCTCACTGTTTTTACAAACATACAGTGGCGTTGTCTCAAGGCAAGCTATCAACAGAAAAATCAGTGACCGAACAGTCTCATTGGCAATGCACATAAATTTCGCATATTTATAAACCAGTGATCCACTTTGTGTCATGTGGTTTGAATTGCAACATACAACAACCCAGGGATATGACACATAGATAACGAGTACGTTTATTGTAAGTGTTACAGGAGATGTAGCATTGGTCTCTTTTTCATCGTTGCTATAGTCATTTGGAAAAAGAGAAACGAAGCTGCAAACCTGTCCTCATACGCCTCGACAACCCCCTACCTCACTGGTTACGTATAGCAGAGCGCGTGGGATGGACTTTTAAGTGTGTGACAAGCCAGGAAGGAGGTCTACACGTCTTGTGGAGAATCAGTAGACTTTCTGAAATTCTGGATACACAAAGTCTGTGGAAGAATACGTATACCGAAACAGGTATTGTAGTTATACGTCAGAGCGGCCCGAAGCTTTTCAAATGTTTGCGAACGCAGAGGGATTTTAATCGACAAACCCTACGTGACGCGTAGGGTAGGCTAGTCCCACGGGTAGTGGCAGTTTGGGAAGCCCTGGAAGGGTACATGAGTGGGCAGGAACCACAGGAAACTCCCCGGTTCACTGTTATGTGTACAGGTGTCTCGGCCATATGATTTACTTTACCCTGAATACAAGCGTACATGTGTAGTTGCCGTTTTGATACTGCTTTCGCTCGTAAACATCAAATGATGCCCGAATGCCATTCCCTCCTTGGCGAGCAGCAAGGTCGCTTGTGCGAACCAGTGTAGATAAGCTAATGCTAGCATGCTTCTCAGCTAGCTTAGATTGGTTATCTATGTACTGTATAGTGGCAACAGCCTAACATCCACTTTGCTAGATAAGTAGCATGCTCGTGAGCGACCATGCTAACCAGGTGTGTGAAAAGATAAGTCAACATTTAAGCAGAATTTCTGGACATATTTCTATCCTGCGCTCCGGTCTATACAGCAAATATGACGTATTTGAAGATGGTTTCGTTGAGCTGTTCACTGAAGTCCAATAGTGTTTAATTTACTCAGAAGTTGCTACAGCTAGCTGAACCTGATATGTTATTTTAACCAACGCTAGGGTTACGTTACAGGCCGATAACATACTAAAATCGCTTAGTTTGTGAGCTGTGTCAGAATTTCTGTATTGCCAAGAACGCATGTTTCTTGTTTCACTGGTGGGATGCCTATCTTGTTAAACTGACTGTAGTTCCGTGATGGAACAATCTACAGTTTAACTGCGGAGTAGCTATGTTAGCTTGCAAGATGTACCATTGATGCTTGTGATCTAGCTTAGCAAGCTAATTGTTTGTCCCAGTCACTCTAACTCTCTCCCATTCTGTGAGGTTAACTATCAGTTACTGTTACGCTACAGTTGTGGCTTGTACGTGTTTTCAGTGTCGAGTGACCCTGTCTGTGACATAAAGCATTAAATGAAACTGCCGTTGCGACCTAAACATGTTTCCATTAATGCTGTGCGATTTGAGTCAACACTGGAAGATCAAGCGATTTAATAAATTCTGTTGGTACTCCGAAAACCTTACACTGGAAATGTGATTTAAACAGCGTAAAGTCGTAAGGTTCACCTGTCTCTCCGACGATTGGATTTTCGCAATGATTGATGGTCGGTTGGTAATTGACTTGTAGGTTACGTCACTGTAATGGCCCCTTATGGAAAATCAACCTTACATGCTAATGGTGTCATTTATACGTGCTTTCTGTTGCTTGTACTTGCTGGATATTTTTATAGAGACACTGTATTTCAGTGTGATACCCAAAGTATTTCACGCACCTCAGCGCTATGAAACGTGAGTAAATTGGATTTAACGAAAAACATTCTGCAGAATATTTTCAGAATCTAGTACATAGTATACAGCAAGCATCGAAAGATGCTGTTAAACACACCGGCTTTAGTGTTTTGCCTATCGGCCTATATTTTTATATTTCAGGATGTGGCAACCGGATCACGTGCAACCCTTATTAATGATTCATTGTGGGTGGGACCCAGAATCCAGCATGACTGACCGCATTATATCTATTACAGACAAACATATTTTAAAACAATGGTGTAAGAGGAAGGGTCAGTCTCAGATATGAACTGCAAGACACCCCCGGTGTCTTGCAGTGACTTTAAATCGCCTCTTGCATTGATTTTGTGAAAGGAGGGGGCTCTGCTCTTTTTAACCCAACATCACCTCCTCCTCTCTCCCTGTCTGCCACACTGAAACTAGGTCACCCACATCCAACTGGGACTGGAGCTTTCTCTCTGATGTGTTTGGGGCAGGAGGAGGTTCACAGGGGTACTTGTGTCTGCTCATCTCAGACTCTGCTTCGTTTTGCACCCTGTCAGCTTCTGAATGGGTCTTACCAGTGTCAACTTCATTTTCTAAAGTGATTCTCCTCCCTCTTACCTAAGGGCTGTCTTTTCTGTCACGGTGAAAATGGGCTTGAGACCCTCTCTGTCTGTGCCTCTGCCATTACAGTTTTGTTTTTTTGAGCCTTTTATGCACAGAGTGTTCCTCTTAGACTTTGGGATGGAATAGAGTGATTAAAAGCATCAAATCTCATATGACGCAGGTATACACTGAAGTTACAACTGTTTGGTTTTTTGTGAGTTAGATGAACTGTTGGGTTTGAAATGAAGAATGTTTAGATCTTTTAACAGTTATCAGGGTCACTTCAGTAATGGCTTTGAGTGACTGTGTTTGTGAGGAAACAGTGATTTGTGAGCTAAAGGCTTTTTAGTGGTGAGACACTCCCATTGCCAATTCAATTTACTCTGTCTAGTTCCAGTGCTATGGTTTACAAGATTGCCTTATCTGGAGAATCTCTTCTCATTTCACCACTCCTACAGTCTCCTGACTAAAATCAATGGAACCAGAATATTGCATATTGATGTTTAATTAATGAGTTTACGAAATGGGCTTTTTATTAATTTTTTTTGTATTTGTTTATTTATTTAGTTGGTGATGACATAAGAATTACTAGATTGTAATTTTGTTCTTTCAAAAAAAAAAAAAGTCAGTATCTTATTTTTTCAAAGCCTATATAGTGCTTCCAGAATGAGACCAGTCCTTATTCAGTTCTGTGTGGTCTGATGGACTAGGCTGAACTGAACACAGCTGAATCAGGAGTACAGGCAGGTGGTTTATGGCAGAGCAATAATTATTTTACAACGAGCTGTGATTGTCTGAACCCATCTCCTGAGAGGGTTCCTCTGTCCCTCAGATCTGTTTGTGAGAGTGACAGACTATATGTCTGTGTTTCTGTGTGCAAAGTGTTTTTCCTCCATTATCTCAGTGCTGTCTCTGTAGGTTAGTGATGGTCAGTGTGGGGTGATTATTGCAGTAATGCACAGATGCTTTGGAGTGGATTTGTGTGAGCACGCTTGAAAATCAGATTGAGAAATTAGATTAAGACCTTCAATAACCTCTTTATTCAATCAGGAAGTGGCGAAACATCAAGGACTGAAAAGCAATTAGGAGTCTCGGGTTGCGTCTCCATAAAACCCTTCTCTTTGAGGACACAAAGGAAAATGAGTTTCTTTCTTTCCACAGCACAATGGACAGTGTGATCCCATTTAATAGCAGTTATTAATGAGAGAGCTCTAAAATAACATGCGTGCAGTTTCCAACGCACATAATAATAAATGTGATATGTTTGTGTGGTTATGTGTGTGCCGAAAGGCATTATCTTTTACACTGTTCTTGTCTAATGAATGTGTAAGAAAATGATGTCAGTTCCTTGTTTTAGTTCTCCCACAGTGAGGACTGATGCTCTCAGTCTGACCAGAGTACCAACCCCCTGCCCATGTGACCCAAAGGGAGGACCCACTGCCTTAAAGATATGAGAGTTAAGCCTGAGTAAGGTATGCTCTCTCTCTCTCTTTCTGTCCATTTTGCAGTAGTAGTGCATGGATCACACAAATCATGCATAAGTCTGCTGTTGTGTCATCATTTTAGATTACATTTAAAACTGCAGCCTCTGTGTTTGCACCTTGCCTTGTCTCATTTGCTTTATGCTGTTTTTAAATCTCACTTGCCGTAAAACCTGTCACATGATGCTCCTTTCCCTTTGGTTTACAGGTGTCTGAAATAGAACTAGACCATACAGTCTATAGCCTTCAGCATGTTGTTTTGTGTTGCAGTGATATTTGTTGATTCAGACCTCACTGCCTTTGGTTTAAACCCAGGCTGTGTAATGATGGTGTTTTTCAGAACTCTGCTCGTGTCATGTTTACATCATTGTATTGCGTTGGATTGCATCAGTGCCCTCTCCAGGCTTTCACACCATCCTGCCGAGTAATCACACGCAGGAACGTGCATGTCACGGCAGGAGGGCACCAAACTAACAAGTGCCCAGTCCTAGACAAGACAATCACACAAATCTACAAGTGTTTAGCAGATTTGGGGGGAGTTGAAATTAGGCCTGCTAGATTAGTTAAAATTTGTTGGTGAGCAGCTCCAGATGAAAGCTTCAACCATAATGAAGATTAGGCGTGTAAATGAGCTGGTATCTGTGTGTCAGTGGTGAAAAGGGCCAGAAAGTTCCGGAGAGATTACAGTCCGTACCACCAAACAGCTCTCTCTAAATAGTCTCCATTCACAGTGCCCTACCATGACCAGCCAAACAATGGTCACATTTTTCACGTACAGAGCAGCAGTAATCCTTACCAGCTCAGCCTATTTTACACACACACACACACACACACACAAAGCTTCGGCTCTCTTTGCTGAAACTGGTCACACAGGCGGGTTGTAGAGCAGATTGCTTAAACAGTGCAGTGAGAAAGTGACCTTCACACTGGAACATTACAGCATCACTGCTCCTCTACCAGGGCCTTCAGTCGACTCAACACAAACACACTGACAGTGCGAGGGAAGCCGACTGTAGAACCTTCCAGTTTCCATATCAGTTTTGTCGTCCCTCCCCATGGCCAGTAGTTGTTGTCCTGGACCAGCCGAGTTTGATGTTTACCTGTCTGTGAGGCAGGTAGGTAAGTCTGCCTTGAAAGAGCAGGTTAGGTCTTGATTTTTAAAAACTGTGTGGTGTGTGTATATCTACTCTGGGTAGAGATTGGCATGTGAATAGACCAATCTCTAGCCAAGATGCATGATCAGAGTTGTCAGTGGTAGTGAAATAGACAGTGTAAAAGAGATTGTGTCAGGAAATGGGAAGAAAGGGAAGGAACGATACGCTCTGGCACCATATTGCTAACCTTTTGAGTATGAATGAACTTCATAGTATTATGTTGTATCCCTAGTGTTATTAGTTGGTCTAGCTGTTATTACATTATTGAGAGAAACCTCCTGTAATACAAAACAAGCTTAAGAGTGATGACACATGTTCTGAGGGGAAATAAACTGAACAGTGAGTAGCCCAGCAGTCTTGTGTAAATTTCCTTAAATGACAGCCCTGTGTGGAGTGTACAGCCAAGTCCAGATTACTGTTCACTGTTCTTTACACACTCCTCTTTCAACCTGTGGCCATAAAGATGTCGTTCAGGACAGGGGTACATGGTCACCCTGTCACTTCTCCAACACCGTTCACCAGCTCTTTTTAAATTTTCTTCTTTTTCTCGTCTACATCCACCCAGTTTATAAGGTCAACTCTTACTCGGGCATTTGTTGAGTAGAATGGAGAGCACAGTTCTTTAAATGAGACTGGGGGGTGTTATCGGGCAGGGGCTGTTTGAGAAACACTGTCTCAGAAGAATGCCACTTCCTTAAACCAGCACTTGGATTTGACCGTAGTTTGGCTCTTTAGCTCTTTCCGATTTAACCATAATTTCTGCGCTGTTTACGGAAAGGCCTCCCATTAAGCATTCACTTGGCCATTCTGTAGGGAGATTCATTCTCTAGCAGTAATTCAGTTTTCTGCTCTTTATTGCCATTGGGTGTTGGAACAACTGCACAGCTTGTGTGGACACACTGGTCATGACCCGGTGCGTTCAAACTATTGTATAACTTTCCAGTTCTCCTTCTCTTCTCTCTGTGGGTTTGTGCAGTGCTGAAGAGATCGGGGAGGGGGGGGTGACCCAGGAATGTGCCATGGGGTATGACGTCACCAGGTTCCAGGGGGAGGTGGATGAGGACCTGCTCTGTCCCATTTGCAGCGGGGTACTGGAGGAGCCAGTGCAGGTAGGTTCTGTTCTGTCACCATAAGCATTCACCCACAGGACACAAGACGCTCCACATGCCTTCACCTGCCCAGTCCTCTGAGGTTTTTACATGTATACAGGTGACTCTGACCAGTTCATCTAAATGCACCAATGTGGGAATGATGTCCTAGGCTTAACCTGAGCTGTAGTAAGGTCAGATCAGGTGGATGCTGTCATCTTGTCCTCTTCCTCTCTTAGGCACCGCACTGTGAACATGCCTTCTGCAATGCCTGCATCACTCAGTGGTTCTCACAGCAGCAGATCTGCCCGGTGGACCGCACTGTGGTGACTCTGGCCCATCTCCGGCCCGTGCCCCGCATCATGCGTAACATGCTCTCCAAGCTGCAGATCTCCTGCGACAACTCCAGCTTCGGCTGCACCGCCACCCTTCGGCTGGACCAGCTCCAGTCTCACCTGAAAGACTGTGAGCACAACCCCAAACGGCCCGTCACCTGTGATGAGGGCTGTGGGTCAGTCTCTCTGTTCATTCACTTTGTTTTCTTTTCCTCAGACAAAGTGCATAATCACAGATCTTACGCTGACATCTGTGCTATTTGATTTAAACCAAGGCTGCAGCAGCCAATCACAGACTGTACCATATACACCTGTGAGCCTGATTGAAAATCTGCACACTGATGGATTTAATTGGAGTATCAACACGTTTTCAAAAGCCATAAAATGCTTATTGTACTTGCATCTGTATGGGATGTTATTTAGGCATGTTGGCTGATGACCTGGGTTGTAATATTAATTCTGCAGAGCAATTTAGTGACTAAACTGTCGTGGGTCATATGTAGCTGTGGTATGGGGTGTGAATCTGAATGGGATGAGAATCGTTTGTTTACATGTGGTGTCTTCCTCTTCCTTTAAGCCTTGAGATGCCCAAAGATGAACTGTCCAGTCACAACTGCATCAAACACCTGCGTAGCATGGTACAGCAGCAGCAGACCAAGATCGCCGAGCTGGAGAAGACTGCCGCAGAACACAAGCACCAGCTAGCAGAGCAGGTTCATGCTTTAACACCCCCAGTCCTTTAAGACTGTCACACAGGGCTGTTACAGCATCCGGACAGTGTTGCCGTGGCTCGTGTGTTCTCTTAGAGTGCAGCGCTTCTGAACCGCTGTGATTCAGCCTCTGATCGCATGTGTCTGCTCTAGTGCTACACACATGCCAGCAAATGAATTAGAACATAAGGGAAAGCTCAATACAGGACAGGAGGGTGCGTGTGTGTATCTGCATGTTAATGTGTGTGTGCTCGGAGCGTCCCTCAATGTGTGTTATGTGCAGACTGTTGCAGAAGATGACATTGTACGTTTGTGTGTGTGTGTGTGGTTTGGGAGTGTCCATTAATGTGTGTGTGCGTGTGTGGACTGTCGCAGAAGCGGGACATCCAGCTGTTGAAAGCCTACATGAGGGCGATTCGCAGCGCCAACCCAAACCTGCAGAACCTGGAGGAGAGTATAGAATACAATGAGATACTGGAGTAAGTTACTCTTCCATTTCTCTGGCATGATCCGGTCCAGCATGAGGATGAGCTCACTGGGATTGATTAAAGTAGAGCTGCATGCTTGGACATCAGAGTTACGAAAATCATGAAAGTGTGAGATGAATGCATTATATGGGTGCTGCAAAAACATAATTGACTGTGTTTTGTTGTTGTTGTTGTTGGGGGTGGGGTGGGCTGGGGGGGTCAGCTGAACAGGGTGCTCTCACCATCATTGTACTTCAGTGAATCCTGACCTCCGTGGAGCTCCTCTACAGTGACAGGTCAATCCAGGGGAACCAGTCTCCAGAGACTCCTGTGGAGGTGCTTGTAAACTGAATAGATGACAAAAGTGAGCAGATCCCTGCTTGGTTAGGGAGACATGGGTGATAGCCTTCACACCCCTGAGGGCTGGACTACGAAGTAAGGCAACTGACTTATCCAGGTAACTTTTGGTTAATTTAACTCAGAGTAAGTAGTAAACCTCCTGATAGAAGAGCCCTATGGCTTTGTTTGCTAGGAGAATGAAACCATAGAGCCCTTCTATTAGGACGTTTACTACTTGCTCTGAGTTAAATTAACCAAAGGTTACCTGGATAAGCCACTTACCTCGCTTTGTAGTACGGCCCTCTGGACTCGTACATGGATTGTGCTATGACACAAACTTAAAATAGTGAGGGAAATTTGGTGATTTAAAATTAGGAGAAAGGGGGGTGACATTTAAAAAAAAAAAAAAAGAAGAAAGAAAGAGAAAAAAAAGGTTTTTCCCCTGTTGCTTGCTGCTTTAGTCTCAAACTAAATTAGATGTTGTCCCGAGGTGATGTTGCTAACAAAAAGAGAGTAGGTTAAGTGGATTGGGAACTATTTTGGTTTCCAGATGATGATGATGATGATGGGCTAAGCAACGAATGCAAGAAAAAACAGGACTGTGGTCAAGCTGAAGACATACTGGTTTATTGGTTTGTTTATTTTAGATATCATTAGGACCACTGGATATGTATCACAATGTACAATTCCACTGAATATATATGTGTGTGTGTGTGAGTATAAAAACTTGACTTGTCAGAAAAAATAATCCGAATGATCATTATTTTCATAATCGTGCAGCCCTAATAGAGGTACCTCTCTAATGATTTAGCAGAATTCACTGTCTTTTGAATTCATAGTTCTGTAGTCTGCTGTTATCTGCATTCAGTGCTTATACCAGCAGCTAACATACCTCCCTCTCTCTGTCTCTGTCTGTCTGTCTCTCTCCCCCCCCCCCCCCCCCCCCCCCCCCCCCCCCCCCTCTAGGTGGGTGAACTCTCTCCAGCCAGCACGTGTTACTCGATGGGGGGGGATGATCTCCACCCCTGACGCTGTCCTTCAGGCTGTCATCAAACGCTCTTTGATCGACAGCGGCTGCCCCCTGTCCATCGTCAATGACCTCATTGAGAACGCCCACGAACGTAACTGGCCACAGGGCCTGGCCACGCTGGAGACGCGGCAAATGAACCGCCGCTACTACGAGAACTACGTGGCCAAGCGCATCCCGGGGAAGCAGGCGGTGGTGGTGATGGCCTGTGAGAACCAGCATATGGGTGAAGATATGATCCTGGAGCCAGGCCTGGTCATGATTTTCGCCCACGGTGTGGAGGAGATTCTATAGTCTGTGCAGTGAAGGGAGATAGACTGATAAACAGAAAACTGTGGAGACGGCTTTACTGAGGATACATCAGAGACCCCTCTAAAAAAAACCCAAAAAGAATCAAAGAAAAAGAATTAGTCCCTCTCAAATTGAAGATTGTGGTGGGCGTGCCAGTCTCTTTGCCTTAAACAATCGTTCTAAATATTGTTGTCTCTCCCAACAATAAAAAGAACCACAGCAGACAGAGACACAACCCCTGATCATGGCTTCAATAAGTTCCAATTACATTTCCCTGCTAAAATCCACCCACACTCCCATGCTGATGAGGAAACTCTATGCTGAAGCCACGCCCCCCTGCCCCATCAGTCTTGTAAATTGTCTTAAAAACTGTCATGTAAATACAGAGGATAAAGATATATAAACATTTACGCTTACGTGTTATCGTTTGTGATAGAATTGTGGACTTGTTGCCATTTTCATCTTAACGTGCTCAGTTTGAGTGTGTGTGTTCTTAGTTTCCCTGAATCTCAGGATGCTTTTAACAGAAGAGTTGCTGTGGAACAGGCTAGAGGAAGAGCTTTCTGTTTCCTGCCTGCTTCAGCAGCTCCAGGGACTTAATAAGGAGAGGGGAGTCATTACTCGTGTCTAATGCACAGCAGAGGTTTTGTGCACTGGTTGGTGATGAGAGACAGAAGGAACCTGAAAGAGTCTTTGTAAGGAAAGATCCCAAGAGGCAAGCTCTGAGACCTGCTTGCTCCTGGATGTCTGAAAGACCAGGATGTAAAACAAAAACTCTGCTCTACAGAGTGACACAGTCATGCTGACTGGATTTCTTCTGTCCGCAATGACACATTGAGAACTTAGTGAAGCTGACAGAGAATGAGGACCACTCCTCTGTAGCCTGGATAGAGTACCTGTGCCATACACAGTCCAGTAGCAGGAGGCAGAGGTGGAATACAGTGTGTCTGGAGAAGTACCAGCTCTTGCTTCTCTGGACTTGTGTGCTGATCTTCAAATAGATCGACCATTGTGTGTGTGAGGAATTAAAGGAATGAAGCCGGCAGGACGGTTTTGGTTTGTGCAATTGATTCCACTGTACAGGAAAAGTTATTGGTTTGGGAAATTGTATTGCAAATGTTTATCTATTTTTGTTGATGTTGTACATAGTTGATATGAGAAAATGGTCCAGGTAAAATCTGTCATGCTTCATTTTTCTCTTTTAAGCAACCAAAGTCTATAAATGTAAATGAATGACCATTGTGCTTTTTTGAGGGGTTTTGTTTCACTAATTGCTCAGTATGTGAACAACAACAATATGTTTCTATGTGTTCTTTCTTTCTTTGTTTTGTGTTAGGAATGCTTTGTGCTTTGTTTACAGTATCTCTCCGTCTCTTCCTCAGTGTTAAAAAAAGAAAACTGAAGTGGATATTACTTTGATGTAAATCAAGGATGGGTGATGCAGAATACCTTGTGTGAAGGAGGACCATGGAAATGACAGGCTGTTAACTTTGCCTTATTAATCACACACAAATACACACACGCACGAGGACTGGGTCCAGCAATCATTAGCTGTAATTACGTCCCTTTTGTAAGGGATCACTGAAAGCCGGGTTTCTGATTCAGTTTAAGGATACGTTGTATCC
The DNA here is from genome assembly GCF_902362185.1 of Chanos chanos. Lineage (NCBI taxonomy): Eukaryota > Metazoa > Chordata > Actinopteri > Gonorynchiformes > Chanidae > Chanos > Chanos chanos. The sequence continues at coordinate 23,665,832 of NC_044497.1, read as the reverse complement.
ACACCACTTCTCTAATACGGAACCCACAGTTAAGGCGAAGATAAAGCGCAGTTTACCGTGGGCGCTCATGACAACAGTCCACGTTTTACCAAGTATAAAATGCCGTCTTTAAAGATGCAGGGTCTCGGCGATCTTTTGTGCTTTACTGAATTATGTGATAACCCTGAGAACTTTAGTATACAGCTAAAAGTCGGAGCATGTACTACCCTTCAAACTTCGTTGCTGTGAAATGCCAGTTATGAACTGAAAGTACACTATCTGCAGCATGATAGCCGACTAGTTTACAGTACACTCGAGATGAGGTGAAAATCGAACTGTTTCGGCTCCAGGACAGATTCATCAACGCCAGGGGACCAGGCGAGAGCAGGTCAATTTCAAATGTAATGTCCGGGGTGGTGAATTCTCTGTACGTCTTTTTCTCTCCTCATTGTTCATGTTTTTCCCCTCGTTTTGTGTCATGATTAAACATTAATAAATGTTAATGCTGATTTTCAGAACGATCACCTCTGTCTTACTCTAATAATACAGCGGAGTCATTAAAACCCATTTGAACTTAATTCTGAAGTTCTCGTTCTATAGTGAAAGCCTGTGGAACTGTTCTACATAAGTAATCACGACTCACGTTTGACCTCACTTGGACTCCAGTGTTCCAGCTGCTGTGCCGCCGCTGGTCCACAACATGTCACTCGCATGCCGTTCGATGTGGCATGCAGTCCATTCTGCAGTTATTCCCGCATCTATTATCATAGGCGATGCTGATGACAGAAATACGACTGATATTGTCAGCGTAATTACTCATAATGTCCAAGAAAGCTATTGATCTGTTCAATTATTTCGTAAAGTAGTCTGCACTTCCTGTTTGTCTCACACTGGTTGCACCCCCCTCTGTCTCTCTCAGTTATACACACCGACATAGAAACTTATCCTTCCTCCTTCCTTCTTGGCATTTCGTTTGGCTAGTGCGACAAAATCCCTTAATGCTTGCACTTATTGCTGTGCTGTGGAATGGAACGCATGTTGGAGGTTTTTCCGGATACTTTGCAAACGTTCATCATCCGCTTTCTGTTCACTCAACTTTGTACTCTTACAGCATGCAACGATCATTTGTCGCTATCAAGTGTTGTCTCAAACGCACACAAATCTGAACCACAATCATAGCATACTTGTCCAACTGTTTTTTTTAATTGCTCAGCATTCCTTTGCAATTAGTATTACTTTTGCTTAAATCCAAGGTAGGCTATGTGAAGCATCTGGAGAAAGCCCCGTTCGTTCCCTGCTTAGCCGATTCCCCAGTCAAACCTGTTAAAATCGTTTTATCTCTTTTCACATAAAATTAGCTTTCGAATGACTGGTTTAAAAATGCCCAGCAATTTAGCCTACAGGAGCAAATGACGCTTAAAAGACATTAAGCCATTTTCTCACTTTAATCTATCAACGGTCTGAAGCATAATTTAAATGTGATTTAAAGGTCATGAAAGAAAGAACAAGACAGTCTGCAGCCTATATATTTGTCTAGACTTAATTGTGTGAACCATTCTTTCTGGCTTGGCCATATTGCCAGGTAATTGTCATAATGGTTCTAAACTTTATCATCAGCAATGCTGAGAACATACGGGTTAAACACTCTGTCAAGCTCGTTCTCTACACTGTCCTTACGAACTCAACAGCTTTCACTTCCACCACCTCTATTGGGAAGTTTTCAGCATTTAGCCGGTAAGAGTCGATAGTTACTAAGTCGTTTGTAGAATACAGCGTGTAAAGTTGACACCCCTTTCCTCCGGCCCTCTCTGCCCTTGTGATGTGGGAGTAGGCTATATGAGAGACAAACCGCTGTAGTAGTTCGGTTAAGGAGAAATAAGAACTCTCCACTTTTCTGCAGATGCTGATGGATTTTAAACAGTGTTGTAGTGCTGAGAAGGTGAATTAATTTTGAACACGTAAACGCACGTAGTCTCTAATCGTTCTCTGCTGTATTCTGTATTGCCTATGATTGTATTACAATACCAAGAATCCGAACGAGTTCTGTCATCGTATATGTCGGTCGAAGTGCGCTTTAACAAGAGTTTGAGGCGGCGCTTTATTAGTTGGGAGGGTCACTACGTATGCAACTGTCATATTTTGTTCGCGACTACACTGAATACAAGCGAGCGTTTTCGGAACAGCCGCTTCTGCTGCTTGGTTTTGAACTTGTCTTTCGTTAACGATCCAACTTGTCTGTGCTGGGAACATATCGTTTTCTCGCCATTGCAGCAGCGTTTGACCGTTTTATCACTGCACGGCATTAAAGGACGAGACACAACGCGTATCAAGAAACTAAGGTAATTCGCCGAGTTAACGTAATTTAGGTACATTTGTGGCCGTTGCGTTAATGCAGTTTGTTGAATGTTTTCTGCTGAACGACGTGTATGCTATGACTATCCTCAACCTTTCGTTTTAGCTACATTTGCCACAGTTCGTGCCTGTCAACTGAAGGGCACCACGGCGCTGAACCCCTGGGGACCTATCAGTTAAATCTGGATGTCATTTAGTTCCGATCTCAAACTTGACCACTATTTGTAGGCAAATGTGAGTTAGTTCTGCATCCATATAGTCCCCAAGTCTCATTAGTTGTCCATTGTTGTCAGTTGTTTGCGACTTCAGGGTGATTAATGGAGTGGTTCTTGTTACGGACCAAGGCGCTTTCACTTTTGTCATTCACCCAGTGAAAACAGAACATCCAGACTCGAGTGTTTCGGGGTGAAAATAATATCTCAAAAGTATAAGACTTAAAACGATCAAGTCCTTATGTCCGAGTTGGCCTCTTTCATAAGTACATTATCATAACAACAGACCATCAGTTGGGCAATATTCCCCAGATTGTGTTGTTTTGGTTACTTTCCCCACCTGATGTGGTGAGTAACCCCAAGGTCTTGGACAGCATGAGCTCTCTGGCGAGTATTATTGTGTCACGAGCGTATTATTACGCATTCGACAGAATAAAGCGAATCATTAAATGTACACGACGCCTTCAATGGTTTAGTATGTTTGTTTTGGCAACATAATTGTGTTCTGGATTTTGAGATTGTGTCTTCGTTCATGTAGAAAAAAAAAAAAAGAATAATGAAAGTTTCATAAAACAGTTTCTGCATAATGTTAACTTATAAAGAGAACTCTAGGAAATGTATTGCTATCCGGGCATTACAAAACAAGGTAGAGTATATAAAATGGAATCTTCTCTCCTGCCGTACTTTTTTCTTTTCCTTCTAACCCTGGAGCCGTTTTCTTTCTGAAGCGAGACTATGGCAGATATAAGAGGTGAAGATGAATCATCAGTTGAACTGTGTAAAGACAGCGTCTGAGTTTCCCCTGTGCCGTCTGTTTTCACACTTCTTTACTCTTTATTCACAAAGCTTATTTGAGTCACTGCCACTGCATTACTTTCAACTTTCAGTTCTTATTTTTAATTTTTTTTTATTTACAGTGACTTGAATTGTTTGAATTGTTTAAAATAAAATATATCTGACCATCTTTGCCGTGGGAGATTCATGTTGTACTTGCCATGGTTTGATGATGTAAAGACATGTTGGGTAGAGCAGTAAGGTTTCTGGTCTGGATGGTTACTGTGTTATAGACTTGGTGGTAGAGACCCACTCTCCAGGGAAATCCTTACCTCATAGTTTTGGCGAGTTAAACACTGAGCAACATCTCTGCTCGCTATGGAAGTGTTTAATATCCAGGACTTAACAATGGAGGAAATCGGAACCTTCGGAATAATATTGAAATAGACATTTTTTTTTAATGATGTAAGCTATCCCAAACTCTCTGAAAACCCAGAGGAGCAGTGGAAAAAGACGTTGCAGTGTGTACTGTGGCTTGTAAGAACTGTCTCTGAGATCATGTTGTGTTGCCCACAGCAGCAGAATGATCTTATTATATTTAGAAATGAGAGCTGCACGCTGCTGGATTTAGAGGGCCTCAGAAGACCACCTCCTCCCACTGGGCCCTGGAATGTGTTTCTGATCAGGAACACGGTCAGAACTAACTCATCACTGCAGTTGCAGGTGCAAAACTGTTTAATGGGGCCTTCACTGGAGCAGGTTGGAATCAGCCCCTCCTACTTTTCCTTAGTGGGTCCATTTGTAGTTTTATGCGTTGGATTTGGTGGTTGTATCTGTAAATGGGAGAAAAGTAAACATTTTTGTGATGAAGCCATAAGACAAGTGATGGTCTTTTTTTATACAGACGCTTTTGTATACATGAATGGTGAAGTGCTATTGCTAGCTTTAAGATAACTATAACTGCAAGACAAGATAACTTCTTGTAATGTTCAGATGAATATGGTCTAGACCGCTCCTGTTTTTCCCTTTAATCTTGGCATTCTGAAAGAATGAAACCCTGAACGTGGAGTCCAGGACAACCAACTCATTGGAATAGGTTGAATGAATTTGCATTGTACCCTTAAGGTCGCTCTTGGTAGTTTTTGGATAGAAAGCTGCAGTACAAATGGTTTTGTGTCTGGCTTTAGACTTAGATTCATTCGGTTGTGTGTATGAAGCAAAGTCATTTCTGTTTTGCATACTCTGATCGTTGCTCGCAGCACACGGTAAATTGCTCTCTCTCTCTCTCTCTCTCTCTCTCTCTCTCTCTCTCTCTCTCTCTCTCTCTCTCTTTCTCTCTCTCTCTCTCTCTCTCTCTCTCTCTCTCTCTCTCTTTCTCTCTGTACATGAGGCTACACAGATGTGTGGAGGTGCACAGATCAAGGAAAAGGGAAGTGTGCACATTTGCAGGTCCATGCATGTCTGTGGTTTGTCAGTGAATCTAAACGGGTATTCTCTACACTACTAAGGCTCCCTCTTTTTTTCCTCTTTTGTTTTTTGACGTAAGCCGTTCACTTGTGTCGTAAATTTTAGGCGTATACATGCAGACCCACTCACCAACCCACTGCCAAAAAAACAACCCTTTTGCGTGTAGGTGGTGGTTTGTACTGATTTAGAGCTGTTGCTGTTTTCTGGACTTTGTTGAACATTTGACATTTGTTTTTGCGTGCTAACTCTGTTCCCATAACCCTGTTTAAAATAACACTAAAGTTCAGCGGTTTTTTTTCCTTCCTTTGAAAGGCCAGATTTAGGAGACCCTTGTCACAAGACAGCTACCCAAATTAAATACAGCACATTGGGGGCTTATGCAAAGGCAAACAATAACTTTGTTTAACTTCCTGATGGTGAATTGTTTATTAGCATGCACCTCAGCCACCCCTTCATGATTCTGGAAGTCCATTTGGTCATAAATTATTGAGGTGCAGTGTAATATGCAGTGTACAAAAAAAAAAAGGAGACGCTTGCGTAAGTTTTGGACTTGTCCCTCCATCCTCCCCCATATCTTTGTTGAGAGAATGTTCCCCTTGTCAGGAGATGTGTCACGCTCACGTCTGCAGGTGGATTGTAAACCAGGCTCTGGCCTCTGTTTGAAGACTTCATCAGCCTGACAGAGTGGGAGGAGGCCAGGGGAAGACCCATCGCCGTTACACGGGTTCCCCTCCTCTCTCTCTCTCTCTCTCTCTCTCTTTTTCCTGCTTTCCATACCTCCTTCTATTCCTGTCAGTCACCCTTGGCAACGCTCTGACAAAGTGCAGCTGATGGGGAAACACTTTCCATAGTGACCAAGCTTGTCCTCCCTTCCCCCCTTGACAACCTGATGTAATCACCAGGCTGCTTCCCCAAATCAGAAATGATAAGATTTGATTTAGTAGAGGACATCCACCACTCATGAATCTCACAGAATCAAGAGCCACATTTTCCAACCACAAAATGAGGAGGGGAAAAAAAGAAAATGCTGTCTGTAGCCTGAGTTTTACAAAAGAGCAGATTTCCTTGACACTAAGCGTGGGTGAGCAAGCAGCTTGTACAATATGGTGAAAGGAAAAAAAAGAAAGAAAGAAAGAAACATGTGTTCTAAGTATAAACTACAAAGTACAATAAGTACCCCTAACGAGACTAATTAGTGAAAGGCAAAGGAGAAACAAAGAAAGCCTTATGTAGTGTATTTCTGAGAAGTTTGACATTCTGTTTTGTAGAGTTACAACAGTTACGGACACAAGTCTTTATTTTTTCCCCCTGTTTTCCTCATTGCTGGCTGTGTTTAAGTTCAGAGGTCATCCCAATGCTAAAGTCCGCTTGCTTTATGGAGAAGGAGTGGTAATGCTGATGGTAATGAATCTCAGTGGAAAAGTAGAGTTGGGGTTGACTGTAGCCAAGGGAGGAGGAAGAGTGTGTGACCATTTCAAAGCATGTTTCATTTGACTGGGTGTATTAGTGATTTGATTTTGAAAGGCTTTCCTCTAATTCTGCAGGCTTTGTTCAGATTCTCCCAGCTGCTTGTCAACAGCCACTTACACAACACTGCTTAAGCCATGACAACAAAAAGGAACCTACAGCTGTGTAACCTGACTCTCAACACCACTCAACGCCCCCACCACATCCTTAGTACCACAGACCTTTCCATAATACTACTGACATTACATCTGTCACTGATTGTAGCTTTCTCCCCTAATCGTGAATATCTTGATATCTTATTGTGATGATTCACAGTACTCAGATATGTGGTTTACCAGAAAGCTTCAAGTCAGTAGTCACTGTGAAACATGATCTTTTTTGATGGGGGAGGAAAAAAGCCCAATCATCTCTTTTGTGAAGAGGTAGAGGAATACTACATGCCACAGTACTATTAGAGACATCTGACATCAATCAGATAAAAAACCCAGTGAGGTGTTTCACTGTGGAAGCCCAGCTCTGTCATGATCTCTCCTTCCTCGCCCTGACTGCTGCCGTTTAATGTTCTCACATTCTCCTAAAGGCCCTAGTGTTCCGGCTGTGTTTATGAGCTGGGCTCTGTTAGCGTGGGTGGAATGAGAGACAGAACTCTCTCACTGTCCTCTTGTTGCTCTGCAGCCCCATGCATTGTTCAGTCAGTCCTGATTGCAGCTCTGCATGCAATGAAAGCTATATGCAAATACCCAATCAGGAGGGCCCGAATCAGATTACAGTTCTCAGACCAAATAATTAGGACAGGCAGTGCTAAGCAAGACTTGCAGGCATCAGCAAACACAAACAGAAGTCAGCAGATCGCCTCAAAGGGCGTGAAAATGAGACCGTCTAGAAAATGTCAAGCCAGACCATAGTTGGCCTATACGTCAAACTTAAGTGAGTTGTACAAATGAACTTTTAGACTAATCAAGTTTGGTTTATTTTGCATCAGTAATATTAGGATTTTTATAGAAAATCACTTTAGCGTGTCTCCTTGTTATCTCATTATGCTTAGATAATGCTGACTCCACCATGCAAAATAGAGATGCATTGCGCATTGCCCCCCCCCCCCCCACACACACACACACATGCACGCATCCACGCACACACATACATACACCAACCTCACCCCTCACTTGCATCCGTAGGAAGGTATAAGGGTTCTCACTTTGCCAACTTTCTGCCAATCTATTTCCCCCACTTGAGCGGTGCTGCTAAGCAACAGCAGTAACCTTTTGAGGGACTGACGTGAGGACAGTGTGACCCTGTGTTCAGACAATGAAGACCATGTGGCTCAGAGGCCAAGTGGGTGTGTTACAAAAGACTTTTTTTTAACCTTTGCAATTAGCTGTGCTGCTGCAGTTGGGTTTGAGAGCTTTGATGTAGTCAGTAGTGTGGATAAAAACCCTGCTGTGTTCTGTGTTCTTGCACTGGAAGGTTAGAAATTCACTTGCTAATGTACTTTAGGATATGAGGGCTAAAATTACTTGAACAAAGTGTTGGGTTATTATCTCAATGGCCTCCTTCTCCTAAAGAAGACTAAAGAAGAATATATGTGTGTCTCATTTACTTTTTAAAAGTCTGACCCACATAAATTCAATTTATAGTATCACAAAAGAACACTTAAAATACTACAGAAAGCTTACAGAACAGAAGTGGCTCACCCATTTTGGGGGATATTTAACCCACAATAAATCATGAGAAGCTCTGAAGGTCCCTGGAGAAATCATCAGACAGAGTGGAGCTTTAGACTTGGTTTGTCTTGTGAAATGTCCCAGGATAGCAGCTTGAGTTGTGTGCATGTGTTTATGATCAGTAGGCTGATTTAATTTCCCTTAGCAGATGAGACTCAGAGTTAAACACACACACACACACACACACACACAAAATGCACCTGAGAATGTTCACCATCCTTGACTGTCATCTGCCCATCAGCCCATTCCCTGCTGATACAAAAATAAAATGCTTCTCACACTTTATGTAGATTTTAGTGTGGTTTTTTTCTCAAATTTAACCATTCTGCATATATATATATGTGTGTGTGTGTGTGTGTGTATTTGTAGTTTTAGATCACAGATTTCTAATAAACTATATATATGTGGTTTGCACACACACACACACACACACACACACATATATATATATACATACATACACGTGTGTGTGTGTGTTTATATATATATATATATATATATATGTATATATATATATATGTATGTATGTGTGTGTGTGTGTGTGTATGTATGTATGTATGTATATGTATATGTATGTATGTATATATGTGTATATATATATATATTTATACACACACACACACACACACACACACACACACACACACACATATATATATATGTGATGAGACCAGTAGAAGACAAGGTTTGTCTTTCTTTTGTCTTTTGTCTGTGCTCTTTTTTCACTCTTTGCTGCCTATGCTCCGTTCACCTCCCCTGTGGTTTAATCATATCTTTATCACAGTTATTCAGACTCAGTGGGCGATAACAAAGTCTTAATCACACTGTTTTTGTGTGAAAAAACAGTGATATGTCTGTTTTTGTGGGGTTTTCTAAAGCATGCAGTCTCATTTTGAGTTGTGCTCATTAATGCTATTGAAAAACTGTTGTGTGGGAGGATCAAAACTGTGGTGTTTCCCTTCTCAAAACTAAGACATTTCCTTTCTCTACCACCCTCATGTCTGAGACCCACACTGAGCCTCTAGGGGAGAGCTGTAGTCAGTCATAATCATAGAGAAGCCTGTCAAAGCCCTTTCCATAGCCCAGCCTAATCCAACCATACCCACTGCCCTTTCCATAACTCAGTCTTACCCACAGTAAGGCTCTTATCCAGGACACTGACATGTTTGCAGGTCTTGTTGTCATGTGGAAGTGTTCAGAGGTGGATATGGTAATAAAATAAATGAATAAATGAAATATTTGCAGGTCATGTCGGAGTGTTCAGAGGCAGATGTGAAGGAACTAAGTCCTGTGGACTTCATTCAGCTGCAGCAGTACATTGACTGTGAGTGACCACTTCCTCACTTCAGTTTTCACTCAGTATCAGCTCTGCTTTTTGCATTAAATTCAAAATGTTAATATCTATGACAAGGCAAAGAGTCATCATCGTTTTTTGAGTGCCCTTATGTTCCATGTGTGTGTGTTTTTTTTTTAATGAAACAAGAAATCAAGATGAGTTTTATCCTATTATTTGCATATATAACAGTAATTTTCATTGTATTTTGATGTATTTTTATGCTTTTCGGTTTATAGAAAAATATTAATTGAACAGTAGATACCTAAATATATCTTTATGGACACATATACAGATATTATTTTATAAACATTTCATAAACATACAAAGCACCAAGGCTCTGTTTTAGTGCTTTGACGTTCGAAATGCTTTAAAATGATGATATTTTATGACCGGGTTGTAATGTGAGACATTATCTTCATTGTTTGTATGACAAATAAAAGACTTTTCTCTTTTTTACTCAGTCCATCCATGATCACACTTTTGCAGTTTTTTTAAACGTGTGTGTGGTGGAAAAATGATAAAAGGAGATATACCATACAAGGTCAAACATGAAAAGGCTGCGGCAGCATACAGTGTGTGTGTGTGTGTGTGTGTGTGTGTGTGGAGGGGGGGGAGGTCAGGGAGAGTAATGGATGACATTTGAGTCTGTTTCTCTCCTGTAGATTGTAGCCTGAAGGTGAAAGATGTGCTGAAGGAATTTGATGCAGATGGCAAACTGGCAAAGTACAGACATGGTGAGGTGAGTGTGGCATCACAGTGAACCTACTGAGGAATTCCGTAGAAGGATTTCTGTTCATGGCCCTTGTTTAACTGCAAAAATAAAATCAATATGACACAGATTGTCCATGTGGCTTATCTGTGTGGTAGTTGATAAACTATAATGAATTTCTGTATTTTAAGGTTTTTAAAATAGCTTATGTTCTGTATTCTGTTCCTCATGAAATAGAAGAACAGAATACAAGAATAGGCATCTGAAGACCTTGGAGAAATTGCTTATATTAGCGATGGTTCAGATGTCATAGAAAAACACGATTAGCTAGGAAAGGTCTATGAATATTTGATATTTGAGCCGGTTTTTCAGCTGATGCAGCCAGTGCTGACTTAGCTGCACAGTACTGTAGTAATCAGTTGGCATTCTCTCAACAGTGCAATTATCTTCCACCACAAAACACACATAGACACACACACACACACACACACACACACACACACTGTATGCTGGCTTTTGGGGACCAACAGCCGACTTCAGTTATACCAAAAGTAAAAAACGGCCTAACCCTAACCTGAGCCTTAAACCCTAACCCTAACCGTAAATACAATTTCACTCCTTTAGTTCTACCAATAACAGCATTATATTTTATGAAAGAAGCCCCTATGTATTTTTTCTTTACTAGTGGGAATAATGATTTTGACACCACATTGACAAGACATCCCCAGAAGAGTCATGTCGTTTTAGTCAGATGTCTTCCTAAGTTAGCAAAAATAAGTACATACCCCTCTCCCTCTCTCTCTCTCCCTCTCTCTCTCTCTCTCATACACACACACATGTACACACAAAGAATCAGCATGAGTGGAGCACTGTTAGATGTCGTTAGTGAAAATGTGTAAATTATGGTCAGGCCATATGTAGGGAAAGGGGTGGCTGTGTTTGAACGCGTCTTCATTCGCTCCATTTTGTTTTGTCTGAGAGGATGCCAGGTAGCGTCTAAGCTGAGCATTTTGAATAGAGCTCAGAGAGCTCAGACAATGACAGAGTGGACTGCTAAGGGAAAATAAGTTTAGATTTGGTGTGCAGGGGATTGTGATGCGATTGAATTTGAAAGTCTTTGAGATGGTGTTTGTCTCTCAGGCATCCACTATTTCATTATAAAAGCTGTTATATGACTGAGTGAGCCACTGTTTAATAATAATAATAGGCTTATTATTGACCTGTACGAGTGTGGGCTTTATCGTAACCTAGTGGATATGCGATGCTTCCCAGTGCATCGACGAGGAGGGTTTCCGGCTGTTCCTCAGGACCTATCTGGAGGTGGAGGACTTCCCAGCAGATCTCTGCCAGCGCCTCTTCCGATCTTTTCAGAGTTCGGACAATGCCAGTGAGTGTGCGGTCTGTGGAGGGCACCTCTGTTTCCCTCATGTTAGAGAGGATCTGGTTTCAGACAGGGTTTGGGTCATGTCATCCCTAACACAACAAACTGAAATGACAGAAAGTCAAGTGTAAACAGTCAAAGAGGATCATTAGTCATTACAGTTGTTTTTACCATTTAAAGGAGAGAAAAATCCTTTTCTCAGTCACACTGAAGTAGTTTGGTAATATTTAGCACATTTCCGTATCTGCTCTGTGAGAGAATGCTGTAACTGGATGCATCTCACAGTTTCTTGCTTAGGGCAGCCAGCACTGTCAACACGCTAATGCTACAGATCATCTGGCACTCAAACTCTCAGCCTTGAAACGTTTCAAGAGATTGTTGAAATTCCTCTTTTCGCCTGGGACTCAGAGGCTGTCTGGCCTGGGACTCAGAGGCTGTCTGGCCTGTGAATCAGAGGTTGTTGTGGACATGAGTTGTCTATGTGGTGTGTGACTCTGTCACTCTCTCTCCTCTACTCCGGTCCACAAGGGGAGGTCTTCCTTAAGGATGTGTCATGTTACTTTTCTCTCCTGGAGGACGGACAGCCCAGGGATAAACTGGAGTGTGAGTGTGATCTCAGCTGATTGTGTGGCATAGATTTGAGTGTGTGTGTGTATGAATGCTTGTGCTCATATGTATGTGTGTGTGTGCGCGTGTGTGTGTGTTCTGCTTTCTGACATGGTTATATTTGTAAAATTGATAATTATCTGCCTTTGTGATCTTTTTCATTGGTCCTCTCTCGCCTCTTTTTCTCCTCTCAGTCACTTTCAAACTCTATGACAGAGATGGCAATGGACTCTTGGATAGTTCTGTAAGTTACACACTGAATTACCAACATCACGGTCCACAGCTGTGTCATAACACACTGAATTACCAACATCACGGTCCACAGCCGTGTCATAACACACTGAATTACCAACATCACGGTCCACAGCCGTGTCATAACACACTGAATTACCAACATCACAGTCTTGTTACACTGGGAGATAAGAGTGGTCATAATAGCCACAGGCTAGAGAGTAGCTGGCTTCTCAGGAGTTGACAGAGGGAAACTCGTTGAGTGTTTCGTCTCTCAGACTGATTGTCTGATGCCACTGTAATAAAATTAAAGAGCTGTTAATATCTCTCGTCAGGAAGTGGATCGGATCATCGCCCAAATGATGCATGCTGCAGATTACCTGGGCTGGGATGTGTCAGAGCTCAGACCAGTGAGTTTCTCTCTCCCCCTGTGTATGCATATTTGCATGTGTGTGTGCGTGAGTGTGTATGTCAAGCTCAGACAAGTAGATTCTCTCTCTCCCTCTGTGTGCTTGTGTGTGTGAGTGTGCGCGCGCTTGTGTGTGAGTGTGTGTGTTTTATTTTGTTTGGCAAAAGGAGTGAAATGTCTCCACAGCGTGTGAAAAGTTCTTTGCCTGTGCCACACCCAGTCAAAGACACATTCTTTGCTGGTTGTACCTGTAATGACTTGCTGTTTGCTTGAATAAACTGCTGAAGGTTTTAAGTTGTTGATGCTTATTATGTGAAGACACTTAACATGGTGCCTTTGGACAAATATATGTATAGATAAAAGCACGTATGGATATATATGTGAATAGATGATGCATGATGCATGATGCATGATGCATGTATGGATCAATAACTGCTAGACGTTGCTGTGTTGTGGTTGCCCTCTCTCTCTCTCTTTGGTGCACACACATACACATCCTTGTGTTCCCTAGGTGCTGAAGGACATGATGACAGCAATAGATTCAGACTGCAGTGGGACAGTGTCCCTGGACGAGTGGATCGAAGGAGGAATGAACAACGTCCCACTGCTCGTATTACTTGGACTGAAGGTGCGTGAGTGCGTGCGTGTGTGCACTCTCTCACACAGTGGTGTTTCGTGTACCCTT